>NC_040903.2:59629536-60351912 GCF_004126475.2 Phyllostomus discolor
TCGAATTATTTTCTCTGGTTCCCAAAGTCTGACTCTAGTGTGAAATCTCTATCTTTAAGAGGGAGTTAAAGGAGGGGCTGCGATGCCTGAGAGGGTTGAGAGGGTCCACCGCCAAGGGTCTCCTGGTAGCTCGGAGACTCAGAATCTCCGACTGGCTGGGCCGCGCTTTGGGGTCGGACTCATGGCCTCGCTTTAATTGTTCTTGGACAATGTCCATAGCACCCCCGGCGCGCGGGGAACACCTCGGTGGGTCTGAAACTAGGTTAAAGCAATTAGCTTACTGCCGACATATTGTGCTTCGGCAGGGCCTTTGGTACCGGGCAGATTCCTGATTGTAGCCTGGAAGATCAGGCCGGTACTGGCAGTGGCGCAGCAACTCTCCTGGGCCAGGCCTTCTCCGAAAGGCGGCTGCGGGTCCCCAGGAAGATGCGCTCCTGCGGCGCCGCAGCCCCGCACTGCACTTCCCCTTTGAGCCCGCGGTGTTCGAGCGTCTTTCCCAAGCCCGGGTCAGCTGCCCCAAGCCGGGGCTTGGGTCCGCCTGGGAAGGCGCTCCGAGGGCCCAGGAGGCGTGGGTAACAGTAAATGAAATCCACTGGAGCCGCAGGTTTCCAGGGCTTTCTGGCTGTGCGACCCTGACCGCACTCTCAAACTTCTCTCGGTCGCTAGGGGGCAGTCCTACGTCCTCCTCGCCAGGCTCGCCTTCCTCCCACACCAGGCTGGTTGCCAAGGAAGATTGAAATTCTGAAGGCGAAAGGCAGTCTTTTTCTTTCAGTATCCGAAATAACCCAATTGCAGAAGTGACTGAGGAAGAGGGCATGCTCCTTTCTGCCTTACGAAGAAGACCCTGGATATTGTTGGGAGGCATCCAAGGCCCCCCCCCCCCCCGCGCCCCCGGCCCCTGGCCTCAGCGCCCAGTCACCTGCCCCATCTCCCTTAAGAGAAATACGTCTAAATTCCATGTACCTGACGCTGCCGCTGCAGAAAGAATAGGCCACAGGGAAGCTCAAGAGGAACACTTTATCTCCAGCCTGTGCAAGCAGAAAGACCTTTTCTCATGGCCAGGCCCGAAATTAGCCCCCTGTCCCCACTGCACGCAGCGAATTCAGTTCATACACTATGACTGGATTAGGCAGGGTAGGGGTGACCTTGGGTAAGTCAAACATCGTCTCTGAGGTTCAGCATTTCCCTCTGAAGAATGGGAATAAACAGCCCATGATCGACTTGCCTCACAGAGTGTCTGAATGGTAGGATAAAAATACAGGCAAAAGTCTCTCTTTAGGGTAGATGATGCGGAAGAGTGGCGCCCTTAGAGAGTTGGGGCCTAGCCGTCCAACCCACCTCCTTTCAGCTAAATCTCATTAAAATGTGGTTTCTTAGTAGAGAGCTACGTTTTGAGTCTCTAGTTCAGTTATCTTTTACAGGGTAAGTTAACTATTCTTTTTAGAGATATAGCTACCCCTATCATGTATTAAACAAATAACTTTTAGAAAAAAGGTGTAAATAGCATTTATTAACATCGCTTAGAAATAAATCATATCTCTCAATAAATTAGCATGAAGTTTCCTGGACAGAGTTCTTCCAACAACGTTCTGCCAAAGGTGCTGGGGGGAATCATAGGCTATTGCATATTTTTAGAAAATCAGGATAAATTATATAAATTATATATTTAAAAACAGAGTCTATTTCATTACCTTGACAGCACAATAAATAGATAAATAAGAAACAGTTGATTGCCATTAGAAAAAACGTGATTCTTAAATTACATTTACATTATAGATATGTACATGTACACTATGCAGAGACACAATCAGATCCTCAGTCGAGTCTGGGATTCCTCAGGACACAAACTCAAAGTGCGGTTCGTTTTCTATGTTGTTGAAGGAAGATTTGCTGTTGAGTTTTCTAGGGTCCTCTGGGGTCCACACTTTGGCTGTTCGGATAATATTTTGTTCCTTGAGTTGTTTTTCATCAGTCCATGAGAGAGAGTGTCCCGCGAGGGGAGGGAGGCCGTAATCCGGGTCGCTCGGGGAGGGGGACCCTAAGGGGACGAGAAGAGAAAACAGAGGGTGAATATCCCGCCCTATTCTCAGCAGAGCCCTGCAGTGCTGTAGGGTCCACTCCCTGGCGCCTCGACAGAACAGGAGTCTTAGGTTACATTAGAATGACGCTTTTCCTCCACTCCGCAAGCCCCCAGCACTCTTTCCCCAGAATCCCAGGAGCTACATGTCCATCCGGGTCGTGTGCCCTCTGAGCTGAGGGTAAATTGGCGGGAAAAAAAACCCCGAGAAACGCCAGCTCGCGCTCAAGGTCCCTGGTGCCCACGGACCATCTGTCCATCCGTCGGTAGGCTTGTCAGCCTGTTCACCCAGTCCCCGTCTCCCTGAGCTGGAATGCGCGCACACTTACGGGTGCCCCGATGGCAGATGATGACCTTCTGGGCCTGGCTCCCCGGGCTGTCCCCGCCCAGGCGTCCGCCACCACAGGACCCCCGGCCGCCCCCCGCGCCGCCGCCGCGCAGTGGCAAGTCGGCCTGCACCAACTCGCTGAGGAAGTTGATGTAACCGATGGCCAGGCGCAGCGTATCCACCTTGGAAAGGCGCTTTTCGTAGGGCAGCGTGGGGATGTGAGAGCGCAGCCCCTCGAAGGCATCGTTGATGGACTGCATGCGCCGCCGTTCGCGCACGTTGGCCGCCTGCCGCAGCTGCTGCAGCTCCGCCTCCGAGCGCACCCGCCGCCTCCGCCGTGCCGCAGCCGCAGCCCCGTTCAAGCCCCGCAGCTGGGCCCCCGGGGACAGCACCGCAGCCCCAGCACACGGATAGGCCAGGCAAGGGGGTGACGAGCCGGGCGAGTAGGGGAAGCCGCCGGGGGGCGCCCCCGCCTCGCAGCAGTAGCTACCGCCACCGCAATCAGGCTCGCCCCGGTCCCCGGAGGGTGGCAGGGCAAGTGCGTGAGGGGCGTCCGAGGGCGCGGACTGCAGCAGCAGGCACGCCCCGTCCCGGTAGCAGTATTCGTGCAGCTGGTGGCTGAGGAACTCCACCTCGGCCTGTTCTTCAGCCAGCAACTCATCGCCATCCTCTAGAGGGTCCCGAGAGGACTGGTCGGTGAAGAAGTCCTCCTCATCAAAGTAAGGAGACGGGAAGGCGTCAAGGCCCCCGGGGAAGTGCTCTAGCAGCACCGCGTCCATGCTCTGAGCCGCTGAGGGCTCAAACGAAGGACTGATAGCCCGAGGTGGTTCTCTAGAAGTTTGACGTTGCAGTTTTTGCTTCCCTGGCAGCCCCCTCTCTCCCTGTTTCCCGGCTCCTAGAGCTGGAGGCACTGGGGATGGCCCGCTGGCTCCCTGCCCCCGGCCTCCCTGGAGTGCCCACGTCCACTGCGCTCTGGCGGCGCTTGCGCTACGCTGGGGAGGGCTGTGGCCGACTTGCTGCAGCTGAGGGCCGGCACGCGAGGATTCTTATAACTACATCCACAGGCGCGTGCCAGGGACCCGCGGCGCCAGCCAATCACCGAGCCAGCGGGGAGGGGCAGGGGGCCCGGCAGCGGGCGAGAAGGCTGAGAGGCTCTCTTCTCGTCGGGAGCTCCTCTGAAGGAGAGGAGGCGGGGTCTACGCTACAAGGGGCTCCTACTGCTCCACCCAGGCGGTTCCTCCAGCTAGTGCCTACGGGGTGCACTGCTCCAAGGGCACTTGCAGCCTGCGGCGCCCACCGCCTGCTTGTGCTCTCTGCTCAGACTGCCTCCCACCCCTGGGCGAGGATAGTAGCGCACAGCCGCCTCGCACAGCTACAAAAGGTCCTAGGGGTGCCCTCTGACGGCCCAGATGGTGGCAGCTGCCTCCTTCTCCGGGTTTGGCTCAGAAAACACCTGCAGCTGGGGAGGTCCAGGTTGGTGCATTTCGCCATCCCCGTACTCTGGGCGCGCTGGCCTACGGCTGTCCTGGGTTCTATTTCATCCTCTCAACTTCGAAGAAGTCTTGTAAAAAGTTTGGCACAGTGTACGCCAGTGGGGTAAGAAGGCGACGCAGTCCAGCCTCCATAGGCGTTCCAGACGCTGCTCGGGGTTTATGGACGCGAGCCTTCAGGACACGCTGGTGCGAGTGTCCGTCCCCAGTGACGCCGGCTCCAGGTCGGCCTCGCCTCCTCTGCCTTATGCGGCCTAGAAAAATTACAGGGAACACTGGAGACGCTGTCTCGCAGGGCAGCTCAGTTGGGCATGTTTCTTTGGAGAGCAGAGCGAAACCGTAGGGGTTCGAATCAATAAAACCTGGTAAAGGAGTCAATTGAACTGTCTGCTATGCAGCAGTCCCGAGGAAGGGTGGGACGTTAGAGGACAGAGTGGGACCGTTTTCAAACTTGAGTTTCTCACCTTTCTGACTGATAACCAAGACCATCCTTGAACTTTTTATTTTTTCGAACTTAAGCCCCGCTCCCTCCCCGCCCCACACCCAACATATGCGCTGTGCCCACACTTTATAACAGACTGCGAGGTAACACGAATTCCTCAGTTTAAAAGGAACAAACACACACTTTCAAGGTCAGGCAGTTCCTATTAAAAAACTAGTTCCCTCTTCCACTCCCGGAGAGTTAAGAAATGCAGCAGATAGCGGGTGTTCTTTCAATAGAGGATGGAAGCATGGTTTTCCCCGGTCAGTGGATTCCTTTTACAGACCCTTGTCCCACCAGAGGCTTCTAGTGGGTGTTCATGCTCATCTCAACATCCAAGGCCATGCCTCTTAACACTTGCTGTTTAAACAAGCTTCTTGCCCTGGCTGCTGTGTCTTAGTGGATTGAGTGCTGGCCTGCAAACCAAAGGGTCATAGGCTTGATTCCCAGTCAGGGCACATGTCTGGGTTGCCGGCCAGGTTCCCAGCAGGGGACGTGCAAGAGGCAACCACACATTGATGTCTCCCTTCCTCTCCTCCCTCCCTTTCCCTCTGCCTAAAAATAAATAAAATCTTTAAACAAACTTCTTGTTTTTAGATATTACACTGTATTTAACTGAATTCTAAGACAAAAAGAAATTTATAAGAGTAGAAGATCAGAGATTACTCAACCTGGGGTGGAGCAGAGATGGTTGTCAAGGACCTCAGCAATTTTAAGCCAAAGACTTGCTGTTTTTCAGCATACTCTGTCCTGTGTTAGCTTCTTAGCCCTTCCTAGTGAGGTGGTTGTCCTTAAAATGATGCAAATGTAGACAGGTTCCCTGTGTCAGAGCCTCAGTGTCAGTGTCCTTCATTTAGACGTATCTTTGTCACCTCAAAAAGAGGGAAACTGTTGGGGGTGGGGGATCAAGAGCAGGGATCTAACCAGCTGGTATTATACATCCAATTCTCTTTATGTTGAAAAGGACTTCCTCCCCTTCCCTCCCTTGGTTATATTAAAACCGTGTGGGAACATGCCCTTGGGTCAACCTGATGACTTGGAAGGGTAACAAATGAGTAGACTTCAACGCTTATCCCAAACAATGATAATCATTCAGTGAAGGAAAGACTGGATTCCAGCCTATAAAGCCTCTCTTTAGGATCTATCTCTGATAGATCTAGGTGGCTCTTGAGAAAGTATGTTTGTGTCATGGATATGTTTGGGGTGGCATGGCTTGGAGACATAGGAGTCAGTGAGAGTATATACGGGTAACTTTTTACCCAGTGTGATTTTAACAGTTTTCAATGAAAATCATCTTACATGTGCTTGATAAGTTTGTGGAAGGGTACAGAAGTCTACCTTCAGCACCCAGGTGAGCTAATGCTAAGTTGGCTGCTGGTAGAAAGCCTTACTATCATATCCTATGACACTGAACAGGGCATGGTTGTTCTACAGTAGGGTGTCAAACTCATTTTCACTGGGGACCACATCGGCCTCGTGGTTTCCTTCAAAGGGCTGAAATAATTTTAGGACTGTATAAATGTGACTACTTCCTTAACTGTTAAGGAGTTGAAATTACATTCAGCCCTTTGAAGGCAACCATGAGGCTGATGTGCCCCCCACCCCCCATGAAAATGAGTTTGACATCCCTGTCTAGAGCATGCAGCTCCTACACTGAGTGGAAAAGCATGGGGGAGGAGAAAAGAAAAGATATTCACCTGTGCAAGACAACCCTTCTTCACCCTCTCCTTCCCTACCCCACCCTTTGAGGATTTTTCCCTTTGAGGATTGCTGGCTGACTGCAGACTGGTAGCACTGGAAAGTGAGAGGTAGGCCTGTAGATGCTGATACTGGGATACTAGTGTGGGCACTAATGCATGCAAATGCACACACATGCATACACATCCTGTCCCTGAGTAAGGGAAGATTGTTCTTCTCTCTAATAAAAAGAAGAAAGACTTCACCATTAATAAAGGAAATTTTCTCCGGGTCATTGGAAGTCACAACAGTGTGGATAGAGGCCCTTTGCCTCTCAAAGCAACAGGCTGGGTGAGAAGATGGCTGGGACAGAACCTTGTCTTGCCAGGTTAGAGATCCAAACTCTCATTCCAGCCCCACCCTCCTCACTGCCCAGATCCTCTGACAGTAGGGGAACATGGAGAAAGACAAGATCAAAAGTTTCCAGGAACTTCATGAAGATCTGGGACACTGCTTCAAGCCTCTCTACCCTCTGTCCTCAGGAGAAATGTCCTCTAACCTTAAGAACCCCCGCCTCATTGTAAAACAGTATCATCCCACGGGCAGTGGCAGGGACACTTGGTTCTTTTTAGTGACAAATTCTGGTGAGGCCTTGACATATTTTCAAGTCTTTTGAACATAACTCAGTGCTGGGCCTGGTAGACCCCCCACAACACCTTCAAGGCTGCTCAGAAGCCTCTGCCATCTTGGAGGTGCTCAGTTTCAGGAGACCTTCTGGAAAGGGCTACTGGGCATTAAGGAAGCCTTGTAGCACCTCTTTCTTCCTCCTACCTCCTTCCCTCCCAGGGGTCTCGAGGGTCTGAATCCTTGTTCATTGTTTCTCATTGTATATTTCAAAACTCTCCCCAGCTTCTAGGAACAATGACCAAAGGCTTGAAACTCACATCCTGGCTCCTTCCCAGGATGAATTTCAGGCAGAGCCCACTAATAAAGAATGTGGCATCCAGGCTCTCCATCCTTCAGCTTCCCCTTCCTATGTTCCCAAAGTGCTTGATGCCACTTAGCTGAGTCGTCCCTGACAGAACCTAAACTCCATAGATACCAGGTGTCCCCAGAGTGTTCCACTCCCCACTTAGTGCTTACAAGCAGGTACTTGTTGTGGATGTGATTCATGGTCTATCTCCCCCCTTGAAAATGGGTTCATATTAATTCCTCCTGACACAAATTGTCCCCTCCCTCATTCTTAAACACAAGGTAATGCCCAGTGTCTGGTTTGTCCTCTTCTGTGTCTTTTCTTCCCTTCTTTGCCACTGTCTTTCCCCCCTGTTCTGTGAAACCTTTCTTCTCCCCACTTGGGTCCCCTCATCAACCCACTCTTTCTTCCTATAACCTTAGGAAATGGTTTAAAAACTAAAATCATGGGTTAATGCTGAAAGATCTCTGAAGTCCACAGAGGTTGTGACTTCCCTAAGGTCACACAGCAGCTTACTGTCAGCCCCAATCCACCTCAGTTCAGTGCTGGTTGCACTGGCTGCAGAGAGGAGATTCCAACTCTGCTTCCATTCACTCATAAGAGGTCTGTTTATATTGATGTGCAATTTAGTCAGTATAGACCCCATTGTAAACTGTCTCAGATTATGAAGTACCACCTTTTTGTTCTCCTGCCTTGACTCTCCAGAGTCCTGGCTGCACCTCCTGATGTGCTGTGGAAGGAATCACTGAATGGTGCAATTCCCAGCATAAGACAAAGTATGTGAAATTAAATATAGGATTATGGGACTTACACTGGTCTTCAAAGTCATACTATATAAATTATGGATGTTTTATCCACTTAGAAGGTCCACTGTGACCAGGTGACATTTTGTTCCATCTTGGAAGTGACTGGCATAAAAGATACCAAATTCCTTGACTTAGTGTATAAGGTCTTCCTTTAACTGCCTCCCCTCCATTCTCCTTATGTATTTGCTTCGCCATCTAGTTGACTGTTGATATCATCAGATGCCATGATGCCTCTCTGGTTTTCTTTCTTTTTTTTTTAAAGATTTTATTTATTTATTTTTAGAGAGGGAAGGGAGGGAGAAAGAGAGAGAGAGAGGAATATCAATGTGAGGTTGCTGGGAGTCACGGCCTGCAACCCAGGCATGCGCCCTGACTGGGAATCAAACATGCGACACTTTGGTTCACAGCCTGCGCTCAATCCACTGAGCTCCAGCAGGCCCTCTGGTTTTCTTTGTTCCCCTCCTACTCTTCGTCCCACTAGTCTGAGCTCCCTGGTTTGGTTTGAAGGTCTTATATTTATTCTATCATAAGACAGGTAAAAGGAAGAAGACTAACATTAGAAGAGACGGGAATGAGCATTTGAGAGGACTTTCAGACATGTTTATCATTCACCCTCCTAATTCTGCAGGCTGAAGGGTATCTTTCTTATTTCAACCAGTGAATAAATGAGATTCGGCCTTAAATCCATGGTTGCATGACCAGTAAGAAAAAGGGTCAGAGTTAACACCAGGCTTAACACCTTATTTGTGTTATATAGCATCTCTCTGCCCCTCTTTTGTCTCTACATTTACCATAGCTGATTAAATAGGATTTTCACATTGATTGGTTTTATTGCTCCTAATGAAGCATTGTGAGATAAACTGGCAGATATTTTTGTTATATGCAAGTAATAAGATTCAGAAAGGCTAAGTAACTTTCTTAGAGTGACACAGCCAGCATCATGGAGCCTTGAACAGAAATAAGTAGATTTCTAGCACAGAGGGTTAAGGCTGTCAACATCATTTTCCAGGGGTTCCCATTAGACTCTCTCCACTTTGAGGCTGTGTGAACTAACACACAAAACTGGCCTATGTCCCAACTGTGAACTAGGCCAGGAGCCACATGGTTGCCGAGAAACAGAAAATCCAAGTGTTGAACACCCACTGCTCTCCTTCTTCCCTTTACATTTCCAGTTGTTAAATATTAATCTCTTAGGGGAGAAACACTGAAATGCTGATATAATTATCCAAATAAGTGGTTTCTGCCAAGGTTATTTGGTGAATAGCAAAGCTTCTGAGCTTTGTCCTTCAGCCTGGTTATTCCAAAAGGTGCTTGACCTTTAGTAATGTAAACACCACAAGTCATTATTACGAGACTTCTTCATCTTGGCCTTCATAGTGAGCAGTGAAATGAAAAAAAATGAGCGTGATACCAACAGGAAATTTGGGCTTTTTCCTGTTTCTTTTCAAAGCTATATGTGTTCTCTGGCTTCAAGTCCATCTGCAGGGCCTTATGTGAATTACGGTACATCCATATAAGAGAATATTCAGCAGGAAAGCCATGACTGGTGTGGCTCAGTTGGTTGGAGTGTTGTCCCATAAACCAAAAGGTTGTGATTGAATTCCTGGTCAGGGCACATGGCTAGATTTGGTCCTGGTAGGGGTATGATCAATGTTTCTCTCCCTCTCCCCGCTTCTCTAAAATCAATAAGCATGTCCTTGGGTGAGGACAGAAAAAAAGGAGAATGCTTTTGATGTAGTGGTGTGAAATTATCTTCAAGATACATCACTAAGTGAAAGAAGAAAGAGTGGCTAGTACACTCTCACTTGCATTTTTGAAAAGAGGACAATGGGTATGTGTTAGTGCATTTGTTTGTGGAGGCATCGAATGTTTCTAAATGGCTACACAAGAAACTGAGAAACAAACTGAATGGCCAATAGATGGAAGTTTTCATTGTATACTGTTTTGAATCTTTTGATTTTCAAAATACAGTAGCTCTCCCTTATCCACAGGAGATATAATTCCAAGATCCCCCAGTGGATGCCTGAAACCAGGGACAGTACTGAATCCTATATATACTATGTGTTCTCCTATACTATATGTCTGTGATAAAGTTTACTTGATAAATTAAGCATAGTAAAATTTTAGCAATTACTAATAAAATAGGGCAATTATAAAATATACTGTAATAAACGTTATGTGAATGTGGTTCTCTCTCTTGAAATATCTTATTGTATTATACTCACCCTTTCACTTAAAGGTGTCACTTTGTGTTTTCTCTTTGGCGTATCAAAATTGCCAGCATCACTACTCTTATCCTTTTGGACCACTATTAAGTAAAATAAGGGTGACTTGAACATGAGCACTGCCGTGCCCCTCCAATCTATATGGTAACCGAGAGGGCTACTGAGTGACCAATGGGTGGGTAACATACAGGGTGGAGACACTGCACAAAAGGATGACTCACATCCTGGGCAGGAGAAACAGAGTGGGATGGCACAGATTTATCAAGTTACTCCAAATAGAACACAATTCAAGCTTATGAATTGTGTATTTGGGCAATTTTCCATTTAATATTGGTAAGTTATGGTTGACTGGGGGTAACTGAAACCATGAGGGCAAAAACCACAAATAAGGGAGGGAGGACTACTGTAGGTGAACATACATGCAGAGCATTTTTTAAAAATTAGTGACCTTATTTTAAAAGAAATTTAGAGTTTATAATCTCTTCATGTGGGTCCTGGAGGAGCCCTCCACAGAACTTGGTCAGTCGCTTGTGTCATCTTCAAAATCTGCATAAACCTCCCGCAGATGGGCCCAGGGAGGGCTGGTAGGGGTCAGGTCCTGAGCGAGCCCTTTCTGCAATTGTCTAAATCCTGCATGCCGTGCAGTGGAAGTGGATAGCATTGGATAAGATGCTATTCCATGGACGAAATCAGCATCAAACAAAATTTAGAGGGATTTGGCCATAATGAAGAAAATTAAAAATTATTAAATGCTCATTAAAACTACCACATTGTCTGCATTGCCCACTATCCCACAGCCTATCAGTGACTACCGTTAACATTTTGGTCTATGTTTCTTCCACGCGTGTTTAGTTTTGTATCTTGCACTCTTTTCTTTGACTGAATATCTTCACAATTTTCCCGTATCTTTACTGACAAGCTTTCATGGTGGTGTGATGTTTGTTATATGACTTTACCATTGGATAAGTTTATTTTCACTTGAGCACCACTTAATCCTGGGAACTCCCAGGTCAGGTCAGACTTTCTGCATCTCTTAGAATGCCTTTGTATTTTGTCTGTGGTCTGACTATATTCCTTGCTTGGCAGGCCATGATTTTGATTCCCTTAGAGTCTTTTCCACCTCATATCAATAATGGTAGCTTTCACTTATATCAGTGGTCCTGAAGATGTTGGTGTATTGCAGTGACATTGTTATTCCCTTAAAATCCTGTCTAGAGCAAAACCTCGTTGTCAGGTGGGTTAACCTGTGCTTGAAGAAGCTGATGCCAGACTGTGCTTGGTTCAAGCAGGGAAGTGCCTTGTATTAGCCAAGGAACATCAGTTATTTGGGAAAGCTGTCTGGGAATGTAGTTTTCATGCCTGTGCACCTGCATGTACCCCACCATGCCTCAGGTTACCCACCACATGACCCAACTTAGAGGTTTGAGCCTACTTTTGTCATATGGGAAGTAGCACCCACTTTCTGCTGCAGTCCCCAGGCATCAGAGAGGCTGGGTAGCACAGAGCTCTTGATTGTGGGCACTGGAGCCTGAAGGCCTGGAGCTCTAGTGGCTCTGCCACCAACCACCTGTTTGGGCAAGTTACCTAATCTGTCTGTGCCAGGAGCTGGGCAGCAGTTAGCTTCCTCCTGCCCCTTATCCTTCCATTCTTACTGGCCTTGCAGAGAAGATGGAAGTATTTCCTCACCTGGAAGGAAAAATGATTTGGGCCTGTTATATGATACAATCTGCTCACACTTCTGAAATCAGTGGGTTGTATTTATGGTCTTTTTCCCTCTTCATCACAGAGGGAGTTTCCATGCCCAGGAGAGTGATTTTCCTGATTAGGACCTATCTTAGATTACTTATGTCCATGGACCTCTAATTTTCTGGATCCATATTTCTTTTCTTTTAAAGATTTTATTTATTTATTTTTAGAGAGAGGGGAAGAGAGGGAGAAAGAAGGCGAGTGAAACATCAATGTGTGGTTGCCTCTAGAGCACCCCCTACTGGGGACCTGACCTGCAACCCAGGCATGTGCCCAGACTGGAAATCAAACCAGCAACGCTTTGGTTAGCAGGCCTGTGCTCAATCCACTGAGCTTCCAGCCAGAGCTGGATCCATATTTCTTAAATCAAGGCTCCGGAAGTTAATTAAAACATTTTTTCCAATTTTGTGACCTTTTTTACATGATAATCTTGAAAAACTATGACAACAAAGTCTGAGTATGTTCTGGCACGTCTGGATGACTACCTTATAAACGGGCCCCATCTGAGCTTGGAGAATGAATCTGAGTTTACATCTGTGTTAAAGATTGTGGTGGTGCCAAACAAGCTGTTTCACTGAGTTGCACTAAAGAAAATACACAGATATTGTGCTTGTGCCAAGAAAAGGCCAAATAACCACAAAACAAGCTAGGAACTCAAGGCCATAGTGGTAGTTTAATTAACCTGGGGGGGAAATGATTGTTACATGCCACACAGTGGACTGAGGAGAGGGAACAACATCGTGTCAGCTCTGCAACTGGTAAACGTCAGTGCCACAGCGGTATCGTCTCTCACACTACATTAAGGTTAATTTGAATGTCACTGATTTATAGGTTTAAAATATTTATCTTTATTTTTTGGTTCTGTAGTTATTTACGAACAACATACATAAAGAATTTATACCAACCTTATATTTGTGAATATTTAAGCAATGATATATTAATAGTTATTTAAATTGAGATAGAGAGCCCATAAAAGCTTTCATTGGTTATTGTTTTGATTTCCTATGAAAAGGGTAAAAATTTTATGTGTAAGTATACATATGCATATATGTGTATTTATAAATAATGTACCCACCTATAAATACATACATACGTTAGAAGTCAAGTTTGAGAAACACTTCCAGATGATTATCAAAATATCTATGTCTGGCTTCAGGTGAGGTGATTAGAAGGCAGAGAGGAAAAGGGACAGGGAAGCAAAAGAAAAAAGAAATGAAGTAACATGAGAGGGGGAAAAATCAAGAGGAAGTTTGGAAAGCGAGAAAGAAGAAAATTTTGAAATGCGAAAGAGTGGGGAATAGAAAACATGGACATTTGACTCATAGAAGTCTGAATTCAAATTCAAACATCTGCCTCCACTCCCCTTCCCCATCCTAGCCATGCTGTGGCCTCATGATGACCACATATATACCCCACCAAGACCCGTGTCCTGAAAGAATGCCCAGTGCTCCAAATTATCCTTTTTGCCCTCTTTAAAAGCCAATTGCTTCAGGGTCATTGGTCTCAGCGAGAGGCCATAAAGGAAAACATCTGCTCTACTAAGGTGTGAGCAACACATAGCAACCAAATCATTCCCTCTTTGGCATTTTATTAGCGCCCTTGAAAGGTACTGCCATAAACCACAGGAATCAATTTTTAAATGGCATTTGTGGCCTTCTTGCAGTCTTTTGAAAGGATTTTCAGCATAATCGGAGATTTCCTTATGCCCCTTGAATCACCTTTATTGGGCCATTGCCAGCCTTGGAAGCCTGTTTTCCTACATTCACCTCATGGTGGAAGACATATCAGTAACTTAAGATACGCAGATGACACCATCTTGCTGGCAGAGAGTAGTAAATATGTGAAACAACTTCTGATGAAATCAAAGGAAGTGTCAAAGAACTGCACCATGAAGACATAAATTATTGCTACAGAAGAAATACACAACTTTAACATAGACAAGGAAGGCACTGAAATTGTTGAAGATTTTGCTTACCTTGTTTCAGTCATCAATTCAAATGAAGACCAAAACCAATAAATCAAGAGAAGGCTGAAACTCAGAGAGGCAGCAATGGGAGAATTAGAAAAGATCACTAAGAACAAGGATGTGTCATTAGGGACAAGGCAAAGATCATCCACACCCTTGTATTCCCAATTACTATGTACAATTGTGAAAATTGGACAGTGAAGAAGGCTGATAGGAAAAAAAATATTCATTTGAAATATGGTGTTGGAGGAGAGCTCTATAGATATCCTGAACTGCCAGAAAGACAAACAAGTGGGTCCTAGAGCAAGTTAAGTCTAAAACATTGCTGAAGGCAAAAATGACAAAACTGAAGCTGTTCTGCTTCAGGCACATCATGGGAGGCAGAGTTCTTTAAAAAAGACAATAATGCTGGGAAACAGAAAGGCAGCAGGGCAGCAGAAAGACCAAATATGAGATGAACTGACTGCGTAAAACAAGCCATAGGCCTGTGTCCACAGGAGCTGAACAGGGCTGTTGAGGACAGGACACTGTGGACATCACCCACTCATAGAGTGGCCAGGAGTCAGAGCTGACTCGGGGGCAGATGACCCTCACATACCTCCTGGTGGAACACCTTTTTATTTTCTCACATGCTCCTGATCCTTGTATCTTTTTTTCCCCAGAAGCCTGAACCTACCAGGCCTGAGAACAGACCCAATGTGAAAATCCAAGATGGAGCCAGGAATATGTGCAGAGACCCCTGAGAATGTTAAGGGATATACCAGGTATATCCCTTAACCAAAGAGCCAAAGCTGCAAACACATCATCCCTTTTATGACATTTCCCTATTCTGATTAAAGTGATGTGAGGGATTTACGTTGTCATTGGCCTTAGGAGTCCCCAGTACTTAAGGGACACTTTAGTGGACTGCATAGGTTTGAGCAGAGCACAAGGGAAGGTGCAGAAGGATCCGATTATGCTTTCTGGGTGCTTTACAAATAAGAATTAACCTGTGGTTTGTTTTGCAATTCCTTGATGATTATTGATGTTGAGCATCTTTTCATATGCCTGCTGGCCACCTGTATGTCTTCTTTAGAAAATGTCTGTTCAAGTCCTCTGCCCATTTTTTAATTGTCTTGTTTTGTTTTTTGACATTAAGTTCTGGAAGTTTTTATGTATTTTGGATATTAACCCCTTATCAATTATATGATTTGAAAATATCTCTTCCCATTAAGTAGATTGCCTTTTCATTTTGTTGTTGGTTTTCTTGGCCATGCAAAAACTTTTTAGTTTCATGCAACCCCATTAATTTATTTTTTAATTTGTTGCTTTTGCCTGAGATTGGTCCAAAACACTATTGCTAAGACTGACGTCAAAGAGCTTACTGCTTGTGTTTTCTTCTGGTTTTCTGGTTTCAGGTCTTACATTCAAGTCTAGCTATTATCAAAAAGACAAAAAATAACAAATATTAATGAGAATATGAAGAAAAGGGAACTCTCATATGCTGTTGATGGGGATGTAAAATGGTGTGGCCAATATGGAAAATAGTATGGAGGTTTCTTTAAAAATTAAAAGTAGAATTTCCCTATGATCCAGAAATTCCACTTCTGAGATGTATCTTACGAAACCAAAAACATTAATTTGAAGACATATATGCACCCCTATGTTAATTGCGGTGTTATTTATAATAGCCAAGAATGATAGCAACTTAATTGTCCATTGATAGATGAATGGATTAAAAAGATGCAATGGAACATTACTCAGCCATAAAAAAGAAAGAAATCTTGCCATTTGCAACAAGTCAGGTAGACCTACAGAATATTATGTTAAGTGAAGTGTTAGAAAAAGAAAGACAAGTACCATATGATTTCACTTATATGTGGAATCTAAAAAACAAAACAAATGAACAAACAAAACAGAAACAGACTCCTAGATACAGGAAACAAACTGGTGGTTACCAGAGAAGGGAGGGGTTGGGGCATGAAAGAGGTGAAGGGACATAAGAGGTATAAACTTCCAGTTATAAAATAAGTAAGTGGTGGGGATGTAATGTACAGCATAGGGAATATAGCCAATAACATTTTAATAAGTTTGTATGGTGATAGGTGGTAATTAAACTTATTGTAGGAATCATTTTGTGTATAAAAATATCAAATCACTATGATGTGCACCTGAAACTATTAAGATTTTGTATGTCAATTATACATTAATTTTTTAAAAGTGAAGAAAAAAAAGAATTAACCTGAAAAGCTTCTACCATAGCTAGGCACCCATGTTGTGGCTGCTCTTAGGACATGCCACACAGAATTCACACAAATGGTAATGGAGAGTAGAGATCAAAATAAACATTAAATGAACAAATAGGATGATTAATGTGGTATTTCAAGAAATAAAAAGAACTTTATGAGGGATGAGGAAAAGAGAAATGATTAGAATGGAAATGTAGGAAGGGTCTAAGTTAAGAAAGACCTTATAAGCTGTGTTAAGGAGTTTGGCATGATATAGATGAGATATTTCCAGAATGGAAAAGAGCCATTGGGATATGAGAAGAAAATATGAGAGCTATCGTCTACATTTTATCTCATTCTTTAAAAACTTGTATGTCTTGTACATTTTAATAATATATACACTTGATTAGTACAGCAGCACTACTGTAGCACATGCTTATAATTTATAAATGATTAATCATGAAATGGAGAGCCATTGAAGGGTTTTAGTCACAGGGTAGCATGATCAAGTTTGCTACTCAGGAAGGCTGTTGCAGCAGCAGTTGGGGAGTGGATTGGGACACAGCAAGACTACAGGCCGGGAGACCAGTTGGAAGGCTGCAGCAGGAGAACAGCTGACAGATTACAAAGGTCTGAACTGGGTGGTGGCTGGGCAGATTGGAGAGAGATTTCAGAAAGAGAATTGCTAGGACTTGATGACATACTAAACATGAAGCTTGGAGAAGAGAGAAACATATGATATCAAGGATTTTGCTCTTGGTGTCAGGATGAATGGTGGGCCTATTTACTGCAGGTTTGGGCACGATAAGTCCTGGAGACTGTCCTTAAATTTGTAGACACAAGAGTTAAAGGCGAAAATGACTGAAGAGAATTTCAGTGTGAGAATGTGGGCCAGAATGCAGTGTGCTGAAGACTGAATAAAAGGAAATAGAGACACCTATTTTGGTCAGCTTACTCACTCGTGATGATAGAGCAGGTAGAGCAGGGGTGATTCTGTCTTTTTTACTTTTTTAAAACGATGGGAATGGCTTTCTTTCACCTTGTCAGGAATCTATTCTCTCCCTTTCATTCTCCTTTCAAACTATTTTTTTAGACAAATACCCATCTTCTTCATCCTATTCACCATTGTTTCCCCAACTTCCCTGTTAATTTAAGAAAATCACTCAGTCAAAATCTAATTCTAATAATAGATGACACATATAAAAGTAATGAAGGTGATATACCTGCAAGGAAAGTTTCCAGGTAATATTAGTTAAGGAAACAAGGCAGACAGCCTCTGAAACCTTCAGGAGTGCTTAGATGTATCTTCTAGACACATGTAAAATTTCTGTCTGCCTCCACCTTTTTTAGGTTGGCCCTGAGCATCATTGAACACCACTTCTTAAAAAATTGTCCTATTGTCATGCAGTGCTTTGTGGTGCTATTTTTCTTTTTCGGTGTTCTGGCAGGCTTTTGAGGGCCAACCTGGGAAGTAAACTCCAGTAGCAATCTCCACCCCCCAACCTCCAAGGGGAAAAGCATTTTGAGGTTTTACTTTATAGAGGTAAACTGGCAAGGCTTGCCAGGCCTTTGGGGACATAGGGGCCCACGGAAGTGACCCATTGAGGGCATGGTGCCTTCCTTCATTTCTTCTGGGCACGGAGTGACTCCCACCAGTGAGGAGAGGGCCAGTGCTTCAACCAAGAACATTTGTTAAACTTGCACACAGGCTCAGGCCAGTCTTTGTATAGAAAGATTGACAAGGAGAGAATGGACCTAGGGAGGAAAGTTCAAGTTAAATCCAGGCAAACCCCTGGGAGCCTAAGCAGCCCAGCGCGTGGGCAAAATGCCACCCCCTCCCCCTTCCCCTCCCCCAAAGGCACCGGCCTCCATCAGGAAGTTCTAGCCTCCTGTGACCTCCTCGTGCCCTCACCCATGAAACAGGGTCGCGCTGTGCAGAGGCCCGGAGCCTCTCCGGGCTTCCTTCTCCGTCAGATGAAGCCCGTAAACAACACACTGCAGCCCCCTCCACCGCTGTGCCCACCCCCACTTTCTCTGCCACCCACCACAGGACCCGGGACTGCACCCTAGGCTGGCTGCTCTCCAAGCAGAGCAGAAAGCGAAACCGTGCGAGTGGCAGCGGTGGCGGCGGCCATACCCCTCCTCTGTCCGCTCCCCAGACCCCGCGGCTCCGCCCCCCTCCCCCCGCAATCCCGGGGCGAATGTGTAGTTGACACCTGCAGCACGGGCGGCCGCCGGGCTTTCCCGACACAAGGCGCTGGTACCTGAGCCCTTGACTGGTAATGCACCATAAACAGCTCTTTTCAGGCCCTTTCAGATCCGGAGCGCGGAGGTCACCGTGTCTACAAACCCCTCTGTGTCCGCCACGTCTCCAGGCCCCGAGCGCCCGGGCCTCCAGCCGCGGAGCACGCCGGTCCGTGGGAATCCTAACACTTGTGCTCCGGGGGGACCGGCGGGGCGGGGTAGCGGGGAGTGAGACCACCCGGCCCTCCCCTACCCCCGCCGCCTGCGCGCGCCCCCGCCAGCTCACAGAGAGCGGAGAGTGGAACGAATGGGTGCTGGCGTCCTCAGATGCTCGCGGAAATCAAGTGATAAGGCCGGAGGGACCCCTACCTCCTCCTCATAGCCGACGCCCACTCGGCACCCGAAAGTAGATTGCGGGCACCGGCTGGGACAGCGCGGCGCCCCCGACCTCTACCCTGCGGGCTTGGGCTGCTCAAAACCCAAGGCCTCGCTTGCCGAAGCGCGATCCTCTTTCCAGGGAGGCTCCAGCTCAGCGCTCACCGCCCCAGAGAGACGATAGGTTTGGGGAGGAGAGCTGTACCTGTGGCACAGGTGGCCCAGTGCATGAGACCGAGCCGGTGCTATCAGCAGATGGACGTGCTCTGGGTCAAAGCAGGCGCCAGCGTTGCTGCCACGAAGGGATTGTCACTGGCCATCTCCAAGGCCCACGTTTGGCCGCGAGCTCGGCGCACGCGGTCCTAAAACGGAGAGGCGGATAAAGAGAAAAGGTGCTCTCAGTGTTCCCCCTAAACATCGTCCAACCTGTCCCTGAAATAGGGGAATGGCAGGATGTCTTGTAAGGGACAGAACATCCACAAACCAGACAGCTACGGCCACTGTCTTTTGCCAGCCACGCTTCCATCTGCCCCGCTAGTCTGGCAATGGAGAAAGAGAGACGAAAAGGGGACGCAGCATCCCAGAGCCGGCCGTGCCCCCGGACAGCGGGCGCCCATGGCCGAGGTCGCCCAAACCCCGCGGATGAGCCGCCGGCACGTTGGACAGCCGGCAGGAGGGCTGGCGGATGGCGGCGCTGGAGGAACCGCAGGGCCCGAGGCCACTGCTGTGGGGCCTCTCGCTCCCTCCCGGGGCCGCAGGGAACCGAGGTTACCTGGGGAGCGGGGCTTTGTCGGCCACGCTGGCTCTCCGCGGTCCCAGAACTAATTAAACGCCTCTTTTGGCGGAGGGAAGCCTAGCGTTCGCCGAGGGTGGGGCGTGTGGGGGCGGCATGTGGGCACCGAATAATCAACCCCATTCTTGCGCGTCTACAAAACCCGCCGCGCAGCGAGAAGTGAACAGCGGCCTCCTGAATGGCGGTTTCAAAAGGCGACACCTGCAAGCTCGGCCGGTTGTGAATTGAATGGAGTCAAATGCGGCGCCCGCTCGTACCTGAGCCGCGAGCTATTAGTGTCAGGCGTGCCCGGTCGCCGGGGCGGGGAAGCGCGCGGCCGGGCCTCCCGAGCTGAATGCGACAAGCTGCGGCGCGGCCGCTCCATGGGAATGTCGCCACTTGTGCTGCTTGCTGTCGGGAGGGGGTGCGCTGCCCTTTCAGAGACAGACACAATTAGGCAAAATGCTCAATGAACATTATAAATGATGTGCGATCGCTCTGCAGATTGCCTGGCAAATCAAATTATATGGTCGCTCGCGGGCGATTTCCATGTGCTTTTAAAACTTAAACAGGTATTCGCTGATTTAAAAAAGGGAGCGGTGCGACTCAGGGATTCCGGAAAATACAACTGAAAGACTCAGTGTTGAATATTCACACGTCCCCTTTGTTAGAGATTGACTTCACAATGGGCTTGGGGAGGGGTGCGTTTGGACGAGACACATTTTTTACTGTCTTACATACTGCAGTGGAAGGCACCAGAAGTTTGCATTTATTACAATTCACAATTACAGTGGGACCCTTTTTTCTTTTAAGCCTAAAATTCTGCTCATAATGAATGACTTCAGAGCTACTGTCATTCTAATCAGATGGAACAAACATTCTAATCAGATGGAAGCTGGCTCGGGTGGGCTTGGGGAGGGGTTGGGGAGAGACCCACGCTTCTCTCCGGCACTAATGCTAACCTTGGAGGGAGCCGGCTGGGGGAAGCCATTGCTCCGTGTGGTGCACAGTCCAGGCTCTGGGACCCGGGCACCACCGGGCGGCTCCCTGGCTGCCCATCGGCCTCCCCGCCGCCCTCCGCTTTCTGGGACGAGCAGCGCCCCGACTAAGCGAGAGGAAGCAGAGCCCAGAGCAGTGGGCCCAGGGCGGCGCCAGCAGCAGCATCCACTCGGGCATCCCTCCTTCCGCCCCAGGTTGGCGCTGCGCTCCTCGGCTGGCGACTCCAGGAGAAGGGGCAGCTGGAGTCGCCCAGATTGCACGGATCCCTGCCGAGGCCAGGAGCCGCAGGCAAGGGGCTGTCACCCAGGAAGAGCAGAGTCGATTTTAGCTTCTAAAAAAGGAAGCAAGGAAGCGGCAGCAATCCGCTGCCTCACGCCCCTGCCGACCTCCAACTCATTTTCGATTTCCTACTCTTTTGGTTTTCAGATAATTGGGCTGGAGGGGAGGGGTACAGAATTGTGGATCCTAGAGACAGTTGGCAAGTATAAGTACTGCATCTTGCTGAGGAAAGACCAGCAGACGGGAAGGCTGGAAATTTGGGTTTTGGATTCACCTTTGTCACTAACTCATAGTTTTATCTTGGACAAGCAGCTTAACCTCTCTGGCTCAATTTCCTCATCCACCCCCCCCCCCATTCTTATTACTTTAATTGGGAACAGAAATGTTTTTGGTAGACTGATATCGTTTGTCTGTTAGCCATTAAATCAAGAGCTACACACAGAACCCAGGGATTAAAAAGCTCTTAAAGGACAAGAGCTAGAAAACCTGAGGCTTGAGCACTTGAGCACCTGCCCCGCCTCCCTTTCCTGCCCTGTCCTGGCACAGGAGTCTTTGCTTGTTGGAACAGGAGCGAGGAATGCCCTTCCTAACAGCTTCCTCGTGCAAAGAGCCGCTGGGAGTGACAAGAGCAGAACTCAACCAACACACAGCCCATCTGGCACTGTGTGTGTGTGTGTGTGCGCGCGCGCGTGCGCCTGTGTAAGAGAGCATGTCGGCAATAAATTGACCATTTTTATCCCTCGGTGTCAAAAACTCTTCTTGCTGGTATCAGAGACCACGCCATGAAAAGCAACTTATAAATACATTTTAAGAATTAGGAAGGTGCGTTTCATCGACACAGAACATTTCTTTACTGCAGTCACAGGCGTGAAAGTTGGGAGGGGTAAGGTTCCAGGATCCTAGACAAGCCAGGTGCGCTGGCCTTGGTGCTGAAGGTAAAGGCCGTGCCTCTGGAGGCAACCTCCCTCAAATCAATGGCCATTATCAGAGGCTGCTAAAGGAAATGCTATCACACCCTCTTAATAACTCCCACCCAGAGTGTGTGTTTATTTCGTGTGTGTGTGTGTGTGTGTGTGTAATGAGAATAACATGTGAAAGCCACTAACACAGTACCTGGAACATAAAGAGTCACTCAATAGCCCTGACCAGTGTGGCTCAGTCCGTGTGGCCTCATCCCGTAAAAAGGAAGGCCGCCGGTTGGATTCCCGGTCATTCGAGCTCAGTCCCAGGTCGGGGCTCATGGGAGAAGCAACTGACTGATGTTCCTCTCTCACATCAATGCTTCTCTCTCTCTCTTTCCCCCTTTCTTCCCCTCTCTCCATAATAAATAAATAAAATATTTTTTAAAGTTTCTCAATAAATTTTAGTTAATTGAATGGATATTTCGGTGCCTTTCTCTCAATCTCCACCATAACTTACTTACTGAAGTCAATGTGGGCACATTTTACTAACTAGTTGTCTTATAATGTCTCAAAGGTACTCAAATTCTTCCCAGATATCTTCCCACCATTTGGTTTAAACATTATTTTGGAAAAGTTTGGACAGAGCAAGATTTATCAGAAGCAAGAGCTATTCACCCAAAATAGCTCTTCTTCATCTCATTCTTCATCTTCATTCACTCATCTGCTTCTTAATGTGTCAGGCGAACGTGATAACCGCTACACTACGGAAACAGACTGCTTCTTAATGTGTTTAGCTTCTGTACTGTTTCAGAACAGGGGGACTCTATCTCAGGGAAAAAGATGAGGACTGGGACAGAGGGACCTTGAAAAGGTACATCTGCTTTCAATGAATCGATTCTGAGGCCTCTGAGGAGACTCTGTTGGCACTTGGTTAAACACGTAATTAGGCTTCATGCGTGTCATGTATGGGGAACATTTCCCTTGGGTTAACACTCAGTCCGAAGATCAAGGACCACTATTTCTGTTCACTTTTCTGTAATAATATCATAACTAAAACTCATTTCCAAAACCTGCTTATTCAAAATAGGTATCAATAACATGTGCAAATCTGTACACTTACCAAGATAAGTAAATGAGGATATTTGGGTTACATGTAACAAAATAAGATGTAACTGGAATCGAGCTCTGTGCACTTGCTGGAGATGGTCTGAAAGTCTTTGCTCCAACTCCCAGCAGCCAACTCAAAGGGCAAACACAATACATCTCATGATTCAGAGTATAAAGTATAAGTAAACTGATTTCTCACAGAAAAACAACTATGTGTGCACTGAACACTGAAAGAAATTTCTTCCACGTGTCCTCATAAAATGATGTCTTGCAGAGTGACCTTAATGTCCCCAAAGCAAATAGATTTCAGTTGTGTAAGCTGGTTCATATTTGTGTCACTAAGTGTAGCTCTACAATGTTCGCTGAGTAAGAGTTAAGCTGCTGAGAAAGGACCTGGTAAATGCCATATTGCCCCCACTCTTGATGGGATGTTGGACTCCATGTGTTGAGGAGAAACCATCCCAGGAGCCCCTCATACTCCAGTTATTGCAGCTTCTGAAAGGTTTGCAGGAATATTCTGGGTACCCAAACTGTTATCTAAGGTAAGAAAAGAGGTATTACCCTGTGTTGACACCATCAAAGCCATCTCTGGGTCAGTGCTCCAGTTTTAATGCCTATGAAAATATCTGTTAAAACTTCACATCCATAGGCCACATAGATTTTGCCAGCTAGTCTAGGGTATATATATATATATATATATATATATATATATATATATATATATACATATACCCTATCATATGATATATGATATCCTATCATATATCCTATCATATGATATACCCAGGCCTGCTGAATATATATTTATAAGTTTGTTACAAGTTTATGCACTGACATCTATATACTTAAAAGCACCCCAGGTGTGCAATGAGATCACCAAAATTGTTTTCTTTTCCTTTTGGATAGAGCAGCTGTGTGGGACTGTGTTATTGAAGCCTGACCCATAGAGTGTAGGCAAAAGTGACATACATCACTTCCAGCATTGGTTTCTAAAAGCACTCGTTGGCTTTTTCGCCTCCTGTTGTCTGCTAGAGGATCCAGCAGAGGACTCTGAGGCCCTGGATGATGGCAGAGGCAGTAGGTATAAAAAACAGTATTTATCTGTAGGAGAAAAACTTAGGGATAATGTTTTTCCCACTTTTCTGATTTTCTCCCAATGTTTTCTTAGGCTCGTAAATATGTATTATAATGGAAAATCAAGAATAAGAACACTTCACATATAAGAAATTTGTTTTTAGGGAAATAGTTAAAAATAAAAATTTTAAACTTTCTTTTAGAAAGTATGAACTACAGCACACAGACAGGAAGATGTGTCAATACACAACGCAGGGATTGCCACAACATCAGTGCCACTGTTGTGAAGAAATGGAGCGTGGCCAGGGCCCAGCAGTCCCTCTCACTACCCCCCTTCCTTTTCCTGCCCCCAGGAGTAATGACTCTTTGACTTCTGTGGTAACTCTTTCCTTCCTTTTCTTTAGAATGGTGTCTCCTAAGTCTGAATCCTTGAACCCTATGATTTCATCTACTTTTGGAATATTATGCAAATGGAATCATAGGACATTCCTTTGTGCCTGCTTTCTTTTATTCAATACTATAAATATGAAACATATCCATACCATTGCATAGGGTAACATTCATTCATTACATTGCATAAACACACCACTTTAAAACTTTCTCTCATAGATGTTTCCCATTTGGACTGTTATGAATAATGCTACATTGAGTAGTCTCATATGGGTCTCTTAGTGTACCTGTGAAGACATTTCTTTGAGTATAAACCTAGAAGTGGAATTTCTGGGTCATAAGATATGCATGTCTTTAACCTCAGTGGACAATACCAAACTTTCTTCCACATTGGTTCTAACAGTTTACACTCCTGGGAGCAGGAGGCATGTACTTTAACCCTTTTTTGGGATGGAAGCCTCTGGTTTCGAAAAAGAGATTCCAGGGAATTTGTTTTCAGCCCTTCCTTCCCAGGGACAGACTGGGGCAAACTTCAGTATCAGATTATGGGGTCTCCGAGGCTTACAATGAGCATCACCATTGCTGAACAGATCAGACTCCAAGCTGACCTTGAAGTGAATCTACTGATACAGTGAAAAAAGTGCACCACTCGCAGAGCTGAAAGGCACCCAGAAATAATGCTAGGTGAAAGGAGTTAGGTACTGAGGAATAAAGTTCTGGGTCTAAAAGGATCATACAAATGAAATATTTTTAGTGTTTCTCAATCCAGGGCATTTATGAAGCCATAGAAGTGGTAATGGGTCTTCACCAAGTATTTTGAAAATTAAATAAAAACTTAGAGAAGTCAAGCATTTACTGAAGATTGGACTGAAAGGGACTGCTAAAGCTTCCTGGCTTTGTTTTTGCCTGGAATTCTATCAACTCATTATGAGAGCTCTGGCTACTTCAGGCAAACCACAAGCTCTGATGAATAAAAATAAGGAAATTGGCTAAAAAAAAATTTAACACATACATAATCTCTTAAGCCTTGGGGCCATGGGTCTGTGGTGACTAAGAGGCTGGGGAGCACAGAAGGGCTTATGAGGTAGTGTATCGGTGCTCTGGACAACCCCTGAGCATCCCTACAACTGCTGGCTCCACTCACTCCTTGGTCTCGCTGCCTTCCGAGCACAGGCTGTCATTGAGGGTTTCATGTGTGATGATGACTTGTACCCATGTTTGCAGGGCATAGGGGCTTACCCTGTTCCATCAGGGTACATGAGACATTATGTGTGCCACCTCTGTGAGAGGTACATCTTGAGAGGCAGAATAATGTCGCCAGATAATGCAGAAAGACCCTGTATTCGTTTCCTGTGGCAGCCCACATAGCAAATGACCACAAATTGATGCTTAAAACAATACCAACTTATTGTCTCACAGTCTGGAGATTGAAAGACAGGCACAGGTTCCCCTGGACTAAAATCAAGGTGTCAGCAGGGCTCCTTCCTTTCTGGAGGCTCTAGGGAGAATCTGCTTCCCTGCTTTTCCATGTTCTGGAGGCTACCCACATTTCTTGGCTTATGGCCTCTTCCTCCATCCTCAAAGCCAGCAGTACTACATCTCTCTGTCTTTTTTCCTTAGTGACACCTCCTTCCATCTTCTTCTGCCTCCCGTTTCTATTTCTAAGAACACTGTGATCTTATGGATCACCAATATCATCCAGGATAATTTCTTAAAATCAGCAGATTAACAAACCTAATTCCATCAGCAACCTTAATTCCCCTTTGCCACAGAAACTGGCACAGTCACATATTCCAGATTTTAGGGTGTTGGCATATTCAGAGAGCATATTAATATTCATTATTCGGCCTCCCACAGACCCTTTGTAACAAGTGGCTGATAGTTGTGCCATGGGGCTGCAAAAGGAGGAGGCCCTGGGTGGAAATGGGCAAGTATGGGAGGCTGAATGGGGAAGTATGAAATGGCCCCTCCTGCTTCCTCGTGGTGAGGCAGAGTGCACAGGAGGGCGAGCGGGCTTTGTAAATGATGTGATTGCATTGTAATCCTGGAAGTGACATCCTTGGGTTTATTGAAGTATGTGTCAACTTTCCAGGTGTGTTCAGGCCACCTACTGACTTATTGCTGATACACTGATTTGCTTGTGGTACTGTTTATCCCTTTTTCCCATGCATTTCAAAAGACATATATTCTCAATGTTGCCAGGAGGGTGGAGAGACTAGAAATGCCAGGTGAAGGGACTAAACATATAAAAATCAACAATGAAATTTTTATGTGCCAAATATCAGGCATAAACACTTTATATTCATTGTCTTAATTTTTGCAAAGTAGATGAGATTATAAATACATCAATGCAGAGATGAAGAAAAGAGACACACAGCCCATGCCCTTGGCCATGACAATCCCACAGTTATGCCCAAGCAGGGAAGTCCAGGAAGAGCTGGGCACATCCAGGTCTTTTCTCATAAATGCCCATCATTCTGAAGGAAGTTGCTTTGGGGTTGTACTTTCTCAGCTTTTGCTAGTAATGCCACCACGTATGGCTGTCTATGCCTTCTCCCTGCCAGCCTGGCGAATGGAGGCAAGAAGTCGTTACATTTGGAATTGTGCAGATTAAAAATCCCAGTTCACAGGAGTGCATGGCAGACTTGCCCTCAGTGCCACCTGGCCCCTTTGAGGTCATGGCAATGCTGAGACAGATGGGGGTTGGGGCTGACCAAAGGATTTAGGTCTCCTTTGTCCCCAAACTCCCTTGCTTGGGTGGGGTCACATCTGCTATGGGGGGGTGGCTGTCCAGTAATGAGGCCTGTGGCACAGCGCTTCTGCTCCCTGGCCTCATTGGCACAGGACCAACCTTTCTTTCTGGGTGCAAGCCCCCTGCCCTCTTCATGGAAGAGGCTGGTCAGAGCTCTCGGAAGTGGGTTTCCAGAACTTCATGCTGATCTTTATTTACCACCGTGGTTCTCACTCACCCCTCCCTCTGGAACGCCCACACAACAAGCTAAGGAGCTTGCCTGCCACCCACCCTAGTATCCAAGTTTCTACTGTTTCAAATTTCACATGATTTCCCGTGTGTATGGTTAGCTTCCAATGAAGTTGCTGGCAGACAAATACCCTTTTCATTCTCTGGCTTCTCTCATTCACCCTAGTGCTGCGATGTAAGAGGTACACCAACAAGTGCTGGTGGCTGGGTTTGGCGTGTGGCTGAGGTACAGCAGAGGTTAAGCTGTTTAAACTGATTTCTGACATATGTGGGGTAGAAATACTAAAAAGGTCAGCAACCTCTGAGCAATGCATATAAATATGAAGTACAATGCTGCTTCTGCTTTGTATAAAAAGAAAAAACTGTTTCCCCCTACCAAGATTTTACCCTCTGAAACAAAGATTTGTGTCAGCAAATTTGGTTAGCTGTTGTATCAGTAAATCTTCTACATCTTGAAAACGTAGTATGTTTTCTCCTTCCTGAAAATGAGAATTATTTATGAAATTCTGTTTTCTGTCCATCAGGGAGCTCAAAGGCAAACTTATGACCTAGTCAGAGCAATGGCAGTAAGTCCTTCCCGTGACTCAAACTCTCCATTTTGTGCTCATGTTAGTTGGTGAGGGGTGGAGGGCAAATGGAGAAAAGTCCAGCTAACATTTTAGGAAGTGAGACTGGCTTACTGATAAGAAAGCATAATTGGGAAACGTTTTTAAAATATCTTACCTGCAATGATGTTGATTTCTTCTTTTCAAACCCAATTAATTCCCAACTACCCCACTTCCTTTTTCACTGGTGTCCACAGGCAGCCAGCAGCAGGGCTGCAGGGATGACCGCTCCCGCTCCACCCGCCACCAGCAACCGCCCCGCACTGAGGGGACTTGGAGCTCCAGTCTGGGCAGCAGCCCCTCACTCAGACCCTGGTGGGGGCCCCAGCAGAGACCTGAGCCACACCAGTGAGTCTGGCCACCTAGGCCAGAAGACTCCTCTCACATGGAAGCCTCAGCAATAACTGCCTTTAAGATTTCCATATTCCCTGTTTATTTTCCCAACAGTGAGTTTAGAGCTGTGTGCATGGTTTAGTCGGCTCTGTTTTCCAGAGCACCTGAACGCTCATGACAATCCCCGGGAGTTCCACTGGGAGAGCACAACCTTCACTCAGCACAGTTCACAGGTCTGGCCGCCCTGTCCTGCTGTTTGTTCCCAATGAGCTCAGGAGGTGCTGAAGTGCACACGCCTCCCCTGGCATCTCTGTCACGCTGTGCCGCCCCCACCCCGCACTCGGGTGGCAGGTCTTCAAAGTCTACAAGCTGATATTACCTGGAGCTCTGACATATTCCATCCTGTTAGTGTGTCCTTTGTTCTAGCTGCTTGTGATTTTAATAGCTTCATCGAGGGTTAACATTCCATATATAGTCACTTATTTAAAATGTACAATTCAATGGCTTTTGGTATATTTGGTATACTCACTGTACACTATACCCATCACCATAATCAATTTTAAACATTTTCATTACCTCCCAAAGCAACCCCATACCCATCAGCTGTCACCCCAGCTCTGGGCAACCATTAATCTGCTTTCTGCTTCTATAGACTTTTCTATCCTGGACATTCTGTATAATTAGAATCGTGCAATGTGTGGTCCTATGCAACTGTTTTCTCTCACTTAGCTCATTGTTTCCAAGGCTCATTCATATTATAGAGGCATCAGTACTTTATTCTTTTTCTTCCCCAAATAATATTCCATTATACAGCTATATCACCTCAGCGGATTGACATTTGGGTTGTTTTCATATTTTTGCTATTACGAGTAACACTGCTATGAACATTTATGTACATGTTTTTGTGTGGACATAAGTTTTCGTTCCCCTTGAGTAATGCCTAGGAGTAGAACATGGGAACTCTATGTTTAAACAGTTGAGGAAATACCGGGCTGCTTGCCAAAGTGGCGGTGCCCTTTCCCACTCCCACTAGCAGAGTGTGAGAGGGCCAGCTGCTCCACATGCTCACGAACTCTCGTTATGGCCCATCTTCTTGGTGATAGCTGTCCTAATGGTGTAGGACAATATCTTATTTTGGCTTTGATGTGCATTTCTCTGGTGGCTACTAATGTTGAGAACTTTTCATGTGCTTATGGGCCATTTGTATGTATTCTATGAAAAAATAGCTATTCAGATAGCTTGCCAATTAAAAAAAAACTTGAGTTATTTGTTTTTTTATAATCAAACTGCAATATATCTTTGTACATTCTAGATTCAAGTCCTTTATCAAATATATAATTAGATTTTCTCCCATTTTGTAGGTTTTTCTCTTCAATTTGTCAGTGGTTCTTGGAAATGTAGTTTTTTAATTTTGAGGATGTTCAGTTTATTTTTCCTTTTGTTGCATGTGTTTTTGGTATCATATCTAAGAAACCATTGCCTAAGGTTATGAATTTTTAGAAAATCCTCATCTAGCATTCAATATAATATTTTTCTCTTTTCTATACTGATGCCATTCCCTAATTTAATGAGCAGATAACTTATGTCTATCATTAAGAAAGTGATTAATAGGGTGTTGACTGGCAGAGGCTTGAGTACAGAGTGTGGTGGAGACAGCTCACTTTCCGCCAAAATCTCCTTTTGCTTTTTTCAATGGGCATGTGACTGTGTGCACAGCCATCCAGCAAGAACTGATTTCCCAGGAGTTACATGTGGCTATGTGACCAAGTTCTCTGCAAAGGCATGCCAGCCCTGGTCAGGGTGGTTTATTTGGTTGGAGTGTCATGCTGTACACCACAATGTCGGAGGTTCCATTCCCAGTCAGGGCATGTATAGGAGGCAACCAATCAATGTTTCTCACATCAGTGTTTCTCTCTCTCTCTCTTTCTTCCTTTCTCTCTAAAAGCAATAAATGTTTTTAAAATTTTTTCAATGATGCAAATGTGCCTCCTGCATGCTTGCTTCTACTTTCCTTCTGGTTGTCCCTCCGACATAGTGTGGTTCAGCCCCAACCACAAAGAGGACAATGCTCTTGGGAATGTCAGGGCCCCGAATGGAAGAGCCCAGGTTGCTGGATGACTACACGGAGCAGAGCTGCTCACGGGCTCGGAACATTCACGCCAGAATATTATGAGTCAGAAATAAATGGTTTTCTTATCTTTAAGCCACTGTATTTGGGGTCAGGGATGTCTTGTTACCATAGCTTAGCCTTTTGCCATACCGAAGACCTGAGGTGAATTGCATGTTACTCTAGACAAGGTTTCCTCAGGTGTGAAGCAGCTGGCATCCTTAGCACAGTCATGAGCAAGTGCAGGTCTGTGAAGCCATTCCCTCTAATTCCCAAGCATGCTGCTTTACGGACCCGAGGTTGAGTGTGCCGGCCCTCGAGTCACTGCCCCAGGGCTCACACGAAGGTCTCAGTCTATGCCACTCATGACCCTGGGAATGCCACTTAGTCCTTCTCCTCCTCAATCACCTCAGTTTTCCCAGGTTGAAAATGTAGATAATGGTCATACCTATTACTTATTTTATTGGGCATTTCTGAGGATTAAGTGTTAATACCATTTTGCAGGGTTGTCCAACTTTTGGTGTCTCTGGGTCACACTGGGAGAAGATGAGTTGTCTTGGGCCACACATTAAATGCACAAACACTAATGAAAACAAAATAATCTTGTCTTTTAAGTGAATTTACAATTCTGTGTTGGGCCACATTCATAGCCATCCTGGGCCACCCGTAGGACACAGGTGGGACACCCTTACTGCTGCTCAGATGAGGCTGATAGTAAATGCATGCTCCTGGTTCTTATTAATTTGCACCTTATTTATAAGGTTATTAATTATTTCATAAGTGCTGAGTAACTCTTAGTATGCATTTTGCTGGGTTCTAGGGCTATGTAGAAAATTAAGACAAAATCTGTTCTTCAAGGAGCTGACAGTTTCATAAGAAAATCAGATTTAAAAATTACATAATGGAATTGGAGCTATAATATAATACAAACAAAATGGGCAGGATCTCAGAAGAGGTGACCCACTGGTCCCGGCTGTGGGTTGGAAAGGCAAGGGAGGGTATTAAGAGCTTGGCTGAAATTCAAGCACACCTTCCCCCAGCTCTCTTGGCCTGCAGAACGTCCAGCCACCGCCAATGCCAGAGGGAGAACGCTGCTGTACAGGGACAGTCTGGGAGCTCTGAAGCTAGAGAGAAGCAGGAAACATGTGTTTGTCTAGGCAATTCCTAATGTAGAGCTAACCCATATGGCAGTGTAAGAAGATAATTCACTTTTGGGTAAACTGTTTACAATGACAAAGCATCCTTCCATATCCCACCCCACCCCCCAGCCCACCCATGGGCTTGACTGGATTTATTCCTCATCATGCATCCACAATGTTGGTTTTTTGCCTAAGACAAAATTTAAAAAAATGATTCTATTCTCTATTAAGAGTGGAGAATCTTCACATTGATGCTATAGCGGTATTTGTTTAAAGTCTGTGGGTTGTTAAGTAAGAAAATACAGAATATGCATTTCTGGTGCTATTATGACTTCTGAATTAAAAAAAGAAATCTTGTGGGGAGGAGCAGAGGAGGGTAAAACGAGGCAGAGGGGAGCTCAACGGCTATTATCAGGCAGTCTCCCGAAGAAACCCAGACCTGCGGTGAACAGTTCTAAAGCAGTCATTTGGCTCCCTCTGGTGGACTTTTGTAGAATTACTCATTCCCCCAGGCATGGTATACTCTGTCACTCTTGAAACATCACTCTTCTTTTTTTTTTTTTTTAAGATTTTATTTATTTATTTTTAGAGAGGGAAGGGAGGGAGATAGAGAGAGAAACATCAATGTATGGTTGCTGGAGGTTATGGCCTGCAACCCAGGCATGTACCCTGGCTGGGAATCGAACTTGCGACACTTTGGTTCACAGCCCGCGCTCAATCCACTGAGCTTCGCCAGCCAGGGTGAAACATCACTCTTGTTTGGAAAATGGAAAATGAAATGAAACTGTCTGTCAGTCCAAATTCTCGGGTGTATGCCTAGGCTGGGGGAATTGGCTTAAGGACTTTAGGTCAACTTAACTGAGGAGAGACAAAATTGATTAAAATCTACTCTCCGTGTAAAAGGAGGGATATGGGACATCATTCATATTAATTTTCTAGCTATCAGTCCCCTGCCCCCGCCCCCCACCACCATAGTGCCTTAGCTTACCATAAAAAGCCCACTTAATATGCCTCAGCCTCTTGGCCCACCATACATTAGAGCAATGTTGCTGAGCCTTTTAGACGGGAGTTGGAGGGAGTGGACACCCACCAGTGCTGCCCCTTCCCATGGGTGTTTAGCTGTGACAGCGGGTGCCGTCCTCAGCACTGTGCAGCCTTCTCACTGGGAACTCCCCTCGTTGGGTCCCAAACTGCCCACCCAGCTTCTCTGCCACCCTTCTTTCCTCTCCCTTCTGGTCCCATCCAGCCCAATCTAGCACGTGGATAGTTCTCACCTCACCTTTTGGGGTGGTTCGCAGTTCGGGCTGTTAGGAATGTGGAGCTGCCATGACCTTCCTTGTATATTTCCTTTGGGCGAATAGACACACATCGGGTTGGGTGTTTACGGGGGTGGAACCGGCAGGTCTAGGATGGGTGATGCTCAGCTTCAGTGGATGTTGCTTGTTCTGCTGATACACGGCTGCTTATCAAACTACCCCCAGATTCAGTGGTTTGAAACAACCACCATTTTGTATCTGTTTCGTGGGCCACGAATTCAGGTAGTCTTGGCAGGGTGGTTCGTCTCTCCCTGTGGCATTGAGTAGGTCATTGAGGTTTGGCCACCACATGGTCTGGAGGGTCCCAGATGACTTTACCCACATATCTGGTGCCTCAGTGGGGACATCTGCAAGGCCAGGCAAGGCTGCTACTGTCAGGATCCTCACTGAGGCCTCTCTGGTGTGGCACTCACAGGGGGCTGGAATGTCTTACATGGCAGCTGGCTCCCCCAGCCAGTAACCAAGGTGAATCTACCAGGGTGGCATGATGAGCCTCAGAAGTTAGGCAGCATCACCTCTGCCACATTCCACTGGTCCCACAAGTCACTGAGGGGAGCATGAGACCTCACCTTTGCATGGGGACAGGAACAGAGCGCTTGTGGCCGTTGTAATTTATCACACTGCCCAGTAGTACTCCAGAGTGACAGTACCGATTTCCTCCCCCACCAGCAATTCGTGGACTGCCGTGGTGAGATTTTTAGTACTAATTTTTGTTGTAGTGAAGAACGACTGCTCACATGAGTCTAGATGCTTCTTTCTTTTTTCCCTTCACCTGTGGAGGATACCGGCCAGCAGTATCCATCTCAGCTGTGGATGTTCATCAACATTCAAGAAAAACATACACAGAGACAACCAGGTCCTGTGGGGGAATAGGAACAGCAGGGCCATTCCTCATGTGGGGAGTGCCTTGGCCACCCTCTCTCCTGGAGGGCGCCATGGCCACTCCTCACTTGGGGAGTGCCTGCTTGGCTACCCTCCCTGGTGGGGAGAGCGCCCCGTTCCCTTTCCGGAGAGGCTTTTTACTGGTTTCGTTTGAATAAGAATTCAGGTAAAAGCTCATTACTCATTGCTAGGAAGTAAGGATCAAACAATAGATAACAAGGAAGTCTGAGGGCCTATTTTGAGTCAGGGTCAAAGAGCTGTAAAACTTTGAAGAACAAACTTACTTCTTTCTGGACCCTCATCATTCAACTGAGAGCATTCTGAACAAAGCAGGTTTCACAGGATCTTACATGTTCTTTCTTAGGCCTGATCACCTCGGGAACCTGCCCTTTTCAGCACAGAGCTGCACCACCCTGCCATTTTTCAGGCTTAGGTGGAGCAAGGGAAGTTAGGCAACCAAGAGATAAGGAAATTTTCTCCCAGACGTTGAGGACTCAGGCTACGTCAAAGCTGAGGAGTGAGGGTCCATCACCCCCTTTTGCTGTAACCCCCAAAGTCCTTCTTTTGGGAGCCTCCCACGTGATTGTGCCTGTCTTAGATAGTTCCCCCCTTGGGGAATCTTACCCATCATTGGCTAACCGACCAAGCTTTGGGGTTCAGTTATGAATGAAGCAGCAGAAACAGCACTCCTGCCAGGGAGATAAGCTTTTGTCTTCTTGCTGGCTTACGGTCCAAGGCCACTCCCTCAGCCTTAGCCTTGGTGGGGGTTACAGCTTCTGATACCAGGCAGGGCAGTTCCCAACATCCATCAACCATAGGGCAGAGTGGTTTCCACTGCTCCCAAAGACTCTGCCTTAATCTCTACAGAGAAAGTTTGGAGGCAATTGTCTTAGCTTCCTGTCCCCACGTGATAAAGCATCACCTGGATCCCTCCCTCCCTCCTCGCCAGGGCCAGCCTCTCTCCCCAGCCAGGACTTGCGCCATCTTCCCTCAGTCCTCAGTCCCCCCAACTCTGCTGCTTCCTTCCTCTCAGACAGAGCTCTCATCTGGACTATCTTAAAACGTTTTGAAAACTTGAAGTGCACATATTAAGCATTTTGGTTTTTTAATGTATTTTTAGTGATCAACTCTGAATTGTAAAGCCGATCTCAATTCCAAAAGAGGAAGACCTGTTAAAAAGGAAGGGGATGAGAGAGATTTTTAATTAAACAATTTATACACATACTTACATACATAAATCTACACACATATATACATATACACATGTATAATAGAATCTATAAACAAAGTAGACTATAAATTCCATTTTCTTCTAGAAGGGCGTTGAAAGGGAGACATATTTTTCAATTCATCAGATGTGAGTTCCAGGACTTCTCATGACCAAAACCATGAAGAAGAGGGCGACAGTGAGTAAGCTCTCTGGTGGTTACAGGTCTCCAGGACACTTTCCTAGATACCCTACCGTACGGACGCAGGTTGAAATGGCTCTCCAGAAAGTTCATTGGTCATATTCCTGTGTCTGGAGAATCTTCTGGGTACCCAAGTGATTTACTCTCAAAGGAAAACTGTATTTATTGCCTTTTGGAAACATCCCTGTTGTCCATTTTAGTGACAGAAACCCAGGAATTATCCTGAAATAGAACAGAGTAAGTACAGGGTGGAAGAAAAGCCTTTGTTCCCAGCTGGTGGCAGAGCCCCGCCAGGGGACCCCCCTCCCCACTGTCTGTGCCTGGTGTCAGGTGTGGGCCAGGTGAGAGAACAGATCTGAGGAACAGCAACTGGATGTTTGGAGTCACGAAGGTTACATGCGGCCAAGCCACCTGTACATCTTAGCTGTGCCCACCCTCGACCCCCCTGAGACTTCCCTGACAGACAGGTAGAGCTTATGATTTATTACTGGTCACAGTCAGGACCAGGCTCTCTTGTTTCCTAGCAGTGAGCAGGACACACAGGGCTTTGCACCTCCCACATGCTGGCATCCATGTTTGGTGACCGAGGTCTTGAAACCTACCTTGTCCTGCCTGCAGCACATCTGCCTCAGGAGTGACTGGTGACCCAGCACACACGGCAAGGCCATCTGCTCAGAAGAATGGCGGGTGGACCCCAGGGAATGAGTGTGCCGAAGGGATGGGACGTCTGATTTACAAATTTTTGGAATTCCAGCTTTTCTTGTCATAACATGGCTTAAAGTGCCAGAGAAAGCCCAAAGACAGCTGTTCTCATTCTGTTTCCACAGATCAACTGACAGCAATCAGCTGTGTGACCGGGAACAGTCACCCATTCTTCTGAACTTCACTTTCTCCATCTGGGCAAATTGAACTTGACTATGAAGATCCTTTTTGGTACAAACATTCTATTTTATTTCAGTGAGACTTGAGTAGTAGGCATATAATGAATGCTACATACTATTATATGCCAGACTGGGCTAAAATCAGCCATCAGGGGAGAATGTTCATGTATACAGGAAGGTGTTCAAATGCATTAAGTGCAGAAAGCAGTTACAAAACAGTGATTGGCTTAAACTGACATGCAGTCAAGGAAACTGCAAAGAAAAAGAGAGTGGAATACAATTCTAGCTTATTATCTAGCTTGGTATTGTCAGACCATTCACGTTGGATGAAGCTATGTGGAAGTGGGGACTTTTATAAACTGTGGGAGGGAGTACATGTTGGCAAAACCACTTTGAAAGTCAACTTGGCATCGTGAACCCTAGCAGCTCCGGTGCTAAACACACATCCCCAGAAACCATGAGGACAGGCACAGGGCAACTGTACAGGGTTGTCTGTGCAGCAGTGGTTGTAATAGTAAAATATTAGCTACAACTTAAATTTTAACAACAGAGGAATAAATTAAATGTGACATATTCATACAACAGGCTACACACAGCTATTTAAATAAATTGGGTACCATTAGCTATATCAATATGGAAACATCTAAAAACTGTAGAGTTGGAAGTAATAGGTTTCAGATCACTATGCACAGTAATTACCTTTTATGTGAGTTATGTAAACACATACACTAGACACATGTACATACACACATATATGTATGTATAGTAGTCCCTCCATAGCCTCAGGAGACACATTCCAACATTCCTAGTAGATGCCTGAAAACACAGACAGTGCCAAGCCCTGTACATGCTGGTTTTTCTATACGTGCATACCTATGAGAAAGTTTAATCGATCAATTAGGCACAGAAAGAGTTTAGCAAGAATAATAATAAAATAGGACAATTATAACAGTATACTATAAAAGGTTATGTGAATGTAGTCTCTTTGATAACCAAGGTGTATATACTAAGTCACTACCAAGTGCCAGGATGGGGGTAGCAGTGGGGGTGGCATCTATGGTGTGAAGATGCTGGACAAAGAGGGGATTCACATCCCAGATGAGAAAAAGTGGATGGCATGAGATTTCATCACAATACTCAAAAGGGTGTACAATTTAAAATTTATAAATTGTTTATGTAATTTACTACTTATTTTCAGACCACAGGTAACTGAAACTGCAGAAATGAAATCATGGGCAAGGGCAATATTGTATATACACAGCTGTGGCCTGTGTGAGGGTTCATGTTATTGATTACCCTTGGAAGAGGAGGATGGGGGATGGAGCTGCAGAGAGAATCGGAGGGATGCCAACCTTACGTGGAGCACTTCATGCTCGCAGACACACACACACACGCACACACACGCACATCGTTATCAGAGGTTCACATCTGGCTGTGCTGCTGGTGGGCAGTGTGGGGTATGTTTGTTACTCGGTTACTCTACACTTTCTGTATTAAAATGGTTTTCACTACCCCCTCCCCAAGTGTGCTTTCATTTTTATAAAATAAAAAGTATGTATTTTCATGGGGGGAAATGACCTCAAAATATTCATAGTGGTTATGGAGTTGGGATTATGGTGATTTAAATTTTCTCCTTTTTGCACATCTATATCTTCTAAATTCTCAAAACTGAGTATCTATTGCTTTCATAATAAGGGAAAACGACACTTACATAAATCTAGAACCTCACGTGAACCTAGAATCCACGTGAGAAAGGAATTTAGAGCCCTGGGTGAGATATTTCCACCCCCTCCCTCTGGTGGTCAGTTTGTCCACCCAGCACTTGAGCGTTAGCTGTTGGAAAAAGATGGAATTAAGATGGACTCTCCCCTGCCTCTTCCAAAAGAGGAGTTTAGGGTCCGTGTTGAATTTCTTAAAATGCGTGGGGCAGGGACAGGAGGCTGGCAGACCCCTTTCTGTCAACAAGGGAAAAACAACTTCTACCTTCACTGCTAGGCTAGCTCAGAGCACACGTCTGAGAGATGTGCAGCTAAACTATGTAAAAGTTGGCTCAAACATACGAACCCTTGAAATGATTTTGATTTCTTTATTAAGATGTTCTTACTTGAATAGAGGAACTTGTATTGACTGATACTTGCGATGGGGTGTCCAAGTGCCCTGTCGTCCACTCTGGGGAGGGTAAGGGCAACTGGGGAGTGTCGGGGCACTGACACACAGGGCATAGGTCATCTAACTGTGACCCCTGGAAGTACCTTGTGCAGCCCACGACCCAGGCTGCCGGCATCCAACGTGCATTCAGTAATGCAAGGACTGTTCAGTGAGCACCTTCTGGGACCCAGGCACTAGGTATATCCTGGAAAAACAGCAGCGACCACGACAGGCTTGGGTGGCCCCCTCTGAGCTCATCCCCTCCACTGAGGGCACCAGCCCTGCCTCTGGAGACAACCCCAGGGCCCCCTGCTTTGATTCCTCCGTGGTGGGTGGGTGGGGGGGGGGTGGAGCAACGACATGGACGGGACTGCAGCTAAGTATTGGGGTAACGGCAGCCCATCCTCAAGAGAAAAAGAATGTTCGTTTATAACATGATTTATGAATTGCAAGTGTAATAAGTGACTGGAGTCCAGGGTGTGTAACAGGAGGATCTCACCTGGTTTAGGAGCTCACAGGTGTCCCCAGGGCAGCGACAGTGAGCTGAGGCCTGAGAGACGTAGGGCTCAGTCTGGTAAGAGGGAGGGACGGGGTTCCACGCAGGGTCCTGTAGGTTTAAAAGTGAGAAGGAGCTCATGGCACATTCAGGGATGCAAATGGCACCAATGTGGCTGGAGCATAAAGAAAGGATGTCCATATGGTTGTTTATTTATTTTCCTAATTCTTTTTTTTAAAAAGGAAGATCACACCCTGTCCTTGAAAGTCACACGTCACTGTGAGCATCTGGCAGCAATGAAAGGCTTTCTGAGGGTTCTGAGTAATGCGGCCTGCGGACGCTCGGTTCCCTGGGACCTGCATTGCAGCGCCACCGGCGGCCACGGACGACAGCCGACAGCCGGGGAGGAGCGAGCCCTTTGTAATGCCGGCCCCGGGACAAACCAACTCTGCTCCAGCTCTGCGAGGCCCGGGTCCCTGTGACCTGTGCCGCTGGGGTCTCCACATCAGCTGGGACAGCAGCTGAGCTCTGTCAGGGCCGCTCCGTGCGTTTTTCTGAGCTGATTGGTTTTGACGCCCCAAACTCCCTCTTCTGCTCGCTGTGTTAGGGTTTTATGTTTCCGGGGAACTGGAAATCCTGTGTCCGGGCACAGTCACCGACAGGGTGTCCCGCCGGCCTGATTGGTGGGACCGGGCAAATCTGGTCCCCACGGAAACAGGCTTCTTGCCTCCGCAGGGCTGGCTCTGCCCTGTTTTCTGCGGTGGGACTTTCTCTACTAGCAGCGTCACCGGAAGGTCTGTGACCTCCACGACACAGAACTTGGTGGGTGCAGAGAGCATATCAGAGCGATGAGCAGGTTTGTGCTAAGGACTGCGTGCGCCCACTAGCAGGCAGCCCTGCCCAGCTCCTGGAGCCGGACCCCCAATGAGGGCCAGCGCACAGACACTCACAGCTCCGGGTGCCACAGCAGAACTGCTCATGGCACAGGGACGTGCTTGTACCAGCCGCGGTTCCACACAGCACAGGAGCAGGTGCAGCGTGGACATGCTGCCCAACGCCCACATGCTTTTTCTCTAATTCTCTCTAGCTTCCAGGGGGGGAATTATGACAGTTACAGTATAGTGCTAAAAACCACAGATTTTGGAATCAGAAAGATCCAGGTTTGGATCCCAACTTTGTCACTTTAACTCCTTATATGGGAATATAGATACTCAGTTTACAGGGTTGTTGCAGGGGCTAAGTGAGATGGTGTTAGTCAAACATTCAGCATAGTTCCAGCCAGGTGATGTGTTCTTGTAACCATCTGAACCAGGAAGCAATACTTTTTTCTCCCTTATTCTCCTTGCTGGAGTTCACCTGATCTTCAGGCTGGGCCAGGGACACTGAAGGCTGAATATAAGCACCCCTATGTTCACTGCAGCGTTATTTACAATAGCCAAGATCTGGAAACAGCCCAAACGCCCATCAGTAGATGAGCAGATAAAAAAAGCTGTAGTACATGTACACAATGGAATACTAGGCAGCGGTGAAAACAAAGGGACTCTTATATTTTGTGACCGCATGGATGGACCCAGAGACTATTATGTTAAGTGAAATAAGCCAGCCAGAGAAAGACAAATATCATATGATCTCACCTATATGTGGAGCCCAATGAACAAAATAATGAGCAAAATAGAATCATATGCATGGATACAAGGAACAGACCGACAGCTGTAGGAGGGGGAGACTGGATGTAAGAAGGGGAAGGGAGTAGCCAAAGAGCATATGTACATGACCCATGGACATAGACAATGGTGAGGGGATGGCCTGAGGGAAGGGGGCTCTGAGGGCTGGGTGGAGGGGGTGAAAAAGGGGGAAAATGTGGGGACATCTGTAATACTGTGAACAATAAAAATAAAGTTAGAAGAGAGTCAGACAAAGGCTTTTGGACTCTGTTATTTTCCGTGGGCTTTTAAAACTGATTACAGAACGTTTGGAAGTTGGTCCTCCTCAAACCTCAAATTAACATTGCCTTTCATTTCAGACCACCTGTGCCCCTACTGTCTGGTTTGATAAGGTCTTTCAAATGACAAAACCAAGAATAAAACTTCCTAATTCCACACAAGTTAGTGAGATGCATGTAAAATAAAAATTAAAAGAGGTTTATTTTAATATTTAATGGTCATTAAGGTTTTTTGACATTCAAAGCACATTATCAATTTCTTAATGCCTCAAATAGTTTGAGGTTCCCTAAACATTCCTTAAAAGGGACCTGGCTATGCTGATGTCTCTCACTCATTCTGAAGAGTCTCTGAAGGGGACCTCAAATGCAGACACCAGGCTGTCCATGGGCTGTGGCCACCACAGCTGGCTGCTACCCCACTCTCCTACAGGCTGTGCAGCTGGCTGGTGCTGGTCCCTGGCTGCAGTGATGCACCAGTGGGGCACACACAGACACATGCACACACACACTGCTGCCACGGTCTTGGAGGGGACAAGACAGTGCTAGGATACCTGAAGGGGCTGGGAGAATGGCTGCCACACTCTGCTATACCACCTCCTGACTTCTCCCCCAAACCTGAGCCCATTATAAACTGTCTTCTGAAGAGCTCAGTCTGCTTCTGGCCTCTGCTCTTTTTCTACAACCACATAGAGCCTTACACGTAAAGGGTTCCTTCCTGGGACGGTTCAAACCCCACCCAGGGGCCGGAAGAACTGAGGCCAGCTTGCCTCTCCATTAAACAAGCGTTCTGTGTGCATGGGGGAAAGCGAGCAGGTATAGGAACGCCATCTACCCTGACAGCAGCAGGCGAGCCCCAGTGCCCTGCCCTGTGGGCATCGCCCCGCGTCTCTCCCGCACACAGGCGCAGGCACAGTGCGCTGGCTCTCATTTACAAAAGCAAAGCAGGAATTGCTGATTGAAAATCAGCCTGAACCAGGTGAAAAAGGCAACATAAGTGAGAAAGTGGACAAAATTACTTGAAAACACATCACAATATCAATCACCATACAGTGCACAAACATTAACAACAGTAACTTGAAAGATTAATTTTTGGATCAGTATTCTTTCAAGAGACTCATTAGAACCAATGAGAAAATTTTACTTTATTTTAATTTATTTAGTTTTAGAGGGGAAGGTAGGACGAGAGGGAGAGAAACATCAATGTGTGGTTGCCTCTCATGTGTCCCCTCCTGGGGACCTGGCCTGCGACCCAGGCATGTGCCCTGACTGGGAATCAAACCAGGAACCCTTTGGCTCACAGGCCAGCACTCAATCCACTGAGCCACACCAGCCAGGGCAGAAAATTTTAAATTCATGGAAAACATTGTTAAGCAAATGGAATAAGCATACTCATCCAAATGAATCAGGAAACCATGCCCCAATTTGGAAACAATAATTTTAAAAATACATAAAATTCATAAAAAGCCCTATGACTCATAAATATCACCATTCTTGCCAAAAGACTGTTACATTAAAAAAAATACAATAAGTGAAAAAAATGTTTAAAGGTGCATAAAAGTTGTAGAATTTCTTTTTTGGGGTGGGAGGTTTAATGAGTTAATTTTTTTTCTTTTTTTATTGTTGTTTAAGTACAGTTGTCTCCATTTCCCCCCACCATTCCCCCCAGCCCCAGGCATCCCCACCTCCCACCCTCAATTCTACCCCCTTTGGCTTTGTCATTGTGTCCTTTATACACGTTCCTTGATGACCCTTCCTCTCCCCCCCAGTATCCCCTCCCCCAACCCTCTGGTCACTGTCAGTTTGTTCTTTATTTCAATGTCTCTGATTCTATTTTGCTTGCTTGTTTTGTTGAGTAGGCTCCACTTATAGGTGAGATCATATGGTGTTTGTCTTTCACCACCTGGCTTCCTTCACAGAATTCTGTTTTACTATTTATTGCTTTATTTTGTACTGTCATTTTCATCAGTGATTATTCACTGTTATAAGCTATTAACCTATTTGTTAAGGGCAGACTGCTCATTGGGGGGTCCCTGGGGTCCCCAGTGGCTTGCTATCCAAGGCAAAACAATATCTAAAACATGACTTCAGGCATTGGACTTGCCACCGAACTTCCAGCTTTGCTTTAGGTTTCACCAGCCACTGACAACATTTTGCAGGGATTTGTACAGTAACCATACCTCAGCTCTTCTTCACAGTGTCCCTGCTTTTGGATTGCCCGAGGGCCTTACCTCTGCAGTCATTGTTCCAACCCTAGAACGACAGTTGAGCCTATGATCCGGGGTGGGGGGGACACATGTCTTAGACAATTTCCCCCCTTAGGGGCAAATGGCCACTGAGGGCCTCTAGCAGGGGATCCTCCCTTCCATTCCTGACTGAAACCCAGGGCCCAGGGGTGGTAAGCTTGAGTCTTGCTGGGGCTATTTCTTCTCTTTTGTACCTCATATTGACTTGTACAGGTGTCTATACCCTGTCCAGATCACTCTACCCCTCACCATTTTTATCCCCTGTGCTCACACCCTTTGGGGTACCCCTAGGAATAGGAGTGCAGTAAAAGAAGCATCTTGGATGTAAAACATCAGCATAGCTGCCTCTGGGGGTCTGAGAGTGAGACCCGGCTCAGCAGGCAAGTGCCTCTCCCACCTCAGACCAGCCCTGGCCCTACTGTAGCCCGCACCCCCAGTCCTTGGTGTTCCGCTCAAGGACAGTATGCGGGAATGAGGTGATGGGGGACAGCCACTCACTCACGCGGAGGACCACCACAGTTTCGGCAGCTCTCAGAGATTCCTCTGGTCCATTCTTCTGCCTGAAATCAGGATCATACCTGAACTGCTGTGCAAATTGATCACCTTGTTTTTTGCAAAGGAGAAACCATTTCACATAATTCCCACTCATGAAGACCATCTAGTGGAGGGACTGACCTAGGGGTTCAGGGGCTATGGATATGGTCGTGGCCCTCACTAGCTAGTTGAGTCTCTCTGAGACTCCCTTTGTTCACCTGGAAAATCCATGGGGGTTGAATCCAACGACTTCTCACTCTCTTCTTTCCATCGCTGGCATTTTATGGTTCTAGGAGCCTGTTGCTCTGGGAATAATCCTGAAAAGATAGTACCTTTAGGCAAAGCGCCTTGTGGGCTGTGTTTGGGTGCCGGGGAGAGCACAGGTGCAGCAGGTCTTCTGCCAGCACTTGCCCCGTCCAGGTGGTTATTTATGACCACATTAGTCCCAAGCGATGCAGGCTCAAGGGGAGTCCTGGTGACTCCCAGGGGCATGTCCTTAGGACAAGGTATCAAGTTCAGTGTTCATGTTAACAGATGCACCAGCCCTGAGAGCTGCCTTCCAACACTTGAGACGCCTCGTGGTTCCAAGTGCCGCAGGAGGGCTGGTGAGGACGACCGAGCTCCCAGCGGAACTGTGCCTGAGACGGTGAAATCAATCAAGCAGCCATGTTTATGTTGCAAAGTGTAGAAAATAGATGATTTTAATTGCTAATTGTTCTCGAGACCCCTACCAAGATATCTATTTTAAATGTGTCCCAAATGTTCTTTATGGGCATGGTGGAGGAATTACAGTTTATTCAGAGGCTGACGTGCTGCTGATTGAAGTACAAAGAGGAGTAATCAAGGTTGGTTTTTTTAATATGGCTTTTAACATTTACAGGGAAAATGATTTCAAGGGGTATGTGCTGGGAAGAAATAAGCTGTAGACAGTTACCAATCTGCTAAATACTCTGATTACTAAGAATATTCCCTCCACTCTCATTTCTTACTACCCCTCCCCCATAATCAGCATCTCGACGTAGGAGGAATTCTCCTTTTGTTCTTAGGGAAGGAGGAAAAGGGTCAGACAGAAGGGCACCCGTGCTCTGGGACTGCAGGACCTCACCTTGGATAACTTCACAGACAGAAACCTTCCTCCCCAACACAGGCAGGGAGGCAGCCTTGTGACGGGCTCGCATTCGGATGAAATGAGCAGAAGCCACTCTGCTCCGTGGGCCTGCCCTGGAGGCCAGCCTCCCAGCCCTGCTCCCCAGAGCTAGGCTGGAGGAGGGGGCAGGGCTCAATATGTGCATTTTTAATATGGAAGAAAAGTAAGAGAGTATGAGAAGAGGAAATTAGACAGATGCAAGCGTGTGGACTACTGACTCTCAGAAGAATGTAGCCTAGGGTCCAGGGACTACAAATGTCATAGACAAGGTGGAAATGGTCACCTACAGGCTGGAAAAGGGTTTGCTCCCTTCCATCCCTGACTCAGACTCAGGGTTCTGGTGCTGTGAGCCACACAATCGCAGCCCGACCTCCAGACCGCTGGGCAAGGAAGGGGAAATGGAGATGGACTCTAGTCCCCCGGCCAGTGATCCAGTCAGCCACGTCTGTGTGAGGAAACTGTGCGTTGAGGCTTGGGTGAGCCGGCTGGGTGGTGACACATCGATGTGCGGAGAGGGTGATGCATCCTGATTCCATAGCGAGAGAGCTCAGACGCTCTGCTTTGGGACCTCAACCGATGTGTCTCTTCACTGGCTGGTCTTGATTTGTATCCTTTAGAATAAAACTGTAATAATAAGCAATGTATTTTCCTGAGTTCTGTGAGTCATTCTAGTGAATTATTGCACCTAGGGGAGTGGTAGGAGCATGCTAGAATGTGAGCCTGTTGGTCAGAAGTGCGGGTAGCCTAGGGTCTCCCAAACTTGCAGCTGCCCTCTGACATGAGGGCGTGTTATTGGGGGGCTGTGCCCCAAACCTGTGGGGTGGGTGCTGACTGGGAGCTAGCATCTGAACTGCACTGCAGCGTCACAGTCAGTGCTGTTTAACATTAATTTTTAATATTATATAATATTAAGATTTTGTTTACTGTAAAATAAAAATTTATATACTAATTATGGTTGACATACAACATTACATTAGTTTCATGTGTACAGCATAGTGATTAGACATCTATATAACATACGAAGTGAGCACCCTGATAAGTCTAGTACCCATCTGACACCATACATGGTTATTCCAGTATTATTGGCTATATTCCACGTTCTGTGCTTTACATCCCCATGACTATTCTGTAACTGAAAATTTGTAGTTATTAATCCTTTCACCCTCTTTCACCCACCCCCTTAAACCATCTCCCATCTGGCCACCATCAATTTGTTCTCTGAATCTATGAGTTTGTTTCTGTTTTGCTTGTTCATTTACTTGATTTTTTAGATTCCACAAGTAAATGAAATCATATGGTGTTTGTCTTTCTCTCTTTGACTTATTTCACTTAGCATAATACCTCTAGGTCTATCCATGTTGTTTCAAATGGCAAGATTTCATTCCTTTTTTCTTTTTTTCAATCCTCGCGTGAGGATTTTTTTCATTGCTTTCAGAAGGAAAGGAAGTGTGGCGTGGGAGAGAGAAACATCAATGTAACAGAGAAACACCAATCAGTTGTCTCTTAGTAGACTCACTGACTGGGGGCCAGACCCACAACCTTTTGGTGTATGGAAAGATGCTCCAACCAACTGGGCCACAATGGCCGGGGCAAGATTTCATTCTTTTAAATGGCTAAGTAATATTCCATTGTATACAGGATGGGGAAAAGGTAGGTTCATAGTTGTATGCAAAACACAGAGTTTATTCTTGTATTATTATTTATTAATTGTAGTATTGTTTTCCACATGAACCACTGTAAACCTAAGTTTGCCCACCCTGCATGCGCACTGCATTTTTATCTCTTTAACTGTCGATGGACACCTAGGTTGTTTCCATATCTGGGCTATTATAAATAATGCTGCAGTGAACATACTGGGGCATATATCATTTCAAATTAGCGGTCTGGATTTCTTTAAATTAATACGCAGATGTAGGATTGCTGGGTCATATGGTATTTCTATTTTTAATTTTTTTAGGAACTGCCATAATGTTTTCCATAGTGGCTACATTAATTTACAATCAATCCCACCAACAGTGCACAAGGGTTCCGTTTTCCTCACATAATCACCAACACTTGTTGTTCACTAATTTCTTGATGATTCACTGATTTCTTGATGGGGGTCATTCTGACATGAGTGAGTTGCTTTCTCATTGTGGTTTTGATTGCATTTTCCTGATAACCTGTGTGTTCACCTTCTTTTCATGGGTTTGTGAGCCATGAAATACCATGTTGGAGACATATCTATTCATATCCTCTGCCCAAAATACTCTTGCATTTTGATATTCCTTACAGATCTTAAGATATAAGTTAAAACAGTCACTTATGGGGTGTTTTGGGGTTTTTTGTTAACAAAGAGGAATGGATTTGTAACCAAACACCAACACATAATCCAGTGATCACTTCCTTAGCCATAAGTCTCTGTGGTTATTCAAACAAGTCACTGGTTTCATGTTCTTAGTATATACACACATATACACACATATATATGCATACATATATACACACACATATATATGCTTTTTACACAGTGTATATGTGTACTAATTTGATGATGAAGAGGTAGGAATGAAGTTCCTGAATATGAGGTTAATCTCAAAGTCATTAATCCATCACAATGATTAAGATTTTCTTCTGTGGCCGGAGAAAACCATACCTGCAGAGATAAAAGTGATGGTCTATTAAATAGCTGTAATTCTTCCACCTGCATTACTTGGCACTTCAGTGTGAGAGTGGCACACAGTTCGTCTTGGTTCACACAACAGAGGCCTCCAGAAAGTTGGGTAGACTGAGGCAGCCATAACCATTTCTCTTTTGGGGAAGAGTCCTTAAATGAAAATGTCACCTGAATTTTCTTTTTTCTAACCTCTTAGTCCAGGGAACTATATTTGAGATTCTGTGAGATTCCTAGAGGCTGAATTATGTGATTTCTGACAATTAGGTTGCCCTCAATTTCTTTGTTTCAAGTTGGGTGAGATGCAGAGAAGAAGGAAGAAAGTGGAGCCAAGCAGAGTGTTCCTTCTAGAAAGAAACAAAAAGGCACGAAAATGGAAATCAACATTTAATATCAAAGAAAAATGGCAACCATATAAATATGCAACTATTCTTCCTGGAATTCCTTCCCTTCCAGAATAAATACATTTCCTCAAATTATTATACAGGGATGAAGCATGGAGTAGTAGAATCCAACAGACCAGCAAAATGCAATTGGCACCAGGGATTTTTTTTTTTAACCAATAGCATAAGAGCTAGCAAACAGAATATGTGGTCTTTAATAAGGATTTATATTTTTTATAATATGATGATAACCAGCTGTTAATGGTGATTTATATTTTTGTAACAAGACCTCAACTGGCTATAATATAGTGAATATACTTTAAAACCCACTGAAGTTTGGAAGCCAGAATACAACAGATAATTTGTATTCTTAGTCAGCCTCAAGCACAAAACATCTTGATTTATCCAGTACCACAGGATGAGTCCAAGAAGGCTATTAGGGCTTCGGCCAGAACCACCATCTTCCAATAATTCACCAAAATGACAAAAACAAAGGGAAAGAGGAGAGGAACCCATTATAAGTTCTCCAGGCCTATAAGGAAGCATGGAGCTGTTCCCTTGGCCACATACATGTGAATGTACAAGAAAAGTGATACTGTAGACATCAAGGGAATGCCCCACCAATGTTACTATGGCAAAACCAGAAGAGTCTACAATGTTACCCAGCATGCCTAACCTTAGTGTGCTGGGTAAAGAAAGAAGGTTAAGGGCAAGGTTCTTGCCAAGAGAATGAATGTTTGTATTAAGCATATCAAGCCTAAAACACATGGAGGAAATGATTAGAAAAATTGTGGGAGAGGTTACATGATTTCATAAAATTATTAACATTCATCAAATTGTCCACTTAAAATAAGTGCATTTTGTTATATGTAAGTAATTTGAAAAAGAGGCATCCTCGATTCTGATCGTGGGCCATAGGAGCTACAATAATGAGAAGAGGACTGGACGTGGGGTCTCAGGACCTGCGTTGCAGTCCTGACTTGGCTTCTTGCCCGTTATGTGATTTTGGGTAATTTGCTTAAGCTTCCTGAACTTCCATTTCAAATATAAAATAGAAATAAATACACTGTCTTTGTCTCTCTCACATGGATGTTTGTGAAGGCAAAGTTAAAACCAACAACTGAAAATTGTAGGCTCTTCGTCAGGAGCAATGTGTAGTTAACAGTATACCAGCACTCTCACCCAGAAAAGCTACCAGAGCTAGACAAAACATCAAGATTATCTCTTTGTAGGCAGCAGAAATCTTCTGCAGTACAGATTCCTATATTCATTTTCTATTGCTGTTGTAACAAATAACCACCATGCAGCATCTTGAAAAACACATATTTATCTCACACAACTGTGAGAACGGAGTCTCACTGGGATCAAATAGATTTCTGGAGGCCCTAGCAGAAAATCCACATTTTTGCCTTTTCTGGCTCCAAGAGGCTATTGACATCCCTTGGTTTGTGGCTCTCTTCCTCCATTGTCAAAGGCAGCAATATAGCATTTCTTTGACCATTCTTCCATCAGCACATCTTTCTCCATCCTCAGCCCTGACAGTTCTCCACTTTAAGGATTCATGTGATTAGAACAGACCTATCCAGATAATCCAGGACAATCTGTCTCCCTGCGTCAAGGTCCTTAACCTATTCACATCTGCAGAGATTCTTTTACAGGTCTGAGGACTCGGACTCGGGTGTCTTTGGGGAACAATTGTTCTGCCCAGCACCATTCCAAGGAGAGAAGAACCCCAGAGACCACCAGAGATCCTGGAATCATTAGCCAATCATGAATTCTGACAAGAGTTTGGGCTTTGTGCCCACAAAGGGCATCTCCCAGGGGACACAGAGATGAGCAGAGCATTAAGCAGACTTGGAGCCCCTAGGAAAATGGCTAGTTCTCCTCCTAGCGCATTTGCTGAATGTGGGATCTGTGTGGGTTAGGAGGCTAAAACCCTAAGTGGAAAGCCTCTGAAATGCAGAGCATTGTTTTTCATCAATTTTATGAGCAGAGATTAAAAGTTCAAACTGCTTTAGGATGAAGGGCCTCACGGAATACATGGGCTCTCAGTTGACCTTCAGGCTGGAAGGTCAGAGGTAAAACAAAGGCAGACTGAGCTTTATGTGTACAACCAGCTTCTGGATATGCAATTTAACACAGTCTCTGATTGAATTAAAACAGTGGCCATCACTCTATCTACCCATCACAGAGAAAAGAGTACCTTCTCTAGAGAAAGGTAGTATCAGAGAAGAGTGCAATGTATGTGTTCTTTATCCTCACCTGAGGACATGCTCATTGATTTTAGAGAGTGGGGAGGGGAGGGAGAGAGACTGGGAGAAGAATATGGATGTGAGAGAGCAACATCAATCAACTGTTACCTTTAGTACATGCCCCGACCAGGGACCGAACATTCAACCTAAGTATGTGCCCTGACTGGGAATTGAACCCACAACCTTGCGGTTTATAGAACAATGTGGCTCAGTTGGTTTATGTCCAACCAACTGAGCCACACAGGCCAGGGTGGGGAGTGCAATGTTTTAAAAAGACATAATATCTGAAATTCAATTTAAAAACTGCTAGACTTTCCAAATGGCAAGAATACATGATTAAAATCAAATGACAAAATATACCCATAGATGATCCAGAGAGCAAAGTTTAGCTAGCAAAGGCTTTTAAAACTATGCTTAATATGTTCAAGGAAAAAAATGTGAAGGAAAAATACACCTATGGAAAACTTCAACAGAGAACTGGAATCCACAAAAGAGAATCAAATGGCTATTTTTACAACTAAAAGAAATACAACAATTAAAATTAGGAACTCATAAGATGTGTCTAAGATCAGCCTAGACATGCAGAAGGAAGAGGTGATAAAGCAGAGAGCACATTGACAGAAAATTTCCAAAATTAAGTACAAAAATGTGAAAGAATGAGAAAATGCAGAAAAAAGCCTAAGAGATATACAGAATGCAATGATAAATGGTCTAAAATTTGTGTAATTAAAGTTCCAGAAGGAAAGGAGAGTAGGGAAAAAGCAATAGAAAAGAGATAATAACAGAATTTTTCAAAACTAATGAAAGTATCAACCTAAGATTCACAGAGTCTATGAGTCTTATGTGCAATAAATACAAAGATAATCACACCAGGGTATATCACAAACTGCTGAAAACCAAATAAAAACAGAAATTCATAAAAACAGCTGGGGAGGGAGGGAAACACATTACTTTCAAAGGATCAACAATAACACTTACCAAGGAACACAGCAGGTGGAAAACTTGGAAAGAAAAGAGCTGTGATCCTTCCCTTCCACCGAGAATGTACTTTCTTCTAAGGAACTGCAGTTGTGTGGATGCAGGTGGGCCAAGACAAAAAAAAAATGGCCCAAATGGAAGAACAGATGAAAACTCCAGAACAAACACAACTAAGTGATGAGGAGATAGCCAACCTATCAGATGCACAGTTCAAAGCACTGGTGATCAGGATGCTCACAGAATTGGTTGAATTTGGTCTCAAATTAGATGAAAAAAATGAAGGCTACACTAAGTGAAATGAAGGAAAATGCACAGGGAATCAATAGTGATGTAAAGGAAACTGGAACTCAGATCAACGGTGTGGACCAGAAGGAAAAAAGAAACATCCAACCAGAAAAGAATGAAGAAACAAGAATTCAAAAAATTGAGGACATGCTTAGGAATCTCCAGGACATCTTTAAACATTCCAACATCTGAACCATAGGAGTACCAGAAGGAGAAGAGGAAGAGCAAGAAATTGAAAACTTATTTGAACAAATAACAAAGGAGAACTTTCCCAATCTGGCAAAGGAAGCAGACTTCTAGGAAGTCCAAGAAGCTCAGAGAGTCCCAAAGAAGTTGAACCCAAGAAGAAATACACCAAGGCACATCATAATTACATTACCCAAGGTTAAAGATAGGAAGAGAATCTTAAAAACAGCAAGAGAAAAGGAGACAGTTACCTATAAAGGAGTTCCCATAAGATGGTCAGCTGATTTCTCAAAATTCTTGCAGGCAAGAAGGGGCTGGAAAGAAGTATTCCAAGTCATGAAAGGCAAGGACCTACATCCAAGATTACTCTATCCAGCAAAGCTTTCATTTAGGATAAAAGGGCAGAGAAAGTGCTTCTCAGATAAGGTCAAGTTAAATGAGTTCATCATCAACAAGCCCTTAAATGAAATGTTAAAGGGATTTATCTAAGAAAAAAAAAAGATAAAAACTGTGAACAGTAAAATGACAACAAATTCACAGTTATTAACAACCACACCTAAAACAAAAGCAAACTAAGCAAACAACTAGAACAGAAAGAGAACCACAGAAATGGAGATCACATGGAGAGTTATCAGCAGGGGAGTGCAAGGGGGAGAGAGAGGGAAAAGGTACAGAGAATAAGTAGCATAAATGGTAGGTAGAAAATGGACAGGGAGGGTAAGAATAGTATAGGAAATGTAGAAGCCAAATAACTTACATGTAGGGCCCATGGACATGAACTAAAGCGGGGTCGGAGGGAGAGATGTGGGTGGAAGGGGCTGTGCAGGGCAGAGCGGAACAAAGAGGGGAAAATGGGACAACTTTGATAGCATAATCAATAAAATATATCATTAAAAATAAAAAATAACACCAATGATTTCTCAGAAGGAACAACAGAAGCTATGAGACAATGGAACTTAAAACTTTAAAATACCAAAATAAAACTTTTCCAAATTAGAATTCAATATCCAAGGAAAACAACTCCTCAAAAATGAAAGGAGACCAAACTCACAAAAATTGACTAAATATGTACAATTTTTGTATATAAATTTTCCCTTAATAGAGCTTTAAAAGTGAAAGAAGGATAAATACATTTCTCACCAACAAAAATTGAGATTTACCATTAAGAATCATGAACTAAAAAAAAACAGTAAAAGGAGTCCTTCAGGCAGAAGAAAAATAATCGCACAGGAAAACATGGGATCAGGAAGAAATGAAGAGCAACAGAAAGCTGCAAATGGTAAATACACATGATGTTGGCATGCAAATACACGATGCAAATGGTAAATACACATGATGTTGGCATGCAAATTAACAATGTGTGGGGGTTCATATGTGTGCAAAATTAAACACATGACAATGGTAACATGAAACATCGGAGGGTGGTAATTGAATTTAAAGTGTTCTAATGTTAGCATTCTTGGAGAAGTAAAAATAAAAGTAATAATTTTCATATGGCCATAAGAAGTAAAGAATGCATGCTGTGATTTCCAAGGTAGCCACTAAAAGAATTAAATCATGTATTACAAGTGAATCAAGAGAAAAATGGAATAATTAAGTTTTCTTTCTGCCCATAAATCCCAAATAAAATGATTCAAACACTTTCAATAACAAATTATTCAAGACTCTCAATTTGTAAAGCACTTCAGTTGCCATTAGTATTAGTATAAACAAATCCCTACAACCATGTGATCTATTTATTTTTTGGCATTTGATTTAGTCTTTTTTTATAAAAGAGCAAATTCATAGACTTAGATAAAGAAACGTAAATTTTAGTAAATATTTTATTTGAACATTTTGAAGTTTAACTTTGTAGGCATTTTTATTCATTATCTCTGAAATCTAACATGCTCCCATTGAAACTTATTTGAGGGCCACAAGGTTGGACCTAGAATGTTCAAGACATTCTAAATTTTGAAAAGGAATCATGCATCCCATCCACCACCGTATGTACCTCCCAAAGCACAGCTCTTCTACAGTCCTACTCCTCGGTGCTTCTTTCATTGCTGGCTTGTTGATTAATCCTCTATTTCCCTTTCTCTTTTGCACCTGAGCCCTCATCTATATATGTCCATGAAGACTTAACTGCAATGGAAGTTTCAGGGTAGTTTTGTAGAGATTTTTGGCTTGTAGTCCATGAGCCTCCTGATGTCCTCAAAGAGTCATGCCCTTGGGTCCCAGGCAGAGCCTACATGAGCCAACTGGCTTGAAACGGCTATCCTCATCATACTGTGAGATTCCACAGTCAGAGCCTGAGTCAGGGTCAAGTTCACTCCAGATAAATAAATTATTAGAGAAGCTGTGACTTGCTTTGTGCCAGCAACAAACAGCCCAGTTTGGGATTAAATGAACAAGTCAGTCAGGTGAATTTCGAAAATTGAAGGTGTAAATGAAGGAGTGGCAAGGGAAGGGGTCTCTTGGAGAGAGTCAGGCTTTCCCTGGTTTGAACTTCAGCGCCACACTGTTGATGCAGAACCTCTGACCGGAAGGCCCAGGTCCATCAGGAAACACATGGCCAAGGTGAGCTTCACACTGTAGAAGAGAGAGGCCTCTGTCATTTCTCCAATGAGAAAAAGCTCTTTACATTGTAAAAGTAGACAGACAAACCCCATGTGGCCACCCAATGTTTGACATCGGTATGGGGAAAAAGTCTATTGACTTTTAAGAAATGAAAGACTGCAAAGATCAGCAGTGGTAAATAGCTCTCTGTTTTATCAGCGAGAATGCAAGCATGTTATTGAACTTAGGCCTTGATTAAGACATTCATAAAATAGGAATAATAATAATTGTAGCTATTTAATAGAATTGTGTGATGATGAACTGATATAATGCATATAAAGCATTTACACAATTCCTGGGTAATTACTCAATAATGTTATTGTAGCCAGTATATTATTTTTTAATTGAAGATAAGACTATGCTCTGTTTATCTGCTTGCCTTGGTGCTTTGCAAAACCAGAACATTTGAGCACACAGGATATCAACATAAATTGTCTGGATTTAAGCACTCTCTTCTACCTGGCTCACAGAGGGAACAGTATGCTGCTGTCACCGGTAGTGTCACCCTGACTGTCACTGACACACTGCAGACTGGGGAAGAAGATGAAGAGAAGCCAACCACATTAGGCCTTTGCTGCCTGACCCTGTTCCAAAGAATGTGAAGGGCCATGAGATATTACCTCACACCTGTCAGAATGGCTATCATCAATAAATCCACAAACAAGTGTTGGCGAGGATATGGAGAAAGGGGAACACTTGTGCACTGTTGGTAGGAATGCAGACTGGTGCAGCCACTGTGGAAGGCAGTATGGAGATACCTTAAAAAATTAAAAATGGAACTTCTTTTTGACCTAGTAATCCCACTTCTGGGAATATACCCCAAGAAACCCTGAACACTAAATCAAAACAATATGAGGTCTATCTGGAAAAAAATCTAGCCATTGTTAATGTAACGAGAATAGTTTGCACACATTGATGCAATCTGGCATCCAAGGTGAGTGCACTGGAATGTGCATGAATGAACAGTGACAGCTTCATTGTACTAGTCAGTGGGGGCAGTAAATGCCACTGAGTGAGTATGTCTACTGTGTGGTTCTGGCATGCAAAAAAATGATCAGAGCAACGAATCTGCATCAAATTTTGTGTTAGGCTTGAACATTCCTCCACAGAAACTATTCATGTGGTTCAGAAGGCCACAGATATGGGCAACTGGTGATTGGCAGTTTCATCACGACAATGTACCCACTCATGCATCATGTATCATGCAAAGTCTTTTTGTGAAACCATCAAATCACCCAGGTGTCTCAGCCCCCGTACAGCCCAGATTCGCTGCCCTGCAACTTCTGGCTTTCCCCAAAACTTAAATCATCTTTGGAAGGGAAGAGATTTCAGACCATCAGTGAGATTCAGGGGCAGCTGATGGCAATTGGGAGAACTGTGTGAGGTCTCAAGGTGCCTACTTTAAAGGGGACTGAGGTGCCATTGTCCTGTGTACAATGTTTCTGGTATCTTGTATCTTCTTCAATAAATGTCTCTATTTTTCATATTATATGGCTGGATACCTTCTGGACAGACCTCATATATGTATCCCTATGTTTACTGTGGTGTTATTTATAATAGTTAAGATCTGGAAACAGCCAAAGTGCTCATCAGTAAATGAGCATATAAAAATGTGTGGAACATTTACACAATGGAATATTACTTGACCATAAAAAGAAAAAAAAATCTTTTATTTTCTGACAGCATGGATGGACCTGGAGATTATTATGCTAAGTGAAACAAGCCAGTCAGAGAAAGATAAATACTATACGATCTCACTTATATGTGGAATCTAATTTAAAAAAACAAAGAAATAGCGGGCTGGGAACCAAAGTGTCCCAGGTTTGATTCCCAGCCAGGGTACATGCCTGGGTTGCAGGCCATAACCCCCCAGCAACCGCACATTGATGTTTCTCTCTCTGTCTCTCTCTATCTCCCTCCCTTCCCTCTAAAAATAAGTAAATAAAATCTTAAAAAAAAAAAAAACAAAGAAACTGACAAACAAAAACAAACGTAGACATGGGTACGTGGAATAAACTGATGAATATGAGAGGGGTGGGGACGGAGGGAACTGGATAAAAGACGGTAAAGAGATTAGCTAAAGAACATACATGCTTAGCCCACGGACAAAGACAACAGTGTGAAGGCTAGGGGAAGGGGGAGTGGGGGCTGGGTGGAGGTGGGCAAAGGCAGGGGATGGAGAACATCTGTAATAGTTTCAAAAATAAATTTTTTTTTAAAAGGTGAAGGGATTAAAAAGTTACAAAACAGTCACAGGAATGTGAAGTACAGGTGGGTATTAGAATTATCAGGGAGATCACTTTGTAAGCTATAGAATTGTCTAACCACTATGCTGTATACCTGAAACAAATATGTATTTAAAAACTATAGATAACTATAGTGTGTGATAGCCAGAAGGAAATGAGGGTAGGGGAGGTGAAAGTGGGCAAAGGGGGAATAAATGGGGATAGAAACAGACTTTGCTTTGGGCAATGGGTTATGATGCAGTGTACAGATGTTTCATTGAGTTGTACAGTTGAAAACTGTATGACTTTGTGAACCAATGTCACCCTAATAAATAAAAAATAATTGTGAAGGGCCAACTCTTTCTTTCATATTCTCACTCAGCTCCCAGCTCTGGAAGGCTAGAAGCAGGAGAGGCTACTCAGACAGTGGCTCAGGAAGGTTCTTTCTCTAACCTACCCAGAATGATGGGGGAGAGATCAAAGCAGCATGACTAGAAACCCAGTGGGCTTCAGTGACCACTAGATGTGCCAAGGACAAGAGAGCGATTTGTGGCACTTGGGGGAGCATCAAGAAAAACCAAAGAGACAAAACAAAGCAACTCACTTGCTTGCAGACAACCTCTGTGCGAACCAATCCCAACGAGGTGTCCACACGTCTCAGGATTCCTGTGTTACTTTCATCAGAGCCGGATGTTCCATGGGCCTCAGAAAACGAGGGCCATCCAGTGCCGGAGCAATACTTTTTCTCAGAACTAAGGAAGACATTCCCAAAGCTACAGCTGCTAAGACCGTTATTAACACACAAGTAGCATTTATGCCCCAACCAATTTTTCTACCAAGCAGATCTGATTCCCTCCCTCCTCTGCCACATCCCAGGGCCAGTTATGTGACAATCAATTCTACAGGAGTCTTGCCCACTGCACCTTCACTATTAAAAACATCATCCCATTGCAGTGAAAGGGTTTCTTGTTCCTTTGATTCTAAAGGTTTCCCTCTCAAAGTTCGACACGGACCTAAAAACACTAGGAGCTTTGTGAACCATGTTGCATATTAAGAAACACAGATTGAACCCATGTGTCCTAAATGTAGAAAAGGGGGGCCATTACAATGAAATAACAGTGGTTAAAGGAGGGCATCATGAGCATGAAGTGTCAGAGAAGTATGAGATCTGATGAAACAGACAATTTCAGTAACAGAAACTTCAGTTTATCTAAACACAGATGCCTGACTGCCTATGGGAATCCAAGAACTGCCCCTGCCACTTCTTAGCTGTGTGAAATTGGGCAAGCTGCTTCACCTTTCTAAGCCTCAGTTTTCTCATCTGTAAAATGGGGGTAATACCTACCTTATGGATATGTTTTGAGAATTTAAAGTGCTACTCTATGGAGCACATGATAAGTGCTTATGAATGAATGTTCACTATAGTTATTATAATTAATAAAGATGCTTGGTCACTCTGAATTGATCACTGCAGTGAAGATTCCTGGAAGGCTCACAGGGACCAGCAATGCTGAGGGCTGGGAGGGCCAGAGGAGGAGGGCGACAAGCAATCTGCCCACCAAAGACCCACTAAGCGCCTTAAAGGAAGGCTCTCTTAAATGGCACTAGGAAACAAGATTTTTCCATTTTAAATGGCAATGAGATGGCACTAAGGAAAAATGAGAAGAAACGAATTACAAACCTTGCAAAAAAAGCTGAGTGAAGTGAAAAAAAATCTGGCAAATAATCATATCCCCAGACTATGAACAGGAAAAGAAGCTCAGTTTAGAGCACAAACCTTAGTAGAAACATCTAATGCAATGCAGCAATTCTCCAACATTCTGGTTTCAGGATCCTTTAATGCCAAAGAAGTACTGAGGATTACTGAGAGTTGGTGTTTACATGAATAAACAGTTGTGTATATCAATATTTTACAAATTATAAATTAAAACTGAGAATGTGAAAAATATGTACATACTATTTTTAATTTTTTTCTCCTGAGTCACTTATTTTTAAAAGCAATAAATTCATTATATAATATAAATAACATTTTTAAGAAAAATAAAAGAGTAAAAACAAAAAAGACAAAAAAATAAATGATGCTTTGACAGATGGTTACATTTTCCAAAATGAAGCAAACATTTAGTGATAAGAGTTTCACTGTTTTACAGGTTTGCAAATCTCTTCAATGTCTAGCTTAAGTAAGGACTACTGAGTCTTCATATGTGCTTCTGCATTTGATCTGCTGCAGTGTTGTTCCCACAAAAGGAGAAGGGGCCTTGCAAATATGTAGTTAAAAAGAGGGGACCTCACAGATGCCCTACAGGGTCCCAGGAACTCTCGGGATCCTCAGACCAGGTTTGAAAATCACAGGTAGGACTTTGAGGAGTAAAGACTTTGACTTCTGAAAGACTTGGGTGTGAATCCAGGCTCTGTCTATTACTTTTATGTGACCTTGGAAAGTTATTTAATCTTTTAAAGCCTCAGTGTCCTAATCGATAGATTAGTAATGGCATCATTGCCTCACAGGGTTGCTGAGAAGATTAACTGAGATACTTTCTGTACAGCATAGTGTCAGACACTTGGTACATAAGTCAGTAGCTATTATTTTTAATATCATCATCATTATTAATAACAGATATCCATGCAATTTGAATAGCTGTGGATCCAATTACAAGTGTCTGCACATTCAGGTTGGATTTTTTGCAATCATTTTCCAAAGGTTCAGAAGCATTCATCTGTGCCACTTTGGCCCAGGAACAAACATCTTAAGTATCATCTAATCATACCCTGTCCACCCTCAGCACTGTGTATAAACTAGTGATCTTTAAAGGAGTTTCAATGGAGAATTATGAATATAATAAATTTTCTAATGAATGAATCTAAGACTTATAAAAAGTCATTTAAACATTTTATGAGAAACAATAAACCTTTATTGATGCAATTAACAGAAACTGGAGATTTTGCCAAGTAATATGAGAGGGCCATCATACATCATTCAAGGCTGAGAACCTAAATATTAAGGCCAATTAGAAATTTCAACATACATACTGAAATGATTAACAGGTTATAAGGCCCATCCTTGAAAAAACTACAACCATTCTGGATCATCTCTTCTCATATTCTCTCTGGTTTATGATTCATTTCTGGAAATTCTACAGCCCCCCAAACTGACACCTCAGGCACCCGGTGGTAACTCGCAACCCTAGTATCTTAGAAGAATTTCTGTTCATTGAAGGAATCACAGCTCAAAAAAGAGCCTTAAACAACGTTAGTTACCAGTAACATGTAGGACATCAGATATTACACAAAAAGGGAACTAATATCAGACTCTGTTTTCTTCTAAGATTTATGACCAGGAAATATGTGACCCAGATTTTCATAAACACTTCCAGAACTGGTATCTGAAGGGAGGGAGAAGGGAGGTGTAGAGAGGAAGCAGGAAGGGGGCAAAGTCACACAAAGGGACAGTCTGGAGTCCTCAGGGGATCAGTAACATCCTGAGTGTCCTAGACCCTGGAAACCCTGACTTAAAGGTCTCTGCTTTGGAGTCAGCAGCTCTCCCTGAACACACACCACGTGGTTCCATGTGCAGGCAACTCTGCGGGTAGCTGCGAGCCCGGCTGCAGAGAGGCAGTGGTCCCCCACCCACTCGACTCTTTAGCGATGTAGTTTTGGTTGACTGACTTTTCACCTCCTTTTGACTCCATACAAGCGTTTGAAGAAATGTATATTTTTCTCTATCCCTGCCCCCTATAATTAAGGCTGGAAACTGGGGACACAGTGTGGGGGGGAAATGAGAGGCAAAACAAGAATATATTCCCAAGACTAGCCTCTTGAATGAGAAGCATGCTCAGCAATATAGCCTTCATTTATAAGTTCTCATTAATTAGAATATATTCTCAAGAATTCCTCATTATCAAAGATACATTTATGTATTTAGCTCCGAGAAAGATTATCATTGCTAACACTGCTAATACTGAGTGCTTGGCCTCTGCCAAGCATTTCTCTGGTGCTCTTATGTGTTAACTCATAACTGGATTAATCCTGTCATTGACCTTATACATTCAGTACTACTGTCATGCTCATTTTACAGGTGACCTAGTTGAGGCACAGAGAGATTAAGAAACTTGCCAAAGATCACAGGGCTATGGAGTGAGGATGTACTCTAGGCAGCTTTAACCACTGTTACACTATAATAAAATATCTTTAAAAAGAGAATATTCTGGAACCGAAATGATTCTTATGAATATATTCTTATTTCTCTTAGTCTTGACTGCACCAGAAGCAGCAAAATAGAATAGAAACAAACTCAAAAGTCCTTTAAAAAAAGAAAATGAACACTATTCAACTAAAACTAAGTGACTGAAAGAAACAAGTAAGGTTGGTGAACTGGCAGTTCAGTAAACTGGCCACTTGGCACACAGGCTTTTGGAGAATCAACTGGCTTTCCTGTTAGTCTTGGCTGCTTTACCACCTTAGGGACCTGGGGCTGGTCAGTCAACTTCCTTAATTTGGACTACCACTGTGCTACAACAGTAGCCAGGCCACACATAGCCTTATAAGTTAAAGTCATTAAAATTAAGTAAGATAAAATATTCGGTTTTTCAGTGGCATTAGCCATATTCCAAGTGCTTAATAGCCACATGAGATTAGTGGTCCACCATGGACAGAGCAGATATAGAACATTCCATCATCGCAGAGAGTTCTACCAGACAGAGTTCTCCGCCCTGGCCTCTGGGGTCCTCCCTGCTCCACCATCCTGGGCATCCGTGCCTGCCCTGACATGTGGTGAGAGGGTGGTGGGCACTGGGTAGGAAAAAGGTCTCAACTTTACTATTGCATAAACTGGAACACCACTGAGGAAAAAAAAACCCAAAAATAAAATGAAGGAGAATGCTCTTCCAAGGATGGCTTCTAATCATTTGTCTTCACAGTCTAAAGACAGAAACAGAACATCTGGCTGTACCGTACAGTAATAAGGCAGTCCTTGACATTGTTACAACATGGTCCTTTGGCTTAAAGCAGGCTGGCCATCTCAAGATCCTACTTCTCTTTAATAGAACCAGAAGTCATGGCACAACAGTCTCAAAAATATGCATCCCACATTTTACTGTGTCAAAATTAACCTTTGTCTCCTAGCTGTCCCCAGGCCATCCTAGGCTGACTGTCATCTTAGATGTCTCCTCAGTGGCCACTGACAGAATGAATGGGCAGAGGCCTGCCCTTCCCTGAGCATAAAGGAAAATCAATCCTAATCATTCCTCAACCTTGAAGGCGGGATCTGGCTTTCCAAATTCAGGCCACATTAGCAGGAAAGCCCAGTCTGCCCAAAACCCAAAGGACATAATGAAGCACCGCCTAATGGAAGACTCACAGAGCTGGCTTGATTTATATTTTATTCTAAACCAATTTAGGGTTGATGCAAAAGAAAAAAACAACATCTTTGAAGTTCTGAAAAACAAGACTTCAAAGATGTTTTCCTTTCTTCTCCACTGAATCTACTTTTTTTAAGACTGTTTCCCGCATGTCTAAACAAAAAGGCCTTTGTTGAGAGATTTCAGATCCTGATTGACTTAAAAGAGGCTTTGAAATCAAGGGACAATTAAATTTACTTTCAGCTACATAGAAGAGGGCATGGTATTCACTTCTGTCAAGCATTGTGGGGAATCTGTCCTCATAAAATTCTACATTTCCTAAATTGAATTATAAATCCATTTTCCCTGAGAGAGATATAGTTTTAATCACATGGCCAAGCAAATACTATTATGGTTTAGATTTTTTTAAAAACTTTCCCAGGGAAAAAATTCTAATAGCTTTTCTTTAAGGTGCCCACCAAGTTTTATTATTTTGCTATTTCTCGGGGATACAGAAAGAAAGAATATAGGCTAAGAAGTCTTGTTAATTGTTGTAAATATTAGAAATAATTGAGACAAGCAAGTATCTTATATAAATAGCTCTCCTTGTAGCAACCATGCCAGATGAGGAGGACAATTAAAAACAACATGGATATGTTTTTATCCAAGGCATCAAATGAGGCAGATCTGAAGGACCTTAGAGGTCTGTTCTCCTTCAGAATTTCTTGATCTTTATCTCACCTGAAGAGTGGGCTGTCACAGCACACACAGTGATACATTCCTGATTCCCTGTTATTCAGGTAGACCCCACTGAAAGGCTGAAAGTCAAACAGATACATCATGTTAGAGTTCTCGTAACTCTAACAGGAGATGATACAATAGATTTAAATCCAAGATGAAGTACCCAGACAGAGGAAATTTTGTACTAATTTGACAAAGTGCAAATATCATCAGAGAGAAAATTACCACACACCCAATGAAGCAGCCTGCAGACTTATTTATAGCCCATCCTTTATTGTGCCAAATATTCAAATTATGACATTAATAATGTTCTATACTTACATAGCACCATTCATCCAGGAACATCAAAGTCCGTGAAAAGGGGAGAGAACAGTCCCCTGGATTATGTAAAGTTTCAGTCTCCATTTCAATAGAGTCAATGCAACAGGAATCTAGTCCCCTGTTGAACGCACTTTGAAATCTCCAATTAAAGAAGGAATATGAATATATAAGAAGTAGAGCTCAGTGAGATCAGGATTGTGCCTTTACTATGCTTCACATAGTGTTGAGGACACTAAATAATGAGGTAGATTCTCCCAGTGCCTAAGTGATGACATAGATGAAATTACTACATTAATTGGGGCTTCAGAGTCTGCAGGTGTAAAAGTCTTCTGGGAGGAACACAAGGAAACTTGAGGCAATGAGTTAGCTGAGTAAATTTTTTTAATGTTATTTTGCAAACTGGATGTCATTGGCTAAAAAAAGACCATTTTTGTACAATTTTTTTGTCAAAGAAAATTAAAGAAAAAGAAACCTTGCACTCGCCAGCTATGAACCACTGTCCCATTTTATGGGATGGAAGAGAAGCAGGAGTACAGAATGGCTCACTGAGTCACAGAGCTGATCAGGAAATATGCTGGGCTCTTCCAGCCACTCTAGATTTCCCAACGCAACAAACTCACAGGTCAAACATTCAAGTCCCCTGTGGTGGTATTAATGGCACATTTCCAGTGAGCTAAATAATGGACAATTTCAATAACCTCCTGAGCCTACCATCTGGGCACACATGGATGTTTCCCTCTTTAAAGACCTTAAACTTAGCTGGAGAAATCTGAACAGTAGTGAACTGGTCGTTTTTTGGCCTGTCCCCTGGAATGCTCATTCCCAACACTGGAAATGAGCATCTATCTATCAGGAGAAGGAAGTTTCACATCCGTCCCACCTGGGCTGATGAGACACATATGCCCAAGGGCTCCCAGTTCGGAAGTTGATCTAGAAATGCCCAGTCATAGGATCCAGACAGCCTGATAAGATTGAAAATATAATTTTGTCATTGTAGGGGGCAGCTGGACAGAGGAAGTGACAAGGAACTGGTATCATAATTTTAAAATATTGAAATGAAAAGAAAGTGCTAACTGACATATCTGATGAATGACATCTGTGACCTACCTCTTTGCCAGATTTCCCAGTGTCTCCCTCTCTCCTCCCCAACTTTAGCTCTTGTCCTAGCTCTTATTTAGAGTTAAACTCAGCTTCCATCTTAATTGTTCTACTAGTGTTTACTTGAAACCTGGTATGTGTCCAGTGGAAATTTAAATTGGGTGTGCACACGACATCCATGTGAAGAATGGGCTGGACCAGGGGGGCAAGAAAACACTGGAGGCAAAGAACCACCAAAGAGCCACTAATACAGGCCTGGATTCAGCTGTGGCAGGAACAGTGGTAATAAGAAGAAGAAGGCAAGTTACAGAATTATTTAGAAGACAGAACTGAAATGATTATATGGGGAGGAGGACAGGTGAGAGACAGAATGGCACTCAAGATACCTGTTGGGTTTTCAATGTCTGTGCTATGGACTGAAGGTTTGTTGAAACCTAAGTACCATGTGATGGTACTTAGAGGTGGGACCTTTGGAAGGTGACAAGGTCATGAGGGTAAAGCCCTGATGAATGGGACTGGCACCCTTATAAGAAGAGTCATGAGAGAGAAGCTGTTCTCTTCCTCTAGTATGTGAGGATACAGTAAGAATGTGGCCATCTACAAACCAGGAAGAAAGCTCTCTGTGGCCATCAAATTGCCAGCACCTTGGACTTTCTAGCCTGCAGAACAGTGAGAATAAATGTTTGTTGTCTAAGCCCTGTGGTCTATAGTATTCTGTTATAGCAGTCCAAAATGACTGAGACAGTCTGGACCAATGGGAGTTCTCCCTTCTATGATCTTGTTAATTCAACAAACCTGCTGGAAACAGATGACACCCTGAAAAGGGATAATCTGTAGATAATTTAATACAGAACCATTTACAAAGGTGGGAAGCCCTGGCTGGTATGGCTCAGTGGATTGAGCACTGGCCTGGGAACCAAAGGGTTGCTAGTTTGATTCCCAGCCAGGGCACATGCCTGTGTTGCAGGCCAGGTCCCCAGTAGGGGGCACACAAAAGGCAACCACACATTGATGTTTCTCTCTCTCTCCCTCCCTTCTCCGCTCTCTAAAAAGAAGTGTGGACAGGGCCAATGGAAACCATGGACAGGGCCAATGGAAACCAACAAGGGAGGGTGAAGCACCCCTGGGCCAGTGACCACAGAACACACATCCTCTGCTAGGCCTGTGGGCCAAAGGAAGGGGCAGTTACCAGAACCTGTGACACTGCAACTGTAGGTGAGGGCTGCCTGCTGCATCTTCAATCTGCACTGGAGGGACAGAGCTCCAGAGAGGACCCTGGACCTCAATTCTCTATCCTGCCATCTGATCTCTCTGGCATTTCCCATTGGTCAAACTCATTCAGCAGTCAGAGGGTAAGGGAGGTGACTACACCCTTAGTAGATGACTACTGGGCAGACAGAGGGTGGCCAGCATAAAGCCTACCTTCTCCCAATATTTGACTTTTAGTTATCGCTCAGCCAGGATATAAACTCCTTCATCATGCCTAGTGGAGGGCCAGCACATTACTGCTGCCCAATAAAAACACAAGGAACTCAATTTTAATTTGGAGTCACCAATCAAAAAGCTTAGATGTTTTACTTCTTTTTCCTTGGCCTTATGAAGCTAACAAAGGCTTATAGTTCTGCAATATTTTAAAAAGTTAAATGTGGAAATGGATGAAGTGAAAGGGATTTATAACACTAGTTAAAACAGATGAGGCTCATTTTGTAAAATGGCCAAAAGCAGAGAATATAATGCACCATCTGTTTCAGAATCCAAAAGTTTTCTTCTAAACATCAGGCAGCTCATCTCCAGGCTCTGTATATACACCAAGCTTTGCCTGAGAACAGGTCTGGCCTAGAATAGTCTGGGAATGCACACAACTGTACTGAGAATCACATATGGCTCCCTTATGCCATATGCAATAATGGCAAATATAGTCTCTTTCCCAGTAAAGGCTTTATTAAAATCCCACCCACAGGAAGTTTTCAAAAATACCAGCTTTCACAAAAATCTGTTGGGATTTGGTGGCCTGTCTTATGACTTCAGCATAGAAGTGGAGGGCAAGGCCATGATTACAAGGCCACATGCACATGGACAGCTACTTGCACTTTGTAGAAACTGCTACAGTAAAGATATAAATACTCTACAAGTTTGCAAAACCACTGTGCTGTGGTCCGCCCTATGGGGTCTGCTTCACAAATTAAAGCATCTAACAGTCAAGTTCAATAGCTATATTCCAGGGGCCAATTAGGGTCTAAAACAGGCCACTTGTTAAGAACTATAGTGCTGTAAAAGTAATATTATAATGAGGAACCACTGAGGACTGTTCTCTCAGGAAATGAATAAAGGTGAGATTCTTCAATGTAGTCTAAATAATGTTTCCACCTCTTAGTCTTTAGTCACTTAACATTCAGGCAATTTATTTTCTGAGTGCCAGATGCCACGTTATGTGCTAGAGATGTACCAACAATGGCAAGTGCAATGAAGGAAAAGGACGAGTAAAGCAAACCCACACAGAGCTGAGGAAAGGCTTCCCTGAGGCAGTGAGGTTGGGCTGAGAGCTGAAATATAGGTTTGAATGAATTAGCAGGGGTGGAGGGACAGTGATGGGAAAGGAGAACACCGGGTAAAAGGGCCCTAGGGGAGAGGGGAGCCCAGGTGTCTGAGAGATGAAAGGACAGTGTGGCCAAAGTTCACAGATTAAGAGGTAAAATGGCAGGATTTGAGGATGGGGGTGGGAGGTAGGGGCCAGGGATGTTAGAGCCTTATTAGCTATTTAAACACTTTTCTCTTTACCTTGAAAGCAGTGTAAAGCCACTGAAAGATTTTAAGCAGGGGGTGATGTGGTCAGACCTGCATTTTGGAAAGATCTCTTTGGAGGCCATGTGGAGAATGGCTAGATGAGGAGCACGAATGGCTGTGAGCAGAAGAGTGGAGGCCACTGCAGTCCAATCAGCAAGAGATGGTGGGAACCTGGACGGGCATGGCAGCAAGAGCAGTGGTGAGGAGTGACTGGGAGGTAACTTAGGAGGCAGAATAGATGGTGAGGTGATGGAAGGCAGAGAGTAGCAGGTCCAAGGGAAGGTTTCTGGTTTCTACAACTGGGTGGACATCGGTGGTCTGACGGGAGGATGATCAGTCAGCTTTTGTAACTGGATCTATCCCAAGCCCACTCTCTATGCCTCTAATCTGAAAACTATAAGCTTGTTTCGCTTACCGGTTCAGTTCCTTTTTCTCTGGTGACATAGAATTGCTCTGGAGTCAGCTTCTTTCGCCACTCACTCTTGGCAAGAGATGGCTCATGATTTGTAAGAGACCCTGTTAAATAAAATTTTTAAAATTAAAACAAAAAGGCACAATGACCTTTTGATCCTTAGCCTTTCTCCTAAAGTACACTATTACCCAGCAGAATAAGTCATTCCCTCCCCTCTCTCCCACTCATTCATTTGTCACAGAAACCAGAAAGCTCCGGTACAAAATGCTTTAATTGAGTCATTAGTTTAATAAGAAATGAGTAATAAGTAGAGAGCCAGTTTCCTAGTCCCCCTGAGGCATAGAAGCTAAAGAGGCAGCTGAAATATGAAACAATGCAGAATAAATTCTCCTCAGGTACCTAAGGGAAGAAATTGATCCTTCTTCCATTACTATGTTCAAAGCACTAGTTCCTGTCAGGATACAGCTGGGAGTAGTTGAGTGATTGGAAAGAAAAGAAGGCTGAGCTAGCGGGTTATTAAACTCCTCTCCCTTGCGGGTTCATAAAGATATCTCTGATTTTGTTTGTCAAGGAAAGTCTTTATTAAAAATCCTTCTTGTGTGGGGAAAAAAGAAGAGACCCCTATGGCATATGCTCCTGAAAGGGAAACTGAGACCCACCAGAACCTATTCTAATGCTTCACAGTTTTTATTCACAATTTGTTTCCTTTCTTCTACTTTCTCTGGCCTCTATCTTACTACTTCTCTGCCAATGAATGTAAACAAAATAACTAGGACCAGACAGTATATTTGATCCAAAGCTGGGAATCCACATGTGCAGAGGGCCAACTAGTAGTTATGTTCAGATTTTCAACTGCACCCCTAAGCCCCTTCTTTTTCAAGGGTCAACTCTACTTTCTTTAGCCAAAGAGGGATAGGAAGCCAATATATATATAATACATGTTTTAACAGCCCAACATTAAGAATTTGAAGGGATCTTATAATTTGTCCACCTCACCAAGAAAACAGAGGTCCAAAGGGTAAGTAACCTGGCCATTGCATTGAAGACAAAATGTTAAACACCTGTGATCTCACTATCAAGAATCAAACATGTCAGAACCTCATATTGGAAATTCATTTCTGTTACAAAACATTCCTAAACACTCTTTCAGCAAGAAAAGACATACATCTTCATCATCAGGTCATAATAATGTACAATATGTTATTTCTGTATTGCATACTGTGGATCCCTTATGTTTGCTTACATTTTATTAAAGGGTTTTTGCCTGTTACATATACTAAATGTTGTCCTTTCTTAAACAGTTTTTATAAGGCTATAGGAATTTATTTTTTACTATGGAAATATAGCTCAATTACACACAATTTTTCAGGAACTCATTTCTTGGGGAGCAAAGCAAAATGTATTTATGTGACAATTTTTACTGCTCAGTAGCTTTCAGAGTTATCAGGCAGAATGCCAAGTAATAAATGAAGAAGGAATGATAAAATTTTTTTAAATCACCATTTTTGCAATCAATAAAATAATCACTGATTCAATCAAGAGCCATCAGGGGATTCTAAAGCCCCTGGGTGAAGGCTGTTGAAGAATGGAATAATCAAACATTTTCAAAATATGATGCCAAAGATTATTAATTACAAGGAAGAAAATACTCCTTTACAACAGAAAAATGTAGAAATTACCACCTTATCCAAGTAAGCAGTGAGCATCGCCAGCAGTGGGGCCAGCTGACAGGATGGGTCACAGGGTGTGACACACTGAGGACACAACATCACCCCCACCCCCCACCCCTGCCGTCAGTGCACTGACTGCTCTCAGAGGGCTCCCTGGGGACTTCTTAGTGAAACCCAGGGACACTTCATCCTTATTTCCCTCTCGGCAGTATTAACACTTGATGCTCTCTCTTTGGGGATATATTCTGTTCCCTTGGCCTCCAGGACACCAAATTCTCTTGAGCATCCAGTTACTCCCTATCAGTCTCCTCCTCAATTTCCCTTCCTCGAGCCACTCTGGAATCTTGGTGTGCTTTAGAGGAATCTATCCATCCTAGCTTTCTTTTGCCATCACTCCACATGTGCTCCTTGGGGTTTTATCCATTTGGTAGCTTCAAGTACCATCTATATGATGAGACTCCCAAATCTACTTTTCTCTCCATCCTAGATCTCTCTGCTGAATTCCAGATCAATATACAGGGGTGGGCAAAAGTAGGCTTACAGTTGTGAATGATAATTTTTTGAGTTAATAAAGCTATTATAATAATCATAACCTGCATGTCTTTTCCCATGTGAAGAATTTTGAACCTACATTTGCCCACCCTGTACAACCGACACCTGGATATCTCCAGTAGGATGTCCCATCTCAAACTACATGCACAAAAGGCCTTCTTGTGTCTGCGTCGCCTGAACCCAAATCTGCTCCTCTCCTCACATTTCCCCTCACATGGGATGGATGGGCTCATCCATCCCGTGTTTCAAACCAGGAAGCCAGGCCATTGTCCATAATTTTTCCATTTTCCTTGCACCAAGCCCTGTTAGTTCTACTTCCTAGATGACTCAAATCTGTTCATTCTCATTTCTCTGCTACCACCTTGCATTAGGCCACCATTATCTCCAGTGTACATTATTACAAAAGTTTCTTTCGTAAGTCCTTGCCAATCCTGATCACTTCCTTTTTTTCACTGCCCCAAACTATTCAATACAACATAATACACTCAAGTTAAATTCCAAACTCCTCAATGTGACTTGCAAGGCCCTATCTGATCTTCCACCACACCCCAGTCCTTCTGAACTGCAATCCTCTGAGTTTCCCAGAATATGTCATGTTTTGCTCAGCTTTTTACTTAAGACAGAGTGAAGACTTTCAAGATCCCTACATTCTAGACCAAAAACTGGAGGTCTCCAACCTCTGATCTCAGTTTACATGTTATATTCTCCAAGAGACCTTCCCTGACCACCATCCCCCTCATCTGAGCCTGAACTGCAAGATCTTCTCTGTGTTCATGCCCCACAGTATTTCCTTGATAGGTTTATTCAATCACAATGACTGCAGGGTAATTTGTCTGGATGTCTCATTAGTCTAGAAGCTAGAAGTCTGAAATAATTGTCTTCGTTCAATGTATCACTAGTATATATTATAGTGCTTTGGCATTTAATAACCATTTTTTTTCATTCAGTCAACAAATATGTACAGAGCACCTACTGTGTGCTAGATAATATTCTAAATGTTAGGGATACAGGGGTAAAGAAAACACACAAAGAATCACTGCCCTTAGGGAGTAGAGGTAAAATAACTAAATAAGTAAAGAATATAGATCTGCTGGAATGGGGGTAAAAGGGAGAAAACTGTACTTGAACAATGATTAAAATAAAAAAAAGAATATAGATCTTTAGGTGATTTTTTAAAAATCACAAAGGTGTTTAGAAAGTGAGGATGTGTGTACACATGTATTCATGTCTGTGTATGTATGTATGTGCACGTGTAAACACACACAAAATTTCCAATGGAGTAGTCACAAAAGGCTACCAATCAGAAAGAATAGATGCACCCCTATGTTCATAACAGTGTTATTTACAATAGCCAAGATCTGGAAACAGCTCAGGTGCCCATCGGTAGATGAGCAGATCAAAAAGCGGTGGTACATTTACACAATGGACTGCTACTGCAGCAGTAAAAAAGAAAGAAGCTTATGTGACAGACAGCATGGATGGACCTGGAAATTATTATGCTAAGTGAAATAAGCCAGTTAGAGAAAGACAAATACCATATGGTCTCACTCATATGTGGAATCTTAAGAACAAAATAAACTGACAAACAAAATAACACCAGAGGCATGGACACATGGCACAGACTGACAGATCTCAGAGAGGAGGGGGTCGGAGAGGGGGACTGGAAGAGATTCACCAAAGAACATATTTGCATAGCCAGTGGACACAGACAACAATGTGGTGCAGTTGGGGGAGGTGCAGAGGCTGGGTGGAGGGGGACAAAAGGGAAGGGAAGTGGGGGACATTTGTAATAATGTCAACAATAAAAATTTTAAAATAACTTGAAAAAGGTGACATATCAGCAAATACTTGAAGGAAATGAACAAACATGCCATGTGAATATCTGGGAGAAGAGCACTGCAGGCAAGAAGAAAAGCAGGTGGAGTGGGTCTAACATATCTGATGAATGGCAAAGAGAGCAGAGCCACTGGGGTGGAGTGAGTAGGGGGAAGTTAAAGAAGTGAGAACAAAGGTAATGGAGGCCAGATCATTCAGGACCTTGAAGGCTATTGTGAAGACATCGGCTTTTATTCTGAGTAAGTTTGGAAGTCACTGGAAGGTTAGCAGAGGTATGGCCTGACCTAACATTTAAAAAGGATCAGTGGCTGATATACGTTTAAAAACCACTGAAGCAGGGCAAAGGCTAAAGCCAGGAAATCAACATGAAAGAAACAAATATTCTGGCTGAGAGATGGAAGAGATGAGCGTCAGGGTGGATGCAGTAAAGGCGCTTAGAAGTGGTCGGACACTAGACACATTCTGGTGGCAGAGCCAGAGGATGTACTGATACATCAGCTGTGGAGTATGAGAGAAGGAAATGGGTCAACGGTCACTATTCCAAGGCTCTGGTCATGTACTGGACAATGGGAATGAGGGCAGGAAGAGTAGGTTTGGAAACTTGGTGTTGGATGTAAATTTAAGAATGTCAATTGGATATTCAAATGGAGAGGTCAGGTAGGCAGCTGGAAATATGGACTTAAGAGTTCAGGGAGAGGCCCCTGGGAGAATATAAATTTGGGACTCCTCAGAATTAAGATGTATTTAAAGCCATGAAACTGGACAATCCCCAACTCGGTGAGTGCAGACAAACAGAGGCCTAAGGGCTTGACTTTGAGGCACTCTAACATACAGGCTGATGTTATGCAGAGCCACAGACAGAGATGGGAAGGAAACTGAGAGAATGTGCTGTCCTGGAGCTAAGTATTTTAATGAAAATGGAATAATCTACTGTGTTGAAAAGTCAAGAAGGAGATGACTGACACACCTGAAAAAGAACAGTTTAGGTAGAAGAGTAGGGGTGAATCTGATCAGAATAGATATAAGAGAAAAGGAGGAGGGAAAGACAGATGTACCTCTGGATCAGTCTTTTGAGGAGTTTCGAAGGTAGCTAGAAAGGAAAGTGAGGTCAAAAGCATTTTTAATACGACAAAAATCAAAGTACCGTAAAGTGTTGATGGGACTGATCCAGTGGAAAGGATAAAGTGATGATTTAGGAAAGAGAGGGGAGAGCTGTGGAGCTACGCTTGACCTAGAGTACATCAAGTTTGGAAACCATTAAACAGAAAAATTTACTGACCACATAAGCTTTGGATAACTATTCGAAATAACAATAAAGGAGTTTTACAAAGCAATGCAAGCTAAACTGCCAACAGAATGTGGAAACATTTTTTAAATCATTTTAGGCTTGGTTATCAGGTGGAATTGTTTTTGTTGCTGTTTTAAGAGCAAGTAGGATCAGAACTAGTTTTAATGGCTGTGAACTATATGTTTAACCCTAAGGGAAGTGGAAGGCAGTGTAGAAGACTGGTGGGTGTACAGGTATAATTATATTTGTAAGCCCTCAACCAAGGGCAAAATGCTAAGAGCTGGCCAGTGTCAATGTGTTAGAATATGATCTAAGTCAGGAGTAGTCAAACAAGGGCCACTCCAAAAGGTGAAAATTCAGAAGGTAAGAGTAAAAACAGGCTTTGCTAGTGAGAATGAGCTGTTCTTGATTCCTCCTCCCAGAACCTAAACTCCATCGTTGAGGGGAATTTGTGGAATCTGAATCCTGGCTATTACCGACATCTAGCAAAGAAAGGAGCAATAGAGCACAATGACAAAAGCTCTCCTTAGCCTTCAGATATCTGCCCTGCCATATCACTCCACACATATCCTTGGCTTTGGCAAAGATTTACATTATTGCATTATTTCTATGGATAGCTAAGAGGAGGATCAACTTTTGGAGTTAAGGTTGGGATTTATAGTTCACAAAGCTGCCATTATCTTCCTATCTATCTCCTTTTGGGAAGGAAGTAGGATGGGATTGGAGAAAAAAAAAAACCTATTGTCTCCTGAAAGTATTGCCCTTAGTGTCTTTCAAAATGCAGTACAATATAACAGCTGACACTAGAAAGGGGAATTCATGAAGGGCTACATTTGGTGGGACTCCCATGCTCTAGCTCTGCACCTGAGGCATGCATCCCAGCTCCCTCTTCCCTGCTTTCTATTTCACTACACCTGTTAGAGAGTGACAACCTGTTTTCAGGCACCCACCTTCTTCCTCTGCTGCAATTGTTTTTAGTTAAAAACTTGTTTAGATTGTTAAACAAAATAATTACTCCTTCATCTAAATACAGTGAAAAACTACATTTGTCATGGCTCTTCTAACCCTTACCTATACGTACCTTTTACACTACTATTGTGTGCAAAAGTTTTCACGGGTGGGCATCAGTGTTAAAGCTCATTGATGAAGCACCAATTCAAGCACTGATTACAAACATGCTGTTGCCAATCTGCTGACCTAGGTGACTGTCAAGTGGGGACAGACTCTGCCTTGATAGCCAAATGACAAGTGGTCGGTTGGTGCTCTCAGGTCAGAATTTATGCGATCTGCATCACATGAAGAGGTTTAAATTGGGTATTGTGAGCTGAACTCTGCACCCTCCCCCCAGCATTCATATGTTAAAGTCCTAATCCTCAAGACTTCATAATGTAACCATATTTGGAGACAGGACTTTTAAAGAGGTGATTACGCTAAAATGAGGTCAAGAGGATGGGCCCTAACCCAATCTGACTGGCGTCCCTGTATGAAGAGGAAGACACACTAGGAGTGAAAGCACAAAGAAAAAGCCATCTGCAAGGGGAGACAGGCCTCAGGGGGAAACCAACACCCTGACCAGCACTGATCTTGGACTTGCAGTCTCTAGAACTGTGAGGAAATACATTTGTTTTTTCAGCCACCCAGCCTAAGGTATATTGTCATGGCAGCAAGTGTATGAGCAGAGTAATAATACACTGTGCTTTAGGAAATGACTAAAGTTGCATTATGAGTAAATTCTGTGAAGTTTTACCAAACAGCAATTTAGGTGCATGTACATACAACACAGCAAGGTCTCACTTGGGAATGAGTTGTCTTTCTTTTGGCCACCAGTGGCTGGAGAGCAGGATTCAGGTTGGTCTCCTCACACTACTGTGCATGCATGCATGCAGATGTTTTCTGTCCTCAATCCGTATCACCTGCACCTTGTATGGGTCCTTCGACCACATGTCTTTCAGATTCCCTATGCATTCTCTTGCTATCTTCACTATCAAGTCTGGGCTGCTGCCACCATTGCATTTGATAGCTACACAGCTCTACCTTGAACTATGCTTTGATAAACTCAAGATTCATTTGGGTTCCTTTCTCTCTTTATGCTGTGTGATTTGCACAGGCTCTATTTCTTGTCAGCCATGTGTTCCATGAGGTGGGCCTTGATTTTCTCATATTTGTAAAACGTACTCTTGCTCATATGGTCACCCACCTCCTAGCTTTGCTCACCTTTCTTGCCACAGTGGCTATGCTGCAATTGTCACACACAAGCCAGTCTCATTTCAGTAACTACTTGTTGAAAATAAAAGAACCTATAGAGTAAAAAGATTCCCCACCTACTCTAACTGTAGAATTAACCTCCTCTCCCAACACAGTGACTGGACTGTTTTAAACTTCAGCTCAGATGGAGTCCAAGCAGAATATTCCCACAAAGAATGTTTTCCTGAAACAACAGATTATTTTTTCCTAATACTTCTAAGTTTCCTTTTCATTTTGCTTTGTCGGTTTAGATGACAAAAATTATAGGGGCCTTGCCCTTGTGTATCGCAAGTCTCGCTGCTGGAGAACAGTCCTCTGTCACTCTCAACGTCTTCTAATTTCTTTCTCTCCAACCTTCCTGAAGTCCACACCACATGGTTAAATGTGGACTACACCTTTGTCTTTTCCATTTCTTTATGTAAGTATAACTAACATTTACTGTGTGCTTACTAAGTGCCAATCATTGTGATAAAGTATTTTAAATTATTTTTCCCATTTATTCCGTGCAAGACTACTATTGTCATTATCCTTATTTTATAGAAGACAAAAAAAAGGCTTAAACTTACCAAGTTCAAGATGTGCCCAAAACACAGCCATTAAGTAACACTGTCCACACAAAAGCCTTGAATTACCTTTTAATCATTTTTAATGGATGCCTAATAGTTTGTTGAATTGAACTTTCATGGTTTGTGCACGCATTCCTTAACTGATGGAGACTGGACAATAGCCAGTTTCTGGTTCTTAAAAGTAGTGTTCTTAAAACATCTTTGTACATAATGCCTTGTTGCTTTGAATTACTTCCTCAGGATCAACGTCCAGGAGGAGGTGTCTGATAAGTTACACAACTCTAGTTATGTACTGATGTCTGGCCAAAATTTAATGTTGCTGAAGAACTTCAGATTCAAGGAGAATTCATTAGGCTGTTTCCAGGCAGCAAAAAGTATGTTCATAAAGGATAGGTTTCTGCTGAAACCACTAGCGTATAAAAGGGGAATACGAACTCCAGCTAACAACTGTGACGTTTTTAGCAAATCAGTGCTTGGCACACAATAGGTAGGCAACAGATATCACCAGATTGGCTAACTGGAGACACCAAGGGGTTCTGAAGGCCATAATCGGAAGTCATGTTGGATCAGCTATCATTCCATAATGCTGGTGCTTCTGTTTAAACACTACATTTTGAAAACTTCCAAGTGGCTGGGGTACATTTTCAGCAGCGTTAGGTATCTCTAAATGTCTTCAATGAACACAGAACAGAACTGGATTCAGAGATGGTCTGGAAGCCAATCCACAGGGGCCACTAAATTACCCTGAAACAGATCTGAAGTATAGGGGATTACATACTCACAAGTGAACTGTAAAGGAGACCCAATCTAGCAGAGATGCCAGAGGCATTTGGCAGAAAACGTACACACTTTCCCCTTGCCGGTCTCAACGATTGACAAGCAACGACTATCAGTTTACAGGGGATGGGTTATTAGGCCGTGTTTCCCTAGGTCCTGGAAACATCACAGGAATAGAACAGAGCAGAAAGCCAAACCACAGGAGCTCCAGGTCTGAACTGCCTGCTTCCAGATTCGACTGGAAGGGCGCGGGGGGCGGGGACAGAGTAAAAGAGGAAAAAGACCAAGGGCCTTCCCAGGAGAGCGCGCAGTGTCGCCTGGTGGATCCCCCCCCCCCCCCCCCCCCCGCGGGTCTTCACCTAGAGTCCCAGGATATGCGTCAGGACGTCCTGAGCCCAGAATTTTACGCAAAAGGAAAAAAAAAAACGTGTGCACGTTCTGGGAGAGGAGCTATACCTCTCCTCCAATTCTCAGTGACTCCCCTCCTGCCCCTCCAAGTTTGCAACCCAGTGTCCCAGGGGGGTTCAGACCAGCATTCGGGCACGCAAGTCGCGGCCACCGAAACTGGAATAACTGAAAAACGTGAGGCGGCGGCGGGGCCGGCGGGGCCTGCGGGGCCTGCGTCCTACCTGCGTCCCCGTGTCTGGCCCTGGTGCCAAGGGCGCAGCTAACTGGTCGGCTCTGGGATGCCCGCGGAAGTGCCTCTAGGAAGCGGAGGTTCCAAAGGCCGCGGAGCAGACGCGCCATTACTCCAACATCCGCAGTCCCCGCCCAGCCACACCGCCCTGCCCCTCCCCCTCCAGCCCCTGCGGCCCCGCCCCCGCGCTCCTGCCCCGCCCGCCAAGCCCGCCTACCCCTCTTGGATCCCTTCTCTTACCCACTCCTGCTCCTGCTCCTGCCCCGCCCTACCCCTGCCCCTTCCTGCTCTGCCTCTCGCCCTGCCCCACACCACCCAGGCCCACTCCACTCTTTCCCAACCCAAACACTGGTGTGTCCCAGTTGGTTTGAATTTCTGAAATTATATGTAAAGGGAAGTGTAAATCAGTTCACATTTTCTTGAGTTGAAGATAAATGAAATCATACAATATGTACTTAATTTTGCCTAACTTCTGTTACTCAGCATAATTATTTTGACATATTTATGTTTTTGAGTGTAACAGTTCATCACTGGTTAGTGCTGAGTAGTACTCCATTATAGATATGCCACAAGGTATTTACTTAGTCACCTGTTGATAGACATGTATCTATATTGTTTCCAATTTTTCCTAATTAGAAAGCTTCTGGGAACATTCCTGTACACATCTATGTGTGGACATGTGTTTTCTTTTCTGTTGGGTAAGCCTAGAAATGGAATGGCTAGGTCATAAGGTAGGTGTAACATTTTAAGTGACTACAAAAATGTTTTCCAAAATGGTACTTCCCTTTACATTCCCACCAGCTGATATGCGAGTTCCAGTTCCTCTACATTCTTGTCAGCACTTGAATATCTAGGCTTTTTCATTGTAGCCATCCTCATAGTGCATGGTGGTATCTTACTGTGGTTTCATTTTGCCTTCTCTACTGACATAGGATGTGGACATCTCTTTCATGTGCTTTTCTACAGAGGATATATTTTCTTTGGTGAAGCATCTGTTCAAATCTTTTGTCCACTTTTAGTGGGCTGTTTCTCACTGAGTTCTTTATATATTCTGGATACAAATCCTTTATCAAATATATACTTTACAAAGATTTTTCTCCCAGTCTGTGCTTTGGTTTTCCTATGTCCTAAAAGTCTCTTAAGAAGAGCAGAAGTGTTTCATTTTTATAAATCCCAGTGTATTTTTTCTTTTATAGGACATCCTTTTTGGTATATTTAAGAAATTCTTGCCTAACTCAAGTTTTTTCCCTATGTTTAATTCTAAGTTTTAAAGGGTTTCTTTGTTTTACATTTAGGTAATTTAGAGTTAATTTTGAATAAGCCAAAAATTTTTGTTTATTTTGTTTTTATCCTTGTTTTTTTTTGCTTTTGCATATGAACATCTAATTGTTCCAGAACCATTTGTTTAAAAGACTCCCCTTTCCCCACTGAACTGCCTTTGAATATTTGTCAAAAATCAGTTTTCCAACAATGTGTGGGTCTATTTCTGGATGTTCTATTCTGTTCTATAAATCTGTTTGTCTATCTTTCCACCAGTACCGTGATGTTCTGATGACCTCATTTGGAATCAGCTAGTGTCAGTGCTGAATTTTTCTGGTACTTCCCAAGGTTGTTTTGGCTATTTTACATCTTTTGTACTTGAACATAAATTTCAGATCCAGTTTAATTTCTATAATTTTGATTGGGATTGCATTGGCTGTATCCATAAATTTGGGGAGGATTGATATCATAATAATATGGAATCTTCTGACCCATTTATAAAATATGCCTCTCAGTTTATTTAGGTCTTCAATTTTTCTCAGCAGCCTTTTATAGTTTTCTGCTTATAGGTTTTACACATCTTTTGTAATTTCAGTTTTTGATGGTTTATTTCTTTTATATAGATTGCTTCTTGGCCTTTTGGCTATGATCAAGTGAGGTTTATTTCTTGTATCTAGATTTGTACGTTCTAGTAACATTTTCATAGATTTTATTAGATTTTCTACATAGAAACCGTGTCATCTCTGAAGAGAGAGTTTTTGTTTTCCTTCCAATACAGATGCCATTGGTTTCTTTTTTTTTTTTTTTTCTCTTTATTACACTGGCTAGAAACTACACAATGTTGAGTAGAAGTGGTGAGAATGAACATCCTGATCTTAGAGGAACAGCGATCAGTCTTTCACATTCAGTGTGATGTTGGCTATAGGTATTTTCATAGATACTCTTTCACATCAAGGAGATTTCCATCTATTTGTAGTCTTCTGAGAGGTTTTTATCAGGAAGAGTTGTTGGATTTTTATGCTTTTTTCTACTAAAAGGGAGATAAATGGTCATGGAAAGAGACTTGATTTGGGGTGGTAAATACACACTACAACATACAGATGATGTATTATATAATCATGTACCTGAAAGCTATATAATTTTATTAACCATTGTCACCCCAATAAATTCAACATAAAGAAAGAAAAATGCTTTATCCTGCAGCAGTTAAGATAATCATAGTTTTCTCTTTTTATTTCATTGATTGATTTTCAAATGTTAAACCAATTTAGGATTCCTGTCATAAACCCTACTTTATCTGTTTTATTATCCACTTTATATGTTACTGTATTTCCTGGATTAAAATTTTGCTTAGAGTTTTTCCTTCTATGATCATGAGGGATAGTGTCTGTGGTGTTTTTCTCTTCTTTTTTTAACTTCCTTGTAGCGTCCGTCTGGTTTGATGTCTGAGTAATAAAGAAGCTGATTCTGATCCAGGGAAGTTAAGCAGCATGTCCATGGCCACACTGCTAATTAGTGGAAGAGTTTGTAAAGTACTCTAATGTTTAAAATTTAGAAACTATAAAAGAATAGCAGAGGTTTAACCTAGCCATCTTCACTCCCCAATCACCAAGTTCAGAAAGGAATTTAACATGCGGCATTTTTCTAGGACCCAGTTCAGGGTATCTTCAATTTAAAAGATGTGCACCCTTGGTCAAGCATTCAATCTGTCTCAGCTTCAGTTTCCTTATCCCTAAAATTTGGTTTTTATGAGGATAAGAGATGGCAAGTATTTAAAAACGCAGCAACCCCTCAGGCACATAGTTTGTTTTAATAAATGTTAGCTATTGTTATGAAGAAGTAGCTAGGAAGACAGTGATGGGTCAGCAGAACTGATGACCAACCCATGCCTGCATTTCTCTGCACCCCACACTTCCAGGACATTCTACATATAGAGGGAGTACCTCCCTCCCTCTATATGCTGTTCTTCCTTGAACCTGCTATGAGAACTCTTGCCTCATCTTCCTGGTTTTGAAATGCCCCCTCTGCCCACCACTGTTTGTCTAAATCCAATTTAACCATTAAGACCATGCACTAATCTCTAATTAGCTGTATCATCTCAGCCCGAACAAAACACAGTTTTATATTATACTTTCCACCTCATATACTGAGTGGAGGAGGCAGTGCTGGTTGCCTGCCCAGTATCCATTCTTGTCTCTTTATTTACACGCAAGTGTTTTATTTTATTGAGGGTAGCAGAGTGCCTAGCTAAAGTATTAACACCCACCAATGAGCTCCCTTGTAGTTAGTGCTGGTCACTCACACAGTCTGGGCAATAATAGAAGCAGATGTCACCAGGTTTCCAGGAAAATTACAGAGGACCTGACTCAGTTAGCACCGGCCCTCTTCTTTTCCTTTCTTTCCTTTTTAAAAATTACTTTTTTAATTTATTGATTACTAGAGAAAGAGGAAGGGAATGGGGGCAAGAGAGACATCAATTTTTTGTTCCACTTATTTATGCATTCATGGATTGATTTTTGCATGTCCCCTAGCCTTGGTGCCTCAGGATAACTCCTAACCAACTGAGCTAACTGGCCAGGGCTCCTCTTTTTCTTTATGCCAGGAAGTCGTGATGGCTAGAGTGCTAGCAATCTTCTGATGTGTGGTAATGGGACCCACACTCTGATATTAAAACAGTAGATGCCAGGAAGGGGCCTGGGTGCCTGATGACACTGCAGAATCAACCTAATGGCCCTGGGCAGCCTACCTTTAGAATTCCCATCACATAAAAGACAAATCTGTATTTTCTTTAAACCACTATTATTTGGATTTTCTGTTGCACTTTATTTCTGGTGTCCTGATATGATATCAAGACTCTCTGGAAAAGGAAAGATTCTGTAATTTTATCTCTTGGTGTATCTAACATACTTCCCTGCAAACTAAAAGTGAACAAGAAACAATTGTTCATAATAAAAATCCTTTAATGCATAAGATAGACTGACCCAGAAAATAAGACCAGCTCAAAAGCCAATCAATTTCCTTATGAGAAAAAAAAAAACATTCAGGAAAGTATGATGTAATGGAATAAGCTTTGCACATTTTCTCTCCACTGAAGAAATCATATGCCCAAAGTTCAATATCAATGATCATTTTTTTCCCACTACAATCTAAAAAATTCCTAGAAATAAGCCAACTGGGATATATCTGACATCTGTAAAAGGAGTTTTAAACTGTAAAAGGCAGTGAATGAAGACTTGAATAAGTGGTGAGATAGAAAGAGTGTATAATGGGATAAGCCCTGGGTTTTGTTTTCAGCTATTCCTCTAACCAGATACAGGTTTGGGCACCTGGGTTTGACCATCTGTCTCTGGGCCTCAGGTTGATCATCTGTAAAACGGCCTGTGTGCTGGGCAGTGTCACTTAGGACTAAAACTTGAATGACATCTAAACTCTCTTAAGTCTGTAATCCTATGACTTTTGGTGAAAAATGGAAATATATGCTCTTCTGTTGACCAGAAAGTTGAAGTAGTAAAGATTAAAATAATTTTCAAGTTAATTAACAGATTTAAGCAATATCATGTATAGTCCCAATGGGTCACTTTAAAAAATATGACAAAGTAAAAATTAAAATAAATATGAAAAAAAAATATATATGAATTATTGGTTTTGGAGAGGGGCAGAGAGAGAAAGAGAGGTGAAACATCGATTTGCTGTTCTGCACATTTATACATTCATTGGTTGCCTCTCGCATGTGCACTGACTGGAGACCAAAACTATTCTTTGTAATGATGGTGATACTGCAGAAGTGGCCTTGCCACACACGAAAATGCCTTAGTAAAGAACAGTAGTTATCAAAGTGGTCTAACCAAACACTAGGCCAAGGAGGTAAAACAAAGGTTCTCCAAACTAAGGTAAATTTAATCTACTACAAACAAAAAAATGTAAAATTATTCAATGTGTATGTTTGGGGGGAAAAGTGACTATTACTATGAGAAAAATAACCTTAGAGTCTAATGTTTAGATTGATAACTCACTTCAACCAAAATAATTTTTTTGAGTTAAATATAGCTATACACACACACACACATATGTGTGTGTACACATAAAAATAAACAATGTTGTCGCGCTTATCCATTCTGGAAGAGAGAGGATTTCAGACAATGGACGTAATAAGAGGAATTACCAATTAACTGATGAAAAGGTTGACTGGTTCAGGTACACAAAAATTAAAATACACACATACCAACAACAAAATATTAGGATTCTCCAGACACACACACAGAGAATAACAGCATTCAGTTTATTTAGGTTTTAGTTTTATGTCATCAATAAAGGAGCTGCCCATCTCTTATTAACTTTATTCATAGAAACCTTTAACTTATGTTGCTATTGTGTGTTCACATATTCTAATTTCTAATTATTTTGTTCAATGTCTATTTGAATGCAGTTTTAGTATATTGATATTTTATCCAGTGATCTTGCTGAACTCTTCTCTTATATTCAACAGTTTGTCTTGAAGAGTTTCTCAAATTTTTGATGAAAACAATCTTATTGTTACCTCATCTTTCTTTCTTTCCAATCTTTTTATCTTAATTTCTTATTGTGCTGGCTTGGACCTCCAAAAATTATTAAATAGATGTAGTGATAATAAGCATCTGTTCTGTTCCTGACTCTAAAGGAAATGCTTCTAACATTTCTCCAATACACATGATGTTTGTTGTAGGTTTTTAGTAATCTTTACCAGGCTGTAGATGTTCCCTGTACTTCCTAGTTCACTAAAAGTTTCTGTTATGAATGAGTACTGAATTTTATTTGTTGGCTTTCCTGTGTTCAGTGAGATGATCATATGACTTTTCTCTTTTACTATGTTAACGTAGTGTCTCACATTGTCTTACATGAATAGATTGTCGACTGATGTTAAGCCATCATTGAAATCTTGAGATCAACTCAACATGGTCATGATATATATTTTTACACATTTTTAGACAATATGGAATATTTTATTGAGGAGTTTCACAGGTATATTCAAAATTGAGTTTGCTTTGCAATTTTCCTTTCTCATGGTGCCATTGCCTTCTTAATATCAAACTTGTGCTAGTCTCACCAATGAGTTTAGAAGGCTTATGTATATTTTTCAAAATCAATTGATAAGTTAATAATTTTGTTTAATTTTAATGGCTTCACTATTGTTTGTAATAATTCACTTACAAATTAAAGAAGATACTGTGTGTCTAGTTTATTAGTAATTTTAATTGTGAAGATGGTAAATATTTAATAAAACCAATTTATCAATTCTGTCCCCATATCACAGAGATTTCCTGGCCAAATAGGTATGGCTGGCACTTACTTTTTCACTGAGGTTTAGTTCCCCCTCCAGAGGACTGACATACTTACTGCTCTGAAGTCTGGCAGCATTTCAGGTGCCATGGGTTGGCCCAGGGAACTTCGGGTTGGCCTTTGATCTCCTGGGCCATCTTTTCTCTGTCCCCAGACTTTGCTAATTTATTTTCTTTCATTAAAATGTTAAAGCTCTCTCTGCCTTCTGTGTTCCTCTGAGTCTTCTGCTTTCTGAGACTAATCTAAATTTGTTCCTATGTTCTTCGAGGGAGTCAGCCCTTACGTGACACTCAGGAACGATCCAGAGAGCTGAATTCTGACCCATGGTAATTTCCCTTTCAGTCCCTCTCTCCACTCACTTTCCTTTTCAGGAGCCTTCCTGTTTATCTACATAATACAGTTTCAGGACAGTTTCCACTGGCTCTTTGTTCCATCTTTACAAGTACTTAAGCCAGTCCTGAAAACCCAAATACCACCCTCCTGGGACCGAGGAATATTTCAGCACAGAAGGAGGTCTAGATTTCCCTTCAGTCGCATTTGAATTTCATTGGGTCAACTGAACAAGGCTTTCTAAGGAAACATCATTTGTGCTTTTGGGCACCTTCAGCACTTTCTTCAAAATCATGGTGGTAAATCTCTGAACATATTTACAGGGGATGGTGAATCTTCTCTCTCCAGATGGCTTGCCACAACAAGCTAATCCCACTTCATGTTACTGGTAATCGAATTCTCCCCCGAGAAGGAAATTGTATGAGATCCATGAACATTTGATGTATGGATATTTCTAAACAGCCTGACTGGGAAAAGATTAAAACAGCCTTGTATTCCCAATCCCTCAGACTTCCTCACCAGCAGGACCCAGATTTTAATCTGCTCCAGGTGGCTAAACTCAGGAAAGCTTATAGCTCTCAGCATCTTCAATTAATGCCAAGCATAATCATAGTCGGCAGAGTGCGGGGTACGCTGGCACATTTAAGAGATGAGCATAGAGCCTTTCTGCCAAGTCCTCAGTGTATTATCTTTTGATTGCACTTTTCATAATGAAAAGCTACCATGATTAATGAGCTATAGACAATGAGTGATCCCCTACACTTAAAAATTAGAACCGTGGGGAAAGGAAAATAAGACCAAATTATTCTACACAGCCTTGGGGTTCTCGACCTCAAAAGCTTTGTGCAAAGCCTTTCTTTTAGGCCCTTTGCCATGCAGGCAGCTGACTCTGATTGAGTTGTGTTACATCTGCATGTGTATTTGCTGCTCTGCATCGATGTGTATATTTGTTTTAATTTTGCTCATGAGCTCAGAGGCATTTGGAATTGGCCACATTTAAAAGTAAAACGAAAGCATCCAAACATTGGATTTGGGAAATAATCACATAACTGGACTCCCCTTTGCCTGTTTGATTAGCTTCTTGTCCAAGGCAATCTGAAGCAAGATGTTTCCAGAGCTCGTTGCAGGGACAAGTCTGCATTGGAAACTGTGACCCCTTTGACACCACCTTCATTTCAGCAAGTCGTGAAAACCCAGTGTGTACTCCAGAACTGAAAAGGAAGTGCTCACTCAGAAAAAAATTATTGTGATGCTATTGTGAGGTTAGAAAAAGTGAAGCTTTCTAAATTCCAGCAGAAAAACAGGGAAATGAGTGTTACCAAGCTGATAAAGAGGAGAGCAGCTCTTGTGTGTAATGCCACTTTAGAAATACTACCAAAGTGACGGAGTCAAGGATCACCTCCATAAACTATAATAGATTTACAGCATTTTTGATATAGGTAATATCTTGGTTTTTATGACTTTCAAGAAGTCATGAGAGAATAAGAAATAGTTTTAATTTATTTTGACTAGGGTAAAAAAAACTTAGTAAGTTCTTGACATTTCTCTCAATTTTATAAATTATTAAAGTTTGTGTTTAAATTAGATTTTACTAGTCATCATAAAGTGGTGTGTTGATTTCATTACACATGTTTTATTTTTAAGATTTTATTCATTTACTTTTAGAGAGAGGGGAAGGGAGGGAGAAAATCATCAATGGAAGGAGCATCCATTGGTTTCCTCTCGTAGGTGACCTGACCGGGGACTGAACTCTCAGGCCAGGTATGTGCCCCCAACCAGGAATCAAACCAGTGACCATTGGCTCTGCAGTACGACTGCCCAACCAGCTGAGCCACGCTGGTCAGGGCTACACATTATTTTGAAAAGCTGGAGAAATGCAATCTTAATTCTATGTTATTCTCACACATGGCATAAAAATCTTTGTAATGACTGCATTTCATGAGACTCCCTATGGGTGGGGTACATTGTAAATCTTCTGTGCCACGGTTTATAGACAGACATAACAAAGCACGTGGAGACATGTTGCTGGTGCTCATGTTACAACAGCAGAGATGGAATAATTAAAGGAAGAATTTGCCTCCACGTGTGAAGACCAGAGCCCTCCAAGTGTTTTGGCAGAGAAGAGCTGTGGAAAGGGGAGCCAGAGTCAACACATGGGTCTCAATGCTGTCACTCTGGATGTCTCCCACCCTTCTGAAGCTCTGCAGTGTCCTCTTCTTGTTCTCCTGTAAACAACAGCAAAAGAATATACAGGGCCCCTCTTAGCACAACCTGGGCGGAATGGCAGTTTTTAAGGAACGCAATGCAAAAGTTAAATCAAAAGGAAACAAACAGAAAACGAAGGCTCCTTCATTCACCCATCCTCTCCCATAATATGATCTCACTAAGCCCAGATTTCCTTCCTCCCTGGCTTCCTTTCCACACAAGCTCTTCCAGTGTGCCCTCTGCAACTCTCTCTACCATAAACAAACGCCCACTTTGAGGCTCGGGTTACTTATGTCCACAGTACCGATGATCTGTTCCTCAGTCCTGCCATCTGTCAACCTTCAGGTCACTCTCCCACATTCACTGAGGACATTTGCACCTGGCTCATCATCTTTCCTTCCAGCCCAACTGCTGGGTGACCTCGGGTTCACGTAGAGGACTATTCGCCACCTTAATGGCAGTCTGTGAGGCCCCACTGTTGGCTTTTGAAGTTGCACCACTTTGTTTTATTTTTTTAATGGTTGCTCTAGTGATGACCACATATAGCCTCAATTTATCACAGTCTACTATACCAATTCCAATATAAAATATTAAACTACATCCTTCCAGTTACCACCCTGTCACTTTGTGCTATTGTTGTTATACATCTTAAACAGACACCTCAGGGGCAGGCAAACATAGCTTTACAGTTCTGGGTATGTGAGTTTATTCTTGTATTATTAGTTATTAACTTTTGTATTATTTTCCATACAAACAACTGCAAACTTACTTTTGCCCACCCCGTGTATATCTCACAACATAGTGCTCTATTTTTCTTTAAACAGTCAATTTAGCAGTAAAAAAAATTTAAACTGAAAAAAGTTTTTTATATTTACCTTTTCTGGTATTCTTCATTCCTTCGCATCACTATGAATTTCCAACTGACAGTATTTCCCTTCTGCATAAAGGACATTTTAAAATATTTATTATAGGGGCAGAACTGCTGGCAATGGTCTCTCAACTTTCATTTTGGAAAAGTCTCCTTTTTCACCTTCATTTTTGAGAGAGATATTTTTACTAGTTATAGAATTCTAGAATGACAACTCCACCTCTCCCCAAGCACACACATGCACACACCAGCACATTAAAAATGTCATCTGATTTACTTCTGGCTTGTACTGTGTCTTATGAAAAGTCAACCATCATTTCTATTCTCTTACACATAATGTGATCCTCCTGCCACCCCCACCTGCTAATTTTAAGGCTTGGTTTCCAGCATCGTGACTATGATGTGCCTAGATGTGGTTATCACTGTTTATTCTACTTGAAGTTAGTTGAGGTTCTTGAATGAATCTTTGGGTTAAAATTTTTCTGCAAGATCAGAAATACTATGGTCATCATCTTCAATTTTTTTTCTGCCTCATTTTTTCCCTTTCCTCTTCCTCTATGACCCATTACGTGTACATAGATTAGTGGAGGCGGTCCCGCAGGGCACTGAGGCTGTGTTGATGTTAACTTACAAAGTCCTTTCCTTTCTCCCTCTCTGTGCTTCTGTTCTGAAGTTTCTGTTATTTTGTCTTCAGGTTCTTGGGCCGTGTGCAATCCGATGTTAAACCGATACAGTGTAATTTATGTTTTATTTTTCAGATCTATAGCTTCCAGTTGGTTCCTTTTTTATAGTTTTTCTTTCTAGGCTGCAATTCCACATCTATTAACTCTTCAAGTTCATTGTTTTATTAAATCCTTGAACAAATTTATAATATGTCTTAAAGTCCTGTCTAATAATTCCATGTGATTCCACATAACATGTGTCATCTTTGGAGCAGTTCCTATTAACATTTCTCCTGGTTATGGGTCACTTTTTCCTGCTTTGTATCACATATGGTAATTTTTTAAAAAATATATATACTTTGAAATGCTACTTAGTGCTAAATTTTGATGTTTTTCTTTAAAGAATATTGGGTTTACTTTCGGTGTTCCATTGATTTACCGATGGATCAGTTTAATCCCGCTCAGCCTCACTCTAGGCTTTGTCACGGCAGATGTTGGGTGGTCCTTGCTTTAGATGGGGCTTTTCTAGACCCCAAGGTCTTCAGCAAGCTCTCGCCACTCTGGCTAGTTGGAACTCCAAGTCGCCCAGCTCTGCATGGCTTCTGGAGGTTCTGTTTGGCTCAGACCCTCCAGTGGCTGTCCTCTGCCCGCCAGGGTCTTATCTCGCACCTGCACAGCTTAGTCCTCAGCAAAGACTCCGGAGGACCATCTGAGAATGCAAGGTTTCTGGAGCCCCTTCTCTGTCAGTGTCCTCCCCCAGTTCTAGCCACTTTAACAACAGAGCCCATTCGCTGTTTCCTCCGCCCAGTGAGACCACTGCTGTCTGTCCGGGCTCCGTTTTCCTATGCCATGGTTTGGAAAGTGCCCCCAGGAAGATTCCAGGGTGAATGTGCTGCTTCCTTTCCCCCAAGATCACAGCCCTGTACTGGCTGTTGTCTACTGCCTGGAAACAGTTGCTTCATATATTTGCCCAGTCGTGTCATTTTTATGTTGGGAGGGTGAATCTGATACTTGCTACTTTGTCGTGACCAGAAACAAAAGTCAGCTCAGGAGTTTTTAAAAATACAGACCTTCATGTTTGTGGGGAGGAATACTATACTTTCATTTGTTCATTTGTTTTCCTAGAATGGCACTAAAAACTTTCTGCTCTTTCTTTTTTCTCTCCTTTTCTCTTCCTTATATCTAGTTCCTTCTTTTAAAAATTCTCCTTAATAGGAGTGTCCAAGGTTTGCTTATATGCAAACTGGAATTTTTGGAAATAAAGGAAAAATTTTCTACAGTAGTAAATTGGCATATACTAGAATTTTACTTAAGGGGAATAAGACAGGGATTTATGTATATGGAGCATATAAACAGCTAAATTTAGAAATCGCAGGTAAGCATAGCCTGCAGAAAATTTGCTTATCTTATTTTCATCCCAGTTCCGTGTTTATGTTCATATAAACAATCTTATTTCTCACTGTTCAAGAGTGGTCTCAAACCCTGTCTTTTGCTCAGATAAGGCTAAGAGACTCCAATTTGAGCTTCCTAAGTTCCCTGAGCTGTTCAGTACATTTTCTAGTCTAGAAAAGCATCTTGATCCCAAGTGAATGGCAGGATTTTTATGGTTTAGACTCTGAATTTGATCACCCTTAAAGTGAAACCCCACCTTCAAAGCTATACACAGCATCACCAAGCTAGATGGTAGTTAATCCATTACAGGTTCATGAAATAATGTTTAATAAAGACCTCGAACACATAGTACAACAGGAGTTTATCCTTCCAAGACTACGCAAGTGCTGTGTTGAATATTAGAGTAGGAGGGTCCTTAGAAGTCATCAGATTCAAACTCTTCATTTTGATTTCAATCAAATGAGTGCAGAAAGGCTGATGTTTTCCCCACTGTCACATATCTAAAGAATCAGAAGCAGAGTGACAGCTTGTGTTTTCTGAGCTTTAGTGTAGATTCTTTATGCTTCACTTTGCAAATGAAAGATTCACTCATTCTTGTTCCCTTGTTTTATTAGAGGCAGATTTTGTTTTTCAATAAGTTCAACCCAGTAGGAGGGCATGGTGGAATAGAAATGACTAAAATGATCATATATCTATTTTGTCTTGAATACATTGATGCATTCCAACTTTCTTAATTCCTTTATTGCCCTAAAGGCCTGTGTTTTAATTGAACATATTCATTTTTGTTATAATGACATTTACAGACATTTTATTTAAAATTATCCATTTTACTGCATATCTTAGCTGAATAAGCAGGTCATTACAGCCTGTTTTGATTACATTTTACCTCACTTCTCTATATTTACCCAGATCTGCCTGACTTTTGGATGACTGAATTCCAAACTAAAAAGCAGAACATCACACATCATTGCTCTGAAAGTCAAGTTTATGTAGATCTAGTAATTATCCACATGGGGTATCATCTATTTTTATACCTTTGTAAATAAATAATGTTCACTTGAATAAAAAACTACTTGCTTCTTGATTACTTCTCATTTATAATTTTATAGAACTTTATATGTTTAAATAATGAGTTAAAGAGGCATCAGATGAAAATTCTCAATACTATAACTGCTACCTCATTGAAGGATGTAATTGTAAGTAAATAAGTATTTAGTAAGCGCTTGTGACAGGTTATAAAATCACGGACAGGATGTTATTGTGATCTTCATGTCTCTCACGAGGTGGGCAGTCAAGATGTAAATCCTGATGAATGAAAGTCTGATTTTGGATAAGCTGGAAAGTCAGGCATAGTTTTACAGAAGTGAGATTGAAAGTAGGTATGGAGAGAGTATTCGTGAAGCTGGAAGGAAGGAATCCACAGAAAGAGAAGCAAAGCAAGCAGAGAGTGCAAGCAGGTTAGGTGTGGGGACTACTCTAGGTGAGATAATTAATAAGAACCAATGACATCTAATAGTCCATGAATTCCAGGCACTATACCCATCCCTGTACATACTTGCCCTTATTTAACTGCCCAGTGACAAGGCAGTGATTGGTACATGACTTTAGTAGGAGATGGATGATTCCTGTCCCACTTTCATAGGTGAATCAGTTCAAGTTCACAGAGGAAAGTGATTTGACACAGTTTCCATAGACAATAGTGATGGCGCTGATAGTGGTTACAATTTGATATTCCAGAGGCCTCACTCCATTTCACTTTTAAAAAAAATCCTCATTGTAGGATATACTGTTGGTTTTAGAGAGAGAGGAAGGGAGGCAGAGAGAGAGGGAGAGAAACATTGATGTGAAAGAGAAACATCCATCACTGGCTTCTTATTCGCACCCTGACTAGGAAACAAACCTGTAACCTAGACATGCGCCCTGACAGGGAGTTGAACCTGTGACCTTTCAGTTTATGGGATGACACCCCAACCACGTGAGTTACACCAATAAGGGCCATTTCATATATTCTCAGCCACTCTGCTCTAATACTGCTTTGACAAGGGGATCAAATGTGATATTTTATCTATTTTTGTTAACTGTGGAGCCTATAGGACTGATTCTTATTTAAGATTTTGCAAACAGCGCTAACATGGTATACTTTCACCAGCTTTGTAAGCTAGGCTGCAAAGGCTTATGCTCGTGTAATGTTACACTTCAGTTTCTATTCAGTGTGAAGTTTCTTAAATTCAGCCTCTCCCCAGGTTGTAGCTTTAAGTCTGGCCCCTGACCTATATTATTTTGAGATTATTACCTAGTTGTGAATAATTTTTTTCATTACCATGATTATTATAGCTTCTAATTTTGAATTTCTTACTTCCATTTCCTAGAGGATGTGAGAGTTGAAACAGGTCTTGGAGAGGTAAAGTTGAAGAAGTGAATGAGCAGGAAGGAAAAGCCTCATTAAGCCCTGGGCATTGGATTTGCTGCATGAAGAATGCTTTTACTGGCATAAAATTACTGGTTCATCATACATATTTATGTCTAGGTTAATGTGTGATGGTTGGGTGGTCGATCTCCTCACAGTCCAAGTTTAATGTGACTTTAGCAGAACCTACTGTTCTGTTTATTCTGTTCTGATAAAAAATAAAACCTGAGATGTGATCACATCTGAATTTCTACCTACCTTATGCAGGTGTATCACATTAAATATAAACAAAGAACACTGAACATTCAGATGAGATATCTGAGACTGATAAGATTCCCAAAGAAAAATGTTGCTGGGGTAACCAGTATTTAGTTAGTCTTTAAAGGCAGTCAGTTGGTTAACACTTCAACTCACCATTACTGTGGATATTTACTCATGGAACCAACATATTTCCAGCACTTATTATATGCAAAAGTAAGACATCCTTTTCTGTTGAAGTATCCATGTGGTTTGATAATCAGTCAGCAACATTTTTTGAGTGCCATGCTGTGCTGAGACAGATATTTATATTTAATAGTTGCCATAAATGCTTTCATTAGCTCTGGTTTGTTAGGCCATCCCTTCCAAGGAAAATTCTGTTATTCAGCTTTCTAACTGGATTTTAGTCATTGACCAAACTATGTAAATTAAAGTCTTTGATACACCACACACACACACACACACACACACACACACACACATGCACACCACTAATGAAAAGCTTCAGTCATGCTGCATATTAATTAGTTCCTCCCTGAGGAATGCTCCATCAATCCTAACATACTAATGCCTGACAAATCAAGCCAGCTGAGGTCCTTTAGGGGCCATGAGGTAATATTTTCCTGTGTTGTAAGGCAGGATGCATAAGCAGCTGTCTTCTGTAAGGCTAAGATAGTGTGGCTCACAAACAATGAGAGAGCAAACCATGGCTCACACAGTGATAAACAATGGGAATCTGGAAGGTCCCATGAACCCATGTGTTTCTTTTTCTTCTTCATAGTCAACCTTCTGGGAAGAGTGAAACAACATCCTAGTTCTTTTCCCGAGGACTTTTATTTTAGTCCAAGCACTAATGAAATCAACTGTGTTCCACAATAGGATTTAAGCAAACTGTCTTCCCTTTCTTAAACTTAATTCTCTCCTTTTCTCTAAAATAATTATTTATAGAAATGGGAATGCTTGCAAGAAGGGGAGACTGGTCTCTGATCGCTGGCTGAAGGCTTAACAAGTTGGAGTGATGAGAGATTAACAAGCAATGAGTGATGAGAGAATTTTCAAGAATACTTGACTCAAATTCTCTGGAGTTTGGTGCATACAGGCACATGGGAGCTGTTGCCAGTTTTGGTCTAGAGCATCCTGAAGGAGGAAGTCCAGTGCTGTTCTTGGCACCAGTAAGTTTTGAACCATGGTAGCCACCTGGGTGGGATATAGCTCCATCCCAACCAACTTCTCTGTGATGCATAAGAGAAGAAAAAAGTATCCTACTCACTTGAAGGAGTATGGAACCTAGAGAAAGGGTAAGAGCTGGGGACTTCCCAAGAGGCCACTGAGCCAAATGATGGGGTGCTCCATCCTGAGAAATGGTCAGAACTGTGGACTTCTGGAGCAGCTAATGGGAGATAATTGTTCTGAGGAGTCTTCAGTGACCAAGAGGACTTGGATGAAGCTGAACACCATCCAATGAAAGGACTTAAACCACCCGTGTGGCATCTACTACGTCAGACTAGGTGACCAGTTTTAGACCAAACTACTTGCACTTGGATGAATATCCAGCTATGCTATTGCAAGATATTCAAACATCAGTTCCTGAAAACCATTTCATTATCATCACTGCTACTAATCAAATACTGTTAGCACAGTGCTGCAGTGGCAATTCCCTACCCTTCCTCAGCCTCCCCACCAACAGCAGCTAGACCCAGGAGTGGGGCCAGCAGTCCTCTCCATTCTTCCACATCCAACATCCTAGGATGGGAGGAAGAATGAACAAGCAAACCACACCTCAGACCCCAAGCCTTTGGCCCCCAAACCTAGCCTGTACTGGGGACAGAAAAAGCTTTGAATTTAGCTGACTATGTTCCTATAGCTGAAATTAATTGGAAATTATGGATTCTGCCTCAGATGTCATTAAGAGAAGGGAAAAATTCATTTGATACGGTACCACCGAAAATTGTGGTTGAGGGGGAAATAATACCTTTATATCCTCAAATAATTAAAATTCTCTGATAAATAATTTACATGTATAATTGATTTTAGAAAGATTGCCATCCAAGGTGGCTGATTTTTTTTCTAAGCGTGGGATTTTAAAGAGGCAGGTTCTCCTATCTAGAAAATTAATATATGAGTTACCAACATTTTTTCAGATATGTGAAGTATTAGTATACTTCCTGTTTAATTTCTTGTCTTCAAGAAAAGAGAAAACTTACTGGAATCTGGGATGAATATTGTCATAAATAGAAGAGATTTCTTACATGGAAGATATCTTGTCTCTTTATACACGAAAAAAGTGGCACATATAGTCACTCACGCTTGGTGTCTTGGGCAGCACTCTGTCCCAGATGCTGACCACAGGGATGAAATGCACTTTCGTATCTTCCAAACTTGAGCCATTGAGCCCTTCTCGCCTGGAGGCCCTGTGCCCACGTTCCATGAGAAGAGGAAGTAGAGCTGATGAAAAATGACAGAACAAGAAGTGGATGACCCATTCTTGTTTTGTCTCACCTGAGTTTGAGTGAAGAGATTTGATCATCTTAGGCAACACAGTCATCACCGCTAAGACCAAAGTAAAAGTAGACAACTTCCAGTAACATTTGCACGTCAGTTACAAGCCTGAGCCTCTGTGCTTGTTGGTCATTTGGTAAAACCTTGGTTTTGTAACACTTTTTTCATAATTTGCATATTTATCTTTGGTACTTGAGGATTTCAAATTAAAAACAAAGTTTCCTTATATGGAACCTTTTAAAGTAAACAATTGACTATCATTATGTGGCTGTAGGAACAAATGAATACAATTTTACTTTTTTAAATGAGTACAGGTAATGAAATCGTGCTCATTGTCAGTGCTCTGCTTCAAACTTTGCTGTGCGTGCAGAGCTTTGGAGATGGGTGGGTCATGCTGCACCATAAAGGAGGGTGAGAAAGGACAGGAGCAGTGAGCTGGGCAAAAAAGTAGAAATTGTGACAAATGAACATATGAATGGGTTTTTCAGATTAATCTCTGACCTGCTGATCAAGAGATTGAACTTGAGAAAGGCTGTAATAAATTAGGAACTGCTCACACTTACTGACTACTGAGCACAAGCCCCCCAAATGAATCAGCTGTGGGCTGGTTCTGAAGCCAGAGATGGAGAGTGGGCCCGCACACTGCTGACACCCAGGAGGCTGTGCAAGAGGGCAGGCATGACCTTCATGGCAAGGAAGGTTAAAACCATGAAAACATAGTTTTAAACGGCTCTAACTTTGAACAGTACTTTGTAATCTTCTTTTACCTCATCTTTATTCTCATGCTGGCCGTGGAGTCTGTTTTACGACTTGTAAGAGGCAAGTGACTGACTGGAGATCATCTAACTAGAACCACACTCCAACGCAGGTCGTTGGGCGCCAGCTCCAGCGTCTCTCCCTGATGGGTTTGCCTGGAAGGACGATGTTCACCTAACACGGCCAGGGCGTCTCCCATACACAGGTATGTGCAGGAAAGTTCTTTCAACCCAAGAATTGGGAAAAGCTTTTCTTCTAATGAATTGTGGCTTTTTCCCCCTACGAATAGTATACATTTTGCATTTCTCCTGCTTTTCTTTGCTGACAAGCACAGAGCCCAATTTCTGGCTTAATCTCCTTGGGAAATTGCATAAGATCTTCTGGTCACATCTTCCCATTCTACCAATATTAACCCTCATCCTGAGTTTTATTCACATTGTCTTATTTTAAAGTGGCATGCATGTTAAAAAGCTTCTTCAAATTATTTGTCAACAAAGTAGGATATAAATATATAAATAAAAAAGGAAATATGTGACATTTGACAGCTTTAGGTTTCTGGAAGCAGAGCTATCATTCTGAGTCCTATGAACAACATCTAACTATCCATCTTTTTACCTGCGTTTGAATGACTAACCAGCTATAAATAGTGACGCTGCGAAGCATTCAAGTGCCAGTGCCTGACAAACATCTCATTGTAACAACTGCTTTTCATCAAGTGCTGCAAGCACTGTGCTGCCATGGTTGAGGGATGGGCTCACGTTCTTCAGGTTCACGCTGAGGAAATTCCCACTGGGAAGAGGCATAAGTCTGGACTTTCCAAATAATCACTCCATGTCGGGAAGGAATGCTCTTGTCTGCAGTTGTTTCATCTGTAGGGTCTCATGCCCCTCCTGTTCTTCCGCCCAGTCTGTGCTCAGTGAGAATGCCAAGCTCCATTCGTTCCTCTCTTGGATCCTCACATTTCTTCTTTGCCCTTCCTCCCCTCAGTTCTGAAGTGCTGGGACACCATACTTCATAATCTTATTAGACCATGGCACATACAGTCTTGAAACTCAAGGAAAATATGGCCATTATTGGTGAAAACCCAGCCTCGCCACAGCATATAAAGCACATGACATTTGTTAAGTATGTTGAACAACATGAAATTTAACTGTGAAATATCATGACAGAATTTTTAGAACACACGAGAACATATGCCCACAACTGAATTTGGATATGTTCATTCTGACATTTAAAAACAAAACAAAACAATCCAATCATTAAGAAATCCCACCCAAGCAGTCATAGAGGTGGTCCTTGGTATATTGTTGTCATCATTAACTATGACAATAGAAAGAAATCACTGAATGATCATGGATTGGGTCTAAGTTCTTTGCTGAGGGTATCAAATCTTCAAAACCTTGGCTGCAGAGCTCATGGTTAAGGAGGTCTTCCTGATGCCAAGGACTCAGCTAAAGCTGCACCCTGCATGGATAACTGCACATTAATTACACATATAATTCCATATCATATGTAATTCCATATTGTCAACCCACAAATCTGGTGGCCAGTGAGTAAGCAGAGAGTTGTTCTGATACAGAGATAGGTAGAAATTCTATCTCTTTTTTAATTTAAATATCCTATGCTAAAATGGACAATTTAGTATAATAAAGCTATCATATGCTTCTGAATCTTTTTACTTGCCTTTGAATTGTTGCATTTAGATCATAACTGTTTACTTTCATTCTTTGTCCCAGACATCTGAGAGACCTGCTGACTTTGAATATATTTAGTGTACAGAATAAGAGAAAAAAAATAGTTGAATGTAGCTTTATTTGGCTCGAATGCCCTCATTGTGGTGAGGGCTGCCATTGTTTTAGTCTTTTCCTGGTTTCTGGTGATTATATCTCTAGGGCATGAAGAAAGCTAAAATAGAAATTCCATGGGTTATTAATGAAGAGATTTTAATTTAGAAATTGTCAAAACTGCATATTTCTTCATTTATAAGCCAAGATGGTAGTTAACTTTTCAGGAGTGATTAGTATCTGCTGTGTTTCTTGGTACATGAATGTTGGGAAAGAAAGAGCCCAGCTAGACTAAGTGGGCAATTTCTTCAGGTTCTAGGTCAGTGGTTCTCGAAGGGTGGCTCCAGTCAGCAGAGTCACGACAACCTGAGAACTTATTACAAATGCAGATGCTCAGGTATTACCCCAGCTGTACCAAATCAGGAGTAATGCCCAGCTATCACCAGAATACAGGCGCCTCTGATGCCCGCTGAGGTTGGAGAACCACTGCTCTGTCTGTCTGGTGTGATGACAAGTGCCTTGCCTTAAACCGAGCTACGAATGCACTTTAGCTTCTTGTACCAGAATATATCCAGGTTTAGCTAATCCAAGTAGTAATTAATGGGTGGAACATTAGGAATTACTTTTTTAAAAAAGTGGCTTGTGGTTTGGGGTGCATAACTCCTTTGCCTTAGTTAATGGTGTCAGTAATTACTAAACTGTTTATAATTAGACAATGATGCCAACACATTGGGTGGCTAGTAGCCAGTCTTCTGGAGAGTTGCTTGAACATGGGCACAGCCCATAGCTGACTACCCTACCACAGCGAAGGACACATTGCAGACAGACAACCAGACCTAGGACGGCACGTTGCTTCTTGAATAGCAATAGATTCAATACTGCAGATGGAAGTATTTTAATTCTTGAATCATCCAATCCCTCTCTCCTCTCAGTTTTCCCATGTGCTTGAAAAAGAGCCTCCATGGCCCTCACTTTAAATATATGTCCATGTCTGAATTTTATAGTGGTTTCTATGAAATTGTGTCAAGAACTTTATGTAAAAATAAGTGCTGGCATCAACATTCTTAATGCATCTTTCTGGGAATAGCCATGGTAGCATGTGTACCCAAACTGACCAGGAAGAGTCTTTCCCCCTTCTTGAGCTTCCTTCTGTCAATGAGATGAGCAACTGCCAAGAAAAAGGTGGTGCCGGGTCATCGCAGTCCCTGCCTCCTGCCCTCAGTTTCTCCCTGTGCCGGGAGCAGCTGCCACTGCCATGCCCCAGTGATGGCCGGTTCTTCCTCTGGGCCGTGTGTGGGAATTGTTGTTCTTTCTTGGGAAATGTTACCCAAATGCTCTTACTTTCTCTGTTGTCACTATGAGACCCAGAGACCTCAGATCAAACCAATTTGAACAAGGTAGGAATTAGCATTTATCAAATCAGACAAAAGAATAATCACTGTCTGTGTGAGCCTATTAAGGCACGGTCAGACTGGCCTCATATTTATGTCCTTCCATTTGTCAGGAATTTTTAAGCCTCTACTAATGTTACCTTAAAAATGTCTAAATGGACAGACTGTTCCTAACCTACCCTGAACTTGAGCCTGCAGCTGAAGCGAGGCCTCTCCAGTCTGCCAGAACAAGCAGACGGTCATTAATGGAGATGCCCTCCCAGCTCGTGTGTGTACTTACATCTGTTAAAACTGACTTTGAATAGGACTGCATGTGAGATCGATGCAGGAACATATCACTTGGGCCACATACAAGCATTTAAGATTTCATGATGTTGTTTTCCAGAGTTCTAGGTTATGACGACTTGACTTTCAAAGTTACAAGTTAAAGCAAACTGCTTTCATCCCAAGCAGCTGTACAGGAGAGGTTTTCATCTGGAACAATCTGCCATTTAAAGACAACGGGGTCTTCAGCCGTGGAGGGAGCCTGATCTGCGGCTGGGACTCCTTCAGGGCCTCCGAGAGCATCTGTGTAGCCCGACACACTGAGGCCCTTCAGAAGGAGGGTGTTATGCTCACAACAGAAATTTTCTTCCTAAGTGTAGGGTCTGTAGCTTTACTGCCTGGGGAGGGTGACTGTAGAGACACAGTGTGTACAGCAAATGCTGACCACCTGACTTGCACACCCTCCCAAAGAGCATTAATGCTCCAGAACTTACACTCATTGCTTTTGAACTTACATATACTTGAACTCACATTCAAGTGTAAACCAGCAAGCTCACAGTGCCACAGGCAATGTGCAGTGGTTCTTTGCTTAACGACTTTTTTCCCTCTATCTACCTTCTTAGAAAAATATTTTCAGAGGTGAGGGAGCAGAACAGGTTTCTATGTTGTTTTTTTGTTTTTGTTTTGTTTTGTTGTTTGTTTGTTTTTTTTGTATTATTAGGACACAACCATGATTTTTTCAACCTTGTTCCTCCTAACTAAAGACATTTATCTTGCCCTGTGGTTAAGATGATTGTGTTTGTGGGACTTGGCCCACTAGGGGGCGCCAGCACCTCAGACTCGCTGGCTTCTGAGCCAGGAGCAAGCTGCTGGCTCCTCTGCTTGGAGGCTCTGGGGGTTGTGGGGGAGGAGGCCCTGGAACTGGTCCTGGTGGGGGCCTTTGTCTGTTGATTAATGGCCCCGACGGAGAGAAGCCTGTCCGCCCCCAGAACGGAGGGTGAGAATAAGGTTCAACGAAGAGGTAAGGGATTGAGAAAACTGGTGACAGGTGGAAGGATGAGAGGGAGGGAGGATGGGGAGGACTAGAGAAGGGAACAGGTGAAGGGGAGGGAAGGGAGTGGCTTTTGTGGGGGCAGGGGCTCCGGAGACACAGGAATATAGTGCTTTTGTGGACCATATGCTGTGGCATGGCAGGGGGACAGGGACGGAGACAGGTATGTGCTTAGCTAGGAGACTGGGATGTCTCCTGGGTCTAGAAAGTCTCAGCCATCCTGTGGGCCGGGGTCTCCCCCGGTCCTCCCAGGCCCTGGTCACCCCGCACCTCTGTGAGTTCTCTCTGCCCCTGGAGGGGACAGTGGGTGACTCCTGACCACATACTCCTATGGGCTGGAGTCAAGGCCCTGTAGCCGATTATCCTGGTAACCCTGGGCTTGGCAAGTTATCCACCTTTCCAGCCACAGGTTCCATCTCTAAGGGGGAGGTAATTGTTGCACCCTCACGGGATTATAGAGACAATTAAGTGAATGATGTATGTCAATGCTTAGAACAGTCCCTGGAATGTGACCACCTGACTTGCATACCCTCCCAAACATTCAAAATGTTAGTATTATAACCATTTACAGTGATTCTAGGCACCCTTTACACTCTCTATAAGTTATAAGCACCTTTCTAAAAAAGTTTTTCTTTATTTTTAGAGAGAGGAGAAAGGAGGGAGGGAGGGGGGAATGGTGAGAGAAAGAGAGGGAGTGAAACGTCGATGTGAATCAGAAACACTGATCATCCATCGGTTATCTCTTGTATGTGCCCTGACCACGGGTTGAACCCACAGCATAGGCATGTGTGCTGACCAAGAATCAAACCTGTGATCCTTCATTTTGTGGGATGATACCCAACCAACTGAGCCACACCAGTCAAGGCCATGTGCCCCCCTTTGGCTTTAATATCTATAGGATGTTGGTATGTTTAATCTTAAATAATCAGACAATTCTGGAGACAAAGATAAAACCCATCTTGGTACAGTGTTCAATCCCAGAAGATCACGATGTCCATTCTGAACAGTATCATTGTTGGTTTCCTTTCCGTACCGAGGGTTTCTGATACAAGGGTCAGTGGACCGACTACCTGGGGTTAGAACAGAAGTCCAGAGAACACATGGATCTGTGCCCAGAGACAAATGGCTGGACCACGGTGCCAGCATAGTACGGCCTCACTGGGTACAAAATAGGCCAGATGCCCACAGTTCTCTGTCACTGGCCTCCTCATGGGGCCCAGGGTCTCTGCAGATCAGTGACTTCCCAGATGCTGTCTTGGGGAGACGTGAGGTGGGGGGCAGTGTGTGTAGGGGGGGATCTGCCCCACCAAGCATTACCTGAAAGAAGATGGGTCATTCCAAAAGAAATATTAAACGACAAGTGGTACATCTGAGTTTTGTCCTTGTTACTCTGGTTATCATGGCACATGCTCTTAAGAAGTTTAAACCAATTCCTGGGCCTGGTTTATTCTTTCTTAGAACCTCATTTTGTGTAATATTCTTTCTCTGTTTCCTCCAAGTGATAACAAACATCCAGTTTTAGTTTGCGAAGAGAACCTTAGGTGCCATAACCCATCTAAGACTTCAGCACACATCTGCTCCCCACTGGCAGTGAGAATGTCTTTCTTCAGCTGTAGGCTGTCAGCAGCTCTTTGCAGGCTCATTCCAGTTGGTCAGGGACGACTGTAAGGGAGGGCCATGTGGTATTATCCACATGCTATGTAACCAAAATTGTATTTTCACGGCAGAGAGAACAGAAGCAGGACTCCAAGTGGATTTCAGATCAGTTCCTGATTCTCAGGCCGATGTCCCATATCCAGTTTCCCCACCCTCGTTTTACATTTCAGCAAAAGGCAGCGCCTTGCAATCCCAGAGTTTGTTTGGCCAATGTCATTGGAGAATGCAACAGGGTGATTTGTGGTGGGAGAGATGTGTTAACTGGGCCAAACTGCTATCTAATATCCCCCACATAAACCACTTCCTGCAGGGTTGGAAAAGGAGCTGAGCCCTTTGGAAAGTTTACCTTTCATTTTCTGAGGCCTTCCAATTTCTTGGTTGCAGCTGGACGTGCTCTCAGAGAAGAGGAGATATCCTGGGAAAGCAAAGAGGTGCCCCATCATCCAGCCCAGCTGGGGGCAGTGGGGCCTGGCTCCCAGATCTGGAGGCAGCACTCAAAGCCCAAAGATGGAAGATCCCTGGGCTGATTGGATTCTCCAGGAAGAACCTTGTACAACAAAATTACCTTTCAGCCTCTGTGCATTTTATCTTTCCAGCCAAACATCCTTTACCAAGTATTTATTAAGCACCTCCCACATGGCAGACACCATGCTCAGCACTAAGGATCCATCTGCCATTATTTCCTTGGAATTTGTTTTCCAGGCAAAATGAGATGTGGATGATTAGCAATCCTTACTTCTCTGTGCAGTGCTTCTTGTTGAACACGCCTGTAACTTTCCCACACATGCCCAGGGTTTTATCTGTGATGGGTAGAGCTCTTGTGATATATTCCAAATAAAGTTGAGGACTGAAGGGACTTGTGAGAAATGTAGTTTCTACTTTTGAGGCTTTCCCTCAGTCATTGGGAAGGAGTTCTAATTGGCAAGCGAGAGTCCCAAAATGGGGAAAAAATTAATGGGGGTGGCCGGGCCTAGGTCCTGGTGCCTTAGCATCCTGGGAGGCATTTAGTTGACTTACAGAAGGGAGACTGAGCAGCCATGGCATACTTGCAAATTTATCTCCCTGAACTATGGACTCCCATCTGTTCTTACCTCTAATTACAAATGCAAAAAATAGCTAATTTGCAATGGCATCATAAAAAGAAATATAAGTGATTTAAGAGCTGCTATGTGCTGTATTGTTCACATTGTACACAATCCATCCCAGCAGAGAAAAGTTGCTCTCTCCCTATGTTAAGAGAGTTCCCTCACATTAGCCAGTTTCTGATTTGGCAGGACCGTGGGCAAGTTTCTATGAGGTTGCAAAGGCGGAGGGGGACAGGACCCTGCCCATGTGATTTTCTCCAGGAGAGAGGGAAAATCATGATTCCCCCTCTCCATGAGGGGGATTATGGAGATTTCTCCATGCCATGATTTCTGGATTATTCAAACTTCTCTGGCATATATATAATTTGCACACAGTACTGTGAGTCTAACTATGATCACTGTAAGTTATTTTCTTTTTAACTGCCAGTGATGAAATAAGGAGGATTTATCATGAATTGTCTTAGTAAGAAGAGGTAGAAAGATATGTACATACACAAAGCCATAGGTTTGAATTCCTCTTCTTTACCTTCTCCTCCTTCCCTTGTCCCTCATCCTACTCTGTCTTCTGTCTTTCTGTGTGGAAGACCTTAGAAATCACCTGGAGTGGCAGCAGCCTGGAACTGAAAAAAGAGCAAATGGTTTGCAGCCAGGGGCTCCCTCTAGATTCCTGTCATGCTCCTGGCACCCAGTAGTTATGTACAAACAGGGAAGGTGACAAGCTCTCCAAGCCTTATTTCTCTTAGGTGTGGGTGGAGATGAGAGACACCTGCTGTGTTTCCCAGGTCTTTGTAACCATCATGTGGATCCTGACTGGACAGTGCTTAGTAAACTAGGAAGCATTTGTGGGAGTGTGTGCTCTCTGATCCAGTCCTTTCATTTCCTAGGTGCGGAAACAAGGCCCCTACAGTGCTCAGATGAGAGCCTCACCCTTGCACTTGGTACCAGAACTTACCTCCTCACTCGGGATGTATTAGACAGTTTTATGGCACCTAGGACTATGCTGGTTCCTGAGGAAAGGATCAAGTGATGGCAGAAGCTCTAGTGGAGGACACACAACAAAAAAGAAGACACATTCTTTGTTCTAGAGGACGTAGTTGGTCAGGTTTCACACCTACCTAAGAAGTGGAAAGACAACTTCTGTGAAAGTTCGGAGACCTGTACTCACAATCAGCATTGCCAGGAACTTATTAAAAACTTTGGGCAAATCACTCTGCTTCCCTGGGCCTCAGCCTTTTCCTGCTATAAAATAAGAAGTTTACACAAGACATTTCTAGAAATTCTTTAACCTCTAAAACTCCATTATTGACTTTTGGACAAGATGGAGGCACAGGTAAACATGGCTCAACTCCTCACAAAACCACATCAAAATTACAACTAAGCTATAGAACAACCATTATTCAGAACTGTCAGAAATCAAGCTGAATGGAAGTCCTACAATTACAGAATTAAAGAAGAAACCATATTGAGACTGATGGACACAAAACAGGCTAGTCCCACACCCACATGTGGCAGATAAAAATCAGAAGGGATATCTGAGGAGCAAGGGTCCCAGCCCCACATAAGACCCCTCAGCCCAAGGTTCTAGCTCCAGGAAAAGATGTCATCATAAGTTCTGGCTGTAAAAACTACGGGGGATCGAGGCTGTGGAAGACAGAAATTGCTGGAGTCTCAGGCAGTTCCTTTTAAAAGGTCCACACACAAACTTACTTGGACTCACTCTGACCTCCAGCATAGGGGCAGCAGACTGAAAGGCATCAGAGACATACAGGGAGGAACCAAATTGTCCAGCATCAGGACAAGAGTAGCATCAGGACAAGAATTGGGGGGCAGCTTTCTTCCAGGCAGAAGTGCTGGTTGAGGTCATTGTTTCTTTCTGAGCCCTCTCCTCACAGAACTACAGAGCCACAGAGCTGGCAGGAGGGCACCATATCTGAGACTCCATTAAACTGGCTAACACTGTTTGCCACACCCTGGTGATTCCCTGAGGCCCTGTCCCACCCAACTTTTAATCCCATGGAAGCTATTTCCAGTGACTTTTCCATACAAATGGCTTCTCTTGGCTCATGTTTCAGATTTTCCGAAATTCTCTCCAAGAAGCAGCATCTGGCTTCAGCAAGCCCCATACTTCTTATTAAGTTTCCCTAGTCCTGGCACCAGCAGCAGTCAGGCTTGGTTCACAGCTCGGACTCACCTGGGTACCTCCAAGCCCAGCACAAGTAGCAGCAATCTGTAGATTGCTTTGTAGCTTATGCTGAATGACCTTAGATGGAACAGAGTTGGTGGCTGACCTTGGACATGACAATAGTAATCAAGGCTCAACTACAACAGGAGGATATGTACAGCCCACATGGTGGGTGTTCCTTGAGTACCCAGCTTGGGTAATAAAGGAAGCTGTGCCACTGGACTCTATAAGGACACCTACTACATTAGGTCACCCTACCAAGCCTGGGAGATGTAACAACTATACATAATATTTGGAAACAAACACAGGAAGGCTGCCAAAATGAGGATAAAAAGAAACATGGCCCAAATGAAAGAGCAGAACAGAACTCTAGCAAAATAACTGAACAAAATAGACAAGCAATCTACTAGATGCAGAGTTCAAAACACTGGTTATAAGGATGCTCAAGGAACTTAGTGAGGACCTCAGTAGCATAAAAAATGTCCAGACAGAAACAACAGATACAATAATTGAAACAAAAAACAATTTTCAGGTTATCAGCAGTGGAGTGGATGAATTGGAGAATCAAATCAGTGATTTAGAATACAAAGAAATAAAAAACAACTGATTAAAACAGCAAGAAAAGACACACAAAAAGAAAGAAAACTACATGCCAATATCTCTGATGAACATAGATGCTAAAATCCTCGATAAAATATTGGCAATCCAGATCCAGCAGTACATTAAAAAGATCATACACCATAATTAAATGGGATTTATCCCAAGGATGCAAGGATGGTACAATATTTGCAAATCAATAAATGTAATATACCACACAAAGAAAATGAAGGACAAAAATCACATGATCATATCAACAGAAAGCATTTGATAAAATCCAGCACCCATTAATGATAAAAACACTCAACAAAGTGGGAATAGAGGGAGCATACCTCAACATAATAAAGGCTGTATATGAGAAATCTCAATCAACATCATATTCAATAGGTAAAAACTAAAAGTTTCCCTCTTAAGATCAAGAAAAAGACAAGGGTGTCCACTTTCAACAGTCTTATTCAACACAGTACTAGAAGTTCTAGCCACAGCAATCAGGCAAGAAAAAGAAATAAAAGGCATCTAAATTGGAAAGGAAGAAGTAAAACTATTATTATTTGCAGATAACATGCTAGAGTACATATCAAACCCTATAGTTTCCACCAAGAAAACTACTTGACCTAATAAGTGAATTTGGCAAAATAACAGGATACAAAGTCAGTATTCAGAAATTGATGGCATTTTTGTACACCAACAATGAACTATCATAAAGAGAAACTAGGAAAAAAAAATCCCATTTTATACAGCAACAAGAAAAATAAAGTACCTAGGAATAAATTTAACCAAGGAGGTAAAAGACCTGTACTCAGAAAACTATAGATCAATGAAGAAAGAAATTGAGGAAGATACAAATAAATGGAAGTATTTGCCCTGTTCTTGGGTTGGAAGAATTTTTAACATCATTAAAATGTCTATATTACCCAAAGATTTGATGCCATCCCTATATGCATGACCCATGGACATGTACAATAGTATGGAGATTGCTTGAGGGAGTGAGGGGGAACTGGGCAGAGGGGAGCAAAGAGGAAAAAACTAGAACAACTGTAATAGCATAAACAATAAAATGTAATTAAAACTTCACTATTATAATATTTTTCAATGTAATGAGGCATCAGCTTTTGTTTTATTAACTATAGATTTGAAACACTCATTTTCTCTGGGATCCTTTGGTTGCTTTAAACATATTATGACTCGTTATTTCCATCTTTAATGATTTTATATGTGTAATAAGGACAATAATACATAAAGTTCTTTCTGAAAAAGTAAAAACAAAATAATGGATAATTCATATAGGTAGGCTCTAAATAAGTTTTAAGTAGTAGTCACTTGGGAGATGCTAGAGAATATTATTCTGAATTTGTTAAAACGTAAGGAAGACTTTATTCAGGACTATTGCAATCGAGAAGGGAGATTGGGCTTAACACCAAATACAAAAAAGGCAGCTGGGGATTTGGAGCAGAGGAGCAAAATGAGGGGGTCACTGGGCAGAAAATCATTAGAGGAAACATCAGGGGTAGGGGTATTTTTGTTAAACCCATTTAGTAGGATTCTTGTGGGAGGGAGGCCAGAGTAATCAGAAAGCAATGATACAGGGTAAGGAATTTGATCTGATATTGAGAGTGATCAGATATCAGTGAGGGAGTGGGGTCTCACTAAACTGACCTAGTAAGATTTTTGCTACAAGTGGACGAGGCAGACCGAGGACAAAGCCCAAGGACAAATCCCAAGGACAAGACCTAGTTGAAAAGAAGGCTGTCTAAAGCTAGGTCAAGGAAAGAATTCTTCTCAGTAAGGAGAAATAATCTACTTTCTGGGATAATATAATCATTTTGAGGTGAATTTTTAGTAATTATTGGATAATTAATTCTTCATAATTGCTATACAAATAAAGGACAGAGGACGAGAGGGGTGAAGTGGAAGGCCAAGTTCCACTTAGGTTGATGAGACACAATCCTCAGCTCACCCACTTGGGGGCGGGGAGCTTGGAATCTTGGATTGCATGATATGGGGTAAAACACACTTGGGTCAGCTACCTACACTAGGCTGGACTCTATGCCTCTATGAAAAATAGCTGCCACAACATAATGTTTACTAGGAAAAGGTAACTGCTAGAATGTTTCTTGTATTGCTCGTAGATCCACCATTTTGTAACACGAAAAAAGTTTTAGGAATGCTTCCTACTATTAACTTGTGTTCAGAATGTACAAAGTAACTGTCACAGTGTAGACACACATCACAGCGTCTGCACAGCATGCTTCTATACCTTGCGCTCTTCCTTCCCTCTCCCTCCCCACACACACTGAGGATCCTGGGTTCTGGAACTTCAACAATACTGTCTACAGAGCAGTTCAAAAAGGGGAATGCATTTTATTGGACCCTAATACACTATTTTAATTCAAGATTTGAAAGTACAAACAATTTTGAAAGAGAGAATTTGAACTAAGAGGACAACAAAGTAGGTGCCTGTTAGTACCATCCAGGCCTCTGGCCGCAGGGACTCAGGAAGGGCTAGTTTAGATTCAGTAAAGATGAGAAAGCAGGTCCACTGGCCCTGCCTTCTAGGAGCTTCTGGTTAATATGGGGACACTGCCCTGAGCACACAGGTGTGGGAGAACATTCAGGACAGAAGGAAGGTTGGCACACAGGGAAAAAGCAGTCAGAGCACAAGGAACCACCAGTCTGAAACAACAGAAGGAAAAAGTCCATTTCCACTTGGCTTCCTCAGACTTCCAACACCTTCCAGAGGCAAAACAGAAAAATGGCAAAATAAAAGAAACAGTACCTATCTAAAAAGGGAAAAGGGAAAAATGTTGCCCACTCACCCTCAAATATAAAGAATATAGAAAATTAAGAAAATCAAAGTGCTCTTACTGTCCATTTACATGCGTAAGCAAAAGTAGGTCCTTTTTCTTGTTGAGATTAGTGGAGGAAAGCAATTTTCAAATTATATTCATACATTGGCTTTGCTGAATAGATGTAGCTTCATTTCATTCAATCAGAAAATAATTATTTTCAATTATTTGAACAGAACTTTCGGAGCTGTGATAAGGAGGTTCTTTGAGGCAGTTTATGGAATTTGAAGTTTGTCTTTTCTTTTGTTCAGGTGCATGTACTGCAGAACCTGAGTGAAAAGGCCTCCCTATTCATAAATGACAGGGGGAAAACAAAACAAAAAAACAAACAAACAAAAACCCTCTTTGCTCTGCTCCACAACCAGAGCAACTCCAGGACAGCATTGTTTGGTTAATCTGGACCTGACTAACTCAGCTAGAGAGTGGCTTTAGGTATGACTAAAAATAAGTTGTGTCCCAATTGCTTCCCTTAAACCAGCCTCACTTCCCATTCATCTACTTGGGCAGCAAAGCACTGGGCTCCTACAGTTCAGACCTGGCATTTCTGTCACACTTTCTTCAACTGGAAGAACTTTCTGGGTAATTAGCATGTAAATGAGCATTTTGGCGCAGGAGCATAGACAAGCTCCACTCTCCTGCTGAGGGACTGATTTTGTTAGGGACTCGAGAAGCTATGTTTGTCATTTAGACGTGCTTGTGTGACTGAGCACAGAGGGTAAATTCCATCCAGGCAGTAACTGATACGGAGCCTTATGAGAAATGAGACCTATCCCCACAGCCAGGAAACATATCTGTGCCCTGTGTTGGTGGAAAGATGAGTGTCTCAAGGAATGTTCATTTTGATCAATTCCTGCTTTTCATGTATTTAAAATGTTGTTGTGAAGGAATTGTTTAAAGAGCATCAGTGATTATTTGCAAAATAACTATTAGAGGACTGCAGTAAGTCACACCATCTCAGTTCATTTATTATTTCTAAGTGTGACTCCCATAGGAATGAGGAACTAGGCCCTTGTTGGGTCTTTTTCCCCTTCTGAAAAGGAGGCTCACTAGAAATGAGGTCTGTCAAGGTTTTCTCTGGTGATAATAGGAAGGAAGGCTTCCTTCTCTCTTGTTAATAGTTCTGTTTGGACCGCCTAAACTGCATATCTTTCAGACTAGATTTCCTGGGAGTTGGTTGTCTTTTTCTTTGGTGGGAGGATATTTTCGGTGCTTTGGTGCTAATAAATTTTTCCTGCCTGGGTTGATGTTTTGTGGCTGGGATGACACGTCTTAACAGTATTTGAATAAACTAAGCAGGGAGAATTTAGCATTTTAGGCTTCAAAGCAGCTAGAAGCTTCTAGGACCATTTTTAGCCAGGTACTGGTTACTTGAAATTTGAGCTGCCTACCTTTTCAGCCAGGGAAAGCTGAACTGGCCCAGGTGAGGGGAAGAGACAGGAGCTTTGTCTTTGAATAGAGAGGGCGATGGGGGCAGAAGGTGAAGTGCACCACTTCATGGGATCCAGGGTTATGGCTACCATGTCTTTTTAAAGGTCTATAAGGGGACAGATGTTAACAGTGGTTAGTCATCTCTGTCATGGGACTATTTTAAAAACTCTCTACAGTGAGGCTGCATTACTTGTAGAATCCTAGTGGCCGAGGTCAGGAAGCATCATGGGACTGGCAATCACCAGAAGGCACTGAGGCAGGGGCACAGCCCCATTTGAGCTGGAACCCCACCCAAGGCTCCTCAAACCCCAGCATCAGTGGGAGACCTGCCTGCTGTTAGGGGGTGAGGGCACCAGTTGCATTACGACCAGGGTGGGGTGTCTGCACCCCACAAGGGGAATCTACCATTCTCTGCAAGGTCCTCGGAGGGCCACCTCTGCTCCCCATCCTTACCTCACAGGACTGTGGGGCCTGCGTTTCCTTAGCGTTGCCCTTGACTGGAGTACCAGCTCCTAGCATGTTGATTTATGGAGCTATTTGGTGTCAAGTAATTGCCCATCAATATCCTATTTATCACCCAGCTTGTCACGGGTTGTGGCTGCTATTCCACAAAGCCAAGGCTTTGGAGAAAGAGCCAGTGACTCAAAACACAGAAAAAGAACATAAGAAATGTACTGTCTCCAAGTTCTTTTCTCCTGATTTTCTTCTTACTGCTGGGTCTTTCCATGAACAAGGGGGAGGACAAGCCCTGTGTCCAAGGCAGGGAGCTGCAGCAGGGCCTCTGGACGCCAGGAAGGCTCCCTCTGCCCCAGCATTTCTTTCCCCAACACCCTTCCTAAGTACTGTATTTTGCTGTGTATGATGTGCACCCACATTTTTGGCCCAAACTTTCAGGAAAATAAACCTTTCATTTTATTTTTTTAAATTCCATTATTTATTTATTTATATTTAGGTAGTTGGTTTTTGTATTATAACAGAATTTATCTAAGAGCATTTATTTTTGAACATATTATGGTACAAGAAATTTTATGTAACAAATAATTACAAAACACAAGAACAAATACAAAGTATTTCAGGTGCTGCCCACATATAGGGTGCATCCTTATTTTTCCCTCAAAAATTTGGGCAAAAAAAGTGTGCATTATGCACAGCAAAATATGGTAAATTTGTTGGCAGTAGGAACAAAAAATTTGCATATTCAGTGAGTCATTAAGGTTTTTTTAATGTCCAAATTAATAGACTGGAAAGAAATCTATCAAAACATAAATACTCTATGGCAGATAGAAATCTTCTTTCTTCTTTGCTGTATTTTTCAAATTGTCTCTAATGAGCACATATCTTTTAAAAGAAAAATAATACATTTTTTGTTTACTGATACTTAAAATTCCACAATTAGAGTTACTTATTCAGCTTCAAGTTTTTCACACTTTTAAAATGCAGAACCTTTTGGGAAGTGTCTTTTACAGCCTCCAGCCAAAAGATCATCTTCTAGAAAGGTGGCTTTGGAAGGTGGGACCCCAGAGATGGGGATCTGGTGAACCTGAGGGTGTGTGAGCCCGGTGGGGACTGGGCGCAGGTACTGAAAGGGCGGCAACAGGCCTGGAAAACCAGCTTCGCCCACCACGAGGTTTGCCAGGGGTGTCCCTGGCGACTCCGCACCCTGGGAGTCGCAGTGGAGGCCGAGGACCCTCCCCACCTCGCAGTGCTGGTGCCTCAGGAACCACCGACCTTGCTAGCCCCTGCCCCCCCACCCCCTGCTTGCCCTTCCGTTTCAAGGGCTCTGTCCAGAGGCCCGCGCTCTGTGGGGGGAGAAGAGGAGGCCTGAGTATCGGGGTTTCACCACAGAAGGTCTCCGCTGCCGACTCTGAGCCATTCAAACTGGTTTTTCTTTTAAGAAAAAAGAAGACTTTTATCGTGCTCCTAGGGCTGTCAGAAACCAACTGGGCAGGTCTTCCTGGTCTTGTTTTTACCGGCAGAAGTGGAGGACACACCTGTCCTCGCCTGGTCTCACCACCCGGGTCTGGGTCTGGGTGAGAAGAGAGAGGAGGTGCCCGGTGCGGTCCGGTGAGGCCCGCAGCGGCCTGAGGGCTGTTCCGTTGGGCCCAGCGCGTCCTCACGGCAGGGCAGGGGCTGTGCGTGGTTTCTGCCCGCAGATTCCGCTTTATGCCGATTATGGCTGAAAATCTGGCACCCAGGGCAGGAGCACGGCAGGAATGAGGTGAGGGGAGCCCACATTCATTGGGTGCTTTCTCTGTGCCAGGCGGTATTTTAACTGCTTTATGTTAATTCATCCATTTAAGTCGCACAGCCCTGTGAGAGGGGAGCTGTCCTCATTTTCTGGGTGAAGAAACGGAGGACCAGAGAGTCACTTGCCTAAGACCCCTCCCTCAGTGAGGAGCAGAGCCAGGATACGAAGCCACCTTCATCTGAAAACTCAACACAGGTTGTCTGTTTGCAGGTGGTTATTTTAAGTTTTGCTTACATCTATGCATAGAAGTTCTACAAAGTAATGATAATGAAATACCTTTTCAGGCATTATGCTAATTATAGTGTTCTACACAATTCCTGGCTGTAATTAGAAAACTGGGGATGAGTGTTTCTGTTGCTTGAAAAGTGAGAGCACCAATATTTGTCTTTGAGGAAACCGCACCCTCATGTTCCAAGAGTAAAAGCAGCATTCCAACAGGCACTGGTGCCCAGTGGAAGCCCATCGTCTACATATTTTCAAGACCCGAGGATTTTAGTGATCACATGTTCCCATGGCATGAATTATAAAGACAAGACGGTGGGCCGAACAACTCAAGTCTGCCGCTGAACCTTCTGTGAAGAAGAGGAAGAAGTCTTCCTCCTACCCTCCTAGGTTTTCTGGCTGGGCCCCTGAAAATTGAACTGGCAACATTCAGGTTAACAAGAGAAAATCATCAAATTTACTTACTATGAGTGTTATGTGACATGGGACCCATCATAAGGAAATGCAGACCCCAAGAAAGGAGAAACCTGAGGGTTTCTATACTAGGTCTGAGGAAGAGTGGGAAGTTGTAGGAAATGACGGGACAAAGGGGTGCGCGCTGACCGCGGTGAGCTGGGGAGACCTAGCAAGGCCAGTTCGCTCAGATCCCTCTGCACGGTCCCTCAGTCTTGAGAGACAAGGTGTTCCTTTTCTCTGGGTGTAAGGAGGCCACCTCTCACGTGAGGACCCCATGATCTGCTTCAGGGGAGATGGAGGAGGTGAGGGAGACCTTTCTGTGTATGCCATTCCTCAAGTTTCTTCAGCTAAAGTAGCCAGTATGCCAAGTGGCTGTATTTCGGAGGTCATGTTTTCAACCCTGTCATCAGCAAACAACAAAAGTGTGGAGCTGTTGGCACCTTACAACCAAGATGTTCACTACAACACAGGTCTCAACTTCCCTAGACAATTTATCTCATGTGATTTTTGTCTTTTTATATAAATGAATGCACTCATTTTAAAAAGTTTGCTTCCAATTTTTTTTAAACTTCTAAGAACAATGACTTGCAAACCCTTACATAGACCAATGCCTTAATATCAGCCCTTAACTGCGGACATGGAAACCTGAGCTGAGGGAACACTTCGGAGCATTTGTCAAAGATCCACTCTGACCTTCTCTCTGAAAATTTCTAATTCATAGCTGAACTCTGTGGGTTTTTCATTTTTTCTCCATAGCACCTTTGACAGAGATGACAGCTGTACATGAAAAATGACAACAGAATGTGTCCTGAGGGGAGCCACTCTCCCAGCACCCTCCCTGGGATTGCTGTGTGGACAAGCTCTGGAGCTTGTCTATGGACAGGCTGAACTCGAGGCCGGGCTTCTCTCCTGAAGTGATTCACATTAAGCCTCTGGGCCAGGTTCCCAGGCAGATGCCATCCTCTTCCTCTGTCTAGCCCAGGCCTTCAGGACTGTGCCAATAATGTGATAGTGACCCTAAAATTAAGCCTGAAAGGAATAAGATGGTTGCTATTAAGAGATTTACCAAGGCCTTCCTCATTTCTTCATTCCTTTCTGCAGGATTTTGTATTTGTGGACATAGTCTCTGATTGCAATGGTGTAGCCGTGTCAGACACAGCAGTTCTGGTTCTCATGGAACTCATTTTGTAAAGAACAAAGTAAGGGAGAGCTTTGGAGTTATTCTGTCCATGTTTTCAACTCACAATAATGTTTATGTCACTAGCAACATGGCTCTGGGCATGGAGAGGGCTTTCCTGTTGCTAAATTTTGTGTGACTCCTTAAAGCCAGCCGGGATGGGTTCCATGTCATGGCCTCTGAGTGGAGGTCTGAAGTTCATTTCTGACCATTCTTAGCTGCATTTTTATTTATATCTTATTATTGTCTTATTAGCAAGGGAAAACAGCAACTGCATAAGTAAAATCTCCTCATCTCATTCAACTCTAATACTAATTCTCAAAGGAGTAAATAACTGCACACAAAAGATACAAATCAAGCTTTCTATTCTGTAAGAGTCTAAGGAGCCAGCATATTTATCTGTCTGTCTGTCCCTCTCTCTATATATATTTGTATTAATAAAATGAGATTAAAAATGTTTTTCTGAGAAACTAAATAAATGAAATCACATGGCTAGAAAATTGTATATACAGGACAATGACTATCAATGATTTTGCAGATAAATGACTTGATAATAGAGACATGAATGCATTCATCTGGGCTTTTCAAAGTTTTTCTAACAGTAAATACTATGGAATGAAAAGATAGACACTCACAGATTTTTCAGAGAAAGGAAACTATAAATAAACTAATTGGACTATCACTTGATTTGTATGTCAGATATGTAAGTACTCAGAGAGAACACTGTTTGTTTCAGCTGTTCTCATCAGTATGATTAATGACTACTTAAAAGTGCTTGATTCCATTTGTATGCCAGCTGTTTTGGGTAAAACAAATGGGGACTTTCTCAAGATAATCAGTTGGACTGTGTGCAGGATTTGGGGGCTGATACCTATGAGCTGGGAAAAGATATTGATTGATGGCTATGAGCTCATTGGTCTGAGATCAAACCACACTTGTGACTGAAATACAGTAGACCTTGAACAACACGGGTTTGAACTGCATGGATTCATTTTTACACAAATGTTTTTCAATAAATATTGTAAATGTATTTTCTCTTCCTTATGATTTTCTTAACATTTTCTTTTCTCTAGCTAACTTATTTTGAGAACACATTGTATAATACATACACCACACAAAATGTGTGTTGACTGTTTATGCTTATGTTTATGTAAGGTTCCTAGTCAATAGTAGGCTATTAATATTACATTTTTAAGGAGTCAAAAGTTGTATGAAGATTTTCAACTGCACAAGAGGTCAATGTCCTGAATCTGTGTTGTTCAAGAGTCAACTATGCTGACATCCATCCAGAAGGTATCCAGCCATGTAATATGAAAAATAGAGACATTTATTGAAGAAGATACAATATACAAGAAACATTGTACACAGGACAATGATGCCTCAGTCCCCTTCCAACTAGGCACTTTGGGACCTCACACAGTTCTCCCAGTTGCCCTCAGCTGCCCCACTGTATTTTCCTGAATCTCGTCAACGGTCTGAACTCTTTTCCTTTTCAAAGGTGATTTTAGTTTTGGGAAATGCCAGAAGTCACAGGGCACTAATTCTGGGCTGTAGAAGGGAGTGAATCACCTGGGTGATTTGATGTTTTGCCAAAAAACTCTGCACTATGTGTGATGCATGAGCGGGCATACTGTCGTAATGAAGCTGCCAATCACCAGTTGCTCATAGCTGCAGCCTTCTGAATCATCTGAATAGTTTCCATGGAGGAATGTTCAAGCCTAATGCAAAACTTGATGCAGATTTGTTGCCCTACTTGCTCAGTCATTTTGAATGCCACAACCACACAGTACATGTGCTCACTCAACAGCATCTACTGCTCCCACTGACTAGTACAGTGAAGTCATCATTGTTTACACTTACACATTCCAGTCCACTCTCCTTGGCTGCCAGGTTACACTGATCCTGTAGAAACCATTCTCGTTATAGTAACAATGGCAGGACTTTTTATGGACAGACCTTGTATATCTAAAGTAGATGCTGGTTACTGGGACTTGTGAAAACAAGAGCCTGCTCCTTTGCAGGTTTTGGTTGGTGGGGAGATCTTAGCCAATGTGGAGCCTGATACATTGTTAGCAAGTTAACAAGAACCTAAGTAGTCTTAACCATACACACTAATGGTACTTTATAAGGTAAAAATGCAAGATGAGTCGTTCAGATCACAGACAAGTTGGGCCAAGCAATAACACAAAATCACCAAACCATGGGAGTAACGCTATGTCCTCTCATAATGAAGCAGCCACCACAGGTTGCACCCTGTGGGTAGACAAGGTGTTGGTGTCGGGGAAATGAACACATGCGTATGGGGGATGATTTCAGACATAAGCTCCAAAGATAGTGCGCATTTCTGCCTTTTCACTTCCTGTTGCACAAGTTCAAAAGTAGCTGTGCAATGGATGAAAGTGATTTTCTTTACCGCAAAACTACTTTCAAAAGTATCCAAACAAAAATGAAAACTAAGAAAAATTTCATTGTCATCTTTAAGGTCACTAATTTAAGGCATAAAGACAGTCGGCAAATGCTGCTCAAGACACCCTGTACCAGACCTGAAATAGCTCTCTGTCTCATTGGAGGAGATCAAGACAGAATAGCCAATGACTGTCAACTACTCACTGTGTTTTGCACTGTACTAAGCATGTTATATGCACTATTATTTTTATTCTTCAGAGCAACCTTATGAGGTGGCTACTATTACTATCACCCCATTTTAGAGACAAGGAAACCAAGACATTTTTTCAACATCCCATAGTTAAGAATGGCAGAAGCAGGACTGACTCCAAAGACTGCACATGCTCTTAACCACTACATGCTATGCCATATGTGTGTGTTAGGAGCATGCCAATGCCAGGAAGTAAGCTTATAGGAAAATGCCAAAATGAGTGACAAAGATACTGTTACAGAAGGTCATCAAAGGGCAAAAGACATCTGGAAAAGCTTAGAGAGGTGAGGCTTGATTTAAATTCAGATTTGAACTTGTAGACAAAAGATTAGTAGGACCGTATTGAGGATAACTACCATATCTTCTCACAAATACTGCCATGGTGCTATTCAGAGAAAGAAAATTGACCTCATGAGTCATTAAGCTGATTTACTGTGACCATTCTTGCATAATTATATATATACTTTTTATATATGTATATAAAATTTTATTAAACTTTCTATAAATATAATATATATTTATATAATATAATACACACACACATTTATAGTAGTACTGGTTAAGGCAAGTTCACATAACCATGTGTCAATCATCTCCATTATAGATGAGAAACTTCATAAAGCCTTGAGTACTGTAAGGATTGATGAAGGTATTGGGAGAGAATTCTCCATGGGTCTACTTGTTTCTGCATGTCTTACAAACACAGGCTTCCTAATGGCTCCTTGTCCTGGACTGTCTTCAAGTTTGTTAGCAAACAGCCTCTGAGGACATAATGTCTCCCCTCTGGTGAAAGGGCAGGCATGCTTACTCTCTATCATAAAAGATTGGGTTCTCCAGACTCAGGGCCCCTCTCCTGTATCACAGCCCACTGCACTTGTAGGCATCTATCTTGGCCTGTCCACATTGCCCCATGGGACTTGGGGGCAAGGAGAACTGATGCAATAAGTGGTCACATGCTACTTGCTGTGCCCCAACTGATAAAGTCCTTTGTCTCTGACCCAGGAATCTCATGTCTCTGGCAGCAGCCATGAAACTGTGGCAGTTCATTATGAGTAGGGTAAACCTCAGTCCCTTGACACTTTAGAAGATAGGAAAACTTACTAAGTTTTTCAGATAGGTCCATTCTGTCCTCATCCTTATTGAAAAATAAGGCATCTGCTTTGGCATCCGTTGGATCTATATAACGTAGATCCACCTTAGAGCTGGGAGAAACCAAGGAAGATGAAATGCCTGTGTCTCCCCTGAATGCTCAGACAGGGTGTCCAGGGACCAGGGTTAGTCAAGGGCAGCTCTTTCCATACCCATACCCTCAAGGTGCTCAACATCCAAAGCAAGGGTTGACAAGGTGGCCCCTGAGCCAAATCTGGCTCACCTCTGTTTTACTAAACAAAGTTCAGTATCTATGGCTGCTTTTGTGACACAATAGCAGAGTTGAGTGGATGCGAAACATACTGTATGGCCAGCAAAGCCTAAAATATCAACTATTTGTTCCTTTGGGGAAAATATTTGCTGATTTCAGATCTAAAAGAAAAGACAGATACATGAAGAACAAAATATTCCCCCAAAGCATACTAAAGGCAGTGGTATGAACAGAACATTATGTGAGGATCAAACAGAAAGCTATAAACATACACACATGCACACACTAACACACACAGGTACCTCCCCCACCCCCTTGCACACACGCATCGCTCATTTACATGCATAATCTTATTTCATCCTCACAGCAGCTTTACTAGGCATATAGACTGGTTCAAATTTAAAGTGTTGCCACTTACTAGCTGAGTAATTTCGGGTAAATTATTACTTAACTTCTCTGTGCATCACTTGCTAAGCATGAGCAATGCTACCTTATACTCATAGGGTCCTGGAAGGATTCAGCGAAGGCGTAGACTAGCCTCTGACACACAGTAAGCAATATGTAAATACTTGTTACTCTTTACCCCTACTCCTTTCCAGAAGAGCAGACTGTGGAGCAGAGAGGTGTAGTAATTTTGTCAAGGTCACACAGGTAGGAAAAGGTAGATGCAGAACTTAATCTCAGCTCTAACTCCACACCTGGGCTTTTCACCGCTGTTATGATATTGCTTCTCAATAATAAAGGCTTATTGAATTTATAAGTAAAATCACCACAGTAAAGTTTCTTTACTTTTTCCAAAAATTCTTGTTATTTTTTAAATTATGATTTGTGGCTTTTATTGGCAGATCCTATAGGTCTCCATGCTGGGTGAGTTCTAAAAGAGCCTTAACTGAATTCACTATATTAATACAGTCACACCTAACACTTTGATGGCTGTTCTTTGAAGTCACAACCACTTTTATTATTAAAATAATTAAAATTATAGCTTTAAAAGCAAAGCTTTTGTTAGTAATCTATATAATATTAAAGTAATTTTAAATAAAGAATAATACTTTTGAATACTAAGCTCCAGGAAAATGATTTGATGCTATTGTATTCCTTGAAGAATATAGCAAAGTGAGTTTTCCATTTAGTTTTCATAGAGTCAGTTTATCCCACCCTCAGTATTCAGCGAGTTAAAATGAACAAGTACAATCAGTGTGTGGATTACAGCCTTCTTGTGAATGGCTGTAAGGGGAAAAGCACCATCTCCCAAGACACCTCCATCTTATCTCCATGTTACTGCCTTTGGCAGAGGAATACTATAGATACATCTTGCTGAAGAAAAAAATTTACCATTTAAAGAATTCTATGTCAATAAAAAGAATAGGCAGTATCCATTTGGTTCTTCATATGGTTCTGAGCTTCTAGGAAAGTATTTTTCGTGGATGACAATGCTCTTTCTTTGACAATGAAATAATACTTTGGACATCTGATATGTATTCACTAGAAGTGTGGTGCAAATTGACACCTGCTCAAAGACCGGAGGCTTTGAAAAGAATTCTGTTTAACTGTTTATTTCTCCATTTAATTAATAGCTATTTTTGAAACTTAAATATTAATTTTAATTAATATTTAATTAATTAAATATTTAATTAATTCATCTCCAGAAGAGAAACCATGGCTTTTGATGCTGACAAACTAACAAGTAGCTTTAAATACATTGTTTTGAAATCTCACCACCTCAACAGTTTCAGAGTTTCACAGTTTTTAAGTGACAGGGTTCTAACTCAGCTCTCCACAGCTCTAGAAGTCACCCCACATTTCCTGGATCTGGTTCTGACCGAATAACATGTTATTCCTTAAGGAGATCCTTAGCACTTTCTCTTCCCGTTGCGGTGGCGGAGGTCACGTGTTGCGGGCAGTGCAGCACAAACGGAGGGGCTGCTGCCGGCCTGGGTCCTTGAGTGGCCGTGTGGAGCAGGACCCTCTCCACGGGCCTGTGTGTGACAGGTAATGTGATAAGAGGCTTCTGTGTGAAGCTACTGAGATTCAAGGATTATTGCCACTGTATAGATGTTCTATTCAAATATAACTGTCTTTGCTTCTTCTCCAAGTGAATCATCTTCTCCATCCTGATCCACCTTGGAGAAGATGAACCATTTGGGTCATCTTATTGGTTGGTAGAAGCTCTTTCTTTCTTAAGGATATGAACATTTTGTTTCTTACATATGCTGCCAGTTTTTCACCCTGCCTATAATCTTGCTCACATTTTCTTTTGCTGAACAAACATAATTTTGCTTATCCTGCATTTTCTGAACAGGAATTTAAAAGTTTTATGTAGCCAAAATTGTCAACCATGTTCTATGGCTTCTAGTTTGTTTGTTTTTTTAATCATAAGTAGAAAGGAGCTCCGCTTGCCAAGATTACAATTTTCCAATTGTCATTCACTGAATAGGCTATCATTTCCCCATAGGGTAAAAGAAGCTATGTCTATGCCTGTTTCATACTAATTTATTTATTATTGCTTTTTAATATATATTCTTATATATGATGGAGCCAGCTCCTCTTTGTTTTTCTATTTCTAAATATTATTGGCATTCGTATGCATTGATTCTTCCAGATAAATTTTACAATTTGTTAAGTTCCAGGAAAGAAAATGTGTTGGGATTCTATATGAAATTATACTAAATGTATATTTTGATCAAGAAAATGGTATCTTTGTTTATTTGGACCTCATCAAAATTTTGGTTCTTTTAATTTGTAGATTTTTGTCAAACCTACTTTTAGGTATTTATAATTTTGTTGCTATTGTGTATATGTTTTATTTTTATATTAGATTGGATTATTATTAAATTTTATCACTCCATACTTAACTGGTAACACAGAATAGATAAACTTCAAAGACCTGGGCATATAATTTAAACTCATTCCTGTTAACAATCGCCCAGACTCTAGTTAAGACAGGTGGCACACATAGTGTCTCAAAGGTGAACAAACGTCTTTGGCGACGCCAGACGAGAAAACGTGGCGTCTGTCTACCTGGACCGTATCGCGGCGGCTCTGCCTGGAGCCTCTCCCTCACTCCATCTCGATACTGGGCCCTACGAAAACTCTTTCCAAAACTTACCAGGAGACTGTTTTTCAGAGAGGTTACTCTCTGTATTATACTTTGGTCTGTATGAAGCTCCCAGAGAGGAATTCCCCGGTCTTTGCTCCCCGTGAGAAACTGCTCTGTGCTTGCACCTAGCGGCCCGGATTGGGCACACGGAACAGACTGTTTCCTTCCACACGGGCTGCTGGAGAGCGCGGTCTCAGATTTTCACTCACCTCTAAAACACGCATAAGATTTTCATGGATGCATTTGAATTCTAAGCTTATTTCTGGCCATGTTGAACTTTCTTTCCTGTACTTATGCCTGTTTTTCACTTATTTATTTTGTTTAATTTAATTTAATTTATTGGGATGATATTAGTTAATAGAGGTGTACAATTCTACAATACATTATCTGTATACTATATTGTGTATTCACCACGCCAAGTCAAGTCTCCGTCCATCACAATTTATCCTTCTTTACCTTCTTCTACCTTCTACCCCCACTCCCTCTTCTCTCTGGCAATTACCATACTGCTGTCTGTGGTCTGCGTCCATGAGTCTTACTCTTTTTTTCTTTGCTTCACCTCTTCACCATTCTCACCCAGCCTCTAGCCCCCTACCCGCTGACAGCTGTCAGTCTGTTCTCTGTATCCATGAGTCTGTCTCCACTTCATTTATTTTGTTCTTTAGATTTCACATATAAGTGAAATTATACAATATTTATTATTTATTTCTTTATAGTGGGAGGATAACTTTTTAAGTATATTTTATTGATTATGCTATTAGAGTTGTCCAACATTTTCTACCCTTTATCCCCCTCTACCCCGTACCCTCACTCACTCCAGGCTTCCCTCCCCTCTTAGTTCATGTCCATGGGTCATCACAAAAGTTCTTTGGCTTCTCCATTTCCTACACTATTCTTAACCTCCCCTTGGCTATTTTGTACCTACCAATCATTCCCCTTATTCCCTATATCTTTTTCCCTATTCTCCCCTCTCACCCTCTCTGCTGATAATCCTCTATGTGATCTCTATTTCTGTGATTCTGTTCCTGTTCTAGTTGTTTGCCTAGTTTGCTTTTGTGTTTTAGGTTCAGTTGTTGATAGTTGTGAGTTTGTTGTGATTTTACTATTCATATTTTAATCATGTTTTTTTAGGTAAGTCCCTTTAATATTTCATATAATAATGACTTGGTGATGATATACTCCTTTAACTTGACCTTGTCTGGGAAGCACTTTATCTGCCCTTCCATTCTAATTGTTAGTTTTGCTGGATAGAGTAACATAGGTTGTAGGACCTTGTTTTTCATGATTTTGAATGCTTCTTTCCAGCCCCTTCTTGCCTACAAGGTTTCTTTTGAGAATTAGCTGATAGTCTTATGGGAACTCCTTTATAGGTAATTGTCTCCTTTTCTCTTATTGCTTTTAAAATTCTCTCCTTAGCTCTGGATGGTGTGGTTCAGTGGATTAAGTGCCCACCTGTAAGCCAAAAGGTCACCAGTTTGATTCCCAGTCAGGACACACACCTGGGTTGCAGGACAGGTCCCCAGTAGGGGGCATGTGAGAAACAACCACACATTGATGTTTCTTTCCCTCTCTTTCTCCCTCCCTTCCCTTCTCTCTAAAAATAAATTTTAAAAATATTTTTTAAAAGATTCTCTCCTTATCTATAATTTGGGTAACTTAGTTATGATATGCTTTGGTGTGTTTCTTCTTGGATCCAACTTCTCTGGGACTCTCTGAGCATCCTGGACTTGTATGCCTATATTCGTTACCATTTGGGGGAAGTTTTCCTTCATTATTTTTCAAACAAATTTTCAATGTCTTGCTCTTCCTCTTCCCCTTCTGGCACCCCTCTGATTCAGGTGGTGGAACGTTCACAGTTGTCCGAGAAGTTCCTAAACCCCTCCTCATTTTTCTAAACTCTTGTTTCTTCATTCTATTCTGGTTGAATGTTTATTTCTCCCTTCTGTTCCAAATAATTCATTTGATTCCTGGCTTCCTTCCCTTCACTGTTGGTTCCCTGTATATTTCTCTTTATTTCAATTTGTATAGCCTTGACTTCTTACTTTATTTTGCGTTCATACTCAATCATTTTTGTGAGCATCCTGATTACCAGTGTTTTGAACTCTGCATCTGATAGGCTGGCTATCTCTTTATTGCTTAGTTTTGTTTTGTTTTAAGTTTTGCTCTGTTCTTACATTTTGGCCCTATTTCTTTGTCTTAGCACACCAGTCTGGATGAATGTTTCTTCTGTCACTCCTTGGCCGTTGGAGTTCCACACAGTTCAATTTTGTGGCAGTTTTGGTTGTTTATTTTTGTTTTGTTTTGTTTTGTTTTTAAATTGGTTGCTCTCTTTCTTTTGGTTGTGCAGGTTAGCAAACCTACAACGCCATCTTGTCTGGAAGCCCCCAGTATTCATTTTTTGTTACATCATTCATATCTTTAAACTCTAAATACTTTCTAGATCAAAACAGACTTGAAAATGCTTAAACAATTTTGTATGCTCTGACAGGTGTCCAACCTTTTGGCATCTGTGGGCCACATTGGAAGAAGAAGAATTGTCTTGGGCCACACATTAAATACACAAACACTAATGAAAACTGATGAGCAAAACAAAGGTCCATGCATAATTTACAATTTTGCATTGGACCACATTTATAGGCATCCTAGGCCACATGCAATCTGTGGGCTGTGGGTTCGACATCCCTGCATCCATGTGATAGTTCATGAAATTGCATGATAAATATAATTACCACACTATTTGATATACAGAACTTTATTTTGAAATAAAAAATTATACAGCCTTTGAAATCACAAACTGGTTCATACAGAATAATCTTGGCCTTAATTTCTAAAATCAAACTCACTTTTTAAAACCTTCTAATAAAATGGTAAACTTCTAAACTTTGAACAGGTAAACTTTAAAGTATGACCAAGAAGTAAATACTTCATGAGATTCATCATATTACTTATTTTTATCTCTCTTAGCATGTGAAATGTGAGTTTGCTCTGTTTTGTGCACAACTCCTCAGCAAAGACTTATTCTATTTCTATATTTCAAAGTTTCCCAGAAAAGCAGAATTTTTAAGTTGTTTAAGTTTAAAATAATGTTTTTGCCACTCAGCATTAAAATGTATAAAACCAAAACAGAATTGCTTTCAACTGAAGGTATATTTCCAAGCCACCTTAGATAGGACAAATACAATTTATGGTAATACTTTTTAGAAATACTTATAGCTTAGAGCAGTATCTTCAACATTGTTCTAAATCAATTTTTTAAATGTGAACAAAAATTTTAGAACTTGTAATACTAGATATATAAATATTCAAACTATAAATAATTATAACACTATGAAAGTGAGAATGGTGACTGAAGACATTAAACACCATTGAGTTTATTTAACCAAGCGTTCCTGAAGTGTTCCGGGCATGGCAGTGATGAGGCCGCAGAGTTGTCTGGGATCAGCAGCTGAGTGTTGTTACAGCAGGAGTCCCAAAAGGCAGAGACGGTCCTTAGGAAACCCTGCAGTGGATTCATATTGACAATAATAAGCTTTCATGAGGGACAGGAAGCATATTATGATCTAATCAGGCTAAATTTTTGCCAAAGCCTGGATTCAGAAGCACAACCATGTCAGGCCAAGTTTCTTCATTTCCACACAGAGAAAAGCTTTCTAATACTTTTATTTAAATAAATAAGTTATAGGTGAACTTCATGGAAAATCTATAGAATAAATTTCTTGTTTGAGCCCATTTGTTTTATTTGATAGTTTTTGAGAAATTTGTAAAGATCTGCTTCTTTACATTTTAGTTTCATCAGTCCACCTGGATGGAACATGAGGTCAACAATGTACACTTCAGGAGTTCAGGTGGGAGACCCCCCAGTCACTCCCTTCTGAGATTCATTCTTCAGCCTAACTTCATTTCACGCTCTTCCATACCCCTTCCCACCAAAGAGCAGCCAATGCCAATTTCATCGGCCAGAGCCTGTGGGTGAAAACACGAGATCAACCAAGAGTGAAGAGGGAGAGGGGTGGGGGAAATCCTTAGTTGTAAGACCCACCTTGGTTGAATGTGAAGTACACAACTCTTGCAAAGAAGTGCTTAGATAGGAGGCTGAAAAAATGTGCAATATTGTGATAGGAGCTGATAAAGTGTGGTGGGTTTTCTTGTTCCTCAGGATCCTGCAGATTTAAAACCTCTGTGTAGGTCCTGCTGGGAAGTGACATTTTTCAGGCAGTTCCACTGCACTGTATCAGCACAAGACTGATGATGTCTTTGGAGAAAAGCTATTCCACAGGCTTTCAGCACTGGTGCATCTATCAATCTTTCCTTGCGCCTAGGCTGTTCTTTGGCTGTGGTACACAGTGAGATTGAACAGAGGGACCAAATGGGTGGGGACCTATTTCTAGCCAATTTATTCTGGGTGATGTACATAGACAGATGCTATCGAGCAGGAGAGAAATTGTGAGTGGTTGGTTCCTCCTGGGCTGCCTGCTGCCACCTTCTCAAGGGTTGCTTATGTTTTCAGGGAGTTGACTCTTCAATTTGTCTTGATGTAGGGGTTATTAAAAAAAAGTAGCCTTAAAATAATCTGGAAACTTCTTAGCCACATTACAGTGGATAGGAGAGCTGGCTCAGACTGCCTGGGTTTGAATTTCAGCTCAGCCACTCACTAGTTGTTGTCACCTTATGCAAATGACTCAGCTTCTGTGTGCTTCCATTTCTTCATCTGTGAAATGAGAACAGCAGTCTAACCACTCTCCTCATCGGGGGTTTATAAAGATGAAGTGAATTAATATGTGTCAAGTACTTACAGCATGAATGCTGGCACAGAGTAAGTACTCAGTAAACGTGCTTGGTACTAGAAGGCAAGAATTGTGTTATTTCAATAATCTCTATATTCATGTATTAATGTAATTTATCTGAATGTATAGCACTCAGTGATATTGTGATTTCTAATAAGAAATATCTTTTGGTCTTCATCAGGGTTTCCGGCACAGAACTCCTAAAATCCTTAGAATTTCCTAAGTGAGAGCCATAAGGGTATCTTTTGTCATGCTAATGAGATGACTGTTGGACCTCACCTGAGGGTGAGGCTGGTTACCTAGAGAATCAACCACTTGATTAGAGGTTTGGAACTTTCAATCTTACTCCTCCCACTGCCTCTGTGGAGAAAGGGAGGGCTGGAAGTTGAGTCAGTCAATGGCCAATGCCTATGTAATGAAGCCTCAATAGAAACCCTAAAGGACAGGGTTCCAGAGATTCTGGGTTGGTGAACAGGTAGAGATTTGGGGTAGTGAACCTCCCGAGGAGGGCATGGATGCTCCACACCCTTTCCCCACACCTTCCCCTGTATTCATCTCTTCACCTGGCTGTTCCAAAGTTATATTCTTCTATAATAAAATGGTAATCTAAGAGGTATGATGTTTCCCTGAGTTCTATGAGCAGCTCTTGTAAATTAATTAAACCCAAGGATGGGGTTGTTGGAACCTCAGACCTGTAGCTGGTCAGTCAGAAGCACAGGTGATAACCTAGGTTTGTGACTACCACCTGAAGTAGAGTAGGGAGCCATCTTGTAAGACTGAGCCCTTATTCTGTGGAATCTAATGCTATATCTGGGTAGATAGTGTCAGAATTAAGTTGAATTGTGGAAACCCAATTGTCAGAAAATTGCTTTGATGTACAGAACACTTTCCCTCTTAAGTTGGAATTAGTACTAGAATCATTTAACACTCATAGTTTAGTGTGGTAGAGAGAAAAAAATAAACATACAGGGGTTTGCAAAAGTAGGTTTACAGTTGTTTGCATAGAAAATAATATAATAATTAATAAATAATAATACAAGAAGAAACTCTATATTTTGCATACTCACAACTATAAACCTACTTTTGCCCACCCCTGTATAATAATCTTTTCCAAAAAAACTGATCTCTTACTCCATGGCAAAGCACATTAAATAATCAAAACAACCCTGTGAAAGAGACACTATTGTATTTCCTGTTTTATAGAGAGTAAAACTGAGGTCAGGTAGTTTTTCCAAGGTCATAGTAGGTGGTGACTCAATGTGAGAGCCAGGGACTCTGTCTCAGGAGGTTGAGTTCTTAACCTCAGAATGATACTACCTCCAGCTGAGATGAATCTAAAAGTCCTTATTTTTTTTTGTGAAGTGAGAAATCCCATCATCTGCTTAGAGAAGAGGTGAAAACTGAAAAGCTTAGAAAGAAGGTCCCATGTGGGGCATAGCTGCTGTGACTAGGAGCTGGAGAAAGGTAGCCAGGCTACCTGCAAATGCACCCATGATGGACACCCTGAATCCGCTGTGACAATCCTCACTGTCATGTTCTGTAACTGGAGTGTCATTAGTGGAAAGGACAGGCAATCAGACTGGTGGCCTGGCCAGGCAGAGGAGTAAAAGGATCGGGGTGGGGGGGGGGGAATGAGAGAAATTAGCAAATTATAAGGTCTGTGGACAATTCATCTAGGCCACCAAGGAAGCAAAAACTAAAGCCAAAAAAAGAGCCAAAAACTGGAAGAAAATGGGAGAGACAAAGAATATATGTAGGATGAGTGAAAGATTTAGGAAGGGTGAAAGGATAAGGGACTTTATGAATGAATTAAGTTAGTCTTCAGGATTTCATTGGTGGGCAGGCAAGGCCTGGGTAATTAATTGCATGACTCAGTTGAAGTATGAGGGTAAAGAATTCAGCTTGGCATAATGTTACAGACTGGATACTTGTCCCCTCCCCACAATTCACATGTTGAAGCTCTACCCGAAATGTGATGGTATTTGGAGGTGTGGCCTTTAGAAGGTAATTAGGTCCAGATGTGATCATGAGTGTGGAGCTTCCACGGTGGCATTGGTGCCCTTATAAGAGGAGTTAGGACAGACTGACATCTGGATTATAAATAGAATTAGGGACTGGAGGCAACATACATGTGGATGTAGTGAGGCTTATAAGTACTTGGGAGAGGATAAGAATTTTATGCATTCAGTCTATAGTTTAGAAACCATTTTCTTAGCTCCTTTTATATTACTGACACTGGATACAATGGAGAAAAACAAAGATTTCTTAAACCCCATCCTCCTCCAGTGTACTGCACTTCAGTGGATGACGCCACTGTTACCAGCTGCCCCTCCTAGAACTTAGAAATAGTTCTGTTGTTCTCCTGTTTTCTCTCACACCACACCTACGCACTCAGCAACTCCCCTCTGCTTCATCTGTTAAATTTCCCTCTAAATTCACCCCCTCTTTCACATCCTCAACTATACCTTCGGTAAAGGTCATCCATACTTCTTGCTCCAGTAACCTTCCAACTGGTCTTCCTGTCACCAGTCTTGCCCCTGCTCTAGTCCATCCCACATTCTGTTGCCTGAATGGTCTGTGAAAATAATGTTGCCTGCTCATTTCCCCTCAGTAACTTTTGGTGGCTACTCACATGGTGCTTTATGATCTGGTCCTTTAGCCTCATCCAACCCTTCTCCTTTCTCCATCCAGACAGACTATTCTGCAATTCCCAAATGGCCCATTGACTCACACCTGTTATTTTGTATAAAAGGTTTGCTTTGTTTAGAATACTCTTGCTTCCTTCCTTATCTATTGAAATCCTATATCACCTCTAATATATCATTTTCTCTACTGAAACTTTCCCTGACATTGCCTTAAGAACCCACATGCCTGGCTTAGGTTCTCCTTGTATACAGGGGCAGTCACTTCAGTAGTTTTCTATTACCAGACCCCAGAAGAGGCCATGGCCTCTGGTCGGTGTATGATAAATATTAAATGCATATGCTTTTAACAGTCTGTGAATATATATGTACTTCTGTGTATGTGTATACACATACATATATATCTCAAATCTAAGTGATAGGATATTATCCAGTTGGCGGCTGGCTCACTCTATTATGATAAGGAGAAAACATTTTTACCTAATGGCAAATGAGGCAAAACATCTTAAATACTTTGAAAAGCAAAGCTTGATGGTAGAATATCCCTTCTTTGATCTGTCCAATTGGCACAACATTGGATTTAAGTTGAAATTTTATTTCACTTTTGTGAAGTTGCCAGACAAAATTCTGTAGTTTCTCTTTTGGAATTTTACTGCCCATTTTTTTCTGCCACATACCTGTGTCAATTAATTGAGATCAAATCACTCAAGTTTAATATCTCACTTTGGATGCTTTGAGTGTAACTATATGTGTAATTATAAAAACTATATTCCCTCTGTTTTTTTTTGTTTGCTATATTATTTAAAATGTACTTCCTGTAACTAGGTTAATATTAGGCTTACTGAATTCAAAACATCATATATAAACTGAAATTCTAACAATTTTATTCAATGCATGGAAAGAAATGCATGCTAATTTTCCCAGTAAGATACGAATCAATATCATTAAATTTTTTATCAATGGAGATTTAGTATTTTATCCTATTCTTGAAAAGTATTTGTAAGTGTCTGTCTGAAATCCAAGGCACTGTACTAACATATGGTCCTTCTTTCAAAAAATTTAAACTCAGAGGCAAGACAAACACATAAATTTTCCCATTAGACCTCCAAATATTTTTAAGTTTTATAACATTTCTCTTTTAAATTTCATTACGCTTTAAATTTAGTGGAAGACATGACATTTACCTAACACTGAAGTCAGAGGAGAGAGAAGGAAGCAGAAAGGATAAATAAGAAACAGCTGAGGAGGCAAGGTGGCCGTGGTACCCTTTCCTGTGGGCTTCTCCTAATACTAGGCTCTCCCTGAAGAAATCAGGAAACGTACCTGCAAAAATCCTCTGCAGACTAAGGCTACTGCGTCTTAGAATAAAGTCAGAATTGCATATTTTAAAGAAAGAATTTCTCCTTGTTGCATGTAGAAGGGAGCAAAAAACAATCATGAAAAACAAGGGAAAGAGCTGAGGAGAAAGCTTCTGACCTGACCCACAGTCTCACCGCCCAGGGGCACTGTAATGAAGGCCGGCAGCCAAAAGCATGGAGACAAATCTCTGTGTCTCTGTCCTGCTGTAGGCTCGGGTTAAAAAACAATTATTTGGGAATGATGAAAAAGTATTTCTGATAGGAACAAAGCATGAGGAAATTTGACAAATGTTGAAATGAGCTAAACCAGAGTTCTGCTTAAGTCATCACTTCTCAAGGACACGAGGAAATCTTTGGTAGCCAAAAATGTTTTCAAGTTCTGCCTGATAAGAAGTCAGTGATCTGGTGGCTAGACTTCTTGTAGTTATCACATTCAGGTTTGATGACTGCAGCTCACTTCTGTCTGGAGTAGATACAAGTTCCCATGGAGACCGCAGCTGTTGCGCAACCCAGTAGCTCACCTGCTGGTTGGTGTCAGTCAAGAGGGCATCCTCTGTTTCCAGTGATTCTTGTTCCCTTGCAGCTACCAAGTTAAGTTCTCAGCTTCTCTTAGTGGAATCAGATTAAACACTGAGCCTGCCCAAACACTTTGGTAGGCTCACTCTCCCACTTGAGAGCAATGTGAAACATATAAAAATGGGAGACGGTTGTTTGTATTAGTAAACAACTTGTGAGTTTATAAATAATTCACAATAGAATTTCTTTAAATCATGAGCACCCTATATACCCAATGAATGATTTACCTTTCAAACTTTTGATTCATCGAACAATGTGATTCTTCAGGATCACATTGGAAGATGCTTCTCATGGTTTAGCAGGAGAAAATGACAGGCATCTTTGCCTGTTTTTATTTTTAAATGTATTTGTTTATTTTAGTAAATCATAGTTGGCATATGCACAGGCATTTTTCTTTAAGCAATTTCTAACTCCTGATTCTTGGCAGAAATCTGATCTAAAATAGAAACTGAGAAAAAACATTCAATTCATATGTTTCTGCTTCAGAGTCAGAGAGGTAGGGAGCATCAAAGTTCAATTTTATTATGGAGTAGTTGTCTAAAATTGGCTAAAAATGTAAACCAGTAAAATAAAATATTTTTCAGAAATTGAAAATGTATATGTGTGTATAGACAACTTACTTTGCAAGAGCTTCAACCTGTTCCTTTATATTTGTTATGGGAAGTATTGATTTGGTCACTTCATACACATAAGCACAGAAATCGGGATCAGAGGGAGGGTACCATTCTTTACAGGGGCCTGCTTCTGCAGCCCATTTTTGTGCTGCCGTAACCTCTTCCTTCTTTCCTCCTCCAGCATTTACTCCTCTTTCTTTCCTCGGCCTTTCCTTTAAGAGTAAACAACAACAATCAAAATGAATAAACACTCACTGTGTTCTCAGTTAATCTGAAGAACACCTAGGAATACAGTGTTTATACCTCAACGACCACACCACATAGTTGTCAAATTTTCAGTGACATTGATACAGTTTTAGAGTTCCTATGTTTTGCAGTAGAAATTAATTTTCAAGAGAACACTATAGGATTGATATATATAATGAAAATCATCTATTTGTCTTTTGTACAATTGCATAGCAGGCTGCCTGGCCCATCACAAGTATGCAACAAACATTGCATACTTATACATTGCATAATGAATTGGAAAAAAATAGGTTGCCTTCTCAGGAAGTCCATGCTGGTTCCATATCATCTCTTGTTTCAGTTGACACCTTCTGAAGGGAGAATTTGTATCACAGTTTTTAACAAAAATTATCCAAAATGTAGAAAAAAGCAAAACAAAACAAGGATGGCATGGAATTCACATCACACAGAGGCAAAGACTCACCAAAAGTTTATCTGGGGAAATGTACTTAGTTATCTTTTTATTTTTAATTTGTTGGAGTGACATTGGTTAATAAAACCATACAGGTTTCAAGTATACATCTCAACAAAACATCATCTGAACATTGCACCGTGCGCCCATCACCCAAAGTCTCTCTCCTTCAGTCCCCATTTATCCCTCCTTGGCTCACTTTCACCACCCCATGCCCCCTTAAAATGTACTTAGTTCTCCACTTGGGAAAAATGGAATGTACTTAATAAACAGTAAAGATACTGTTTAATTAAAATATACTATTAATTAAAAGTTCCTGACTTAGAGAACTTACTAGTTATTGTATAGATTTTTGTTTAGTTAAGATGCAAATTATTTCTGCCCAATGAAAAAGATACTTCCAAAGTTTATGGTGTATTGTTCTAGAGGATGGTTAATGTCCAACAGGATGGTTTTTTTATATGGTAATCCTTTTCTAACATTTCTAAATTCAATACCTAACTTCTCGAATGTTCTTTGAACCAGTACTGACATCTTACTAACTGTCTCTAATTAATGAGCTGAACAAAAATAATGGTGTGGGTTCTTTTGCCAGGTAACATGGAATAAGCACACTATATTCTGTCTCTCCCACTTAATACAGTCATAAAACCTGGGCAGAATATATACAATAACTGTTTGAAGACTCTGAAAAGTAATCAGTAGCAGAGAGATCAGAGAAGACATTGAATTACTCCTGAACTGTTGGTGAGTTTAACTTGTTTTTGTCCACTGTTCTACAAGCTGAACTGAACATAGCCCCACATCTGAAAGTGGGCATCAGCACAGACAGCTGAGGCTCAAGGAGAAGCCTGATGGAGAAATAGGAAAGAGAGAAAGTAGAGAAAAGCCCTTGTTGTTTTCTTTTTCTCCATTCTCTTGTGCTCCAGCCCCTAAGGAATCCTGTGACAGTGGTTGCAGTAGTGGCATTAGGGTCCCTAAGAGACTAAAACTGCCTTACACTCACTCAGTCCTCCTGCTGTTTGGCCATAGATATGGATGCAGTCATGGCAAGAGTGTATCGGAGCAGGTTTTGACTTGAGGACTGAAAAGGAAGCCCCAACAAGCCAGAAAAAAAAAACAAAGAAGAGCATGGAGAGGAAGGAGCTCAGGAAAGTAACAATAAAAATTTGTTTATGGATTCCTAGGCTTACTCCCACACTGTGTGTGCATGGTTCTGACTCAGAAAAGCACTCATGCAGGTTTTGAGGATTGAACTATGGGATAGACCATTTCCCAAGTCCCAAACTGGACACTAGTTGGCACACATGTAGGACTGATCCAAACAGCACTGCAAAGCCTTTGAAAATGAGACTGACAGTGGAATGAAAACTCACAGAACACTGGTTGGAATCTGAAGACTGAAAACAACTGGGTCAATTTTTTTAAAAAACACACACATATATACAACAGAAAATTCTTCTTAGAATGTACATAAGACCCATAAATAAGAACTGTAGGACTCATAACATGATATTACAATCTAATTACTCAGCATACAAAGAACCAGGAAAACCTCAACTCATATGAGAAAAGACAATCAATAGACATCAATGCCCAGATGATGCAGATGTAAAATGCTGCAATTAGTAACAAACACTCTTGAAATAAATAGAAAGTCTTACAAAGAAATAGGAGATATAAAATAGAATTTTGGAGCTGAAAAATACAATACCAAAACTTAGCAAAATATAATTTTGAATGGATTTAAGAGAATAGAGATAACAGAAGAAATAATCCATAAACCTGAAGATAGATCAATATGAATTTTCCAATCTGAACAATACAAAGGACAAAGATTGAAGAAACAACTGACAGAGCCTCAGGGGTTTGTTGTGCAATAAACAAAGATCTAATATTGGTGTCATCAAACTTCCAGGAGAAGAGAAAGATGAAGTACAGAAAAAAATGAATCATTAGGAGTGAGATGGCTTCATCAATTTGGTTAAAGACATAAATCTACATAGGAATTTTAGTAAATGTCAATAAAATAAACCCAAAGAATTTCACTCCTGGGAAATTTTGACACATCAAAATTAACTATCAAAACCCAAAGGCACTGCCCTGGCTGGCGTAGCTCAGTGAATTGAGCGCGGGCTGCGAACCAAAGTGTCCACAGGTTTGATTCCCAGTCAGGGCACATGCCTGGGTTGCAGGCCATTGCCCCCAACAACTGCATATTGATGTTTCTCTCTCTCTCTCTCTCTCTCTCTCTCTCTTTCTCCCTCCCTTCCCTATCTAAAAATAAATAAATAAAATCTTAAAAAAAAAAAAAAAACAAAGGCAGCCCTGGCAGGTGTGGCTCAGTTGGTTGGAGCATTGTCCTGGGTTGTGGGCTTGGTCCTGGTTGGGGTGTGTGTGGGACGCAGCAGATCGATGTTTCTCCTGCATCAGTGTTTCTCTCTACCTCTTCCCCTTCCTCTCTCTCTGGAATCAATGAGTATATCCTCAGGTGAAGATTAAAAAAAAAAAAACCCTAAAGGCAAAGCAGGTGACATGATTGTCTATGTAGAAAATCCCAAGAAATCTACCAAAAAATGAAGAAACCTCCTAGAGCTAACATGTGAGTTTATCAAGTTTTCAAGCTATCAGATCAACATACAAATTGAACCTACACAGTTCAGTGGCCATCAGCTCATCACTGGCACAGACCATTACAGCCCATCTGGCTGCCTTCTGACCTTGGCATTCCTGGAGCACAGGAGCTCTATGAGGGGCTCCAATGCCCCTGAATTTCTTAACTGAAAATAGAAACCAGCATTTGATGCATTAGGAGTCCTGTATATAAGCATTATGGCAAAAATCTCATTATTTGATTGTTTTAAAGGTTGTAACTATGTAAAAACACTTTAGGATGTGTCCATATTTAGATTTATTAAATTCAGGGGAAAGATCAATTCCAAACCCTTATTGACAGGAGCCAATTTTCTGCTCAAAGTCAAGAAGAAGCCACAGTAAAGTAACTGAGGGAGGTCACAGTGATTTGGCACAGGGCAGGGACTGGGGGAAAAGCCATCTCCTCACTGCCCACCAGTGGGATGCCCTGTACTTATTCACTCAGCTCCTCAACACTGAACGTCCATTTGGCCCTGAGGTAGACAGAAGAATGGTTCCCCAAAGATGCCCTCATTCCTGGGAGAGATTTTGCAAATGTGATTAAATTAAGGAGTTGAGATGAGAAGGTTGTCCTGCATTATGGGGTGGGCCCAATGGAATCACAAGGGCACTTAAAAGAGGGAGACAAGGCTTCCAGGGCCAGAGAAAGGAGGTGCCAGGAGGCAGAAGTTGGAGTGATGGAGGAAGGGCCCATAGCCAAGGAATGCAGGTGCTGGTAAAAGCTAAAAGGGGCAGGAAGTGGGTTTTCCCCTAAAGTCTCCAGAAGGAATATGGCTCTGCCAACACCTTGATTTTAGCCAATTTTCAGATTCCTGACCTCCCGAACTGTGAGACAGTGGATTCATATTGCTTCAAGATACGAAGTTACAGTGGTTGGTTGTAGCAGCAATAGGAAACTAACACAGCCCCCATGGCTGGGCAGGAGGTGCCACTGCGGAAGGGCAGGACCGTGGACACTGCCGCCAGGTCTGCAGTGTGGCCACAGCAATGCTGAGGCGATGACCTAAAAAGAGACCCGTTTCTGTTGTCCTTGTATAGTGTCTTTTCATTTCCCCAAAAAGTAAAAAAGAGAAGAAAAATAACAAAAGAACTGGACAGAATTACATTTATTGCATTATTAAAAGGAATTACTTATGTATAAAATTATTACAACCAGAAAAAAATGATTGACTGAGCTATTGTTTCACTGTCTGAAATGCAATGCTCTATCACCTGAGCCTGGGGGACAAAAAGCGTATTCTGCGCGTCTCTGTGTGCAGTATCCGAAGACAAGAGTCCTTGTGGAACATGATCCACTTTCGGTCACTTTCTCCTCAAACAAAGGGACTCTGGCAGAGACTACATGTCAGCATATGTGACTGGGCAGCTCAGAAAACTTTCCTGAAGAATCTTATGCTTAACAGGCCAAACTTCTGAACATCTTTATTTCTGAGTATAACATAAGATAAATAGTAACCTAGCTCCATGTGTTCTTTTGGCAAAGATGTAATTATTTATTAATCCCTCCACTCCTTCCTTCATTCCTCCATTCATTCATTCATTCATTCATTCATTTCATTTACTCATTTATTTAACAACTGTCTACTCACTGTGCACTGTGTGCCAGGTGTGTATTAATGATGTAAACACAAGAAAGAAAACCCTCAGTTCCCTTCCCTAAAGGAGCTTATTAGAATCTGTCATACAGGAACCATATAATGTAACACGAGGGCCAGGGAGGCCTGCACAGGGTGCAATGGGAGTGCAGAGGAGGACGCACCTGAGTTTCAGGACTGGAGAAAGGTGTCACAAAATAGGATGACTGAGCTGGGTTTTGAAGGAGAAAACAGGCGTTTATCGGGATGACAAAAGAGAAACTAGCTCCCCAAGCAGAGGAAACAAGGAGCTATAACTAAGAGAACAGGGCATACTGGCAGAATCACTAACAGCACGGTATTCTGAGGTACAGGGCTCCACTTGGAAGAGACTTCAGGCTCAGGCAAGCAGGTGCGGATCACTGCGGGCCCTCGCATAGCATTCTAAGCAGCTCACCTTTGACCATGGGGCAATGGCACCCCACCTGGGACTTGCAGGAATGTGGTGAGGGTCGCGTATTTGAGAGATCAGTCTAGAGGCAGTGTGGGGAGAAGGAGGTGACAGAGGTAGAGAGATCATTAAAGGGTCAGCTGCAGTGCTCCAGGAAATAGATGGACTACTCTGCAAGCTGCATAGAGGTGTAGCCAAGACACTTTTGTCTATCACTATGTACCCCATCCTTAGCATAGTGTCTGGCACATAGTAGTTGGTAAAGAAATATTTGGTGGCTAACTTACTGCTTTAATGGATAAATGTAAATGAACTGAGTTAAAGGGCACAGAGAAGGGGGATAAAACAGAAACAGAAGGGGGATAAAGAGACAGAAGAGGAAAGACATGGGAGCTGAGCATATAGCACAGTGTGAGAGCATGGACTCTGGACTTGACCTAACACTTACCACCTCAGCTTAGAGCCCAGTACTTCATTAAGCCTCACTGCCCTCATAGGTAAAATGGGAATTACAAACATACCTATTTCAAGTGGGGCTCAAATGAATGTCAAGTGTTTAATACAGTGCTTGGCACAAAGTAAGTACCCAATAAATGCTAGCTATTGTCATTTACATTGAGGAGAGAGGGACAGAGTGCTAGGCTGTTTGAACGAGTGCCATAGTGACAAATGAATATAAGAAAAGCAAGAGACAAAGGGGGGTTTGTAGGATTATATTAAATCTTTCTAAAGATTTAACCGCAAGTACCAAAGACACTTTTATGTGGTAGATTTGTAAAAAATGCAATTCTATCTTTTCAAATTTTGCAACATGCGAAACAAAAGAATATGTGTGACCCTTGTGCACAATTTCAAGAATCACAGTAAAAGGCATACCTGCTTGTTTACCACCAGCTTGAGAAATGGCACATTTCCCTTGTTCTAGGGGACATATCAGTGAAAATACTGTTGCATGGAGTATCTGAGGTTTTCCTCCCTATGTTCTTCTCTATGACTTTTATGGTGTTGCAACTTATATTTAAGTCTTTTATCCATCTTGAGTTTATTTTTGTATATGGTGTAAGTTGGTGGTTGAGTTTCATTTTTTTGCATGTAGCTGTCCAGTTCTCCCAACACCATTTGTTGAAGAGGCTATTTTTTACTCCATTTTATGCTTCTGCCCCCTTTGTTGAATATTAATTGACCACCGAGACACGGGTTTATTTCAGGCCTCTCTATTCTGTTCCATTGATCTCTGTGTCTGTTCTTATGCCAGTACCAGCCTGTTTTGATGACGGTGTCCTTGTAATATAGTTTGATATCATGTATTGTGATCTCTCCTACTTTGTTCTTCTTTTTCAGGATTGCTGAGGCTATTTGGCGTCTTTTTGATTCCATATAAATTTTGAGTATTTTTTCTAGATCTGTGAAATACGCCATTGGTATTTTAATAAGGATTGCATTAAATCTATAGATTGCTTTGGGTAGTATGGACATTTTGATAATGTTAATCCTTCCAAACCATAAATATAGTATATGCTTCCACTTATTTGTGTCTTCCTTAATTTCTTTCTTCAGTGTTGCATAGTTTTCTGACTACAGGTCTTTTACCTCCTTGGTTAGATTTATTCCTAGGTACTTTATTTCTTGTTGCTATATGAAATGGGATTTTTTCCTGGTTTCTCTTTCTGATATTTCATCATTAAGCAAGGGTCATAGAGGAAAGAATAAACAAATGGGACCTCATCAAAATTAAAAGCTTCTGTATGGCTAAAGAAAACATCAGCAAAATGAAAAGAGAACCAACTGTATGGGAAAGTTATTTGCCAATGATACTTCAGGCAGGGATTTGATCTCTAAAATATATAAAGAACTCACACAACTCTACTCCAGGAAGACAAACAATCAAATTTAAAAATGGGCAAAGGAACTGAACAGACACTTCTCCAAGGAGGACGTACAGATGACCCAGAGACAAATGAAAGAATGCTCAGCATCACTAGCCATCAGAGAGATGCAAATTAAAACCACAGTGAGATACCACTTCATACTGGTCAGAATGACCATCAAAAACAAATCAATAAACAAGTGCTAGAGAGGATGCAGAGAAAAGGGAACCCTAGTGCACTGTTGGTGGGAATGCAGACTGGTGCTGCCACTGTGGAAAACAGTATGGAATTTCCTCAGAAAACTAAAAATGAATCTGCCTTTTGACCCAGGAATTCCACTGCTAGGATTATAGCCTAAGAATCCTGAAACACCAATTCAAAAGAACCTATGCACCCCAATGTTCATAGAAGTGTTATTTACAGTAGCCAAGTGTTGGAAACAGCCTAAGTGCCCATCAGTAAATAAGTGGATCAAAAAATTATGGTACATTTACACAATGAAATACTATGCAGCAGAAAGAAAGAAGGAGCTCCTACCCTTTGCAACAGCTTAGATGGAGCTGGCGAGCATTTTGCTGAGTGAAATAAGCCAGGTGGTAAAAGACAAACACTATATGATCTCACCTATAAGTGGAACCTAATCAACAAAACAAACAAGCAAGCAAAATGTAACCAGAGACACTGAAATAAAGAACAAACTTACAGTAACCAGAGTGTAGGGGGGAGGGAGCTAATGGGGGGGGAGAGAAGAGGAAGGGTCATCAAGGAACATATATAAAAGACCCATGGACAAAGCCAAAGCAGGAAGGGATTGATTGTAGGAGGTAGGAGTGGATGAGGCAAGGGAAAGTGGTGGCAGGAAAATGGAGACAAGTGTACCTGAACAACAATAAGTAAGTAAGTAAATAAATAAATAAATAAAAAATGGTACATTTCAATAACCTTGAACCATGGGTGCTCCTCTGAATCACACCCATACTCTTAATTCCCCAAGAGGAAGCCACTTTCTTGAACTTGGTGTTGATCATTCTCTCGCTTTTCTTTATAGTTCTAACTTGTATGTGTGTATATATGCTTTAGCAACATATTTTTTAGCTTTGCATATTTCTGAATAGTATGTACATGGAATCGTAAGACACATTCTTCACAACTGGCTTTTGCTGAGGATTATTTGTTGAGATTCATCTCTGTTGATGTCTGTAGCAATAATTCATTCATTTTCACTGATGTGAGATCCCATTTTATGAATATACCATAATTTATTTATCCACTCTATTAACAGTTGGACAGTTGGTTTGTTTCCAGTTATTTAGACATTATGAACAATGCTCCCTGGAGAATAGAGGCAAGAGATTATTCTAGGAATATACACTTAGAAGCAGAATTGATGACTTACAAGTTATGCTCACCTTCTTAGTTAGATAATGCCCTTTTGTTTCCAAAAATATTACATCAGTTTTGAGAGACTTAAATAAGGGATCTGTTCAAACACTTGAAATTGTTTCAGATTAATCCACCCATAAGTATGAACCAGAAAAAAGAGAGCAAATGTTTTTTAAAACTCTCACCTCTGTCCGGGCCTCAGCATCACAGGCAGTTGCCGCGATGGCGAGAGCAGCTTTGCTCTGCACGACCGTGTTTGCAGACCGCAGCGGGCCAATGAGCGCATGCGTGATGTCGTGGCTCTGAATGGTGTCGCGCAGGGCCACCTGCGTTGCCATGTTTGTCAGCACAGTGGCAGCGTTGGCAATGGCTCCATCTCGTTTACTGGACAGGAGGTTTATTAGTGGGCCGATACCATCAGCTTCGGCAGCAGCACTGGGTAAATGAAGGCAAAATGGGTGTCATTCATCCAAGTCCAAGAAACTATCTTTGGAATGTACAATGAGCTATAAAACAAATAAGTACATAAATACAATTCTAGAAATAAATTAATTTACAATGTGATGAGCCCAGGATTGAGGCTTTAGCGATTTAAATGAAGTCTGGGAATATGTCATGTATGAATGAATTTAAATAATCCTTTTCCTACATCTGTAGCTTTTGGTTATAGAAAAATGTGTGACTACTTAGAAACGCTTCTATAGATGTTCATTTTTATTTTATTTTAGTCTTAAAGATTTTATTTATTTTTAGAGAGAGAGAAAGAGGGAGAGAAGTGTCAATGTGATAGAGATATCACCCAAATATCTATTGGTTGCTTCTTGTACAAGCCCCAGAAAGGAACCCACCTGCAACCCAGGCATGTGCCCTGACTGGAATTGAGCCAGCGACCTTTTGCTTTGCAGGACGACACTCAGCCAACTGAGCCATGCCAGTCAGGGCTACAGATGTTCATTTATAAAATCAGTGATACTCACAAGATCAGGCAATTCTATTCAAAGAAAGTCTATTAAAATATTCCTAACCAGCACGAAAACAAAGCTTTAAATAGGAGGGATGAGTGAGCATGAGAACTCTTGATTAAGTTCGAATTCTTTAGCTCATCTTTCCCTTTTTCAAATTACATTGCTAATTATTGGCAGAGGTTAGCACATTTGGAGGTAGCAACCCGTTTTGCATGTGAATATTGCTTTTATAAATTAAACATCAAAAATCAAAGTCATGACATTGACATAAGTAGGTAATTTCAGTAATGTAGGCATATTCAGTTGTTAAATTTCTGATTTCTTATATAAAAAGATTACAATATATTAACATTTTTTAATAATTAAACTAAATATCCTTTTAAGAACACCATACTTTCTATAGTCCTTCATTTGTAAATACTTAAGAAGCTCATAAAATAGTAAATATAAAAAAGGGATCAGCCCTGGCTGGTATGGCTCAGTGGATTGAGCACTAACCTGTGAGCCAGAAGGTCGATGGTTTGATTCCCTGTCGGGGCGCATGCCTGGGTTGCAGGCCCGTCCCCATTTGGGGGCAAACAAGAGGCAGCTAGTCGATGGTTCTCTCACACATCCATGTTTCTCTCCCTTTCTTTTTTCCCTCCCTTCTCTCTCTGAAAATAAAACCTTTAAAAAAAAGGATAATTTTAATGACTGGAAGACAATCAATGATGTGCTATAATGTTTGGGATGGCTTCAAATAAGAGATGTTCCAAGTAATAAGATATATAAAGCATCTGGTTTCAAAGGAAGATCCAAAATTGTGTTAAAAATTCATTTAAATCATCAAAATTGTGTTAAAAATTTATTTAAATCATCATTCATTTTATCATAGGAATAAAGGTAATGAAGTTAATAAAAGCATACTTGATACTCCAACAATATCCACAACTATTTCAAGTTTATATTTGGCACATTTTCCAAAATTTACAGCTATTTTAATAGCCCCTAAAACAAGCAAGTCTATGTGATGCAGCCCACCTCCCCATACTCTGATGCACTGAGCTTAGCTGGAACTGTCACTTGCATTTCCTGATTGTAAAGGAGAATTGACAAACTTAAGGACAGAAGTTATCACAATTGCCCAGAAAATAAATCCTCGATAAGGAGACCGGTAGCTGTAGGTGAAAGGAAGCTACAGTAGTGACGTAAACTGGAAGGAGCCTGAACAGCAGAGACTGGGGGCAGAAGTGACAAGAGGTGGCAGCTCTGAAGAATAAGAGCTGGGTTGGTGTTAACCTTGAAGGAGCTTCCAACCCTGGCTTATACATAAATCACCCAGAAAGCACACCGTGCTAACACCAAGGCAAAGTCAGCGCCTGACTCCACTTTTCCCTTATTTGCTACATATTTATCCCTTCTGTGGTATCTCTGGACAGGCATCCCTTAAAACTAAAATTTGGTTAGATGACATTTAACCCAAATTTATCAATATAAGAATATTGAAAACAAGTTAATTTCCTTTCTTAGGGAATAAAATAAACACTTTTAAGATAATGTCACATTTAATTCTCTCTTCTATTATTAATTGACATGGTGGTGTTTTGATTTTATGAATATGGGAAAATTTGGGGGCTCTAATTTATTTGTTTACCAGAAACTTATTATATTCAACTTACAGCTGACACTGAATTAAAAACTACAGCAAGAATTTTAAATAATTTTAAACAATTAATATATTCTAATTAATTAATATATTCTTAAATCTTTCCAAAAAGCATTTTTTCCTCTGACTTATTTTTCAGGCACTTAATACAATCAGTTCCTTAAACCAAATACTTTTTAGTTTTTTCTTTAATTATTATAAACATACCTTGGTTAAAATGCACAGTCCTTTGTCACTTAATGGTTTTTCATTTGGTGATATTCACTGTTTAAAACATCTTGGAGACTAAGAACCAGCACACAGTGGAGGTAAATCAGTGGCACCCACGACAGAAGCCAGAGTGTATCAGGTAAATCCACACCAATAAATTCTTACAGGCTTTGTCTTCTGTGTATCAGGAAGCTTTTGGAAAATTTAAGTGAGTACACAGGGTCATGCTGCATTGTTTTAATTTCTCTTGTTTATAAATCAGATATGCCTCTGCTCACAGCCTTTCTGCTTGGGTTTTGTCTCTGCCTTTCTCCTGTACAAAGTCATATTTGGCTTTGGTTCATTTATAATCCACCTTCTGCTCTCTTCTTCACCCTTCATGGAGACAGTCAAGGGAAGTACATAAAAACATGGTTGTTTAAAACACCAGAGACTCTAGCACACAGTGGAATATGGCTTCCACTAAACTGAACGCAACTGCCCGCACAGGAAGACAGGCCGCACACGCACAGCTGGGAAAGCTGCGTGCATGATGTGGACATGTCTGCCCATGACTGTGTGCAGCTCTGTTCACATGGGAAAAGCATCGCTGCGATGAATTTATTATGGTAAAAAGCCAAGCTATTATTCTTACCTAGAAACTAGTTTCAGTTATAAGAGTGTAGAATTTGTACTTATAAAAAAGAATTGCATTAATTTTGTGTCTCTCAAACCCAAGACATCTGTTTTGTTTCTTCCTTTCTTAAACACACAACTGGAAGCCTGCCATGTTTTAGAGCACATTTCAGTCTCCTTGATGGTGCAGCACTATCCGAGGGAATAGGGCAGAAGTCACACTGCTTGGTTAGAATGTCCAGAATTACAGGGCCATACATCATCACGATAATCTGAAAATATTTTCTGATATTTACAACCATTAGTCTCCATCCAGGTGCAGTTCAATGAAATTTTTATATGTAAATTCAAAAAAGAATCAAGCTAAAATCAAACTAGGGAATGTACAAAAGCATCTGTTTATATCATTTGATACATATAAAAAGAAGTCAAGTTTGACATGTCATGTGTATCCAACCTGTTACCCAGTCCTGACTACGTTCCACCTCCATATTTCTCAAACCTCTCTTCTCTCCACCTCTGTCTGTCTCATGGAATCCGATCCACCATACTCTCTTGTGAATTAGTAAAAATATTGTCCCGACTGGTCTCTCTTCATCTTCTCCAATTCTTTCTCCATCTTATGACTAAAGTAATCTTTAAAATTTTTTTTATTTTATTTTTTCCATTACCATTTAGTCCCTTTATACTACCCCCTCAATCACCACACTGTTGTCCATGTGATCTTTTAAAATAATCCATATAATTATGTTGCTCCCTGCTTAGAACTGTCATGGCTCCCCATCACTCAGGTGGAGCTCCGATATCTCATGTGGCCTCCAGGCCATGAGTGAGCCGAGCCTGCCTCCCTCTCCTCCCACGTTCCCTGCCATCCCTCTGGTTGCTCAGTGCTCTGGGCATCTCGGACTGGCCGGACTCTGTCTCACCTCAGGGCATTCGTGCATGCTGTTCCCATTTCCTGACACTCTTCCTTCTGGAATATTCCCATTCATCTGTCAAGGTTCCACACAAATGTCTCAAAGAAACATTTCTGACCTCAAAACTAGGTTAGGTCTCTTTTTCACATAAGCTCAGACATTTATTTGCTGAACAGGTATACATATATTTTTGTTTTAAAAAAGATGTTTGGCACAAATGTGCACAATCAGAGAATAGCAGCAATTTTGAAATATTATTTACAGCACTTGTTACAGAAAGGAATTCAGCACAGTCTTTAATAAGTGCCCAAGCCCCACAATAAGAAAGCACTTACAGCCCTGGCTGGTATGGCTCAGTGGATTGAGTGCTGGCCTGCAAATCAAAGGGTCCCCAGTTCATTCTCAGTCTAGGGCACGTGCCTGGGTTGCAGGCCAGGTCCTTGGTTGGGGGGTACATGAGAGGCAACCACACATTGATGTTTCTCTCCCTCTCTTTCTCCCTCCCTTCCCCTCTCTCTAAAAATAAATTTAAAAAATCTTTAAAAAAAAACACAGCCTGTGCACTAAGAACATTAAAAATTCAATTATGCAAATGGTGTCTATTTATAGTTCACCGAAAACTGTGTGATTTCATGTCTGCTTTGCATTCATGTTCCCTTTGTCTAAAACACCCTTCCCTACACCTCCTGCACCTCTGCCTGAGGCACTGGAGTTCTCCCTTCAAATCCTGCTCAACCACCCTTTCCTCTGTGAAGCCATCTGTGACAGTCACTCCCCCTCCTTGTTAATCACTCCCTCCTCTGTGCTCTGTCTGCACCTGGCACCTACTTCTTAGAGGCAGTGTTTGAGTCATATTTACATTCCCAGTGCTCACAGGTCAATATGTTTTAATTGACTTGGATCACCTCGAAGGGAGTGATGAAGAAAACCTCTGTGGGTGTTGAGAAAGGGTGAGGGAACAGTACTCAGCTCAACTTGGAGTTTGCAAGAAGGGAGAGGACTCAACAAAATTGGGATCCCCACTTGTATCATTTACAGCTGCTGTTGAAATAGGGGTATTTCCTCCCCACCCCTGATGTTTCTGCAATTATACCATGAAGTAACTTTTATTTTTTTAAAGATTTGATTTTATTTTTCAGGAAAAGGTAAAGGAAAGGAGAATGAAAGTGAAAGAAACATCAGTCAATTGCCTTTTGCATGTTCCAAATTGGGGACCTGGCTCACAACCCAGGCATATGCCCCAACTGGGAATTGAAACTGCGACCTGTTGGTTCACAGGCTGGCACTCAATCCACTGAGCCACACCAGCCAGGGCTATATCATGATGTAACTTTTAAATGCAGTTTTATAAATTAAATCTTGCACTTTGGACACCTTTTGAGGGATCCTTCCATTTTATACACCAAGGGTGCCTTCCATTTTATCCACCAAGGGTGCCTTATTCAGGTTGTGTCATTAGATGACACTCCTGGGTACCTCTCAGACTCTGATATTTGCTGCAGTTTTGAGGTTCCCATTTAATGCCTCGGCAAAGACTGGTTCCATGAATCAAGGGTGACCTTGGGCAGCACAGAAATCTGTTTAACAGAGCCCACATACACGGTGATGTGTGGGACCTGATTGAACAGATGGTAATACTGGCAGTCAGACCCTTGTTTGTTAACAGTGATTGCAACCATCCCCCGCCCCAGCACGACTTTTCTTGTGGCAGCAGACACGCTGCAGGTGGTGGAGAGGGGCATGTGCAGCAGCCCCTCGGGGTTGGCGTGTCTGAGCCTTGCAGGCTCCCAGTGTGTCTGTACAGGTGTGCGAGGGTGGGACACTGTCCATTATGAGAAACAGGTTTCCTGGTTATCATGGCCAGATTTGGAATGCTGTGAACAGGAGTCCTGATTCTTGCTCCAGCCAGTTTTTCAACAAAGGTAATGATCCAAGATGTCTAGTGTGTTCCTTAAATTGATCGATTCCAGCGTCCAAAACCACTGTGACCCCACTGCAGTCCCACTGAGGCAGAAGGCCCGTCTGCGCCCCTGAACTCTGGCTGAACTCCAGGACTGATGAAAGCAGCCAGGAGGGTTTTCTCCTTTTTAAGAAATAGTATTTAAAGAAGCTTATCAGGCCGTGACCAGTGTGGCTCAGTAGGCTGGGGCATTGTCCTGCAAAGTGAAGGTCACAAGTTCTATTCCCATTCCTGGTCAGGGCACAAGCCTGGGTTGAGGGTTTCATCCCCGGTCAAGGCGTGTAGGAGAGGCAACTGATCGATGATCAACGTTTCTCTCTCACATTGATATTTCTCTCCCTTTCCTTCTCCCTCCCTTCTCCTCTCTCTAAAAATAAAGAAATAAAATCCTTTAAAAATAATTAAAAACTTATCAGAAATAAGGGAGAGAATCACAATTAGTCGCAGGGAAATTCTTGAAATGAAGAGTTTTTAAGTGACATAATTATTAAGGTAAAACCCAGCCCAGAAATAAATGCACAAAGTTTTCCATCCTATAGCAAAATTTAAAACGCAAAAATTATTTAAAAGTATGTGAAACCAAATTGTTTCTCTCATATTGATTCGTTTTGGTAGGTATGGTTTTGAGATGTTCAAAATGTGCTTTTCTGCTACAGTTGCTGTGACGTCGTGGTTTCTCAAGAGAAAAATGCTAGTTGCAAAGAAACTAGTACCTGCTAACCTCCACACACAGGATGCAGGTTTTTGTCTGGGGAAATCAAGTGTAATTTTCTTACAAGTGACATGGAATCCACACTGACCTATCTGTTCAATCACAATACTTCACTGCTATACACGCCACCTTCTGTTTCAAAAGCTGGAATGCCTGCCAATAATTAACCAGCTGCCATCAGGAACGAACAACTGTCTTCGTTTTACATGGCTGGCTTGTCTCCTGATGGAATAGGAATAATGGTCAAGGTGTTATAAAATTCATAATAAATGGCTTTTGCAGTTACCAAATGTTTCTGTTTAGCCTGGAAATCAGTCTATTTACATATCTGTGGATGACAAGGGACACAACCATATTGTTGGTTTTCTTACCTAAAGCATTAGGACACTGAATGCTCGAGTGTGACAGCAAATGAAAACCCCCGGCACTTGCCAGGACTGGGTTACTGTTACCAGCTCTAACGTCACTTCTTCAGAGAGGCCTTCTTGGACAAGCTCTGTGCCGTCCCTAGGACTCCCTTCACAGCCCCGGTGTCCTGTATGCCCTCCCTGTGACTCTGTGCTGCAGTATTTAATCTGTTCTGTTATCACTTCTGAAGTTACCTTTTAAAATTTCTCAAGTATTGTTCATCTCCCTGACTAAAATGTAAGTGTCCCGGAAGCAGTCGCATGGAACCTTTGTTGTGTATCCTACCACATCCTTGCCACCGAGAATGGGGACTAGCACAAAAGGAACGCCAAGCATTGGTGAAATGATTACAAAAGAAGCAAATGATCAGAGGAGGTAAGTTCTTTAGCTTTAGGGATTAAAGTGATAACAGTGGTAAAGTGTGATCCCGTCTAGTTCCTGGTAGAAGTTTTGTCCCAGACTCTGTGATACTGGGTAGAAGGTAACCACTCAGAGGCACAAAATATAATAGACAATCTAGATTCACTTTTTATTGTTGTTTTATAGTTAAGAAAGCTAAAATTTAGAGAGACTACAAACTTGTTCATGAAGCAATTCAGTCAACAGACACAGGGTCAAAGACGAGGTGTTCTGACTATTAGTGCATTACCTTTTTTATAATCATCTATTCCTTAAGCTTTAAAGAGTAAAGTATTTTCTAGGGAAAAAAGGCCAGAACCTATTTAGTTCACTTCATCATTCCTCAAAGAATGAGAAACAAGGCAGACCACTTGATTTATAGCATAATGGGACATTTTTACTAACCATTGGATTTTTTTTGCCATTTCTTACTCTTTATAAGAGGAAAGAGGAAGAAGAGGAAGACAGGAGGAATGGTGGGAAGATGAACACAAGCAAAGAGTGGAATGAGGGTGTGAAGGAAAGGAGGTGATGAAAACTCAGTCCTCCAAAGGTGCTTGTTGGAGTTCAAAGAACCCTGGTCCTTCCAGACTAGAGGAATTCAAAGCGTTTGGGAAGCCAAAAGGAAACATTTTGGTGGGAAAGATTTGGAGAAGTTCAGAGTCAAGGAGACAGCAAGCAGAAGACAGAGCTAAAAGTTGCACGGGTGGAAATTAAGAGCTTCAACTCCTGCGAGCTCCCGATAGATGCACAGGGCAGATGGCCTCAGCGTGAGGGTCCACCCTACTCTGCGACCTCGAGCAAAGGCCATGCCTGTTTCCTTGTCTGCAAAATGAACATGACCACAACATGCCCTGCCCCACAGGACTGTTTTTAGGATTTCATGATATATTCCATTTTGAGAACTTAGCTCAATGCCTGGCACACAAATGCCGCTGTCATCGTTGTCATCATCATCATTATCTGCTTATCCTCTGTGAGCCACAAGGGCATAGATTTCCCTATATGCTATGACAATTTCTTGGGTCATGGGAAAATATGATCATATTTCCAAATTTGCATGTGTGTGTAAATTTTCATTTTCAAACAGCTTCTCAGCCAGACAGCCATATCCCCAACATCTGCAGGGCTAGAGCTGGGATGATTTCCTCAGGAATCCCACCCAAGTGTTTCCATTCAGGTGTAGTCACTGAGCAATGAAGACCATTTCCAGAGGGAAGACAAACCTAGGGAAAGGCTAATATAAAAGGCCAAGGGTGAGCAAAAGTGGAATTTAGGTAAGTTTTTGAAGTACTGCTTCAAATTGAGAGAATGAGAGAAAATTCACAAAATATAAAGATAGGCAAACTGTTTAATCACTTTCTCTGAAAATCAGCAATGCTGGAAATTACACCTAAAAGAGGTACTAGCAATCTGAAAATAACATTATGTAAATGTCAGCCTCTGCTCTGTAGGAAATAAAAGCACATGGATAATTTTCTAGTTGAGCATTTCATGAGATTCATCTAGCCTGACAAGACTGGCAGCTAATAAAGTTCAAACCATGGTGGTCAGGCGGGCATCAGCTTACACAAAATGGGGATGTGGAGTCAACTGGTTTTATTGCAAAATATAGCTTTTCATTCTATATTTCTTTAAATCCAGAACGATTTTCTCAATCCAGAATAGCTTATGTTATAACAACATTCCACCAGGCAGAGAAGGAAAAGTGTCCATTCAGTAAACTTGGATAGAAATAATGCAGAAACAATTCTTAAGTCCACCATGATGATTGTGCTCATTTATTTTACCTATTCATTTCAGAAGCCTTTTTAAAGCAGTAAATAACACTTTATATAAGTTCTTTTAAAAAATATTTTATTGTATTTTTCCATGATCATTTAGTCCCCTAAATGGTAATGGAAGCAATCATCCTTGATACAAAAATTTGAAACATCCTTAACATGAACCTGAGCTCCCTGAAATATTTTGAAACTAGCTCAGGTTATCTTGCAGGATGCTCGTATTGTGAGCATTCTAATTCAGAGAATAAAGCATCTTTCAATAAAGTGAGATAAGTGAGAATTTTAAAACAAAAATAGTCTTCCCTATTATACAAAGTCAAGAGCAAAAAATCTACCTTTAGGGTAACTACAATAACAATAGCATCAGTCTTTGTTTTTCAAGTGGATTACATTTATCCTACATGGTTATAGAGCACAGCAGATACTCAGCCACAGAACAATGAAAGTATCAACACATTTTGAAGTGACTGCACCTTAAAAAATAACAAAGACAAACGCAAACATCTATTAACACACATTTAGCAGTAGAATACTATCTCTTTAAAAGCATCACAATTAAATGCTTTTCAAATCATTCTCTTTTAATAATGCTTTAAAATATTATTTTAGACACACTGGAGAGTGTTTCAAATTAAAGTAGTGTGTGGTTCACTAAAATACAGAGGAATTCTTCCATTACCTTTTTTGCCCCTCCCCCAACTTCTTCCCAAACTGCCACTAGGGGTCAGTATGAAGACACAGTTCCTCTCACTGATAGCAGGGAGAATAGAACTGAAAACCCCTGTGAAAAACCCTCCACAACAAAGACAATAACTACACATCTATAGCATTATTAAATCCAACGGATACATCAAGACTATAACATGAGTTTGCACTTTTCATAAGACTTTTTAAAAATTGTTGTGGATTATTTCTATAGTGAATATTTCTTTAATAAAAACATATTCTAAGCGACAAAATTACTTAATTCAAAGTGAATCTGTGCCTATTGGCCAAGATGTATGATCTGAAAGAAACACTAAAATTTAATTTCAGGGTGGGGGATAGGTGGACGTGGGCAAGGTGAGACTTTTCTTGAGGCGATGGGTGCGCCATACAGTGCACAGATGATGTTTCGAGTTGTACACTTGAAATCTGTGTGGTTTCATGAACCAATGTCACCCCAATAATAAAAATTTTATTTTCAAAGAGTTATAGTGCACCTCTCTAGCCATCTAAAGTGTATGAGGTCTGTCCGGAAAGTATCTGGCCAAGCAATATGAAAAATAGAGACATTTATTGAAGAAGATACAGGAAACATTGTACATAGGACAATGATGCTTCAGTCCCCTTCAAAGCAGGCATCTTGGGGCCTCACACAGTTCTCCCAATTGCCATCAGCTGCCTTGTAATATTTTTCTGAACCTCATCAATAGTGTGAAATCTCTTCCCTCTCAAAGGTAATGTTAGCTTTGGGAAATGCCAGAAGTCATAGGGTGCCAAATCTGGGCTGTAGGGGGGCTACGTTACCTGCGTATTTGATGTTTTGCTAAAAAACTCTGCACAAGACATGATGCATGAGTGGGCACATTGTTGTGATGAAGCTGCGAATCACCAATTACCCACAGCTGTGACCTTCTGAATCATTCAAATAGTTTCTGCAGAGGAATGTTCAAGAGTAACTCAAAATTTAACGCAGATTCATTGCTCTGCTCACTCAGTCATTTTGAATGGCACAGCCACACAGTACACATACTCACTCAACAGTGTCTACCACCACCACTTCTAGTACATTGTAGTCATCATTGTTCACACATGCATATTCCAGTCCATTCTCCTTGGATCCCAGGATACACTGATGTCATACAAACCATTCTTGTTATATTAACAATGGTTGGACTTTTTCCAAAAAGACCTCATATATGCTATCTCTTCCTCTAGAGGAGTGGAGGGGGAGTAAATCTTGTAGTATTTTGCCAACTTTAACAGAGGTGGGGTTTTTTCCTTCAGAATGACTACAAATTCACTACACCACAGCTTTAAGTACACAATAAAATATAGGTAATTCTAAGGAATAGCATTAGTCGATACTTAAAGCTACAGAATGAAAGAAATAAAAATAAACAGTAAAAATAAATAGACATATGACCTTCCCCTAACTCTATTAAATAGGGTAGGAATGAAAAACAAACAAACAAACAAGCACAAAACCCTTGAAAAGTGCTTCCTGTACACACTCGAGAGATCTAACCTTCTAAGATGTCACTTATGGTCAGCCCCATCCTGACAGTGCTGAGAGGTCTCAGAGTCTGGGGCGCTGTGAGTAAATAAGTGCTGCCTTCTCTTGAAGTACTTACTGTGTGCAGTTCTGTATATGTGTGCCTTTTAAACACTTTCTCTACAAATTGCGTGGTTTTCTTGGGCATGGTGCTCCATGAATAACTTCTAGTAGTTATTAAAATTACTCACTTAAAGCTTTATTTTTGTTAGTGAAAAGAAATATTAATACTGATAATATAAAATGACAGGTTATCCATATATAATGAGGACATTCAAAAAAGTTCCCAAAGCTCACAAATGCATATGCATATAGTTTGGGGGTATTCTATCTCTTCCTGGGGTCCTTTTTGGATACACCTCTTACTCTCCCCCAACTGCCTTTGTTCTGGTCCTGACCGCACATCACACAGGAGCAGGAGAGTCCGTAGAGAGAAGCTCTGTCTTTGCTGCCATGGAGGCCAGCAGGGGCCCAGCAGTCAATCACGTTTTTTCATGTAACCACCATATATGCTGCCATCAGAGCTCTATGGAGTCACTGTTGTTATGGAAGTCAAGAAGGGGCATAAAAATTTGAAATACAAGGAAACTGAGATAAGAAGACTCTCAGATTTAGGAAAATCATCAATTTTCATGGACATAACATGGAATAAGGACAAAGAATAGGAGTTAGTATGATATGTATGTAAATAATAGACTTGATTATGTATCTTCTGTAGCAAAACTGCTTATCTATAAGTGTTAAAATAATTATAGTTATTACTTTTTATATTTTTATTTTATTCATTGTGTTTTATTTCCTAATATCACTGTATCTTTTGAAAAACATCTAGTCAATAGCCATAATGTTTTGTAATCTTTTCATAGTTTACCAATAGTCAAAATCTAGTTAGTGCTGGCAAAGGGAAATGAAAAACATTGACCCCTTTTTATTCTTGGGATTAACTTAAAAACTCTGATTCTGATCAGATCCAACAGATGGCAGTGATGTTATAAATTAATAGTTTAAAATATTAATATATAGGATCTGCTCCTGAGAAGAATGTCAACCAAGAATAATTCTCTCAGTACTTGCATAAATATTGTAAAATTTTGATATGACAAATTAGATAGAAGAGTACAGGTAAGTATAACATGAAATTTAGCTGAAAATATCATTCCTCTTAAAAATTAACTCTTTCCTTTCCAAAAGTATTACACATTGAGAATTGTCACAAAGATTGGCAACGAATCAGGAAAGGATGGGCAAAGGTGTCCAAATTAACTGAGTGTATTATATTTTTATATAAAATTCATTACTGCTCTTGGTTTCTATTTTCACTTTCATCTATTTCTTTATGTGGGATTTGTTTTAATCTTTTCAATTTTTACTTATTCACTTACAATAATTTTATTTTTCTTTCTCCTCCTATAACTTTAAATAAATGAATCTGGTTGTTTTTGTCCTATTTTCCTACGTCTTCAATTAGCTGTTTTAATTTTTAGTCTTTGCTTTTTCACATTTTTATCCATTTTAAGTGATCTTTACTTTGCAGATAACAAACCATAAAAAGTATAAATAGCAGAATAGGCAAGTGCTAGAAACAGTCTAAGTGCCCATCAGTAAATTAGTGGATCAAAAAACTGTGGTACATTTACACAATGGAATACTACACAGCAGAAACAAAAAAGCAGCTTCTACTCTTTGTGACAGCATGGATGGAACTGGAGAGCATTATGCTAAGCAAAATAAACCAGGCAATGAAAGACTAATACCATATGATCTCACCTAAAGGTGGAACCTAACAAAAAAAAAAAACAAAGACGCAAGCAAAATAGAATCAGAGACATGGAAACAAAGAACAGAATGACAGTAATAGAATCAGAGACATGGAAACAAAGAACAGAATGACAGTGACCACAGTGTGTATGGAGGGGGAGGCAGAGGGATAATGGGGGAAAGAAGGGGAAGAATCAAGTTAAAGAACAAGTATAAAGGACCCATGGACAAAGACAACAGGGAGGGGGGACTGAATTTGGGAGGTGGGGGTAGAGTAATGGGGGAAAATGGGGACATCTGTAATTGAACAAAAATTTAAATATTTGAAAAAAAAAGACTACCTTGGTTCTCAGGCCTTTGGACTTAAATTGAATTACACTACCATCTTTCCTGGTTCCTCAGATTGCAGATGGCAGGTCCTGGGACTTCTCGACCTTTATAATCAAATGAGACAAAATCTTCCTTTTGCGGTGTTCCGGCGTGAGGCGGCCGTCTGCCGTGACAGATTCTGATGACGGAGGACTGAATGGGAGGGGAGAAGTGAGGAAGGGAGGTTTCTCCTTTTCTTTCTTCTTATTTCTTTTCTTTCTTTCTTTCTTTTTTTCTTTCTTTCTTTCTTTCTTTCTTTCCTTCTTTCTTTCTTTCCTTCCTTCCTTTTTCTTTCTTCTTTCTTTCTTTCTTTCCTTTCTTCTTTCTTTTCTTTCTTTCTTTCTTCTTTCTTTCTTTCTCTTTCTCTCTTTCCCCTCCTTCCTTCCTTCTGTCCTTCCTTTTTAATCTATGTATCTCCTATTCATTTTGTTTCTCTATAGAATGCTGACTAATACATGTATCAACTAAGATAGATACAGAGAAGAAAAAGAATTATTTTATTGATTTAGAAAAGTTGTCTTCAAGAAATCCTTGCTGTTTTATAAGGCAATCTTATCTTCTGTAGAGGAAAGAACATAGACTTTGGAGTCCAACAGACTTAGGTTTAACTTCCAGCTCAGCTGTTTTAATAAATACCTGTGCCCAGGAAAATTAGGTAACCTTGCAGAGCCCAACTTTCTTCATGAATTGATGCATAATCTTGAGAGTTTCATTTTTCAATGAATATAGGTCACATACCACAGTGTTTGGAATACAGAGAGTACTCCTTTCCAACCTTTCTTCATAATATTCACCCATAACGTGTTGCTTTAAATTGACTTTTTAAACATTTCTACATTTAATATGTCCATTTAAAATGGCTCTTGTAAAAAAAACGGATCTTGTAAGTTTTTTTCTAAATTTATCAAATGGTGTTAAATGTTATCTTTAAGATTTCCATCATTATCCAGTTTTATTTGTACGGGAAGCTTCCACAAGCGTTAACCTGTTACCTGAATTAAATGACTTGCTCATTTTCCAAACAAGCCCAGAAATAGTTGAGATTTTGTAACAGTCATATGTCACTTCATGAGGGGGATACATTCTGAGAAAAGTGTTAGGCGATTTCATCACTGCACGAACACCACAGAATGCACTTACGCAATATAGATGGTGTCGTCTGCTGCACAGCTGGGCTGTGCAGTCTAGCCTATTGCCGCTTCTAGGCTGCAAACCTGTATTAATGTTACTGTACTGAACACTGTAGCCAAATGAGAGTATTTGTGTATCTACATGGTATTTGTGTCTAAACACATCTAAACATAGAAAAGATGCAGTAAAAATATGGTATGCAGTACTTTTATATGACTGCCGTCACCTCATACACGTGAGTAACATGTTGCCCCTATGAATTTACAATGGCTACATTGTCACTAGGTGATAGGAATTTTTCCGCTCCATTGTAATCTGTGGGGACTTCAACGTGGTCAGTCATTGACCAAAACATCCTTATGTGCTGCATGACTATATCTTTGGAAAACAGGCCTATCTGATGACTTGTTTTCATGAGGGTTTCTGAAGTTTCATAAAGGTTTTATCCCAAGACAGTCCATCTGAAAGAAAGTGTAAACTTGCTTGAAAGCCAAAATATTAGTGTCAAGTGAGCGTCTCTGCACTTTGCATCAGCGGAACTGTAAGTGGTCAGATGAGCCAGGGCCAGGGATGCAGCTTCCTTAACCTCTTCATTGTCACTTTCTAGCAACTGAACCAACTGTGGAACCCTACAGAAAAAGGAAAGGTAAAATGTAACTTCGCCAACATCCACATCACCTAGAATATGGTAACTTAAAAATGTACACAACGGTTTTTCTGGTTTGCTTTCCCTGATGACTTAAAAAATTCTTTGCTGCCTGAATTCTCACACGTTGCTGAGACAGAGTGGGAAGCAACAATTTCAGTCCCATTGCTTTCAGAGCCTTAAAGGACTACAGGGCATTTTTTCAACCTCTTGTTCATGAAAAAGTTTTCTGTTTTCAGTGTTCACAAGCCAAAAGAAAAAAAAATTAGAATTTTGCTGCAAACACTGTCCAAAATATGATAGGAATTCAAACTATTTGCTAGCCTTAGTCACAGAGCCTAACTACACAAAAAAAATATCTATTAACTTTTAGTTCACAGTGGTTATGCAAAATGAGTCGGGGATATTGCTCTTCTTTCTGTTCCTTTATATGATATCAATACTATGGCAGAGAAAATTCTATAACAAGAGCGAGCAGAGTTTTAGGTGTAGCAAGAATTTATTTAATAACGGTGTGGGGCCTGGCCTGGTGCTGTGTCCACATGTGCCATCTTCTCACTGCAGACAAACACACACCTGTTCATCTGACATTTACTTTAAACACAAACCCATATTTGAAGAGTAACTAAGATCTATCAACTGGTGACCTGGAGAAAGTAAAAATGAGTAATAAGCTATGATTCCATAGTTTATGAGTTTATACAAAAATCATTATCATCTTTTATCTTAAGGTACAATAGATGGTGACATATCAAAAATTAAAATAATTATTTAATTGATAAATTACCACAAACATAATCTAAGTATATATGAACATGGTCTTTTTATTTGAAAACAAGTAAATTTATGACTTTAAGCACATGCCATAATAATTCACACCTCATTATAAAATACTAAATTAAAAACCAAAGTATTTTTAAGGTTCTTTTCATTCCCTAATGTTTTTCTCTTGATTTCAAAGATTTTCCTTATTTTAATTTTAGACAGAGGGGAAGAGAAGGAGAAAGAGAGGGAGAGAAACATTGGCGAGAGAGAGAAACATCAATCTGTTGCCTCTCATTCCGACCAGGGAACGAACTCACAACTCAGGCATGTGCCCAACCAGGAAGTGAACCAGGGACCTTCGCCCTGCAGTGCGATGCCCACCTCACTGAGCCACACTGGTGGGAGCTCATTTGATTTTTTAAATAAATGACAATCTCATATCTATGCTAAAGCAAATATTGCTTCAACTAAATTAGAATGTTAAAAACATTTTTTGTTTTGTGTTCCATAGTTAATTCTAAATAAGTTATAATTTATTAAAAATCACATACTAGAAAATATATATTAAACCAAATTCTGTTTTAATGACATAAGAAGTACCAGAAACTACTTTGATAAAAAGGTTTCCTTCACTAAACTTTGTCATTGGTTTGATTCTCCATTAACTTTTATGAAGTCAATTTACATGATTAAAATAGAAGAATGTGTGATATATGCTATTAGGATGTTGATATATGAGAAGAATATTCTGTTAAAATAAGAATCTGCAAAAATGCTGATAGTAATTGAGATTATAACATCTACATGTGGAACTAATTAATGAAATGTATTTTGATTAATATTGTTTTTCAGAAATACTTTTAGAAATGACTGCAACTAGATTTTCATTTTAAAGTTAATATATGATTTGTCTTCTTTCAACAGTAACTTTTAAATTGCTCCTTTCACAGTCGTAGTATCACATTCAGATGCCACCATACTTGTAGATGTTCTTGGGCGTGGCTCACCTGACACATGCATGTCTGCTGAGCAATCTGTCCACAACTGGCACGAGCTAAATTATTAATGCTTCTGTCCATTTGTCTTAAAACAATCAGGAACCATGTCCTATAATCCTATCATTTTAATCCCTTGCTCCTTTTATTTAAAATTAGAATTCAGGCCCTGACCAGTGTGGCTCAATTGGGTGTTGTCCCACAAGATGAAAGGTCACCAGTTTGATTCCCAGTCAGGGCACATGCCTGGGTTGCCAATTCTGTGCTGGTTGGGGCATGTACAAGAGGTAACTGATAGATGTTTCTCTCTCACATGGATATTTCTTTCCCTCTCTTTCTTCCTCCCATCCCCATTCTTTAAAAAAATTAAATAAAATTTTAAAAAATTAAAATAAAATTAGAATTCAGGCAGGCCATAACAGTTTCATTAGAAAGGTGCAATTAATATATACTTAAATCTCAACTATGTGGCTTCTGAAATGTTTTAAAATATATGCAGTCTGTGTTGGTTTTTCTGAATAAACGAGATCTGAAATTTTCCCAGAGCCTCTGAACTAATTGCTTAAATTTATAATTAAGACTTCCCTGATGGCTCTAAGTCAAACTAAACAAAGCACCCTGAGTGCAGATTCTACTGGGAAAATCAGCCAAAAGAATTAATTTGAAAAGCTTAAGTCTGCAGTATGTAATTGTTGCATTAAAAAATAGTACATGTGCAATTATTGGGGAAAATTTAAAATAATTTAAATACTCTGGGCAATTAGTTCCTCAGTCCTGCTGACAGTGTTCTCAGAATCCAGCTGTCCTCACAGACCTCAAAGGTGCCGGCTGCAGCACAGCTACAACAGATTTAAAGGATGCATTAACATAGTAGCCAAGTACCTTCATCGAAGAATCGCTACACTGAGAAGTGAAGTATTTACATTTTAATTATACAGATAATAAAAATGACAAGGTAATTATGCTATTAATAGAGTACATCCTTTTAAAATTGAATTTGTTCAGTATCACTGAAATAAAAAACATAAGCTTTTGCAAGTGAAGATAAATCTGTATGTGATGAGCTTTTCTTCACCTCTTCTCAGAAGTTGCTATTGTGCCACCTCTGCTCCTGCTGAGATGTCAATGCCAGTTCAGTAACATCCTGGCCACGTGGTCATTAGCATCCTCCTCCTCCTCCTGAAGCCAAGTCAAAGGTATGTTGATTTGGGCTCTCCATGGTTAAAATGCACGGTAAAACTTTACTCAGCAAAAAAAATTTAAAGAATGTGTGTCACATGTTAGTTTCAACTGTGTTTTTGACATGCGACAAGAATGCATTACCAGTCACACAAAAATTTTTTTGATGATCAGTGGAAAGTAAAAATATGCTATAAATGAACACAGAGCGGTACAATGTTTTTATCAAAAGTATAAGGAGCAATATTTGTTAAAACCTAGTTAAGAATGGAATTTTCTAACTGTGGAAAATTATTTTAAAACTCTTCATGATTATTTACTTTCAATACAGAAATATGAGAAGATAACTTTGTTAATCTTTATGAGCTTTTAGAGTTTATCATTGTTACTAATATCAAATAAGGCATAAAATAAAATAAAATAAAATAAAATAAAGTAAGTCACCCCTGACCTGGCTAGGTCTGGCAAGAGAGGCCAAGGCAGGCCATGGCCGACATAAGTAGGGGACACAAGACACACAGGTGCAGTCTAGCATGGAGGCAGGAAGGTAGGGGTGGTCCTTGTGGATGTGGCCGGGTAAACAGTATTAACAGGTAAGTAAACCAACAAAAAGAGAAGAGAAGAATCAGGTAAATGAGGAGGATACCAGCCCATCCTGTCGTACTGGCCTTGGGGAGGAGAATCGGTTCTGTGCTAGCACTGTGTCCTGAGCAGGGAGTGCAGCCCCACCCACAAATGTGATGGCCAAGGCAGTTCAGAGTCCTTGGGGGCATTTTTGTTCTGCAGAAGCTGTGAATGAAGAGGCACTCTCAACCCCCCCACCAATCAATAGAGGGCCCATTCTTTGGGATTTGTGGACAGAAAGAAATCCTGAATCTTTGTAGACTCAGCTCTTTCTAGAGGCTCCAAGAATCAAGCTGCCAGACCAGACTATTACTAAACCTTCTGTGCACCCACTGGATTTACAGATTCATTGGACTCAATTTTCCAGTGTTTGCACAGTAAGTCAACAAAGGTAGAAACAATTAAGAAGGGAAGGAAGCTATTCCGGAAAGGATAGAGAAAGGTTTCCAGCTGAGTGAACTGAGTCATAAAGTGTAAACTTTTACAGTAAACAGATGAAACCTGCAAGATGAAGGCGAAGGATCTCTACTGCAGAGCCGTGGGCAGTTGGTGGAGTGATGTTAGGGTAGCTGTAAATCTAGTCCTGTCTGGAAAATGGGGGTGCTGCAAAGCAATGAAAGTTAACTTTTGTCGTGTGCTTGGTTGGTATTCCAAAGCATCAGGTCAAACTACCTGAGGTCGTGCACAGGGCATTGCACATGAACTAACGTGCACTACATACCCACTGCAGATGAGCTAGATGGAAGCTATGGTATGAGGAAGCTGACAGCATATTTAATGCAGGGTGGGGTGCACTAAGGTAAAGCATGAGAAAACACATTGTAAAGTTTCTTACAGGGAGATAGAGAAGCCAGTTATTTTACTGAACTCTTCAGTAGCAGTGGAATTAGTAAATGTGATGTTCCCTCTAAGCCTAGCCATTTGAAGAACATTGGTACCAATAGGTCAAAACAAAATTTTCAAAATCAGAATCCAGACTAAGGACCTAAACCAATATTAAATAAAACAAATACAAAGTTATAAGAGAAAATTAACAGAAATAACAGTGGGAAACTTCTAACATACCACTCTTCATCTGTGATAGATCAAAATAAATAAAAAATAAAGACAAAGGACTGTACAATATAATTTATAAAGTAAAGCTAAAAGATAAATAGCAAACTCTACATTCTATAGAAAATACACCTTTTAGTCTATCCAACAAGTATTCATTCACTTATGTCATTCATTGTTACTGTTATTTTCTAGAGTACTGTCTTGCAGATAGCATGCATATAATAAATATTTGTTAAGTAGTAGGCAAAGAGTATACCTTTTCAAGGTTGCATAAAATATTTGGACACACTGATAATATATTTGGCCTCCATGAAAATGTACAGCAAAACTTGTATTTTTCAAAACTACAAATCAAAAATTATTTAATTTAAAAATATGTCTCTGTGTCATGGCTGAGAAATGGAATCTGGGATTCACTGTAGGTCTTTCCCTCAAAAGATTGGCCCAATATGCTGATACAGTCAAAAGTCTGACTAAAATACCCGTTTCATAGGACTAAAGTTGAACATAATATAAAGCCATCTTTGTATTATTTAATATTTATATCAATTGTGGTGCATATTTTTCAAATTTTGGCCATAATATGTCTAATTGCACTTGCAGAAGGGCATCATGAATACAAGAAAGTCCAGAAAAGGGAAGAAAGTGCTCACAGGAAAACCTGAGAACATGATTATTGGGAGAGACTGAGCAAGACAAGGATCCTTCAGTCTGCAAAAGAGATAGTTGAAGGGAACATGAAAAAAATCACAAATGGCATAGATGAAATAAATTTTGATTTAGGGACAACTGTAATAAAACAACAATAAAAAATTCAGATTTAGTAGTCATATTCTAAAATAATCAGGAGACATAATTAGGAAGTAGAATATAGTACATTCATAAAACATTAAGTGCCATATGGGACTTAAAGATGATCTGGTCAAATTTTTATGTGTTACAAATAAAGAATGGAGCCCTGGCTGGTGTGGCTCAGTGGTTGAGTGCCAGCCTGCAAATCAAAGGGTCGCAGTTCAATTTCCAGTCTAGGGCACATGCTTGGGTTGTGGGCCAGGTCCCCAGTAGAGGGCATGCAAGAGGCAGCCACACATTGATGTTTCTCTCCATCTCTTTTTCCCTCCCTTTGCCTCTCTAAATAATAAATAAATAAAATATTTTTAAAAAAGAATGGATTTCAACAACTGGTTCTGGGTATATCGGATATTCACATGCAAAAGAATGAAGTTGGATATCTACCTTACACCATATACAAAAACAACTCAAAATAGAACAAAAACCTAAATATAAAAGCTAAAAGCTATAAAACTACTGGAAGAACACACAAGGGGAAAGCTTCATGTCATTGGATTTAACACCATTAATGATTTCTTGTATTTGACACCCAAAGAACAGGTGAAAAAGAAAAACTAAGATAAATTGGACCACATCAAAGTAAAAAACTTTTGTGCATCAAAGGCATAATCAACAGAGTGAAAAGTAACCTACAGAATGGGAGATAATTTGCAAATTATTATTTGCAAATTATGTATCTGATAACAAGTTAATATCAGAATACATAAAGCTCTTCTGCAACTCAACAACAATAACAAAAATAGACCACTGGGTTAAAAAATAGGGAAAAGATGTGAATAGACATTTCTCCAAAGAAGATATACATATGGTCAATAAGCACAAAGAGAAGATGCTCAATATACTAGTCATTTTAGGGAAATAGTAACTGAAACAGTGAAATAACCATATCACCCCCATTAGAAGGGCTCTATCAAGAAATTGGTGGGAGGAGGTTGAGGAGGTTATGGGGGGATAAATGGTGATGAAAGGAGACTTGACTTAGAGTAGTAAACACAATACAATACACAGATGATGTATTATAGAACTGTACACCTGAAAACTATATAATTTTATTAGCCAATGTCACTTCAATAAATTCAATAAAAAATAAAATGTTAAAAATAACTGTTGCCCTGGCTGGTGTAGCTCAGTGGATTCAGCGTGGGCTGTGAACAAACTGTTTGATTCCCATTCAGGGCACATGCCTGGGTTGCAGGCCAATCCCCAGTGGGGGCCATGTGAGAGGCAACCACACACTGATGTTTCTCTCCCTTGCTTTCTCCCTCCCTCCCCCTCTCTCTAAAAAAAATAAACAAAATCTTTAAAAAAATAAGTTTTGGTGAGAAGTGGACAAGCTGGAACCCATGTGCCCTGCTGATGGGAATGTAAAATAGTGTAGCCACTATGGAAAATAGTACGGCAATTCCTCAAAATGTTAAACATAGAATTACCATATGATCTAGCAGTTCCACTTCTGGATACATACCCCAAAGAATGGAAAGTAGGGACTTGAAGAGATGTTTGTACATCCGTATTCATAGTAGCATGATTCACAATAGCCAGAAGGTGGAAGCAAACCAGACGTCCATGGATGGGTGAATGGATCAACAAAATGTGGTCTACACATGTAACAGAATGTGACTTAGCCATAAAAACGAAGGAAATTCTGACACATGCCTCAACATGGTCACACCTTGAGAACATCATGCTAAGTAAAACAAGCCAGTGAAAAAAGGAAAATTATTGTAGAATTCCACTTATATAAGTACTTAGAATAGTCAAAATCATAGAGAAAAGAGAATGGTAGTTGCCAGAGACTGCAGGGAGGGGAAAGTGGGACATTACTGTTCAGTATGCATGGAGTGTCAGTTTTGCAAGATGAAGAGAGTTCTGTGGATGAAAGGTGGTAATGATAGCACAGCAATGTGAATTTACTAAGTGATTAAGTGATTTACTTATTGGTTACTTAAATAATTAAGATGATAATTTTCATATTATGTGTATTTTACCACAATTTAAAAAAATAATAAATCCTGGCTTGTGTGGCTTAGTGGGTTGGGCACCAGTCTGTGGACCCAAAGGTTGCCAGTTTGATTCCTGGCTGGGGCACATGCCTGGGTTGCAAGCCAGTTGGGGGTGTGCAGGAGGCAGCTGATGGATGTTTCTCTCACATACATCAATGTTTTTCTTCCTTTCTCCCCCCTTCCCCTCTCTCTAAAATATAATAAAACTAAACCTTTAAAAATAAAAGAATAAAATTCATTTCCTTTTCTTCAATCAGAACCTGCTTCTTTTCTTCAAGTTCCTATTTCTGTGAGTGGCACCGTTCTACTTCTTGCTTTCCAGGCCAGAAACCTGGCCTTGTCCTAGACATCATCTACTCACTCCCCCAATGCATGTAGTCATTCAACAAACAATTATGGACCTTCCAGTGTGCCAAGTGCTGTGCTGGTGATTCACCTTGCCTCTGGGCCCATCCAAAGCACCACATCTGTACTTCAGGACACCCTCACCTCTCACGTAGGTCACCCCAGAATCCCCTTCCTGGTTTTTTTTGGCTGGTCCTATACAGTTCTAATCTCTTCTCCACTTTGAAACAAAAGTGCTCTTTCTTTAAAAAGTGAAAATCTTTAATGACCTCTCCTCTCTCTAAGTCAGTCAAGGCTCTTTGTTGTTGTCAATATAAAGTTCAGTCTTTAACTTGCTTCACAATGCTCATTAACATTTGACTTTTCATTACTTCTACAACCTTGACTCTCAGTTTTCTGCTGCATTCTACTCACTAACCATTCCAAAAACTTTCAGTTCTGCAACTCACTCTGCTCTGCCCTGTCTCTGACCTCTACACATGCTGTTCCTGCACCTCAGAGCACTGCTGATCCTCCTCCATCCCACCAGCAGCTCCCTTGCCCAGACACTTTCTCTTACTTACTCTGGGTTCTAGCCAGAACAGGTCCTTCCCACTTCAGGAAGGCTTATCTGATCCAAGTCTGCATTAGGTGACCCTCTTGAGTGACCTTGTTCTTCCATCATCACATTTAACATTGCATTGCGATTGCCTGTTCACTTGCTTGTTCTGGCCTTACTGACACCAAGGGGTGGCTCAATAATCATTAATAAATAAGTCAATAAATAGGTCCCAATAGGCTGTAATTCACTCATAGTGACACACTGAGGTCAGTGCAGTGCCAGCAGCAGAATTAGTAGTAGAATTAAAACACCAGGATGGGTAACAGACTCATGAAACTCACCACCCCAAGAGGGGCTGAAACAATCTTTGAACAGCCCAGCCACACCAATCCAAAGAGAAGTTGAGATATGTGAAAATTTTAGGAGTGACATTGTTCCTGTCTTCCCACTGCCCTGTCTGTGGCTCTCAAATAGCTACAGTCTGTGACAGGTAGAACACGGAACTGACCAGAATGATAAGGTCTAGCTCCGTTGGACAGAATACTGAATCAGCCAGCTTTTGCCAATATCAGAAAGTTTAATTGTATAGCCTGTTTTTAGATATGGCACATGTAATGTAACTCAAAAAGCCACTCTATATCAGCTGTATACTGGACAGTGAAATTTGGCTTATTGTATTAAAACTTTGTCTTAAAGAAATCCAGTATGGGTTGAAAATGAAATGGTTCCCATAATATACACATAGACATGTATACAGCTATGAGTATACATGTTTAGAATATAAATCACTTAAACTAGTCAAAGTTGCTATCATTTATATGAGGAGTGATGTGGAAGGGGGAAAATAAAGTCAAATTTTTTACTAAATCATATGCTCCAAATATACATAAATTAAAACTGTAATTTTATTGTCAGTGCTTGTGATATAATTAATCTCTCATATTTTACAGATTTATGTCAACCTAGCTTGCCACTGAAATGAAATTATGTCACGTATACAGTTGGAGCATGTTATTTCTCACAGCTCCATAACATGGCACTGACTCCAGCTGGAGTTTGAAATGACTAAGTAGATATCATCCCAAATGTGGATTTATTGACACAATGTTTTCAGGATCATAAGTAATGTGCACATTCTGCATAATTCCAAAAATCAAGAGAAATAAAGGCTTAAAACTTAATTTAGGATTGAATCACTTAAAAAAGATAGTGTTATAATTAAATCATATTCAGTTTATTACATCCTTGACAAAACAATCTCTACTTTAACTCACTGTCATTGAGATGAATTTTGAGCTTACATAGCAAGTATAGCACTATTCTTAAATGATCATTTAAAAACAAATACTTTCATGTTTGCTAGAACTAATCAAAATCAAGAATATAGTATGCTTAGTCAATATAAATTGAGACATGCAATCACAAACTGCTTTAGTAATTGCTTTTGCTGCATTCTTCTGAATGTCAGGAACTGTAGAGTTTTCTGCAATTGCTAAGAGCTCCTTAAGAACCCTATCTGTTGAATCAGCACCATAGTATCCATATCCATAAGGCAATTGGCTGTCACTGAGAGTGCTTCTGTATGAAGGTCATTCAATTCCTAATAATAAAAGGAAACACGGCTTTAGAAAGTTGTACTAAAAGAAATTTATACATTCCAAATTTACACATAGACTAAGGTCATTCAGCAGATAATGCAACCCATTTTGTTGGGACAGAGGCCCAAGGAAACAGTTCTGTTTATTAACATAACATCACTCTCCCTAACCATTTGCCCCATCTTTTCTCATTTCCCCTAGTCCAAAGTGTTTTACAGATAAAAATAATTACTGAAAACTTCCAGCAATGGTATGCAAGTGAAGGTGCTTATACAACTTCCCATGGACAACAATTTTAAAATCTGAAGAAAATGTTTTTGGAAAAAGCAGACAGAAGAAAGTATAATTTCCTTAAAATCTCCACTGGTAGAGGGAATTATTGTGAGTGTGTGGCTTTCTTGCCTGTGGAATCTCCCAAATCCCCATAACAGTGGAAAACTGCAGCCTTGAAATTTAAGGTGGGGATCCTTAAAGTGAGAGAAATGCAGGAAGGATATGCTACCATCATGGTATTCCACACAGCATTGCTTCTGGTCAAGTTTACTTCACAGCAAAAGAAGTGTGGCAGTGGGCCCATACTCATGGAGTTCACTGGCCTTACCCTGGCCCCCATCATCCTAAAGCAGTTGGCTTGATAGAATGGCCTTTTTACGATTCAGTTATAGGACCAACTAGGTGGCAATATCTTGTAGGTCCGGGGCCAGCTTCTCCAGGAGGCTATATAGGTTCTGAATCAGTGTCTAATATATGACACTGTTTCTCCAACAGCCAAGGTTCATGGGTCCAGGAATCAAGGAGTGGAAACGGGAGTGACACCACCTTATTATTTTTTCTAGTGACACACTAACACAATTTTGCTTCCTGTCTCAGTGACCTTATACTCTGGTGATCTAGAAGTCTTAGTTCTAAAGAGAAAAATGCTTCTACCAGGAGACATGGAAATAAAAGATTATCACCTGGCCACTTTGGGCTCCTTATGCCTCCAAATCAACAGACAAAGGGAGTTTCTGTGCTGGCTGGGTGATTGATTCCTACCACCAAGGGGAGTTGAACTGCTACTGCACAGTAGAGGTAAGAAAGAGTTTATCTAGAAAACAGGAGATCCCTTAGGGTGTCTCCTAGTACTATCATGCCTTGTGATGAAAGTAGATGGAAAGCTACAGTAACCCAATCCAGGCAGACTACTAATGGCCAGACCCTTCAGGAATGACATGTGGGTCACTACACCAGGCAAAGAACTAAGATGAGCTGAGGTACTCGCTGAGGGCAAAGGGAATATAGGAGGAGTATTGGAAGAAGGTAGTTTGCAATACCAACTATGACCACATGACCAGTTGTAGAAAAGAGGCTGTAGTTGTCATGAATATTTCTTATTTTGTTATGTATATGTGTGTATATGCAATATCTTTAATTTCTTCCTTTTCTTATTCCCTTACATAACATAAGAGGTATGACTTTATGAGATAGTATTTAAGTATTGTTAATTTTACATCATAGTATTTTATTTAAGTTAGAGGATATCAAGGAGAAGACTAATCATCCAAGGACTTTGTACCCTATCCTGGGGAAAGGCCCGCACATTTTCATTTGTACACAGGATGTCCATATCATATTAGGCAGCAGCAGACCCTGCTATTGTCTGTTTGGAGATGAAGTACGATTTAAGGAGATGTGTGTTGGTGCCAAACCGGCAGGAGCGCACCTGTGAGGGTTAATTTGTGTTTTAACTTGGCAAGGCCACAGTATACAGCTGTTTGACCAAACATTATTTTAGATCTAAAAAATTTAATTATCTAGGTGAAATTAATATTTAAATCAGTAGACTGAGTAAAGCAAGATTACCCTCCATAATGTGGGATACATTATTCTTCTTGATTTACCCTAGAGAAAACTATGGCAAACCAAGATTAAAAGACTAATTCCAGCCATTTCAGGAATTCATGAAGATCGTAAAGAATAATTTAAAAAAATAATTTAAAATCTTCTAAACCAGAAGATTTTAATTAAGGTATATTTGACATAGTAACATTTTTACATTAATTTCAAGTGTATTACAAGTATCACCCACAGTAAGTCTAGTTAACATTCATTGTCTTATACCATTACAAAATTTTTTTTCTTGTGATATCTTTTAAGATCTATTCTCTTAGCCACTTTCAAATATGCAATACAGTGTTATTAAGTATAGTCACCATGCTATATATTACATTCCCCTGATGTATTAATTTTATAACTGGAAATTTGTATCTTTTGAACCCCTTCATCCATATTGCCCAACTCCCACCTCTGACAACTGCCATTCTGTTTTCTGTATGAGCTTGGTTTTCTTGTTGTTGTTTTTTATAGAGTCCTAGTATAAGTGAGATTATATGTATTTGTCTTTATCTGTCTGACTTATTCTAAACAGCATAATACCCTCCAGGTCCAATCATGTTGTTGCAAAAGATAATATTTCATTATTATTTTATGGCTGAATAATATTCCATAGCATATATAAATATAATTATATATGTATATATAAAATTAACATAGGTATACATACATCTTTTTGAGTTAGTGTTTTCATTTTCTTTAGGTAAAAACCTGATGCAGACTCTGGCCAGCAGTGTCCATGGTGTTGTGGATGCAATGAACAAATTCACATGGACTACTGAAATCCTGTGGAGAAAAGGGGATAGCACGGCCACTCTCTGAGAGAGAGCATGCCTCAACCCTTGCTTGGACAAGCTTTTATTGCTTTCTAATAGCATACATCAAAGAAGGTGTTCATTCATTTTGCTCAAGTTTGCTTTAGATGATTACTTTTTACAGGTAACAAAGGAAACGATGTTACTGATTACTTCTTATAGATTAGCAAGGAAAAAATGTTGCAAATGCAAGGGAACAATAAGAGTCATTCGTCTGGTTACACTTCCATCCTCGGGAGAATTAACAGACTTTAGGAAGTTACTTTAAAGATATGCAGTAAACATTTGCTGCTTCAACTCAGGGTGAGAGAGTTTTAGCAAAAGCAAGTCTCAAAGTAACCTAGGTATAATTGGCTTTCTCCCATGGGAAAGCCAATCCATGGGTTTGGCTCCTGTGTGCCAAATGGTACTTGTTGGGTTTCTGATAGGGCTGGGTTACATTTGCCATGCCAAGTGGATTGGTTCCCTATAAATACTCAGAAGTGGAACTGCTGAGTCACATGGTAGTTCTACTTTTAATTTTTTGAGAAACCTTCCAGAAAATTTAAAAAATTATTTTATAATGGCCTTTATCATTAGTCTGATTTAGTCATGCTGATAAATTATGTACAACAAGCAAATTAGTCCTCTATACTTAGTACCATGCTTAAATATAATAAAATTTCATTTAAAAATATTCTACAATTCACATTGTATAACAACACTTAAGAGAGATACATTTTCCCATAGACAGCTGAATAAATGTTATAAATACCTTAGTTTCCAGGATCTTAATAAGGTGGTCCATTCCTTGATTGTCTCTTAGCATTGCTCGTGAGCCCTTGTCATTTGTAATAACATCTAAGGTTTTGAGAGCCAACAACTGAGTCACTGGGTATTCTGACTTCGAGAGCTCTAATATAGAAGAGATTGCATTCAGTTCTTGAAGTGTAGCTCAACACTGAAAATTTTGTCATGAAATATAAATGACCAAATAAGCAATTTTTAAAGCAAAATGCAGTCTCAAGAATGGAGAACTATTTTCTAACAAAGAATACCCTAAGTTATAATTTTCAAATTTTTTATTCCAGAGTCCTTTCCAAAATAACTCACAAATAAAGGTAAGCAAACTCTCAATTGACAACACCAAAATATTCATTTTAACTATGCAGACATTGTCAATAATAAGAAATAAACATGATCTATGACATTTGCAGTATCTATTGTTTCTTTATTATACAGCAGATTCTTATTACTATAAATGCTGTTACAACAAAAGCTATGTATAATGAAATTCTTTTCACATTCTCTGTCCTATTTCAAATAGTCTTTGATAAAATGAATTGATGGCATCAGTTCCTTATTATCTTCATTCAGATGGACTGTTTAGGAAATGCTTCTATGCACGTAGTGCTATTAGCAGACCCTGTGCATGGAAATGCACATCAGGCTCAGTTCAGACACATGACCTTTATTTAAGACATTTACAACATCAAGGGGTCATTAGAGGCTAGACAAATTGCTCTGCAGTGTGTGTCTGCAATTTCACATGTTCGAGTTGTTGCGGGTGGGGCGGGGGGGGAGGTTGGTTGAACTGAGCAATGGAGAAAACAAGACAAAAAGTCATGGAAATCTCCCAAAATCTGACATTTTAAATGAAAACATGGTAAATGTAAAATAGTATTGAAGGTGGAAAAGGTCCCATTTCCATTAACTTTCCTCTATCCATCCTTCAACTGCTAATATTCACCTTCCTTCAGACATAAAAATTTTAGGTGTCTTTGTTTTGGGTTGAATTATATCTTCCCAAAATGTAGGTTGAAGTCCAAACCCTCAGTGCCTCAAAATGTGACCTTATTTGGAAACAGGGTCATTGAAGATGTAATTAAGGTCACAGTGGAGTAGGGTGGGTACTCAATGGTGTCCTTATAAAATTGGTATCTTCATAAAAATAGAGAGAAATGACAGAGGGAGAGATTGCTGTGCTGCAGCTGCAAACCAAGTGATCCCAAGGAGTGACGGCCACCGTCAGAGGCTGAGAAGAGGCAAGGAACGGTTCTACTCAGAGTCTCAGAGGGAGCACGGCCCTGCTGATGCCCTGATGTCAGACTTCCAGCCTCCGCAGCTGTTACCAAATACATTCCTGTGTTTGAAGCCACCTAGTTTGTAGTCCTAGGAAATTAGTGCACTGTTATCAACTAGTACTTCTGTTGTGGAGAATAGTGCAGGTAAAGTCTTTTCACTTCTCTTTAAGAAAAAAAGTAGGGAAATAGAGCTGTAAAGAGTTTTGGGATGTAAAACACAAACGTGCTTGGAGGATTATTTTGGCCTATTGGATAAGGGTAAGCCTTAAGTAACCAGAGAAGAGATACAAAGCTGAGCTGCTTCTTGAGGATGACTTTTGTACGGGGGAGTAAAGGTAAAAACAGTCAGTGCCCAGCCAAGTGGTGAGGACTGCTAAGGCCAGGAATGTATGCTTTTGCTGCCTTTCGTATGAGTCCATCGGGCTCTTCTCTGTATTGTTTGTCTAGATAGTTTGCCTCTTAATGTACCCCGTCCCACCTTTGTTTCGCCATCTCTTCCTTTCACCCTCTACTGCTGGCTACTTATGTGGTGTTTTTGTATTTTCAAATGACCTAAAGTTGATCAAATGTGCATGGAAATTGTTCAGGAACCTGAGTAGAAAAAGAGGCAGAGACGCCAGTCCATTGTGTCAGGGAGCTGACCTGCTGTGGGTGTGAGGGTGCAAATGTTGGGTTGGGAGGTGGGGCAGCGATGGGGAACCAGGAAAGACAACACTGATTGAGGAGGAGAAGGTGGTCAGTTTCCATCAAAAAAGAAAGCAGCACAGTGAGGTCACATGTTGCAATTGTGAATGATGAGTTCTGTTCAGCATACTCAGCTCACTAGGCTTTCCCCAATACATAAGCCTGTTCCAAAATCTTGGTACACAGACCGGGGCATATATTATATCCAATGTGCTTAGCTCACAAGGTTAGATCAATAGGTAATTGCCCAGGTTAACCCTAGTTCAATGTGAATATTAGATTTCCTGTTTCACAAGAAATACATTTTATCTAGAATAATCCCACTTTGATTTGTAAACTACTCTATTCTTTTAAAATTTAAATACATTTTTAAAATGCCCTTTCATGGAAGACAAATACTTATAAACTGTGAAAACTGAAAAAAAACTTATACTAAGCTTCCTTTATTTTATAAGATAAGATCACTACTAGAGATCACTACTAAATAGTACCAAAAAGAACTGATTAATCAAAGCTGGTGAGTTTTAAGCTTTTTATTTTTGTTTGTTTGTTTATGTATTTATGTACTTTATTTATTTTAGTGGGAAAGCAAATTCTATAATCAACTTTGGTCAGAACACATACCTGGACCAAGTTGTAAATGCACTCAATAGAACTCTTCTTCACATCAGAGTCTGGGCTGCTCAGCAGTCTGATGAGAGGCTTTAACCCACCGTGTTCAAGTATTTGCACTTTGCTGGTGTACTCTGCAGATATGCAAAGTCTAGCAAACTCGTGGATAACTACTTCTTCTGCATATCAAAAATAAATAACACAACTATTCAACCATTACTTTAAGGCGTGTTTTGAAAACCAAAGCTCTACAAATCTACCTTAGTTGGAGCCCATCTTGTTTGGAGAGATTTTAATGACAATTCACAATTGGTATTCCATAAACTATTTTCAATAAGTAGTGCAATGAAATGCAAAAAATACACCAGTCCCATTTTTAAAAATACATATAGGATGCCAATTTACCTTCTGGAGCAAGATGAGCAATAACAGAATTCATGGCATCTAATTCTCTTAACAATTTTTAACATCATCTACAACAGAAGAAAAAATATTAATGTTTATTAACAATAATAATAATGGTCATGCCTGTTTACTAGTCCCATATGAGATATGTCCCGTTATTATTTAATTTTACAGATAAGGAAATTGAGGCTCAAAACCCCACTTCGAGCAAACGGTGGGCCAGGTGCCACACCAGGTCCGAGATCAGGCAGACTCCAGCCCCTGCTCCGTGATCACTGAACTATTACACTACCTTCTGAAACACTAGAAAAAATGAGTATAAAACTACAAAATGTGCCTAGAACACATCAAAAATTTGAGTTATTGTGCCCTACACTTGTTTATTATATAATAGTAATTCTTTTCTGTTTTGTTGGGACAATGTTTTTATATCCTGATTTCAAGAAAACACAGAATACACATAAAAATGATCCTCAGCCTTGTTTGGATTGACACATCTTGTTGTTGTTTCAGATTTATTTACTTTTGTAGAGAGAGGGGAAGGGAAGGATAAAGAGAGGGAGAGAAACATTGATGTGAGAAGGAAATATAGGCCAGTTGCCTCTTGTACACCCCCTACCAGGGACCAAACCTGCAACCCACTTAATGTGCCCTGACTGGGAATCAAACTGATGACCTTTCTCTTTGTGGGACAATGACCAACCAACTGAGCCACACCAGTCAGGGCAAGACATCTTGTTTTCATTTTATTTTGTTATCAAATATGCCAAAAATGCTTCAAGACAAGTACTTTGGTTTTTTAAATTCACTTTTGTATTCTTTATATGAACCTAGTTAAAGGTAGACAGGTATGCCCCTACTTCCTTTTTGCCATCTTCAACCCCACTTTTCTGAGAAATAAAACATAGCTTCTACTTTAGTTTTGCAATTTTTCTTCTTGGTCAATTATCTTTGTCCATAAGCCAAAATTAGCATTATCAGAATTTTGGAAAATTTCACTTTGCAGCAGCTGAAGCAGATGGTTGATGGATGAATTCTTCCTTATTAATTGCTGGATATTCTTGCTTTTAATTAGACACCTTTTCCCATGGGATTCAGGAACATGGCCATTCTTTAGCTTAGCTGTTTCTGTTCAAAATGGCTAAACCAGAAGCATCAAAATGATAGCCAGCTGTATGGATGTGAATTGGCTTGAAGTACAAAAGAATAATCGATCTTCTGAGAAGTGTTGTGTCCCAAGGTGGAGGACATTATTTTATAGTTGAAACTCATTTATAATAAGTGCATTACCTCCACAGGTTAAGAAATAATGGCCTTTCACAATACTCAGATCCTTGCAAGTGCCCCAGTGGACTGTAGAGATGTGCACCCTGTGGAAGAGTCTCTCAGTATTCTCTTCTCTTGTGAGTCCAGTGTGTATTGCTTGGAATGACTTCTGTGAAGGCCACACTAAAGTCTCCTGTTTTTACATGCTGGAAGAAAAATATCTCTGGGCTTTTAGATCTCCTAGTACATTCCCCACTTAGCACACAAAATAACCTTCTGTGTACTTCAAAGTTTCTGCTGCACCACTGGCCATGAGGTGAAGAAGAGTGACGCTCTGTGCACCTACTCTCTGCTCCTCTTACTTCTCTGCAGGGAGGATCTTTCCCCCACCCCAGGGAGAGCTCACCTTGTGGCATTGTGTGTGACACCATGCCTTGGTCTGCTTGAATTAGTTGAAAGTTGTCATTAGAGGATTCTCCGTGCCATGAAATTCCCTTTTAGATATGAATTTGGCCCAAATCTGTTCAATGACAGATCTTGTAGATCCCTCCACTAAACCATTTCCTTATGGCTCAATGGACAATTCTGATTCACTGGCAGCACTTGTAAATTGATGGCATCATTGATCCACTTCCTACTCTTCTTTTTGACATCAGATTATTCAAAGAACCTTTCTTTTCTTGAGGTTAATTCAGTAAAAATAATGGATAAGCTACTGCTTCCACCACATTAAATATGATGTTGATCTCTATCCCCTTCTTCCCCACAGAGAACCCTCAGATATGGCAGCTGAATAGAAAATATCACTCATAGTTGGGTCACAGGAATATGTTCTAGCTAAACAGTGTGACACCTTCAATTTTAGGTTGTTGCACAACTGCCAGCACCTTACTTCCTGGAGTAATGGGTTGGCCAAAAAGTCCATTTAGTTTTTTCCATAAAATAAAAGACACATTTTTCATTTTCACCAAAAACCTTATTGATTTGGATATTTTGAGCACATTGGCTATAGCATCCTATTATAGGCTTCTAGTGGGTACAGGCCAGGGGAGCTGCTAAATATCTCCCAATGCATAAGGCAGCCTCACAGCAAAGAATTATTTGCCAAAATGTCAGTAGTACCAACAAACTTTGCAAACCTCTTTTAACACATTCAATCAGTCACAGCACCTTCTCTGTACACTGTGCAAATCTTTTATTGCATTTCAGTTGCATCTTTACCTTTCTTGAAATAATAAAGTATAATACTCTGAAGTTGTTGCATATATTCTTCCATGTTCAATGTTAGAATGGCTACACAAAAATTCACCAGTTTTGATGTTTTTGTAAATACACACTGATATAACAGCTGTCACAATACAATCTAACAAAATTGTTTCAAATAAGGTTCAAGACAACTAAGCCCTACTAGAGCCATTTTATGAAAAAAAAATGAATTTTTTGGCCAACAATAACTTCATGCAATCTATTTTAACTGCATTCTTATTTACAATTTTTGGTTGTATAACATTGACCATCTAATTTATCCTTGACCTTGCATACTCTTTTACATCACCCTTTTCCTAAGATGGCAAGATCTTCAGATTGCCTTAAATGAAGTCTTGGCTTCAAAAGTTACTTCTCCTCACAAGGATCCCTATGAAATCTCTCTTTAACTGACTTTATTAAGTGAGTCTCTGTTATATGACTTCATAAAGCTAAATACAACTGGCAGGCAAAAGAAGACAATAGCTCCATTTTGATAAAAATGTTTAACAAAGTAATTTAAGGGCCTGTCTCAAATGACCCAGGCTTAGCATAGACACATAGCTCAACCACTCTAGAACAACAAAAAGAAGAAGGAGGAGGAGGAGAAGGAGAAGAAGAAGAAAGAATTTGTTTGCAACTGCCAAAGGGAAAGATGGGTCTCATAGCAATCCTTTTAGAACCTGGAAGTCCATTGGAACATTCTGTTGGTTCATCCACTATGAGTGTAGTGATATTATGAGCAACAATAAAGATTAAAAAAAATGAATATAGTGATATTATTAAATGTGTGAAAACCATATGAAGATACAAATTTCTGAAGCAGCAACATTTTTTTTTTTTTAAGAATGACCAAAGATGTCCTGGCTGGTATGGCTCTCTGGGTTGACCACTGGCCTGTAAACCAAAAGGTCACCAGTTTGATTCCCAGTCAGGGCACATGCCTGGGTTGCAGGCCAGGTCCTCAGTTGGGGACGTACAAAAGGCAGCCAATTGATGTTTCTCTCACACGTCAATGCTTCACTCCCTCTCTTTCTCCTTTCCTTCTTCTTTCTCTAATAATAATAATAATAATAATACATTTTGAAAAGAATGACCAAAGATGATAATTAACTGTGTTGTTTCAGAGATGCATTTACTTACAGATTATTCTGTAAACATGACTTTTCACTTAGATCAAGTGATTAGCTGCTCATCCTTTGTTCCAAGTTCCTATGGGCATGTGTGAAAAGAGAAGCAATAGATGTTAATAGGTTGGCCCTCTTAACAAAAAAGGAACTTCACAAGCAGTTGAGGATATCATGTGTTTTATCCATGTCCTCAGTTCAAACAGAAAGTCAGTTCAGTTAATCCCAAAACTGTTTTGGGGGAGGTTTTTTTTAACCCAAATCATTGAATCAAAAGAAAGCTCTTAGGAGTTCATCGAGCATACCTAAGACTCAAGCACTCAGTGGAGATCTTGAAGGCAGCCAAGTTCTTTCCTCGCACTGGTCACAGCCAGCCCAGCAGCTCACAGAGTATGGTTTGGCGGGTATAAGAAGGTTATCTCATTTAATACCCAAATGTAACAATAATTCTTTATATTTTGAGGCCAGAGACTTCTTTAAAAATTTATGAAATTCCCCTGGCTGGCGTAGCTCAGTGGATTGAGTGTAGGCTGCGAACCAAAGTGTCACAGTTTCAATTCCCAGTCAGGGCACATGCCTAGGTTGCAGGCAATGACCCCCAGCAATCACACATTGATGTTTCTCTCTCTCTCTCTCTTTCTCTCTCCCTTCCCTCTCTAAAAATAAATAAATAAAATATTTTTTTAAAGTTGTATAATCTTAGTAACTTTTGTAAATGGAAAAAAAAAACTTATGAAATTCAATTTATAAATCTGCTCAGGAAAAAAATGCAACCAATTTGGAGGACTTCACAGATTATAAACTCCTCATATAGTAGAAAATAAGAATACAAAATAAAATGAACAATGGAAGAACAAAGTAAGCTGGAAAAAACATAGAGACCTAGACATTAAATTAGAAATATAAGTATAAAAAGAAAATTATAATTCTCCTTTCCAAATGGGATGCATTCTCCCCCAATATCATTTAGAAGGAGAACCTGACTTAGAATGCACACTAATGTTAAGGATCATGAAAGACTTGGTGAATAGAAAGTTTACTCAACTATGAGTCAGAGAGTACAGTTCTAATTCTCGCTCTAATCTAAATTCTGCTAATAACCACCTGCATGACTTTGGGCAAGGAACCTAATCCTTTAGGGATAATAACTACTTTTATTTTTATTATTATTATTAATAGTTTATTTTTATTGTATTTTCCATTATCGTTTATTTCCCTTATACCTTCTTCCATCTCCACTAACCACCTGCCCTCACAATCATCACACTATTGTCTGTGTCTGAGTCCTTTTTCTTTTTTCTCGATCCTTCCACCCCTAACCACCTCCCCACCAGAGCTATTAGCCTGTTCTCTATGATTTTATCTCTATTCTGCTTGTTAGTTCAGTTTGTTCAATAAAGTCCACATATGAGTGAAATCATATGGTATTTGTCTTTCTCTTACTGCTTATTTCACTTAGCATAATGTTCTTTAGGTCCATCCATGCTGCCACAAAGGGTAAAATTTAAAATAACCAGTTTGCTTTTTAAGTAATTTAAATAAGAAAAATACTTTATATGTTACTATTTCTAGTACTCTACCTTTATTCTTCGTGTAGATCCACAATTTCATCTGCCATCATTTTGCTTTTGCCTGAACTACCTACTGTACCACAGTCAGCAGTGTGGCCTTGCCTGCAATGAACTGCTTCAGCTTTTGAATGTCTGAAAAGGATTTTATTTCAGGTTTTTGAAATATATTTTTGTTGAGTTTCTATTTTTCTAGGTTGAAAGTTTTTATTTTTCTTTTAGTACTTTAAAGATGTTACTCCACTGATTTCTTGACTATATCATTAGTGGTGATAAATCTGTCATCCTTATCTTAGTTCCTCTGAATGTAACATTTGTTTTCTGGCTGGTTTTTTATCCTCACCCAAGGACATGCTCATTGATTTTAGAAAGAAGGAAAGTAAGGGAGATAGAGAGAAACATCAACGTGGGAGAGAAACATCGATCAGCTGCCCCCCATATGCACCCCAACCAGGGCTTAACCCGCAACCTAGAAATGTGCCCTGACCAAGAATCAAAATCTGCAGCCCTGAAGTTCATGGGACAGTGCTCCAGCCAATGGAGCCACACTAGCCGGGGCTGTTTTCTGGCTGCTTTTAAGATTTTCTCTTTATCACTGGTTTCAAGCAATTTGATTGCGATGTGAGTTGGTGTAGTTTTCTTCACATTCATTGTGCTAAGTTTTGATGAGATTCTTGGATCTGTGGGCTTGGAGTTTTCATCAAATTGTGGGTATTTCTGGCCATTATATTTTAAAATACTTTTTATGTCCTTTGCCTTTTTCAGATACTTCAGTCACACATATATGCAGTCACTTTTGATTTATTTGATTTATATTCTCATTATGGGGTTTTCTCCTGTTTCTTTTTGATGCCTGTTAATTTTCTTATTGAACACCAGAGATTGTGTATTTTACCTACCTAGGTAATGGATATTTTTGTATTTTAGAAATTTGTTCTGGGACACAGTTATCTGGAAAAAATTTGATCCTTTCAGATCTTTCAGAACAGTGCTCAATCTAGGGCTAATTATTTCTAACTACTGAGGCAAGACCCCTGTGTATTCTGCTCAAAGGTCCAAACATCTTCAGGTTTTTCAGTCTGGCTGGGAGAACAAGCACTACTTCCGGCCCCATGTGAGCCCCAGGCACTATTGCCACTCATCCTGTCGGGGACTTTGTCTGACTTCAAGTGCTTCCCTCACACACATGCTGATCAGTATGCAGGGAAGGCGAATACTTGAGTGGGACCCTTTGCAGATCTCAAGTTCTCTCTCAGTGCAACTCTTTCCTCTCTACTACTCTAACCTGGAAACTCTTGCTGTCTTGTCCCCTTGGACTCTCAGTTCTGCCTTCGCAATTCACAGAGTCCAGTAGGCTCCGCGCAAGCTGCCCCTACTTGTGCTGCGGTCCGGAAACTCCCTGAAATCAAGAAGCTCGGGAAGTCAAGGGCTTATTTCCTTTGTTTCCTGCCTTTCAATGGTCACTGTCCTTCATTGTCTAGTAGTGTTTTGCCAACTGCTATTTCATATATTTTGTCTATTTTATTTGCTGTTTCAGTTGGGGTGGGGTGGCAAATCTGGCCCCTTACTCCATCTTGGCCAGAAAGCAGTCCCGTCATTTATCTTAAAAAATTATTTCAGAAAATAGTGCTAGTATAGAACACCTGACTTATAATAACTTTTGTATTGATTAAACATAAAATACATGTCTACTTATTTATTTATTGCATGTCATGTGAAAGGTGATATATAATTACATACATAAGATAGCGAGATGACTTATGACAGCTCTGTAAACCTGAATGAGACTTATGCTACTACAGATGCATAATCCAATGTCTCCCTGACATTGACCCAGAATTCTACATAATCTACTCATGAACTATACCTTCCAGAACCACTCTGATTTTTGCCCAGATTCCCAATGATGACAAGAGTGACACAGAGTATTTCACCATTTGCTAACCAAATATTTTGTTGTTCTCTCATACAAATCCCAACCAATGTTGTATTATCATTTCTTTAAAATCAAATTGCTCCTTAGTTTAAAAGGTCTTGTTAAAAATACCAAGTTATGCTAAACTCTTCAAATAGTCCCAATTAAAATGTTATGCAGTATAATAAAAATCTAATTTTATCACCATTTGGAATGAACCAAATGAACCATCTTTTATGTTTGTAAATCTTCTATGAATAAATCAATGGAATCTAATTAGTAACATTTACCATGTTTTAACAAACTTTGCTTTTTACAACAGTTTTAGTACAAAGATAGTATAAGGAGTTTCCACATAATTCACACCAAGTTTCCCCTGTTAAAATATTTTCCTTTAGTAGGTAATTTGTTATGGTTAATGAGCCATTGTTGATATGTTCTTATTAATTAAAATCAATAGTTCATCCAAAATCCCTAATTTGAGCCTAATGTTCTCTTCCTGCTCCAGGTCCCAGTACAAGGTCCCTCAGGACTTCCTGTCATCACTGCCCTCAGCCCCGCTCGGCTGTGGGAATTTCCCAGACTTGCCTTATTTTGGTGGCTGTGCCCGTGTTGAGGGGCACTGGTTGGGGCAAATGTCCCTGAATGGAAATTTGATTTTTTAAATCATAATTAGACAGGTGTTACAAGTTTGGCAATGTGGGAATAACACAGACATGCCATTTTCCTTATATTGTATCAAAGCCATTGACTTAATTACAAGATTACCAACATGGCTTAGCACTGTTGATTGATTTTGACCACCTGTCTGAAGTGGTTCTGTCAGGTTTCTCCACTACAAACTTATTTATTTTTCCCTGTTTCCATTTTGTACTCTTTGGAAATAAGTCACTGTGCACAGCCCACACCTAAAACAGTTATACTTTGCCTTCTGGAGGGCAGAGTATCTACATAAGTTATTAGGAATTCTGCATGGGAAATCTGTCTTTCCTCTCCCATTTATTTACTTATTTATTTATTTAAGTATAGGCTCATGGATATAATTTTCTACTTTGGGTTATAATCCAACACTACTATATTTTGTTGCTGTAATTGTTTTGGTTTTGATGACTGGGAGCTCTTTCAGCTCCTGTATCATTTACAATTTTTTAAACTACAATAAAATCTTCAAAATGACTCTTCTACCTAGTGACAAAATTACTCCTTCAAATTAAGTTAGGTACTTAGGGAGAGATACTATCTTCAGGTAATGCATTAAATGATATCTGGTTGTCTGAAAGAATTCATCTGACTGAAAGTAAGTTAAAGACGGGATGAATAAAAAGGCTGGGGAGAGAAGTGTCCCTTACATAGTAAATATTTTAAGTAACTAATGAAATAGAAAGATAAACTTAGAAATTCAAACCTTTTAAAGAGAATTTATAAATGGCTTCACATGCTTTGGCCTATATTTCTTCTTCTGGAGAATTAAGCATTAATAACACAGTTGCTACATTTTTGCTTTCAGTTGTTAATGGAGAAAACTGAGATACAGAGAGAAAAATATCAAGTTCACTTTTGAGCTTTAAAAGCACATAAAAAATGAATGGTGTATTAAGACTTCAAAAATAACAGAATCTTCCAAAAGGACATGGTCACTGCCAATTAAGTGCATTGTAAAGTTTTATTTAAAAAAACATTTCTAATACAGAGATAGCTATCACCACCACAGCTCTGGAGTGGAAAGGGCAAAGCATTTTGGGATCTGACAGATTTGGTCTCTCAATTTAGCCAGGTGGAATCAGGCAAGTTACTTAAGCCACCACAGTTTCAGTCTCCTTTTCTGTAATGGGTATAATAATGCCCTTCTCAAAGGATTAAGGAGAGAATTAGAGATCATGTATGTAAAGCACTGAGCACATTGTCTGGCACATAATAGATACGCACTGGATGACATATGTCAGTATAATTCTTAATCAATACACAAGAATCCTATTGGATGCTCTGACAGTCTCAATACTCAGTACTTGCTTTCTGACCACTACATTCTTTCTGGGAAAACAGCAATTATGTATGTAAAACAATTTAAAGTAATAGAAAACAACATATAAAAATGTAAAATTGAATAAAATCTGGAACAGATGAAATGGTAATACAGTATGAAGACAAGTATAAGGCCCTGGTCTGGTGGCTCAGTTGTTTGGAGCATCATCCCATACACCAAAATGTTGTGGGTTCGATCCCCAGTCTGGACACATACCTAGGTTTCAGGTTCGATCCACAGTCAGGGTGTGTACAGAAGGTAACTGATTAATGTTTCTCTCTTTCCCCTTCCCCCTCTCTTTAAAATCAATAAACATATCCTTGGGTGAAGATTTTTTTAAATCAGTAAAGATTTAAAAAGAAAAAGAAGAAAATAAGACTCTAAGGAGACTTGCCCCCTGATTTGAGACCTTGAGAACTCGAATGCAGCTGAGATGAACAGTAACACACTCATGACACCTGCAGACTCTCTCTATCAAGGAGAAAGTAAATTATTACACTATTTTCTTCCATTTCCAGAGACTGGTGGAGGAGGGAGTTCTGTTTGAGTTAAAGAAAAAAAATTGAATTTCAAAGCGTTAGCTGGTTCTTTGTGTTGGCTCTTTCTAAATGGGCAGCTTATTGTGTTCTGGGATACAACAAAAATTGGTGCTCGGTTATAGGTAGAGGATGGAGAGACAGATCACTCTGAAGAAGGAAGCATAATTGTGTGAGGCTGGAAGAGTGAAGAAGACAGAGAAGACGGCAGTAAGCAATGACCTGAAAGGACATGGCTGGGATAAAAATTTCTCCTGGAGGGGAAATAGCTGTTGGATTTTAGGGAAGCATTACCTAACATCCAAATTAAAGCTGTTGTTCGTGTACATCTAACTTTATACTGGAATCTATAGGAATTACATAAGTCACGTTGTTCATTCTCAAGTCTCTTAGACTCTTTTTGGAGAGACAAATCCTCAGTCAAAGTCTGCCCTACACACCATGCTGGAGGCACTTGTAGGTTTCCAGTGACATGTCCAGTGAGGAAAACTACAGCTTCCAGCAGAGCCCAGAGCGATAGCTAGAACGCTGCCTGCAACTGATCAGCAGAACATGAGAACTTTTAAGGGAGAACTTCTGGAAGTATTGGGGGATTGAGGCGTGAGAACTATTTTATCTAGGTGTTAAAGGGTAGCCCCGAATGCCAGAAGACTTGGGGTCATCTGGGTTACAAATGTGGCTTACTGACTACCCCTTTTTTAATCTGAAAAGTTAGGGAGTTGGGTTACGTCTCTTAGATCTCTTCCAGATATAAAATTCTAGAATTCTACGAATTACAAAAACATATGGCAGAGATAATAAATGTTGTGATGAGCAAGGGGAATTAATATGAACTGGGGTCCATGGAGGTGGTAGAATTTTAGATATGATTTGAAAAATGGATAAAATAGAGCAGGTTGAGATAAGGAGAAAGGATATTTAACAGGGAAAACAATACTGGAAAGGTTTAAAATAGGAATGAATGTATTTATGGTGATAAAATAAGAGCTTGACTAAATAGAAAATATACACTAGAAAGCAGAAATAAAATTGAATAATAAGGAACGATGAAGTCTCAGCAAATTACCTAAACCCTTCCTTCAACCAACTTTCTATTAAGGATAATCAACAATTTTCAGAGGGAAAAGAATTGTGACACTAGAGATTATATTCACAGACTCAATAGGTGTATCAACTGTATGCTCAAGTTACTTAGCAAATAGTCTAGCCAGAACTGGGGGGACAAAAGATAAAAACAATAGGGGTAGACTGATGCAGTAAAATATATATTGTAGTTAAACTGAATGATACTGATGTTGTGAATCATAATGTAATTCTTAAAAAAGGATTCCTGAAGTAATAATAACACATTATAAGAAAAAAAAAAGCTAGGTTCTAGGTTTGTTCAACGAAACTCAGGTAAAGGTAATTTTTGGCAAAGAGAGTAGGATGTTACCTGGTTATTACTTATTTTTTATATTAATAGAAAAATGTAGGTTTAGATATGTGTATTTAAAGGCTTCAGATGAGTAGTAGAAGTTCCAAATTACAAAACAAAGGGTTAACAAAAAGTTGCTCAACTCAGATAAAAAAATACAAAAAAATACACCATAAAATATAGCAAAAAACAAAAAACAAAAGAAAAACAAAAAACTTATTGTAAAACAATAGTAATAAAATCAAAGGTATCAATAATCAAAATGAACATCAAGAGGGTAAATAAACTTTATTAAGATTGTCAGATTGGGGCCATTCACACTTCTGGCCAAGATGAAGGCATAAGTAGATACACTCTGTCTCCACACACAACCTAAAGAAGGACAACAAATTTCAAAATGAAAACAACCAGAAATGCCAGAAAATTGAACTGTATGGAAGTCTGACAACCAAGGAGTTAAATAAGAAACATTCACCCAGACCAGTAGGAGGGGCAGAGACCGGCAGCCACGGTGGAAAGGACCTGCAGCAAAGCGGTAGCTGGAGGACCAGGCAAAGCAGCAGCTGACAGAGCAAGTGGTCCCACATTTGTGTGTGAATAAACCGAAAAGAACATCTGAAGAGTGAAACAGACCATGCAATCCAGGGCTCCAGCATGGGAAAATAAAGCCTCAAAACCTCTGACTGGAAAAACCTGTGGGGATTGAGGCAGCAGGAGAAACTCCCAGCCTCACAGGAAAGTCCACTGGAGAGACCCACAGGGTCCTAGAACCTACACAAACCCACTCACCTGGGAATCAGCACCAGAAGTAGCAGAGGAACCAGCTCTTGTGAGTAGCAGAGGAAATGACTGAAAGCCAGCTGACAGTGGAGCAAGTAGCCTTGTTCCCTCTCAGACATCTCCCCCACATTTAGTGCCACAATGCAGCCAGTGGGTTGCCCCACCCTGGTGAATACTTAAGGCTCCACCCCTTATGTACCAGGCATGCTGAGACAAAAAATATATATATGTATATATATATCCCAAGTGAAAAAACATTCAAAGCACCAGATAAAGTACAACTAAGTGATGAAGAGATAGCCAATCTATCAGATACACAATTCAAAAACCACTGGTAATCAGGATGTTCACGGAAATGGTTGAGTATGGACACAAAATAGAGGGAAAAGTGAAAGCTGTGAAAAGTGGAATAAAGGAAAATGTACAGGGAACCAACAGTGAAGGGAAGGAAACCAGGACTCAAATCAAGGGATTGGACCAGTAGAAAGAAATAAACATTCAACCAGAACAGAATGAAGAAACAAGAATTCAAAAAATGAGGAAAGGCTCAGGAACCTCTGGGACAATTTTAAGTGTCCCAATGTCCAAATCATAGGCATGCCAGAAGGAGAAGAGGAAGAGCTAGAAATCGAAAACAATGAAGGAGAACTTCCCTAATCTGGCAAAGGAAATAGACTTCTAGGAAGTCCAGGAAGTTCAGAGAATCCCCAAAAAGTTGGACTCAAGAAAGCACACACCAAGTCACATCATAATTACATTACCCAAGATTAAAGATAAGGAGATAATCTTAAAAGCAGCAAGAGAAAAGGAGACAGTTACCTACAAAGGAGTTCCCAGAAGACTATCAGTTGATTTCTCAAAAGAAAGCTGCAGGCAAAAAGGAGCTGGAAAGAAGTATTCAAGTCATGAAAACCAAGGTCCTACAACCTACATCACTACATCCAGCAAAGCTATAATTTAGAATGGAAGGGCAGATAAAATGCTTCCCAGATTAGGTCAAGTTAAAGGAGTTCATCTTCAGCAAGCTCTTATTATATGAAATGTTAAAGGGACTTATCTAAGAATAAGAAGATTATCAAAAATACGAACAGTAAAATGACAACAAACTCACAACTATCAACAATCAAACCTAAAAAAAACAAAAATTGAAACAAAAACGAACTAAGCAAACAACTAGAACAGGAACAGATTCACGGAACTAGAGATCACATGGAGGGTTATCAGTGTGGAGGGAGAGGGGGAAGAATGAGGAAAAGGTACAGGGAATAAGAAGCTACAAAATAGACAGGGGGAGGTTAAGGATAGTATGGGAAATGGAGGAGCCAAAGAACTTATATGTATGACCCATGGACATGGACTAAGGTGGGGGAATGCTGGTGGGAGAGGGTACAGAGCAAAGGGGAATAAAGGGAGAAAAAATGGGACAACTATAACAGCATAATCAATAAAATATATTTTAAAAATCTTTCAGATTGGGTTAAAAAGCAAAATCTACTCTTTAAAAAATATTGGCTGATATTTCCTCACCTGGATCTTTCAGAATACAATTCCTCTCTGACCAAGATACAGAACATTTCTATCACCCCTGAATATTTCCTCACATTCCTTCCCCAAAACCCTCCCAGAAAGATAAATATTATTCTGACATTTAAAATCAGCACTTAGTTTTTCGTGTTCTTGAACTTCATATAAATGGAATCACACAACATTCATTCTTTCATATCCACCTTCTGTAGATCAGCACACTGTCTTTGAGATCCACCCATATTTGGGTTTTACTAAGTCATACTTTTTATGGCTGTATGGTATTCCATTGTATATCTGCAATGTATATATTGTATATAGCTGCAATGAATATCTCTTATTCATGTCTTTTTGTGGATATATGTCTTCATTTTTCTTGGGCATACACTGAGGAATAAAATTGATGAGTCATAAGGTAAACATATATTTACCTTTCACAGTTATAGTTGAACAGTTTTCTAAAGCGTTTTTATCAAGTTACATTCCCACCAGCTATGAATAAGAGTTCCACATTCTTACCAATGCTTGGTACTATCAGTCTTTTTAATTTGCCTTTCTATGGCTCTTTTGTGATATTTTAAATCCATCTGCTTTTCATAGTTGTCATAGTGAGGAAATGCTCTAATGCTACCCACCACTAGTATATCCTGCCCAGAAGCAGAAAGGTTCCCATTACTTTTTAAAGTTCTCTTCTGTCTCTTCAACTTGATTCTGACTCAGTAGCATCCACCTATCCCTTACCTTTGTCTTCTGCTACTATGCTTGATATCCCACCAATTTTTCTTTGCCTACTCACTTTGTCTTCTTAGCCAACTCTGCCTTCTTAGCAGACACAATGTTCAGACTTTAAGTGTTTCTTGGTAGCCAACCAGCACATGCTGAAAGATACAGTTTCATCATTCAGCTACTCCCATCACAGCTATCCTTCAGTTCCACTGAGATCCCCATCCATTTACTCCCTCTACTTTCTCGTCACCAGCTTTCTCATTGTTTCATTTCTTATGCTACTCAGGTTTTATTACCTACTATTTTAATAACACTCCTGCCAAACCCTAACTCTCCCTGTCTCTATATCTTTTCATCAAATCTATTTTACAAAACCCAAGCCATAAATGAACACTAGTATTTGCTTTCTTTGCATTTTACCCAATCATCCCTTTCAGAGTCAAAAATCTTATGAACTATTTACTTTTCTTCATTTTCCCACTCCAACCTCCTGGTGAACATGTGACTTTCACCCTCATCAAGTCACCAAAGTAGTTCTCACTAAGGTCATCATCAGTGATCCCCATGCCGCCTACCACGTCTTGATAGTTTTATTTTATTTCTAGAGAATTAAAGTAATAAAATAATGTTTAAAATTATAGAAGCATATTATGGTTTATTTAATAGCCAAATCTCCATATTTCTGGCTATGTTCTCTATTACTTTTTATTCATGATAGTTTGGGTAATAAAAGTCTTTGAGCTTTCTTTTCTTTCCCACAGCTACTTTCCTCAGGATATCTATAAAATAGCACTTAACACACTGCACTGTCTCTTAGTTTTACATGTTCACTTCAGTATGTTTTACCATAATTTAGTCAGTTGTTCAGTCCAAGAACCTTGAAACATGTCAGCTCCTCTCTTTCTCACACCCCACATATAATCCATCAGCAAATTCCATCAAATCTACCTTCAGCCTGTGTCCTCACTCTGGCCACTTCTCAGCTTGTCCACAGTTACCCCTGGTCCTAGCTTTCTGTCTGTAATAGCCTCTAAATTGCTCTTCCCGTTTTTACTCTTCTTTCACATTGTAGCTAGAATGGTCTTTTTGTTGTTGTTCTTTTAATGTAATTTTATTTTATTTTTTTCCCATTACCATTTATTTCCCCATGACCCCTCCTCCCCCCAATTACCACACTGTTGTCCATGATCACGAGTTCTTTCTGTTTTTCTTTTTTGCTCAGCCCCTCCACCGCCTCAACCTCTACCCTCAGGGCTGTCAGCCTGCTCTATATCTATGAGTCTGTCTCTATTTCGCTTGTTATTCAGTTTGTTCATTTTAAAAAAAAGAACTTATAAAACTTAACACCAAAAAAAATAAGCAATCTAATTTAAAAATGGGCAATAGACCTGAATAGACACTTTTCTAAAGACGACATACAGATGGCCAATAGACATATGAAAAGATGCTCATGTCACTAATCATCAGAGAAATGCAAATGAAAACCACAATGAGATATCACCACATACCTGTCAGAATGGCTATCATCAATAAATCAACAAACAATGTTGGTGAAGATGCAGAGAAAAGGGAACCCTTGTGCACCATTGGTGGGAATGCAGATCAGTGTAATCACAATGGAAAACAGTTTGGAGTTACCTCAAAAAATTAAAAATGGAACTGCCTTTTGACCCAGTGATTCCACTTTTTGGAATTTACCCAAAGAAATCTGAAACACTAATTCTAGAGAATATGTGCACTTCTATGTTCATTGCAGCATTGTTTACAATACCTAAGATGTAGAAGCAGCCCAAGTGTCCATCAATAGATGAGTGGATAAAACAACTATGGGACATTTACACAATGGAATACTACTTGGCCATAAAAAAGAAAATTTTACCCTTTGAGACAGCATGGATGGACCTGAAAACATTATGCTAAATGAATTAAGCCAGTCAGAGAAAACACAAGTACCATATGATTTGGCTCATAAGTAGAATCTATTTTTTTGTTTTAAATATAACTTAGTTATTGCTACTCTTCTACTTGTAACCTTCCAGTGGATACCCCTTTTTGCACATTAGGGGAAAAAATCCAACCTCCATAACATAGCCTAAAAGGTCCTATATAACCCTACCACCCCACCACCTTGGTGACACAGCTCCCAATTCCTTGCTTACTAGTCACCAGGCACACCAACCTCCTTGGCCTTCCTCAAACACATGAAATCAAACTTTAGTTATTGCTCTCCACCGGGACACTGTCAGCCAGATATTGGTATAGCAGATTTCTGCATTCCATTTAAGTCTTTCTCAAATGTGACCCTCCTGGGAAGGCTTGCCCTAAAGTAGATCCTTTGGATAGCAATGCAGATCCTATTACTCTCCATCCTGCCTCCTACTTTTTCTGGATGGATCTTATCACTACCTGAATTATATTATTATTTGTTAATTGATTGTTTCCCCAACTAGAATGGGTGCTGCCCTGAGGCCTGAACTTCATTTTGTTCTCACGTATATGCCCAAGATGTAGAACAATATTGGTCCAACAAATGAATGAATTTTTTCAGGCAAAGAACTATGCTTTTCTCTTTCTCCAATACCTAGAATAAATCTTGGGCATGGAAACTCAACAAACATCCATAAAGTGCCTCTGGAAACTTCTTTTTTATGATTCTGACCTAAAGTGCCTTAGCTGTGTGTTGTCTGTTGGTGTAAGGAGAGAAGTTTCTCAAGATTCACTGAACCATCAATGGGCTGCTCTAGGAATACATTCTCCCACTGAAATTGGATGCAAAACTTTTTGCATGCATATTTGTGGGGAGAGGGTCCATAGTTCCCATCCTACCCTCGTAAAGCCCCTTGCCCCTGTGTCAAACCCCTGAGAATCACAGCCTTGGATCAGCTTTACTGCTTAGGATAGTTTCCCTAGCATTCTGGCAGATTACCTTCTCCATCAATCCCCATTCACAACAAATTTCCCTTCCATTTTAGAACTCTCACTTCAGAGTCCACTGACATTTCAATACGTTTATAGCTGATTTTAGAAGGATGTGAATAAATCTTCTATGTTGAAACATGGATATGTCATGACCTCCACAGAATGACTACAATTCTCAAAGCAGTAGAGTACATGAAAATACACTTAAACGGCAACAATAGTATGTACTTTTCATCCTTTTTTAAGGGTTTAGAAAACACTTCAGTATTTTTCCATCCTTGTTAAGGAAAAGGTAATCTGGTGTCTGAGAAGCTCGAAGCGAAGACTGGACTGCAAGTGTTTGCACTGAAGAGCTGTTGAAGGAGGAGGAACACCAATGTCTGGCAGAGAGGGAAGCTTGGCATGACATTTGTTTCTCCTGCAGAGCCTACAGCATCATAATAATTTTTTATTTAAAAAGGCACTGAGAATAAAATGATAGGTCTAACACAACTAAATAAATAATACTGCATTGTAATTACATATCCCATCTGCTTTCCTGTGAGAAACAATCAGTTACCAACAAGCTGGCTGTGAAATTATAATTTCACGCTCTGAGCAAAATAAATGATGAACCAAAATTATTTACAAAGAGAAAAGGAGAAAGGGCAACCATTTTGGTTAAGTTGTGAACTTCAAGCTCAGTCAATCAGAGAGGCCATAGGCTTACAGGGACGCTTTTATATGTCTGTGGGAAAACAACGTTGTCTAGAACAGCGCTGTCCGACAGAGCTCCAGTGGTGGAAATGCTGAGTCTGCGTTCTCCAGCGGCAGTCACAGCCACAGGTGACACCTGAGCACTTGAAGTGTAACTAATGTGACAAAGGAAATGATTTTTTTATTTTTCAATTAATTTTAATTAACATAAGTTTAGTTATTATAAATTTAAATTTAAACAATCACATGTGGCTAGTTGCTGCATTAGCACAAGTCTAAAGAACACAAAGATACAAAGTTGAACAGAGTGACAAGTACATAAATCATGACGGCTAAATGATTTTTACAGTGCTGGTAAGTCCAAATAAAAGGCTTTTTTAAATTTTTATTGGAAGGTATGGACCACATCACTGGTCTCAGATCATAAGGAACCAATTACACAGGAAAAGAGAAACAGATACAGAAGGAAGTAGACTGTACCACTCTAGTAAGAACTTTTAGTAGAGACTACATAGCAGTTAAAATATGCTAAAATATTTCTTTTTAGACAGAGGGGAGGGGTGGGAGAAAGAGAGGGAGAGAAACACCAATGTGATTGCCTGACACACTCCCCAAGGGGACCTGGCCTGCAACCCAGGCATGTGCCCCAACTGGGAATCAAAGCAGCAACCCTTTGGTTCACAGGCCAGAGCTCAATCCACTGAGCCACACCAGCCAGGGATTTAGTATATGTCTTATCCATGGTGGATTATCTGTGATGAAGGAGAAAGATTGGAAAATAAGTCCCTATGATGCTTCCTTTCTAGAAAAAGTCTGTGGCATTTTTGGCAGTCTCTGACAAAGAGTTAAAGGTTGAGTTGTGAGGCTGATGAAGAAGGTTCTGGATAAACAAGCCCCAGGAGACATCCCAGTCTTCTAAAGAACTGGGTTTGGTTGCCCAGGTGAGGGAGGAGGTTCTACTATTGTGTGTTGCTCTGATTCAATACTCACCGGGCTTAGATTCCCACAAGCACTTAACTAGGGAGAGAAGTTGCTGACCCATTAACATAAATGTTCAGTTGATACTTAATCATTGATATTCCAGAGCCAGGTAATAGCCTTTTGTGAGGTTAGATACTGTGATTTATCCACTGAAGCTCAATTGCCTCTGAAATACTGAGAGAATAAAATTGCCATGCTCATAAACTCAGAGACCTGACCATGAATCATGACAGTTATACACTAGGCCTCCAGGAATTTCAGTGGATCACCTGCCTCCTTCTACAGTTCTGCAGAATGATGGACAGAGCCTTAACTATGTCATTAATGATGACAGCACTGAGTTCTTAACTGGTGCCAGGCACTGTCCTAAGGGTCCTGTATTGATCTAACCTCTCCTCACCTCTATGAGTGGGTATTAAATGGTTATCCTGTGAAGCACACAGCCTTACATCCTCACCAGGTATACAGAGGTTAAGAAATTTGCCTCAGATCATGGATAATGGGTGATAGATGGAGTAAGAATTCAGACTCTGGCAGTTAACTCCAGAGCCTTACTCTTAGTTGCTGAATATCTTGCCTTATACTAAATATCACCTTCTAAGGTCATTTCTGCTAGTAATTTTTAATGCAATCATTCCACAGGAAGTTTGCCTTGTGTTATAGCATCACAAACAGCCTTTCAGTCAGACATGGAAATAATTGGGGCAGGCAGAATATAGTTGTATTGGTTATTTAAGCCATATCTTCCTATAGCCATCTTCCTAGCTAGTGTTCCCTTTTATGAGAAGGAACGGAGATCAGTAAACCATATATGCACGTATTATTGTATGTTTTGAAAAGAAGGATATTAAGAAAAACAAAGAGAGCTTTTTGTTTTAACCATATCACCAAACATCCTTCTCTCTGTCCCTATTATTACCCATTTTAGCCAGCAGACGAAAGACTAATGAAAATAAAAATCTCTGACATGCACTAAAATGTTCATGGCTGCACAATGTATAATATCCCAAATGGGAAACCACTCAAAATGCCTGTCAGTACTAGAATGGACAGGTAAACTGAAGTATTTTCATACATGGAAACATTATACAGCAATAAAAAGTCTAATTATACACAACAGTATGGCTAAATCTCAATAATGCACTGTTGGACAGAAGTCAGGCAAAAGAGAACACAACTATGGTTCCATTTACACGTTACAGATACCGGCCCCACCACATGATGATGGTGGAGTCCTTGGGGGCCCGGAGGGGTTGCTGGAAAACTGCTCGTGTCTTGTTTTTTGATCTGGGTGCTGGTTACATGGGTGTGTTCATTGTCCAAAAACTAAGTGAGCTGTATCTTTTTGTGTACTTTTCTGTATGTATATTTCAATAAAAAGTTTATAAATGGGGGAAATAAAAATCTTTAGAAGTACTGTTTTCAGGAAATATGTAAGTACAAAACTACCATTAGTTGATACAGAAAAATTTATTTCTCAAGCACTTATGTATCCCCTTTTTAAATCTAGTTTTCATTTATACTTTGTACATCAAGCCTTGCCTAGACTTTGAAGATGTATACCTTGTAAAATATTCCAACTTCAGATACCTTAAATGGTAGCATACTGTTTTAAAGTACAGAATTTACAAGATAGAAGAATGATTAGGTATTTTAATACTACTCTGTCAACTTTTTAGCATAAAGTCAGAATAGGGGAAAGGTGGAGAGACGCTTGGGAGAAGTAGTAGCCTGGGGCCATTGGTAATTGCTACACTGCCTTTGGCTGCCCACAGGGCTGCTGTGAACTGAGGAGGCGGAGCTAGACTTTGTTAAAGCTGGGACTGGGATGGCGTCTCAAGTCTCCATGTGTCTCCCCAAGGATCAGGATACAGAGGACAATAGCAGTGAAGCATGATAAAATTACAAAAAGTCTCTTAGACAAATATATCCATTGATTAATAGTCTCTTAATTCTAATTTTAACCAGAAAGTATTTGTCATCAAGTACTGTGTGTGCTCATGAGTCCACTTTCTGGTAATGAGATGTCAATAATGTTCTTTTGCACCAAAGACAGGTAATGCAAACCTAGAATGCACTAAAAAATAAATAAAAGAATTTGTAATGTTTTAAAATTATGTCAAAAGGAGAGCAGCCAGACTGATAAAATACATCAGGATACCACAACGACCGTCTCTGCAAAGCTTTCTTAGACCTGGGCAGACAGGTGCTTCCAACTGCATTGAAGTGTCATATGTAGGTAGTTACATAGTGTGTGTGTGTGTGTGTGTGTGTGTGTGTAACAGAGTCTAAAGGATTCCCATGGTTTAAATCTTAGTTACTGAGTGTTAGCTATGTGCCAGGCACCAAGAACTTTATTATGTTTTATTTCATTTTACAACAACTCATACAACAACTGAAATGAGTTGGACATTACAATTCCCACTAAAGAGATGAAGAAAAAATGAAATAATTTGTCCAAATTTGACAACTTCATAAAAAAAAAACCAGTTTTCGAGAGGCGGGGCTGCACTGGAGCTCGCATCTGTAACCACGATGCCCCAGTGCTGGCGGGAGCTTCCTGCGCTCGGCTCAGTGTCCTTCAAACCATCAAGTCCTGTGAGTTGACTACGTGGTACTGGTTTTTTTTCATTCATGTTTGATTTGAAGAAAATCACAGCACGTGTCTTTCAAAACAACTTTCTAAACTGAAATTTGTCCATGGTCATTTCTTATTTTAAACACAGTGTTTCAGCAATTCAAAAAATCTAAAGAAAGAAGATAGAAACATGCTTTTAAAAGAGAGCAATAGGGCTTTGTATCGCAAGGAATGCATTACTTCGGCATTGGGGACAGAAAATGATGATGAACCCAGACTTCTCTCTCCACAGAACTGGAGAACACATCTGATGTCCAGCGGGTTACCTTCCGACAACCTTGTGTGCCCGTCTGACAACCACAGCATGACTTCCAGTTAACTTGGAAAATGCACTTGGGTGATTAACATTAATGATAGACTGACAGATGTAAAGTGTTTAAAAGAACAAACCAAAACTATGTATTCATTAACTTGGCTTATAAACATGCCATCCACATACTAGAAAAGCTAATAATCACTCTCTAATTGTGCTAATTATGTAACGACAATGTTGTAAATGTTTGTTTATATAAGGTTAGATTTCTCTGACTCATCTTATCATTAGTCAGACTTTGGACTTCTGCCACTGTGTACTCATGTATATACTGGTACATGGTAAACTGTTTGAACAATTTATTTTTAAAACTGGTTGTTAATGTGCTACTAGTATTCAAATCAGAAACTTACCACATTTTTAGGAGGATGTTCTGCTTTCTTCTTCATCTTTTTACCCATTCTGGGAAAAGATACAATAAATGGTTAAAGTGTCATTTATATATTATATATCTACACATTCCTCAGTTACTTATGTCCTTAGGAATTTTATTTCCTTTAAATTTTACCTAAAAAAGACTATGTGATGTGTGCAGAAATTACTGCACATGTACAAATATGTTACCTACCTCCCTATCCAAACCAAGATTTTAATGTAACTGATTGATAAGATTGTTGGGCATTAGTCCTGGCTTCCAGTTTGGAAAGGAAGAGAATCTATTAGTGATGTAACTTTTACTTTTTCATTTACCATGCTGATAGCTCACTTATGTGGGGCTTGGGAAATGAAGTCCAAGTTACTTTTGAGAGATGCAAAAATGTTTTGCCACAAAAAGAGGGAGTTTTTGTCTGCTTTCTTGCATTGAGCTATCCCAACCACCTAGAAGAGTATCTGGTGCATAGTAGACATTCAGCATTCATAAAACTAATTAACTCTGCTTTTCCTGGGAGTCAGGATTTTGTGAATTATACCTAAGATCTACAAACCCCAATGAACATTTGTGTCATTTTCCCAGATAATAAAGTTTTCTCTAACATAATCTATAGCTTAATAAAAAGTAATTAAGAGTACCAAGAAATGCACTCTTGGGAAATCACAATTTCTCCTTGCAAGACCCTTTTCTACCTGCCTTCGTGTGTCCATGCCTGTGTGGAAAAAACTCAAAGAGATAGTGACACAGTTGATATAGCACAGAGGAATAACTCCACGTGGGTACAGAAAACATTCCAAGATGTCGGTGACTGTTTGAATAACCTTAGAAATCTTCCAAATTTCCTCCAGAGAGAACACGTGAGATTACATTTGGTATTAGGCAATCTCTGACGTTACTTTCTAGCTTCAAGGAAATTACTACAGTCTCAAGACAAATCCCGAGAAAGTGAAAATCCCTAGAGAGAACCTACAGTGCCAAGGCCAGTTCAGATGACTTGTCAAGGGAGAAGAGCAGCTCCTGGCATTAGAGACACAGACCAGAACTTATCACTTATGTTAAAAAGCCACATGTTCACAGAAACCCACAGGGACTTCTGAAAGACATCTACTCCAGGTCCCTAACTTCAGGTCACATAACTTTTGAGATCTTTGATGGCCTGGGCAAGCTTCACTCTGTGATGCACTCCCTCACACTGTATCCATACTTAATACTTTTATGTATTAATACAGTGTATTAATACTTTTATGTATTAAACAGTCAAAATGTATCCATATCCCCCATTATATATAATTTTCATAATAAGTGGTTTTAAAACATTGTAGTTGAAACCTCTCAGGCATCAGTTTGTACGTCTGGAAACTCTTACAAAATGAGAAGGTATTTTTAAATGTAATCAAATTTTAATATTAATGTAAACAATTTAACATTAATTTTCCTGTCTTCATATTTTAGAGTCATTTTTTGAGCCTCACACATCTTTAATAGGTGCTTAAAAAGCACACCAGCCATAGACATTGCGCCCATAATATATCAAGCAAACATAAACTATTTTGGAAAATACAACTGATATCCAAAGACAAATGAAAGTCTATCCTATGATTAACCCCTAGAAAAGGGAGATTTCATAGCTTTTAATAACCAATTTGGAATACAGAATTCTTAAATTTAACAAAAGAACTCCTTATGGATATTTGGGAAGCAATTAAATTACACTGGCATAGAGTTGCTTCAAGTCACCTGATTTTCATTCAGGAAACTGTTTATACTATTTCAGCACAGTGGTTTTGAGTAACTGCATACTGAAGGGTGCAGAGGCTGGAAGGATCTAAACAACAGGATCACAGTGATGCAGCTGGTCCTAGGCTGTGCTGTGAAGCAGGAAGTGTTCAGTTTGTGTCTTTATCACCACACGGGTGTGATTGTTAACGGGGGAGGAAATATACGGCTGGCACAGGCCAGGGACAAGGAGCCTTAGAGGTGACACTAATGTTTAAAAAAATTGTAAACTCATTTCACTTAAAATGAACATGAGACAATTAAATTACCTTATATTAATTTACTCTTTGAAAATTTTCCTTTAAAGCTACAGAGATGTTGAATTAAGAAGATAAATCCCTTTGACTTTCTGAAGCAAATGACACCTGTTTCCCTTGACTATTTTACCACTTGTCCATTGATTTCTTTTATTGCACTAAAATATACATAAATTTATCATTTTAACCATTTTTAAGTGTACCACTTTATAAAGGTAATACACTTCACTATAGAGAATTTGTAAAACTCAAGAAGGGCATACGGAATAAAACAAAAATCACTCAGAAATAAGCTCTGGGAGAAAACAGTATTTTGATACAGTTCATTTTTTGTGTGGGTTTTCTACAGTGATTTTACCATTCTCCCTGGATTTCTATTCACTATTCTCAACTTCCCTTCCTGGGACCATTTTCCTAATAAAGTCCTAAATTAATGAACAGGTTTTAAAATTTCAGTCTCCATTTATTGTTCCAATAATCTCCAATGGAACAGCATATCATGTCATTTAAAACAATATTTAAAGGTCCATTGTGTATCCAGCCAGTTTCCAATTGTTAAGCATTTGTTTCCAATTTTATGGAATAATGGACAAAGCAGCAAGCAACTTTAGACATAAATGAGTGAATTCTTAGGCATAAAATCTTCATCCACATTCTCAACTCTTTTTTTAAGATAAATCCCTAGCTGCAGAATAACTAAATGAAAAGCTATGAACCTCATCGCATTGGGTATGAAAACAAATCAGCTTTAGACTTGCAGCTTCTTGACTATTGAAGATGAACCACATTTTTTTTTTCTTGAGTTTATTGATTACTCGTATTTCTCCTTCATGAACTTTCTGCCTCGGCGATCTTAAATATTTGCTAACGGGGAGATTTATTTTGAGAAGACGTACAGGGGAGGAGGAGAGCTAGAGGAGACCCACTTCGCGAGTCAAGGAATCTGAACCCCTCCCCTCTTTTCTCGGGGTCTCAGTCGTGCTGCAGGTGACACGGGAGCTGACCCCGCAGCTTACGAACCCCACCCCTACCCCAGCCTAACAGAGGTGACCCTTTAGCTGCCCCGATGTCCCCACCCGTGCGGCACCTCTTCGGTCCCAAGTTTAGCTGGGACCTCTGCCCTGGGCCTCTCCACCCCGCGGGGCAGCGGTGCAGCCGCCCACCTGCCTTTCCCGGGCGGGAGATCAGGCCGAGCTGCGGCTCCGCAGACCTAACGAACGAACAGTCATTGCTGCAGAGGCCGGAGCCGGCACGCCTCTCCTCGTCCCGCCTTGTCCCTGGGTTGCTAGGCGACACGGCCGCGCCCGCGCGCTGCAGGAGCGCGCCTCGGCCCGGGGAGAAGGCACCGGGGCGTCCTGCACGCCCATTGTCCCACTGGGATCGCGGTCGCTACCCGCGTTATCCTTAGGTTACCAAGAGTCCCTTGAATTGGGGCTGGGTAGACACTGGAATCCTCTTCCGAGCCGCGGAGGTCCAGCCTAGGTGAAAACTGGTGAGCAGAAGGCGGTGCAGCTCGGATTCCGGCGGGAGAGCTGGCTCTGGGCGCGCAGACGCCGAGATGCTCCGCAGCTCCCCACGGCGGACCGGGTCAGGGTCTCCGGTGCAAACAGCTCCCAACCCCGGCGGCGCTGCCGCGACTTCGCTCAGCTGCAGACCTGCGTTGCCCACCCTTCCTGGATACTAGGGTATCCAGTCTTTTCCCACGGAATCTATCTCTTCCGTTCCAAACGTCATCTTCTTCCCTCTTTTCTTTCCTTTTTCTGCCATTCCTCCCAAGCGCCTTGAACCTCAGTTTCCCTTCCTCCTCCAGCTACTCCAATCAGCGCTTAAGTCAGTTGGCCATCAGTATTTTCTCCTCTAGTTTGCCCCCTGTGATATATACTTTGTCACCCCAATCCAGGGCCTCCTAACTAACGACTGCGATTTCTCTCTCCTTCCAGTTCTTTCTACAGACCACGGACAGATCAACCGTCCAGAAATCTTTGCTCTAGTGTGTCATTTCCCTACTCAGACTTCACTGTCTTCCTAAAATAGGGTCTAAACTCATTAGCCTGGCGTTCAAAGCTGCCTGCCCATCCCTATTCTTTCTGTGCGGCCTTATCTCCCACCACACAAGCCCCAAACTTACTGTCCTCCCAGATTTTTCCATATTTTGTCCTCTCGATGTTTGCTCACTCTGTTCCTTCATCATCTATTCAACAAATGTTTATTAAGCGGTTACTATTTGCAGGTCATGTGTAACTCTTGGGATATTCTTTCGTTTCTACTTAATTAAGCTCAGCTCAAGGGTGTAAGCTTCATAAAATATTCTTTGATTGACTTTTGCAAAAAATCTCTTCCTACTGCAAATCCCTCTGACATACTCCATCTCCCACTTGCTCCTGTTGGTCCTCCAGCCCTAAGAGTGATGATGTTACAGCTGCTACTTTCACATCCCTTTATGTCTCTTCTTGCCTTTTAATTAAACTACCTGATAAATAGATTTGTATATACTTAGCAATTGTTTGTATTAAATTTTCTACAGTCAGATAACATGTAATTTCTGTCTCCTAATTGGACCTTGAATATTGCACCCCTGGATCTCAACTTCTCTCCCTCTCTCCCAGGCCTTTCCCCTTCAGTGTACGTGAAGTCTCTACTATGCCAAGTGCAAAACAAAACAACAAACAAATAACAAAATAAACCTCCTTTGGTCCTGTATCTCCTCCTAGCTATCATTGTTTTTCTTTTTCTCTTCTTGACCATGACTTTCCAAAAAAGTAACCTGCATTTGATACTTCCACATTTTTAACCTCTCACTCACTCTTCCAACTATAGTCATCTGGTCTGTTCCCACCACTAACATTACCAAAATCCATTGGCTGTTACTTAGTCTTCATCTTCCTTGACATTGCTGCTGCATATAACACCCTGGGTGATACCTCGTTTTTGAATCACCGTCCTCGGTTTCCTTGATTCTACTTGCTCTAGACCTCCTACTTTCCTGACTATCATTTAAGGTATTTTTTTATTCCGCCTTAAATGATATTCCCCAGAGATCTGTCCCCAGCTCTCTTTTCATACTATTAGCTTTTCCAGAGTGATCTTTTTCATATTTGTGATTTCTCTGCCATATATTCAGCTCCAAATCAGACTCCAATACTGAGCTCTAAGCTTATACATCCATCCTCTTACTGGACACCTCCGCCAGGATGTTCACAGGCACCGCAAATATCAACATTACCTGCTTAAACTGATCACTTTCCCAATGGAAACATGTGCTCTTTGAATCGAGGAGTACATAGATACCTAAACATGAAGTCTGACACCCATTCTAGAACCATTCTCCTTCATATACACTCAATTATTTGATTCCCCAAAAGTCTCTTGAATTTATTCTGACCTTTCCATTCCCATAACCCTAACATAGAATGTCACCATCTCTTACCTAAATTCATCTAACAAGCCTTCTGACAGGTCTCCCATCTTCTAGCTTTATCCAAACTTCAGTCTATCTTCTCTAGGATGATCAGTTATCTTTCTAATGTCTCTTTCTTTGCTGGCTTCCCACTGCTTCACCACATACGTAATGAGATGCAACAAGATTCTTTTTTTTTATTATTGATTTTAGAGAAAGAGGGGGAAGAAGGAAGAGAGAGAGAGAGAAACATTGATTTGTTGTTACACTTATTTATGCACCCATTGGTTGCCCCTTATATGTGCCCCAACAGGGGATGAAACCTGAAGCCTTGGCATATTAGGGTGATGCTCTAACCAGCTGAGCTGTCTAGCTGGGGCCACAACAAGATTCTTAAATTGGCATTCAAGACCTTGTTCTGGCTTACTCCACACTACTGCAATAGCTTCTCTAATCACTAAAATAAATTAGCGAATTGCTCATAATTCTCCAAGTACACCATGAAATTTTCTGCCCTTTGCTCTCCTAATGGGTCTAAGAACTACCTATTGGTCTTTCAAATTTTATTTTAGTCATGATTTTCTCCAGAAAGTTTTCACTGGCTTCTTTAGATGTAGGGAAACATTTCTCATTTCATGCCATCACTGTATGTTACACATGCTCTATTTCTGCTGTTTTCACATGATATTGTAATTTATTTATATGTGTCTCCCCAATTAGGTTTCTAAATGTTCTTCAAATAATTAACATTTATTGAATTGTCTTTATGAACCAGGCAAATATGAAGTGGTTAAAGTGCATCATTAAATCTCCCCATAGCCTTACAAGGAATGAATGAAATAATTGACATAGGTCACCTACTAATAACAGAGGCAGGACTTGAACCAAGGTCAGCTTGACTCATAGCCATGTTCTGACCCAATACATTGTACAAACCCATCCTGAAAACAGTGTTATAACAAATTGTAAAGAGCTTTCATGAAATCATTAAAACTGCTGTTTTGATTTTTTTTTCACAGCAAGTTCTGTTTATTTTTTTGGTCTGGTATTTTTACCATGCATAGTTGGATGACTTTTGACAAACGTTTAGAGTTGTGTGACCACTACCACAATGATTGTACAAAACATTCCCATCATGCCCCTTTGAAGTCAAACCTCTCCCTCTACCCCACTTTCCTGGGAACAACTAACCTGTTTTGTTCTGTTTTGTTTTTTACTTAATTTTGCCTTTTGTAGAATGCCTTGTACACAGAACCACACAATATGCTGCTGCCTTTTGTGTTGCTTCTTTAATTTAGCGTGATGCTTGTGAAATATTCCCATGGTGTTGCTTGTCTCTTGATTGTGAGTAGTATTGCACTACATGGATGTATATCTATTCACTGGTTGATGGACATTTGGGTTCTTTCCAATTTTGGACTGTTACAAATAAATCTGCCCTAAACATTTATACACAGGTTTTTATGTGAACATATGTTTCTCCCTCCTTGGGAAAATACCCAAGATTGGAATTTCTGTGTCTTATGCCATGTGTATATTTAATGTTTTGAGAACTTGCCAAACTGTTTTCCAAAGGAACTATACTATATTTGCATTCCCATCAGCAATAAGTGAGAGAGGGAGTTGCAGTTGCTTCATATGCTCTACAACACTTGATATTGTCAGTCCTTTTAATTGTAGTGGGTGTGTAGTGGTATCTCCATCTGGTTTTAACTTTCATTTCCTTCACGACTAATGGTGAGCTCATTCTCTGTACTTGTTAACCATTTCTATATTTACTTTTGTGAACGTGTGTTCAAATATCTTTTTTACTTTGAATTGAATTGTTTGTCTTGCTATTACTGAGTTCTAAGAGTTCTCTAAATATTCTGGGTATAGATCATTTATCATAAATATATATATGTAATTTGGAAATATTTTCTGCAGTATATGCCTTATTTTATTTCCTAAAACTGTCTTCAAAGACCAGAAGCTTTCAATTTTCATGAAGTCCAATTCATTCTTTTCTTTAAAAGTGAGATTTTTGTGTTGGTTTTGCCATAAGAAATCTTTGACTAACTCCCCCCTCCTCCACAAAAAAAAAAATTAAAATAAAGAGTTTTTCTTGCCCACTCAGTGTGGCTCATTTGGTTGGGCATCATCCCATGGACCGAAGGGTTGTCCAGTTGGATTCCCCATAGGGGTGCATGCTGGCTTTCAGGTTTGGTCCCTCTCTCACATAGATGTTTCTCTCCCTCTCTTCCTGTCTCTCTTCCCCTCTATCCAAGATAAAACAAGAGCTTCCTTTATGTTTTGTTTTAGAAGTCTTATCATTTTGACTCTTACATTTAGATCTGTGATCTATTTCAAGTTGATTTTTGTAAATGGTACTAGATAGGGATAGAGTGTTATATATTTGTTTATGGATGCTCAAATATTTCAATACCACTTGAAGAAAATCTTTTGAATTACTTTGGCATCTTTGTCAAAAATAAATTAACTCTTTATATACAGGTCTGTGTCTGGACTCTATTCTATTCTCTTGATAAATATATCTATCCATATACTAATACCATTATCTCTTGATTATTGTGACTTCACAGTGAGTTTTGGAATCAGGCAACATGAGTCCCTTAAATATTTTCTTTTTTCAATTTGTATTGAGCATTTTAAGTCCTTTGCAGGTTTTAAAATTAGCTTAGCATTTGCTACTAAAAAATCTTTTGGAATATGGGAGTTTTATTTAATCTATAGATAAATTTGGAGAGAATTGACAGCTTTAATAATATTGAGTCTTCCCATTCATGCATATAATATATATCTCCATCTATTTGGATATTTAAAAATTTCTCTCTGCATGTATAGGTCTTACACTTATGTTTTTGAAAGACCTGTATCTGAGTATTTTATGGGTTTTTGATGCTATTGTAAAAAAGTACTTTTAAATGTCAATTTCTTTTTTTTAAGATTTTATGTATGTATGTATTAGAGAGGGGAAGGGAGGGAGAAAGAGAGAGAGAGTAACATCTATGTGTGGTTGCTGCTCATGTGGCCTCCACTAGGGACCTGGCCTGCAACCCAGGAATGTGCCCTGACTAGGAATAGAACCTGCGATGCTTTGGTTCGCAGCCCATGCTCAATCCACTGAGCTATGCCAACCAGGGCCTAAATGTCAATGTCCAAATCATCATTTCTCATATAAATAAATCATGTGATTTTTACATATACTATGACTTTGTTAGGCTCACTTTTTAGTTTCAGTAAGGTTTTTTTGTAGATTCATTAGCACTTTTGAAATAAATGTTCATGTAATCTAAAAATGAAGATATTTTTATTTCATCCTTTCCAGTCTGAATGTCCTTCTTTTTTTTTTCTTGCCCCATTTCACTAGATAAAACCTCCAGTACAATGTTGAATAGAAGTGGTATAAGCAGACATTTTTGTCTGGTGCCAAATCTTAGGGAGAAATCACTGTCTTTACCATGAACTGTAAGGTTTTTTTGTAAATGCTCTTTATCAGGTCGAGAATGTTTCCTGTTACTCCTAGTTTTGCTGGTGGGTTTTTTTCATGAATAAGGTTTAATTCTGTCATTTTTCTCAGATTATTTAGATGATCATATGGTTCTTCTTTTTCAGTCTATTAATATGTAGCATTGCATGAAATTATTTTTAAATGTTGAACCAACCTTGCATTCTTGGAATATACTCTACTTGGTCATTATGTATTATAGTCCACATAAAACTGAATTGATTTGGTGATATCCCTTAAGGATTTTGCATCTATATCTGTCAGGGGCATTGGTCTGTAAATTTTTTATTATAATATCTTTGTCCCATCTTGGTAACTGGATAATGCTCATTTTGTAAAATAAATTGAGAAGAGTTTCTTCTCTTTCAGTTTTCTGGAAGTGTTTATGTAGAATTGGTAAGACTACTCCCTTATAATTTATCACTAAAGCTATCTAAGCCAGGAATATTTTCTGTGGGAAGGTTTTTAAGTATAAACTTTTTAAAAAATGATTTTATTTATTTATTTTTAGAGAAGGGAAGGGAGGGAGAAAAAGGGCAAGGGAAACATGAACGTGTGGTTGCCTATTGTGTGCCTTCCACTGGGGACCTGGCCCATAACCCAGGCATGTGCCCTGACTGGGAATCAAACTGGCAACCCTTTGGTTCGCAGGCCAGCACTCAATCTGTTGAGCTACACCAGCCAAGGCTAAGTATAAATTTTTAAAAAATAGATACAGAGCTATTCAGATTATTTCCTTTGAGTGACCTTTGGTAGTATTTGTAGTTAAAGGATTTGCCCACTATAAATAACTTGCTAAATTTATTAATATAATTTTTTCATAATATTTCTTATTGTTTTAACTTCTGTAGTATCTATATTGATGTTCTGTCTTTCATTCTTGATGTTGCTACTTTGAAAATTGATTTAAAATGATACATTTACACAAAAACCTGCACGTGGAAGTTTATAGCAGTTTTATTTGTAATCTTGGAAGCAACCAAGAAGTCTTTCAATAGATGATTGAAAATTTTATTTTTTGCATTAAAAAATAAAAAATAGCCGTATCATGGAATATTATTAAGGGATAAAAGGAATGAGCTATTAATTCACATAACAAAATTGATGAATCTTAAATTTATTTTGCTAAGTCAAAGAAGATAAACCAAAAAGACTAGAAATCTGATCTCATTTATTACAGAATCTGGAAAAGGTAAAACTGTAGGGATAAAAACAGATTAGTGGTTGACAGGGCTTTTTGGAAGGGAGAGCACGATGGAACTAATATGGTACTGTAGTGGCACATACATGATGCCATGCATTTGTCAAAACCCATAAAACTTAACAGCACAAAGGGTTCACTTTAATGTATACAGATTAAACAAAACTAATCAGGAGGTTGGACTGTCCTAGGATTTAATGCAGACTGTAATAAAAGAATTTAAATGTATTAAAAATATATGTCATAACCTCTCTGAAAGGGATGAGGGGAAATGGAGCTGACTTAAATAACTTTGGGAAATGGTGCTTTGATTGAAAACAAAAGAACTATCCATAGAGTTGTTTCCCACAGGAGTTTATAAAGTTTAATAATTCTGAAATAGCAGTACATTTATTTGGGGGTTAAGCAAATAAAAAGGAAAGGCAGACACACTACCAATAAGTAAGATTTTAAAAGATCAAAGATCAAATTATCTGATAAAGGGCAAGAAAGCAGGCTTCATTCATTAAAGAAAAAGTGATAATCTGCTATTTGCCCCTCTATTTATGTAAACATAATTTCTGACCAAGGTAACAATAAAGAATATGAAAGGCTTTTGATCAGAAATTACATTTGAGAGTTTTGAGCCTAAATCAGCAGCATGTGTGTGTGTGTAAAATATTTACAGAAGTAAATTCAACTTTTTCAATAAAAAATGTGAGACTAATTCATTTGTAAATGTTTTACATTTTCTTTTTTCTTTATCATAAATATGGACTATAAAGAAAAATGTTATAATTTTTTCACTTAGTCCCATCCTGACTCCCCCAAATCTCCTTCAGTTGACTCAGTGTGATTTACAAATATTATCACTTTTTGAATGTGCCATATGTGGAAAAGTTTGAAAACTACTCATCTAAAGTTTTGTTGACCACTAGAAGCTCTCTGTGTTGGATCTGCATGATTTGTCCCCAACAGTCAGCCCCATCCCGTAACTTGACATTTTTTATACATGGATATCATCAATGTCTACTAAACAATTTATGAGAGCTATTCCCACTCCCCCTAAATCAATGCACTTCTTTTCCTGGTATTATGGTACCAGAGCAGCAAAGTAGCTATCTCAATACTGTCCATGAATATGAACTAGGACTAGGAGAGTGAGAAATCTGATGGATTTTTCTACTCCACCACAGACAACACTCCTTTTGCATCGGGATTATTACTGACCTTCAGACTCAGCATTTCTCCCCTGGACTCTGCTCCAGTCTAAATAGCTATTTCCTTGGCTAGGAGACATTTTGTCTCCTATATGATGTATGTTATAAAATCAGTGTCCTTTGGTACCACCCACAAGTACTGTGGTTTTGGAAGCTAATTAAACCTCATAACATGATCAGCTCTCCCATGTTAACAACTTAAGAGTCTTTAGCATAACCAACTTCATTTGATTCAGTAAACATACTCCCCAAAATACATTTTTGAAAAGAGTTTTTGAAATTTAATTATACTTTATGAACACTTAGAGAAATGTGAGGATGAATCATTTTATATATATAAAAAAAGGAAAGAGATGCTCTGGCTGGTGTGGCTCAGTGGATTGAGTGCCAGACTGCAGACCTGAGGACCAAATGGTCACCAAGTCAATTCCCAGTCAGGGCACAGGCCTGGTTGCAGGCTGGGTGCCCAGTTTGGGGCGTGCAAGAGGCAACTGATCAATGTTTCTTTCACAATCCATGTTCTCTCCTTCCATTCCCCTCTCTCTAAAAATAAATAAATTAAATCTTGAAAAAGAGCCCTGGCTGATGTAGCTCAGTGCAATGAGCATGGGCCTTCAAACCAAAGGGTTGCCAGTGTGACTCCCAGTCAGGGCACAGGCCTGGGTTGTGGGTCAAATCCCCAGTAGGTGGCACTCGAGAGGCAAGCACACATTCATTTTTCTCTCTTTTTCTTTTTCCCTTCCCTCTCTCTAAAAATAAATAAATAAAATCTTTAAAAAGAAAAGAGTACTTGAATAAAAGAAAACAATTATCTATTATTTATCTATTTTATTAATCTAAATTTGCTTCAAGTGAGGAGGTACATTTGTATAATAGTTGGTGATTTATCATAATATGTTCCTTGTAATGTGTGCTTTGAATACATTTTTATTCAATTTGAATTAGTCATGTGATTGTCATAAATCAATTAAAATTGATGAAGATAAAGAATAAAAATCCAAGACTTCTGTTTAGAGCATTTAATACAGCCCTAGCAATGTACGAAAACCCGTAAACAGTATGGTGAACTCTCACCCTTTCTAGAGCTGAAGCATACATGGTTCGCCGACAGGTACTGTAAATAGTTGCTCTTTTTCTCAACAGCGGATCGCCACAAGGCAGTTTCTTCTACTACATTGTGTTATTTAAAAGTTATCTGCTTTTTTGGCTGTAGTTCAAGGGAGTTCTTTGCCTGTAAATCCTTTTTATCTCATGCTATGTTTGAAGCAAAATCTTGGCACAGTTTCAGTGCATTTGTCTTGTACCAGGGGAGAAAAAATTAAGGGTCCCAGAGACTGTCACTTTCTGCAAATGGTCATGGAACAGTGGGGAGCCCTGTAGACTATTCAAAAGGGTAATACTACTAAGCACCCACTGTGAAAAATAGGATAACCTTACATGAAAGGCAGCAACACTATAAAAAAGATCATTTACCAGCCTAAAAGACAGAGTTTCAAAGTAAACAATGCTCATTGTGTACTTGACTCCAGGCCTTTAAAATGAGCTTAACTTAGTGGACTGGGTCCATAAGTAGCTGTCTTTTAGTGTTTAGTCTGGGTTTTATATTTCTTTGACTCTGACTCAGCTTCTGTAATTGCTCTATGGAGATATCCTCTAGTCTGTTAGAAGGCATGAGGTGTAAGAGAAGTCGGGGTGCACCCCACTTAAGAAAAAGAGTGATAACAGATGTCGGAGACAACATATGCCTTCTCCCAAATCAGAGGGTGACTCCTTCAGACTGGTGAAAGGGGAGATATCTGTGGATCTTAGATCAACAAAGACCCAGGCTGTGCTCCCTGTCAGTGCCCCAGGAAGCTGCAAGAACCAGAAAGGAGTGGCTGAATTGTTTATTTAGGAGAAAAGACTATAGGCTCCAAGTTTTCAATCTTGTTCATGTCAAAACAGAATTAGATGTGCCAGAGATTTATTGGGGAAATGCTTGTGAGTGATAAAGTGGAGAGGAAACAGGAGTAGGTGGACCACCATGCAGGACTGAACTGTGCAAGAATAGAGGGATGGAAAGAATTGGGTAAGAAGAGGCTCAGACTGCAATGCAGCCCAAGAAAGTCTCTGAGAAAGTCTCCAGCAGGCTGACAGGGATCCCCAAAGCAAACACTGTCCATTAGAAGAGACCCACAGTGGGCAGTGATGGCCTGGCTCAATATCTCCACTGTCACCCCATCAAATGCCAAGAGCGGCCAAGGACAGCATGAAAGCAGCAGTCACTTACCTTCTCACCACAGGGTCTCTTGAAAGGAAATCTGAGCAGTATATCTTCGCAACCCCCACAATGATTCTAAATTGTTAACTACTGCAAAATAAACAAGAAGAGTGAGGAGAATTTCAAAGAGAAGAGTGAAGGGGGATTAACCTTATTGTCATTTTTTTTGCTTATTTATTAAAGTACAAATCACATAGAGTAAAATACAGCAAAGTGTAATCTGATGAATTTTTACAATATATGCCTGTGTAACAACCACCCAGATGAAGACACAGAACATTTCTAGCACTGCAGAAGGCTCCCCTGTATTCCTCCCAGTCAACACCTTTGAAAGGATTCCTTATTTTGACCTATAACACACAAACAATTCTGCCTGTTGTTTGAACTTCATGTAAATGGCATCATACATCATGTACTGTTTTATGTATAACTTTTTTCACTCAACATCATGAATCTGTGAGATTCATCCATGTTGTTTATAGCAGTAGTTCGGTCTTTTTCATTGATATAATTATCCCATTTTATGTATTCCTTCTATTGTTGATAAATATTTGGGTAGTTTCTAGTATGAGACCATTATGAATAAACATTTCTATTGTAATATATGCATTAAGAGCACCCTGCTTTAACTATATCCTACAAGTTTTGATATATCATTCAATTAAAACTATTTTCCAATATTTTCTGTGATTTCTTCTTTAAACTATGGGTTACTTAAAGGCATCTTGCTTAATTTCCAAAGATTTTCAAACAATGTATTATTGTTGATTTCTAATTTATTTTCACTTTGATCAAAGAATATACTCTTTGTACTTTCAGTCTTTTGAAATTTGATGACTTGCTTTTATGACCTAGATTATGTTCTATGTTGATAAATATCCATGTACACTTACTATGAAAATGTATATGTGTATTCAGCAGTTGGGTACATTTCATACATATCATATATATGTACATGTGGAAAATTTGTTAACTGTACTATTCACATCTTTTATCCTTGCTGATATTTTGCCTACTTAGAAAGGTCTGTGAAATATCTAACTATAATGGTAATTTGTTCATTTTTTTATTAGTACTTTCAAAACTGTTTTATATCTTTTCAAACTATGATATTAGACACATACAAACTTAGGATGTTTATGTTTTCCTGTCAAATTGATCTTTTTATCATCATGAAATATTCCTCCTCAAATTGACCTCTTTTATTAATATATAATTTAGTCTTTTTTGATGATTGCAAGGTATATCTTCAGCTATTTATTTATTTGTTTTACTTTCACTGTTTTAGTTGCCTTCTCCCCTGTGGGTCTGTGTTTCTGCCCTCACATGGCATTCTTTTCACTGTGTATTTGTGGCCAAACTTTCTTCTTTTTATAAGGACACTGGCCATTGGATTAGGTCCCACTCTCATTCAGTATGAACTCATCTTAACTTAATTAGCTCTTCAAAGAATCTATTACCAAATAAAATCACATTCACAGGTATCAAAAGTTAGGACTGATACATATCTTTTTGGGAGATGCTCTTCGGTCCCCTATTTTTGCTTCTATGTAAATGTCCCTTAGTAGACTTTCAGCTTCTTGAGAGCAGGAGCTTTATCTTTACGTCTGAGAGTCTAACATAGCATCTGAATTATATTTGGGTACTCGGTAAATGTGTATAGAAGATAAATGAAGTTAATTAGAACAATGCTTGCATTGCTAAATATCAACTTGGGAAGACATAGGAGAAAAAATAGAGTACTATAAACATATTTCAGTTTTGGGCTGTGAATCCAACTCTGTATATAGTGCACACAAATTTTGCATGTAAACAACAGAAAAATCCAACTCACACTGTCTTAAACTAAAAAGGAAATGTATTGGTTCATGTACCTAAAAGTCTAGTGGTACAGGTGACTTTTCATGTGACTCATAAGCTTAATGATAGAACCAAGAGAAAATGTAGAAGATTTCTTCTTTCAGGCATGACAAAATGACTGGTACTCAACTAGCCATAAACAACTAGAAAATTGAACGAAAATATATGAAACAAGTGTTCTTAGACATTGTAAATAGTCAGGACTATAATACAAATGAGATGAAACAAATAAGGTGAAATTAATGACCAATTACCAGAGGAAGGCAGAAGATGGATTTCCAGATTGTAGCTCAGAGAGGGAGAACCAAGCAGACCACGGTGGTACTGCTGAGCTAGAGAGACAGAAATCTGAGTTTGGAAATGCCAAGGTGAATGGAATTGCAAGGCTGAATACTGAGGAAAATAAAACTGAGCAGAACTAGAGCTCCAGGAATCTGAACTTTTGGCTGAATGCTGAGCTGTACATGTGCAGTGCAGGAGAACTTCACCAAGCATTGCAAAGGAGCTGTAAGCTGAAAAATCCCCAGAACTCACTTGGGACTGAAAGATGTTTGATTGTCTAACTAGCTAGAATGGAGAGATAAAGTTGAAAAAATGAAGCATAGGCTAGAGACAACAGAAATGTTGCAACTTAGTAATAATGCTAAAGTAGCCTTGAGTTAAGGCTACTGTGAACCCTCCCTAACAAAGCTCATAAATAAGCATCAAGGTGGTCGACAAATAACTTACCCACTACTGATGACAAAATTCAAAACTCTTTTTAAAAAGTTTTTTAACTCTGCCCTGGCTGGTGTAGCTCAGTGAATTGAGTGCGGGCTGCAAACCAAAGTGTCGCAGTTTCAATTCCCAGTCAGGGTACATGCCTGGGTTGCAGGCCATGACCCCCAGCAACCGCACATTGATGTTTCCCTCTCTCTCTCTTTCTCCCTTCCTTCCCTCTCTAAAAATAAATAAATAAAATCTTTTAAAAAGTTTTTTAAAACTTTTTAAAAAGAGTTAAATACTCAACAACATAATAATCATAACATCCAGGTTCAACTGAAAATTACTAGATAGGCAAAAAGAATACTGTGATCCATATCCAATCATCTATTAAAGAATGTTTCAGTTGTTTCTACAGCTTTCCCTGAATCAAGCAGAATCTTAGCAACATTTTGTTTCTTTCTTTCCTTCTACTCCTAACTGCCTTACTCCTGCTGTTTCATATATTGCATTCTTCTAAAATATTATTTCCAATTTTTTATTATTTTTGAATTTTTTAAATTAACACATTTAAACCTAATAAGCTGTTTCACTGATTTATTTATTTTGTGTCTTGTATGCCACTGCTTCCATTTAAATACATTTTTCTTCTTCCTGGATGTGACGCTTTGAAATGTGCCAATTTGAGTGGGCTGAACTACATTTCCCAGAATTCCCTTTCTTGTATGTTTCTAGTTAGGATGCTCATACTTCCTGTTACTGATTGGCTGATGCACCGCCTATGCATGCAGCTATTGTTCTACCTTCCTGTGGATCATCCTTCCACTTCTCTGACCCCTGAACCAGGCGTGCATGTTTAACTCTGAAACACAGAGCCCAGCTTCTGCAGAATACCCTTGTCACCAATGTCAGAAGGAACCAGGATGGGCACAAGTTTTAGTCTCTCCTCATGTGGTCCTAGATGATGTTCATGGGTTCCATCCTGCTCATGATCTTTCCATGCTGACTGCCTACCCCGTGGACTTCAAGCTTCATTATCAAATGCAGACAATAGTTTTACAGAGACTGCTTAACTACATAGCTCCCACAATTGTGTAAGTGGGTAAGCCAATTCCCTGTAACAAGTTTCTCTGTACAGAGGGATATATATGTATATACCTCCATCTTCTGCTGGTTCTGCTCCTCTGCTTCCCCAACTGATACACTAGAATCCATCTATTAATTCACGAAAGGTGTTTTACTGCAGCTCTTCTTACATTTTCAGCTATGATTTTTAAAATTTGAACCTGTCTGCTTTCCATATTTTTAGAAGTGCCTCATAGTTCTTGGCCTTCAGTTGCTCCCCTTGTTTTCTAGAGCAGGTATAGATTTTCCAGTTTATTTTATTTATTTTCTCTTATTTCTAGGGTTTGTGAGCTCCATCTGCTATCATGACCCTGATTTAGTTCCTTTAGTTTTTCTTTTTTTTCTTTTTAAATAAAGTACCTGGAACCACTTTTAAAAAGGCTAAGAAAGTATTATCACTATAGCTAAGCCTCCTTAGTTTAATGAGTATGAATTTGTAAAAAGTTTAAATACAACCCTGGCTGCAATTGTTCTACCTTCCTGTGGATCATCCTGCTACTACAGTGGATTGAGTGTAGGCCTTCAAACCAAAAGGTCACCAGTTCAATTCCCAGTCAGGTCACATGCCTGGATTTCAGACCAGGATCCCAGTTGGGGGTATGAAAGGCAACTTATCAATGTATCCCTCAAACATTGATGCTTCTCTCCCTCTCCTTCTCCCTCCCTTCTCTTCTCTCTAAAAGTAAAAAATAAACTCTTAAGAAAAAAAATTTACAGAAATTTTAAAGGAACAAATGGTGAGGACATAATTTTCTGCATCTGAAAACTCCTGATAGGTAGGTTGATATACTTAGTAGAAGTAAAACAACTGGTACACATTCTCAATAATAGACATGAAAGCATTTCTACTAACCTAGGGGAAAGGGGGTCAATATTCTACTTAAATGGCAAATAACTTCCTTCCAAGAAGAAAAGTCCTTTAATCTGCTTTACCGTAATTTTTTCATGTCACACTAAGTTAGGTTTGATTATAGAGAAAAAGAAAACTACTGTCTATCACATTTTAAATTTTCAGGAGTTACTCAGTTTTCCTGGGTCTTCCCCAATTATATCAGAGGTATGTTAACTTGTTTTTTTCCTGCTAAATTTTTTTTCAAACTTCCAGATTAACAAAATATCTTCAACTATATTAACAAAGGATTGCCACATACCGGATTTCCTAGAAGAATCTAAATTAGCATATCAGTTGTCATGCAAATGATGCTTCTGCAGTGCTGGAAAAATGAATTGTAGTAAAACCTAATTCTTGAATGGAAAAGTTGAATAATCTTCTTACTATGTTGTCATTCAATTGTTAAATTATTTACTCTTTTTTACATTATGACTAACAATCCAAGGAATAAGGTATATGAAGCACTTTAAACTATGAACCACCAAAATAAGGTAAGGTAAAGTTGCTATAATCTTTGGTTTAACTAAGCGCTACTACTACAGTAGTCATTATTCAGGGGTGTCACCTCTCACTTCTGTGTCTGGTAATAGTAAATCTTCCCAGTCTATACCATGAAGTTTAAATAGCTGAAGACAAAAAAGAAAAAGAAAAGTGTGTGTTGATGGCATTTGAAGACTAAAACCTCTCTAAGCCCTAAGTTGTTTTTTCTTGGGTTTTGACCTTAAATATATACTTAGAGAAATGTATGCAGTCTGTCTGTCCTGGACACCAACCTGCCAGTTCTAAGATTCTGTATAGTGATGAATTCTCTTTATTCAAAGAGAGGTCTGGCCTTTGTCCCTGCTCCTGGGAGTCAACTTTATAGCATTGGAATGCCCCAAGTAATAGGAATGTGTTGTTAGTCACAGTGGACCCCTTACACCACACCTAATAGTTTATGTTAATGAAAGGACTCATGATAGACACCTAATAGGTTATGCTAAGAGATGGCTCAGTGTGGGGTCCCTGCCTGCAGGAAAAGACTTAAGGGGAGACTGGCCACACCAGAAAAATTAATCAAATGATAAGAAGGTTGGAACTTTGAGCCACACAATACCAGTTTGATCTCCAAGAATGGGAGAAGGCTAGAGATTGAATGTAATAACTCAGTCAACCATGCCTGCTTAATGAAGCTTCAGTAAAATCTCTGGATAACAAAGTTCCAATGAGCTTCTTAGGCTGGCGACACTCCTCCATGTGTGTGTTGCCACACAGACACCAGGAGAATAATGCATCCCTGAGTACATGGAAATTTCAAGATTGGAACCCTCTTAGTGCCAGATTCTGCCCTGTGCATCCCTTCCTTTGGCTGGTTCTCATTTGTGTCCTTTGTTATAATGCAATTGTAAATATATATATACACACACACCTTCCTGAGTAGTGAGTCATTTTCCCAAATTATCAAACGTGAGGGAGTCCCTGGGGATGTCTAAATTTGTAGTCAGCTTGCCTGAAGTCAAGATGGCTCTGGAAATCCCCATATTTGTGGATGGTGTCAGAAGTCTGGGAAGGCTTGGTAGTCTGAAGGACTGTGCCCTTCACCTTCAGCTGAAGTGGACAGATCTGAAATGCAGGAGCTAGAATCAATAGGATTTGGTGATTGACTAGAAGTTAGAGCAGTGACGTGGGAGGTGTCGTGGATGACTCTCAGGAGACAGACTGGGGCAACCAGGGACATGGTGGTCCCATGTACTGAGACAGAGAACATTGGAAGAGGACAGGTTTGTCAGAGAAACATCCCAAGTTCAGTTGGACTTGCTGAATTTGACACACCTACAGTTTACAACCATGTGTTCAAAGATGTCTGCAATGAAGCTCTATTCATAGGTCTGGATCTCAGAAGAGAGGTCTGTACTATATATGTAGATCTAGGAATTTTTGGGACATGGATTTGATCTGAATTCATGAGACTGATCAATTTACCTGGAGAGAATGTGCAGAAAGAGAAGCTGTGGTACAACTTCAGCCATGTACTCTGCTAAAATGCATTTGTTGTTCAGAGCTTTATCAGGGATTAATGGCTGGGGCACAGGGTAAGTGGAGGAGCCAAAGAAAGGAGAACTTCATTATTTTCATGTGTGGTCACCCTCTTTCTCTCCTTTTCCTCCTTCCTCCTCAAGCAAGAATTTAGGGATGGTTGTAATGGACATGGATGGGTTTTAGGCCTTGTCTGGGAATTATCTGGATATCAAACTTCTGTTGCTGTTGAAAAATGCTTTCACAGAGCTAGATCTGCACTCCTTTTACTAAATACAATCAGTAGCTCAGTAGCTGGACTACTTTTCTGTGAGGTGATAGATGTGTTAACTAGATGAAAGGAATCCTTTCACAGGTGTACATATCAAGTCATCAGGAAGTTCACTTTCAATACCTTCAATTTTACATGTCAATTACACTTTAAATAAATCTGAAATTTTTAAAAAAGTAAATTCAGAACTCCCCTTGCTTTGTTTTGTTGTTGCCGTTTTTTATTAGGGGGCATGGGGATCTGTTTTGCATTAATATTATACTAACTTCTTTTATACTTGAATGTTTTAATGGTATTATTGGACTGGGCAGAGAGTTTCCCAGAGGTACTCAATCAAACAATAATCTTTCCAAAAGTCTAGTGCGGGATTAGAAAAGTTTAATTTTCTTGATCATCTACTGTTGCCAGCTTATTTTCTGACCAAGCCCTGAGACCCCACAGTGATATGGCTTTTCATCATATTCAGATACATCAGGGGTTAAGTTATAGTCTTTGAAATAGAACAAATGATGTACCATGGAATCTTCAGCCTCATTCCTTCCACACCAATATTATAAAATGATTTCACTCTCTTCAGAATAGGTTATGTCATAATAGCCACTAAGCTACAGAAAGACTTGGTTTTAACCAGTATCATTTTCTATCTTTAACCACTTTAAATAGCTATGTGGCTGACCAGCTCTCATTATGACTTTCATTTGTCAGGTGCTTGGAAATAGCCTGGACACTTTTCCCCAAAGAAAGGTATCCTGCAGGGAAGGATGAGCCAGAAAGAGAGAGAAAACCATCAGGCTCACAGCAGGAACAAGGTGTTCTATTTCCTGGGAGAGCCATTTTGATTTGTGCTGCTGATGAGACTGCTCTCGGCTTTGGAAGGGCCTTTAGACCTGCAGCTCCTACAGGAGAGGGCAAGGGTGCATATTTTAATCTTGAGGTTGTCGAAGTTGCTTCCCTGCACTCGTCCTTACCTTCACTCTGACCCTTTATTCACCCCCTACTACCCAACCTGGCTTTGCAAAAAGTGTACATCTATAAAACTCACTTCCACACTTTTTTTCCAGAAAAATACATAAAATGTTTGGCTGCTTGCTGTGCCTCTCATGCTCCTAGTTATGAAAAATGTTTCTAGACTATATGTTGAATACCCAGTTCTTATGTCAAGAGAAAATTTTGTGCAATTAAAAATGTTTGTTGTCTTCACCACATTGATGGTAGTTTATATAACTGAGAGTTATTTTCTCAACATAAGTCTATTCTCATATTTAATGATCACAGGAAGAAAGAAAGCAGGTTAAGCTATTTGAATCTAAGTCTCCCTATATTTTAAACTAAATGAGACCCAGGACAAACACAGATACACCCAATTTTTTAAAAAGTCAGGGATGTCCTTCTTCTTCAAGCCTCTTTTCCTGGCATGGGTCCATGAGTGTTTCTTCATATTTGTGAGGGCCCATGATCCAGGCTCATAGTCACAGATGAAAATCCCTGAGCACCAAAAGATTGGCTTTCAGTGTGTCAGCAATATCTTCTCCTTGGTTATGTCAGTAGATCCACTTCAGAAAGGATGGGTGGGCATGGAAAACAAGGTCTTGATAGTTGTGATAATAAAAGCTGTGCTGTCCAATATGGTATCCTCTAGACACATGTGGCTATGGAGCACTTGAAATGTGGCTGGTCTAGATTGAGTTGTGTTGGAAGTATAACATACACACTAGGTTGTAAAGAGATAGTATGAAAAATGTAAATATTATGATTAATAACTTTATCCTGATTACATGTTGAAATCAAGTATTTTAAATATCTTGGGCTAAATACAATATATTATTAAAATTAACCTCACTTTTTTTTTCCTTTCTACATGACTACTAGGGAATTAAAAATTACATATGTGGCTCTCACTATATTCTTTTGGACAGTATATTTCTGTGTCCTGCTGAATATTTTTTCAGGAATAATAGTCAAGCTATGACAAATGTTTTTCTATCAGCAGAATCTGGCACAAGAGCAGGCTCTTCAGACAGCAGCATTGGCATTTTTAATATTCATTCTGTTGAGTGACTTGTTAAGTGGTTTGCAATTGAAAAGCTAGATGAGCTGACTTTCTATTATATGATTTTTTAAAATGCTCACAGGCAAGCATTTCCTTGAGACTTACAATACATGGCCCTGGCCCAGTGGCTCAGTTTATTGGAACGTTGTCCTATACATCAAAAGGTTGTGTGCTCAATTCCTGGTCAGGGCACAAACCTAGGTTGCAGGTACAATCCTGTTACAGAATCCCAAACACATGAAGGTCTGAAACATTTTTGAGGGGTCCAATTGTCTGCTGCCAAGAAGTGTGACTCCCAATGCCAGACTATGGTGAAAAGGAAAGGGATTGTTTGTTTATTTAAAAGTTATACAGATTTAGAATGATGGTAGAATTCTGTTGTTAGGTCCCACTCCCTTTAAAATACCCACAAATACATAGTCCTGCCTCCTTGCCAAATCAGGCCAGTTTCAGAATATACCAGTCAGAGATACTGTCTTTCAGAAACACAGAAGTACACAGCTCAGCATTCCAGGTCACAGTGCAACATCTGGCTTCTCCCAGTAATCTGTGCTTGCTTAGCTGGGCAACTTCCACAATTCACAGCACCATCAGTCATGTTGCTGTGTTTTTCAGCCCTTAAGCCAAAATTGCATGGCACCTCCTTATACACCAGCCTCATGGCTGGCTGATGGGGGTCCTCCTGAACCCTTTCAAGCCACATGGCAGATAGAGCACTTCGTGGCTGGCATACCTAGCTTAAATCCTGGCCTGGAGATTCTGGCCTGACCTCATTTCCGACTCCTCCCACAATGGGTTATATGTGCCCATTCTTTGTAGAGCTGCCATTCTTTCTGCTGCCGTTATCAGTGTGGGTGGGCATGGCCCAGTGACGCAGGGTAAACTGACTTCCTGCCTCCAACACAGGTGTTGTAACAGGGGAACTGCCTGTCTGCTTTGCAAAGGTGCTGTAAACTTCCTCCGCAACCCCGAACTCCCCTTCCCCAACCCCCCTCATACACACATATGCACACATCAGGAGTCAAAGCCAAGGCCATCTTCCTGGCCCCAAAGCTAGCAGCACAGCTTTTTAATATAACTATTAAGCTAGCCATAGATATGCAGAGTACATTTCAACTCTGCTTCCTCCATCTCCCAAGCCAGGGTTCCTGGGGGATATTTTTCTATATTCCTGGGTATCTTCATTCTGAACCCCACCACAGTCCCCAGTTGGGGCACATAAGAGAGGCAACCAATTGATATTTCTGTCTCTCTTTAAAATAATTTTTAAATAGAATAATAATAATAAATAACACACAAGTAATCATTTAAAAAATAAATAAACATGTAAAAAATATACTTAGGTGAGGATTAAAAAAGGAATTACAATATTCAGTGGGCCAAGTAATCAGTACATTATCAAATGTATGCTCTTTTGATTATCATAGTAATCTAAAAATTACTAATTATATAATAGCATTCTAACTACAAACATAATTATAGGTAATATATTATTTGATGTGCATTACCATTATTGGCAAATTCCAAAACTATTCACAGATTATATCTAGGAAAATCAAAATTTGTCCCAAAAGTGTTAGACTCAGGGAAGACAAGAAGTGCTTAAGTAGGCTTAGGGAATTACAATTTTCTTCCATGGCAGTGACTGGGAATCATCTTTTAAGGAAAGTTTGAGAAAATTGGGTACAGTAAGCAAGACTGCTTCTGTTAGCATAAATTCTAATCCCCACCCTTAAAACTGATTATTCCATTGTAAAGAGCTTACAGTTAGAACACTTATTCTTTTTACATGTAACACTAACATTTTTAATTTAATTGCCATTGGAAAAATAAAAAACTCAATATGTACAGGAGAAACATTTTTTGAAAGCAGTAACACTATCAAATTTTATTTGATATTATACTTAAAGATTGTTCCACCTGTGTTATTGTAAACAAGATATTTAGATCAAAAAGAGTAGGGGAAATGAGGGAGGAAAAAGGAGACAAAAGAAGCTTGCAAGTGGGGTACAGAGGAGGAAGAACGGTGCATCTTTTTCTGGAAGTCATGAAAATCATCAATTTGAATTTATCTCATATTTGATCTAAATGGTATCAGGTATAAGCCTATCCAAATTCCTTGGACATTTTCCTGGCTGTAAAGAGCAAACAGATCAATAGTTTTGTTACAGTTAAGTAATGCTAAGTTATTAGTCTTTAAAGCTTCTTGGACTGAGAATTTAAAATTTATTGTCCATACAGCAATCCAGAAACCATCTCTTTCAGCACCCCAGCATCAGTTCCTTCTCACCACCATTTTAACAGGACCCCCAACTTTTCCAATAGCAGGGTTTAGATGTGACTAACCCTGCCCCAGGTCCAGGAAGAGCCTCAAGTGGCTTTAGTCTATCAAGATATCCAATTTTCCAGGCCAGAGTATTGAGTGGGCATGTGATTCAATTAGAGCAGTGAGGCACTGGAAGAGATGTTCGGGGATCTCTGTGGAAGGAGAATTATGGGAGCTCTTGCTCTGCTCTGGGAGCATTTGTGCTGTCCCCTGATAGACATGATGAAGCTGGTAGTCCCAGCTGTACTTGGTAGATGCCTTGAGACACGTTTTTATTTCCCCTTTTGTGACTTTAGAAATGTTCCTGCATCTTTCAAGCTTGTATGCTTTCCAATAGGAAGTCAGTGATTATTCTTTTTTTTCCTGTGTTTAATATGTCTTCTCATCGAGTCCCAATGAAGAGGAACCCAAAGAGGCCCACCTCAAGACACATCATAATTAAAATGGCAAAATTTCAAGACAAAGAGAGAATATTAAAGGCAGCAAGGGAAAAACAGGAAGTAACATACAAGGGAGCCCCAATAAGGCTAACAGCTGACTTCTCAATGGAAACACTCCAAGCCAGAAGAGAATGGCAAGAAATATTCCAAGTAATCAGAACCAGAGGTCTGCAACCAAGGCTACTTTACCCAGCAAGGCTCTCAATCAAGATAGAAGGCCAACTAAGTAGCTTCCCAGACAAAAGAAGTCTAAAAGAATACACCTCCACCAAACCAGCTCGGAAAGACATGCTAAAGGGACTGCTTTAAGGAAAGGAAGGAAAAGAGAGAGAGAGAGAGGAACACACGTACATAAAAGGCAATGAATAAGTACCTATCAGTAATAGCCTTAAATGTAAATGGATTAAATGCTCCAATCAAAAGACATAGAATAGCTGAATGCATGAGAAAACATGGCCCACACATATGCTGCCCACAAGAGACCCACCTCAGGATAAAAGACCTGCACAGGCTGAAAGTGAAGGGCTGGAAACAAATCTTCCAAACAAATGGACAGGAAAAAAAAGCCGGGGTAGCAATACTCATATCAGACAAAATAGACTTCCAAAAAAGGGCCATAAAGAGAGACCCAGAAGGTCACTTCATAATGCTCAAGGGAAGAATCCACCAAGAAGACATAAATATTGTAAATATATATGCACCCAACATAGGAGCACCCAAATACATAAAGAAAGTCTTAGAGGACTTCAAGAAAGATATGGACAGCAACACAATTATAGTGGGGAATTTTAACACCCCACTGTCAAAAATGGACAGATCTTCCAAACAAAATATCAACAAAGATATTGTGGCATTGAACAATACCCTTGATGAAATGGACTTTACTGATATATACAGAGCCCTCCACCCAAAAGAAGCTAAATATACATTCTTTTCAAATGTACACGGAACATTCTCAAAGATAGGCCACATGATAGGACACAAAACAAGCCTCAAGAATTTCAAGAAAATTGAAGTCATACCAAGCATTTTCTCACACCACAAGGGACTGAAGCTAGAAACCAACCCCAAGGAAAAGAACCCAAAACACTCAAATTCATGGAGATTAAATAGCATGCTATTAAACAATGAATGGGTCAAGAATGAAATTAGGGAAGAAATCAAAAGGTTTCTGGAAACAAATGAAAACAAACTCACAACAGCCCAAAACTTATGGGACACAGCCAAGGCAGCCTTGAGAGGGAAGTTCATAGCGATACAGGCCCACCTAAAAAAGTTAGGAACATTTCAAACAAACAACCTAACCCTACGTCTACAAGAACTCGAGGAACAACAACAAAGACAGCCCAGAGCAAGCAGAAAGAAAGAAATAACCAAGATCAGAGCAGAATTAAATGACATAGAGACTAAAAGCACAATTCTAAGGATCAGTGAATCCAAGAGCAGGTTCTTTGAAAAGATAAACAAAATCAACAAGCCTTTAAGCAGACTCATCAAGAAAAAAAGAGAGAAGACCCAAATAAACACAATCAGAAATAAAAGAGGAGAGATTACAATGGATACCACGGAAATACAAAGGACTGTAAGAAATTACTACAAAGAACTGTATGCCAAGAAATTTGAAAACCTAGGTGAAATGGACAAATTTCTAGAAAAATATAATCTTCCAAAACTCAATGAAAAAGAAGCAGAAAGCTGGAACAAACCAATAACAGCAAAAGAAATTGAAGCAGTAATAAAAAAAACTCCCAACACACAAAAGCCCTGGACCAGATGGTTTCACAGGAGAATTCTACAAAGCATTTAAGGAAGAGCTAACCCCTATCCTTCACAGACTATTCCAAAAAATCCAAAAAGATGGAAGACTCCCAAACTCTTTTTATGGGGCCAACATCATCCTAATTCCAAAATCAGATAAAGACACAACAAAGAAAGAAAACTTCAGGCCAATATCGCTGATGAACATTGACGCTAAAATCCTCAACAAAATACTGGCAAACTGCATCCAACAACACATTAAAAAGATCATACACCATGACCAAGTGGGATTCATTCCAGGGATGCAAGGATGGTACAATATTCGCAAATCAGTAAATGTAATACATCACATAAACAAAAACAAAGACAAAAACCACATGATCATATCAATAGATGTGGAAAAAGCATTAGATAAGGTACAGCACCCATTTATGATAAAAACACTCAGCAAAGTGGGAATAGAGGGAGCATTCCTCAACATAATAAAGGCCATATATGAGAGACCTACAGCCAGCATCATACTCAATGGGCAAAAATTAAAATCTTTTCCACTAAGATCAGGAACAAGACAAGGCTGTCCACTTTCAGCACTTCTATTCAATATAGTACTGGAAGTTTTAGCCACAGCAATCAGACAAGAAAAAGAAATAAAAGGCATCCAAATCAGAAAGGAGGAAACAAAACTGTCACTGTTTGCAGATGACATGATAGTATACATAGAAAATCCTATAGACTCCACCAAAACACTACTTGACCTAATAAATGAATTTGGCAAAACAGCGGGATACAAAGTCAATATCCAGAAATCAAAGGCATTTCTGTAAACCAACAATGAAACAGCAGAAGCAGAAATCAAGGAAAAAATCCCATTCGAAGTAGCAAAGAAGAAAAACAAAATACCTAGGAATAAACCTAACCAAAGGGGTAAAAGACCTGTATTCAGAAAACTACACAACACTGAAGAAAGAAATCAAGGAAGACACAAACAAATGGAAACATATACCGTGTTCATGGATTGTAAGAATTAATATCATCAAAATGTCTATACTACCCAAAGCAATTCACACATTCAATGCAATACCTATTAAAGTACCAATGGCTTATTTCACAGACATAGAACAAACACTTCAAAAATTTATATGGAACCATAAATGACCCCAAATAGCTGCTGCAATTTTGAGAAAGAAGAGTAAAGTAGGAGGGATCACAATACTTGACACTAAACTATACTACAAGGCCACTGTAATCAAAACAGCCTGCTACTGGCATAAAAACAGGCACATGGACCAATGGAACAGAACAGAGAGCCCAGAAATAAACCCAAGTCTCTATAGTCCATTAATATTTGACAAAGGAGGCAGCAACATAAAGTGGAGTAAAAATAGCCTCTTCAACAAATGGTGTTTGGAGAACTGGACAGCTATGTGCAAAAAAATGAAACTCAAGCACCAACTTACACCTTACACAAAAATAAATTCAAGGTGGATAAAAGACTTAAATATAAACCGTGATAGCATTAAAGTCTTAGAGGAGAACATAGGTAGGAAAATACTAAGATATTTCACACAGAAACTTTTTTACTGACATGTCCCCTAGAGCAAGGGACATAAAGGAAAGAATAAACTAATGGGACCTCATCAAAATTAAAAGCTTCTGCACAGCTAAAGAAAACAGTGCCAAAATAAAAAGAGAACCGACTGTATGGGAAAACATATTTGCCAATGATACTTCAGACAAGGGTTTAATCTCCAAAATATATAAAGAACTTACACGACTCCACTCTAAGACAAGCAACCCAATTAAAAATGGGCAAAGGACTTAAACAGACACTTCTCCAAGGAGGGCATACAGAAGATCCAAAGACACATGAAACGATGTTCAATATCGCTAGCTATCAGAGAGATGCAAATTAAAATCACAATGAGATACCACTTCACACCAGTCAGAATGGCCATCATAAACAAAGCAACAAACAAGTGCTAGAGAGGTTGTGGAGGAAAGGGGACCCTAGTGCACTGTTGATGGGAATGCAGACTGGTACAACCACTATGGAAAGCAATATGGAACTTCCTCAGAAAACTAAAAATGGATCTGCCTTTTGACCCAGCAATTCCACTGCTGGGACTATATCCTAAGAACACTAAAACACCAACACAAAAGAACCTTTGCACCCGATGTTCATAGCAGCACAATTTACAACAGCCAAGTGCTGGAAGCAACCTAGATGCCCATCAGTAAATGAATGGGTCAGAAAACTATGGTACATTTACACAATGGAATTCTATGCAGCAGAAAGAAAAAAGAAGCTCCTACCCTTTGCAACAGCTTGGATAGAGCTGGAAAGCATTATGCTAAGCGAAATTAGCCAGGCAGTGAAAGACAAATACCATATGATCTCACCTTTAACAGGAACCTAAACAACAAAACAAAGAAACAAGCAAAATATAACCAAAGACACTTAAATAGAGGACAGGCTGACAGTGTACCGAGGGGAGAGAAGAGGGAACTTCAGGGGAGAATGGGAAGGGTTTACAGGAACAAATTTAAAGGACACATGGACAAAAACTAGGGGGAGGGTGTTAATGGGAGGGAAGTGGGGAGGGTTGGGTGGGTGGGATGGAATGGGAGTAAATGGGAGAATACTGTACCTGAACAATGATTAAAATTTTTTAAAAATGTCTTCTCATCTCTTCTCTCCATATGGCTTTTAAGATTATACAGTTAACACTCTTTCATAATAATTTGGTTATGAATTTTTTTCATTTGATTTGGAAAATTTGTGGCTATTATTTCTTCAAACACTTTTTTCTTCTAACAACTTTTGATTTCTTCTGTCTCCTCTCCTTCTGCACTCCTATTACACATACCTGGACCGCTGTTATTATTGTCCCACAGGGTCCCAAGGCTCTGTTCATTTTTCCATTGTTTCATTCCTCTTTTACTGCAGCTTGAGTGGTGTCTTTTGCAATGTTTTTAATGCTTTTTAATCCTCACCCACTGCTTTTAGAGAGAGGGGAAAAGAGAGAGAGGGAGAGAGGGGGAGAGAGAGAGAGAAGATGCTCCAACCAGTTGGGCCACACTGGCCAGGGTGCAATGTTTTTTAAGTTCACTGATCTTTTTCCCCCCTTGCATGACTTGTCTGCTGCTAATCCCACTCAGTGAAATTTTTATTTCAGATATTATATTTTTTACCTTTAGAAAGTTTCATTTTGTTCTTTGTTGGTATTTTTTCTCCATTATGTTCTTGTTTTGCATTAGATGCTTGAACATATTTATAATACTGTTAAAGGCTCTTTCTGCAGATTCCATCATTGCTGTCATTTCTGGATCTTTTGTTTATTTTTCCTACGTAGACTTTTTTATTGGATGCTGGACATTGTGAATATTATATTGTTGAGTATCTGAACTTTTTTTCTTCCTATAAATGGTGTTGAATTTTGTTTTGGCTGACATGCAGTTGTTACCTGCAAGTCAATTTGACCCTTTTGAAGCCAGTTTACAAGTTTTTTTCAGGTATTTCTAGAGCATTCTTTAATCAAGGAGTGATTTTATCCTAATCCTAAGATGTGTTAAGTATTTGACTTCCCTGAGTACTTAGGTTCTCTGTGTTCTGGCCAATCATAGTTTAACTATCTCCTAGCCCTGCATGATCCTTAGAAATTGCTCAGCTTATCAAATGAACAGATTCTCACATTTTTGGAACTCTATCCCTACTGGCCTCCTGCCTGATTTTATCCTGCCTACAGCATGGTTTGAAAGAGCCTGCTAGCTCTAAAACATGCCACCTCCACTTCACTGAGGAGCTTGCATCACAGCTACCAGTTTCTGAACCACGCCATCTTTACTGCTATCCCAGCAAATGGATGCCTCACTCCTGCCTCTCTCCCCAGTTAAGTCAGTTCCAGTTAAGTCTTGTGTTGTTGGAACCTAAACCATACCAGGGACCCTAGCTGGAAGAGACTCTAGTTTTTAGCTTTGCAGTTTTTAAGCGAGGAAGGCACGCCAGAAGGAGATTGGTATGGATTCTTAAGCCAATACATATTTACCATACAAAATATTTTAAACCACCATAAAAACACAGAGTGAAATTCGTTTTACTCTTATCCATGAGCAAACCATCCAGGATAATCTTAAATAAAACTTCTGTGTTTGGGGATTTTTGACTAAATTATTATTTTTACCAAGTTCTTAAATGGATCAATTTGTTTTATATTACATTGTTTTACCCAACTTTTTTTTTTCAGCTAAATTACCTACAGCCCCTAAAACAATTATGTCAAATTAGGTGTTCTAGTCTCTTCTGTTTATCTTAGTAATGATTACAGCCTTCTCACATTTTGTTTTTTTGTGTGTGTGTGCTTTCTGTTCCCTTCTATCTGAACCCATCCCTATTAAAATGTAAAGGGCCCCTTGAAGGAATTCATCTTAAAATTTCTGGGTACATAATTTAATATGGGTATTCAACAAATATTTAACTGAATTGCACAAAAAAACCCTATTTAGACTCCCTCACAGATTTAATTCCCTTCCCAGAGGTAACTTTTATTTTGAATTTTCATTTATTTTATTTTATGTACAAGGAAAATTTCATATATCAAGAATATAAAATATATAAGTGTGACTAGTATCTCCAATGCCAAATTTTCCATTATTTCTTATCAAAAATATATTTGTGCATGTGTATAACCCATGTGGTGGACACTTTCTTTTGGTCTCGTGGTGTGACTCCCTAACTCTCCTCTGAGAGGAGGAAATTTGTGAGAAAGACCTTTTAATTTCTCCAGCTATGCCATTTCTCTCAGGTACATGTGCTCCACTGCCCACAGACCACCAGGGGTTTGCTGCCTCTGCCCATTTTTGACTGAGGTAAATGAGGATGTCCCTCCTCCACAGGCCAAGATATCATCTTCCTGGACCTGCTGTGATGTGAATATGTACAGGATTCCATGAAGTTTGAAGTGGTTCTTGACTTCAGGGTTCTGACCGCCCATGGAGTTGGGATATACTGGGACAGGTGTCTGGGAGGGTGCCTTTCACTCTGAGCTGGTAGATTTACCTACCAGAATATCTAATATCAAACAATTCTCACCATCCTACAGAATCCATTTCTTTCTGAACCTGTCCTGCACATGAAAAATTCCTTTTTATCAGGAACATCATTTTGACTTTATGTCTTAAAATGAATGCCCCTACTTTATTATGCACGGAGAGCATTCACAACTCCCCTGACCAGAGTTACTTTATAATGAAGAACCTCAAATCACAATTACTTTTCCAGTTCTGAGAGAAAGAGGAAGATGGGCCAATGATATGGGAAGAAAAACCTCAGTGTACAAACATTTCAAAAAATACATCAACAACCTACACAAGAGTATTATTCAAGACTATACTGAAGATTTTCCCACTATGTGAATAATATAACTCCCTTCTTTTTTTACTTCTCTTCCAAGATAATCCTATAAAACATACTGTGTTAAGTGACACAGTGTATAATATAGCACACTTCTGTCACTAGGAAACTTATAAAATGGTTGTGCTGAACAAAAATGGAGATATGATTCCAACTATCTCATTTTTCTTTTACTTTCTCTTATTTGGTGACACACTTATATCTCTGCTTATCTGGTTTCTCTGTGGAAGAAACCGAGATTGTGCTCTAGAATGATTTTCTCTATGTTTCTTTTTACCTTTATCTTTGTAAGGGGCAATGGTCTATCTACAGAAATGTGTTGCCCCACTGTTCGAGTTTAGAACCAAGACCTACTATCTAATATGCATCATGTCTGTCAGAGCTGCTCTATTCCTGCAAGAAAAGAAAAATAGCTGACCTATGCCCCTGACTAGCTTACAAAACCTTAAATGATTTTCCTTTTTTTAATTTAAAAAATGACAAAATGATTTTTCTTTTTGTAATTTAAAGGAAGGCGATTTATCTGGGAAGAACTGTCAACACATAAATTATCACAGACCATCTACAATCCACTTGCCTGAGAGTCAGGGTAATAAATGGGAAAAGTATGCAGACTGTAGAAAGAGAAGACACTAAGGATTGGATCTTGGCTCATAAACTAAATAGATGTGTACTTTTGGCCAGAGCATTTTACTTCATGGAGCTTGTGTCCTAATCTCTAAAAACAGGTAATAATGTCTAACTCACAGATTTGTAAGGATCATATAAGTTTTAGGTGCACTTGTCACATAGTATTCATTCACTCTATGTTACCTTCTATTAGTTACCTTTCTCAAAGCATAAATGATTTTGAAGAATAACTTTATACTAATGCTTACAATGATTCATTATTATCCTTTGAGGAAATGAAGTTGGTGAAAAAAGTTTCAATAGAAATACTTGCAATAGAATTTCTAATATGGGAAAGATTGCCCTTGTGTTAAATGAAAAAGCAAAGTGTAAAACCGTGTAGAGTACAAAACTTTTAGTGTAAGAAGGGAAAAGATAGAGGGGACCAAATAGAACTAGGTAGTTCCCAAGTTTTCTGCCATGCACTCTGGTATTCAAGTCAGGGTTCACTTCAGTGGCAAAGGCCCATACTGTGGGCCCAATCTTCCATGGAACGGCAGGAGAGCAGAGTGGACAGGTCCAGGCTTGGAAATCAGGTAGCTCTGGTTTGGAACACTATCACGACTGCTTTCCAGTTAGGTGAATTAGAGCAAGTCATTTAATTCTCTGCACTCTTAAATTTCTTCTGTGAAATGGGAATAATCATGCCCCCCATGAGGTAGTGGTAAGGAATTAAATGAGATACTATATATAAAGCATTCAGTGTAGTGCCTAACACAGAGTGACATTTCAATAAACAATAGGAATTGTATTTAGTATTTGGGAAAGTTTATATTATGTTTGTTAGTGCTGATGTTTTTAGGCTGGTTCAACTCTTCATGAGGTCAGGATATTTTGTGACTCAGTGGGTAACCCAGTTTTCAATTTTCTCATTAGACCTGAAGGGGTCTGTAGTTGAAGAAATCATTCCAAATTTCACCAAACAGTGGGGTTAGGCTATTGTTCACCTCCAGGTCTTGTTGGAGAAGGTCAGGACTGGGTCCTGCCAAGGGATGCTACAGGAGGCCATTCCTCACAATATCTTCATTTCTTCTTCCTTTAGCCTGCATTCCATTTAACCTGCGAACCATCAACACAGAAAATGACCTTTAGTTAATATAACAAAACTGCATTAGACTAGGTAGTTGAGCAGATAAAATATTTTTTATATGTTGCCACTTCTTCTCATCAAAATGTTGAAGATTCATTTTATATTAGTTAAGAGTTTTTATAAATTCTATAGAGAAAATGTCAAGCCATAATAGTCCTGTGATGCTACTACATCCTTCTGAGCATAGTACATTAGACTGCCTGATGTATAAAAGGCTATTTATTAACAGGAATGAGTAGTACCCACAATAATCATTAGTACAAACAATAGATTTCTTTGCCTGGTCACGATAATTCTGCATGTATTGTAATAGTTGAACAAAGGATCAGATTGACATGTTTAATTCAGTCTAACTTTTCTTAAACTGTCTTATTTATTTTTAACATATGTTTTATCCAGAAATAGTTGCTTGCATATGCTTTTTCTGTTAATAATCAGACTGTTTGAAGCTAATAGAATCCAGGCCAGTGATTCTCACCAATTTGCTATTATAGGGAACTCTTGGAGCTGCATGCTCACACTTCCAAACATGTTGTCCAGATCTGAGAGAGGTGGGTGAAATCAAGACTTCCTCTTACAATCACTTATAAAAACTGATGAGTGTTATTTAAATAAAATCCACAGGGTTTCCCTTTTTCTACAAAAACATTTTTATTTATAATTCCAAATTGATTTTTTATTATTTTTACTTTTAAATCAATTAGTTAAAGTTTCTAATTAGAAAGAAGAAAAAGTTTAATTAAGATTAAATTACTTTGGCTTCCCATCAAGATGGCAGCATAGGTCAACACAGCTCACCTCCTTGCACAACTATATCAAACTTACAACTAAAGTACAGATCAAGCATCATTCAGAACCTCCAGAAATCTAGCTGAGTGAAAGTCCTACAACTAAGGTTATAAAGGAGTAGCCACATTGACACTGGTAGGAGGGGCAGAGACATGGAGCAGGCCAGCCCCATACTCACATGTAGCAGACAAAAATTGGGAGGACTATCTGAGGAGCTAGGGGCCCCACCCCCACACAAGGACCCCAGCTGAAGGTTCTATTGCCAGAAAGATAAGTCCCCATACTTCTTGCTATAAAAATCAGCAGGGATCAAAGCTGTGGAAGACAGAAACTCCTGGAGTCCCAGGCAGTCCCCCTTAAAGGGCCCATGCACAGATTTACTTGGACTTAGTCCTTCTGAGCTCTAGGGTAGGGGCAGCAGATTTAAAGGCCCCAGAGACATACAGGGAGGAGCTGACTTGTCTGGCATCAGTGTGAGAGCTAGGGGGCAACTTTTTCCAAGACAGAAGTGCCGGTCAAGGACATTGTTCCTTTTCTGAGCCCTCCCCACACAGAGCAGGCAGGCGGGTGCCGTTATCTGAATCTCCATCAACCTGGCTCTCACTCTTTGCCCCCTCCTGGTGATTCCCTGAGGCCCACTCAAATTTTGAGCCCATCCAAACCACTTCCAGTGGCTTCCCACACAAATGGACATGCCAACAGCAGTCAAGGCTCAAGTACAACAGGAGGGTGTACACAACCCACATAGTGGACACACCTCAAGCACCCAACTTGTGTGGTAGAGGAGGCTGTACAACTGAACCCTACAGGACACCTCCTACATTAGGTGACTGTACAAATCCTGGGAGGCATAGCAGCTATATCTAATACATAGAAACAAACACAGGGAGGCAGCCAAAATGAGGAGACAAAGAAACATGGCTGAAATGAAAGAACAGAACAAAACTCCAGAAAAAAAAAAAAACTAATGGAGACAAGAAATCTACTAGATGCAGAGTTGAAAACACTGGTTATAAGGATGCTCAATTAACTTAGTAAGAATCTCAATAGCATAAAAATTATCCAGTCAGAAATAAAGTATACATTAATTGAAATAAAGGCCTATTTACAGGGCATCAACAATAGAGTGGATGAAGTTAAGAATCAAATCAGCAATCTGAAATATAAGGAAGCAAAAAACACACAATCAAATCAGCAAGAAGAAGACAAGAATGTAAAAAAATGAGGATTGTGTAAGAAGCCTCTGGAACAACTTCAAACATACCAACATTTGCATCATGAGGTTACCAAAAGAAGAGAAAGAGCAAGAAATTGGAAATTTATTTGAAAAAACAATGACAGAAAACTTCCCTAACTTGGTGAAAGAAATAGATATACAAGTCCAGGACCCAGAGAGAGTCCCAAACAAGATGGACCAAAAGAGGCCCAATTATGATGTGTTAATTATAACACATTATAATTAAAATGCCAAAGGTTAAATTCAAAGAATCTTAAAAGCAGCAAGAGAAAAGCAGTTAGTTACCTACAAGGGAGCCTCCATAAAACTGTGAACTGATTTCTCAAAAGAAACTTTGCATGCTAGAAGAGATTAGCAAGAAATATTCAAAGTGATGAAAAGCAAGGACCTACAACCAAGATTACTCAGCAATGCTATCATTTAGAATCAAAGGAGACATAAGGAACTTCCCAGACACAAAAAAACTAAAAGAATTCATCATCACCAAATCAGTATTATATGAAATGTTAAAGTACCTTATTTAAGAAGAAAAAGATCAAAACTATGAACAATAAAATGACAAATATATACCTATCAACAATTGAATCTGAAAGACAAAATGAACGAACAAGCAGAACAGAAACAGAATCATAGATACAGAGAATGTTTTGATGGCTGCCAGATAGGAGGGGTTTGGCAGATGGGCAAAAAAGGTGAAGGGATTAAGAAGTACAAATTTGTAGTTACAGAATGGTCATGGGGATATAAAGTAGAGCATAGGGCATATAGTAACCAAAGAACATATATGCATGATCTGTGGATATGGACAACATTATGGGGATTGCCTGAGGAGGCATGGGGGGAGGTGTCAAAGGGAGAAAAATAGAGACAGCTGTAATAGCATAACCAAAAAATATAATTTAAAAAATTAAATTACTTTACCAAAAAATAAAATCTAACTCGGAACTGAATTCTCCTAAACTGTGTGTGTCCTTTCATTGTTCACTCAGTCAACAAATATTCCTTGAGCACTGACTATGTTAGACATTACATGAGATACTGTGTATGAAATAAAGTTAAATTAAACACCATCCCTTTCCTCAGCAGGCCTATAGTTTCAGAAGGGAAACAAGATTTAGATGCAAATTTTGTACCGGTACTTACAAAGGGATCATAAGGATGAGAGGAAATGAAGAGAGACAAAGTAGCATCCATCATAACTTAGACCAGGAAGAGATTAATGTTTCCTGGAGGAGAGTTTGCACATGATGCTATGTGTCCTTTCCAGCATTCTCTCTTTACATTCCATCTTTCTTTCAAGCATTACTTAATGATGCCCTTGCTCTGTGCAATGATTCAATTAAAAAGTCAAACCAGACATCTCACAAGCTCACATACTCCTGGGGGGTAAAACAGGCCTGAGATATACAATATATACAAGAACTTAAAAAGAAAACGAATTCTGGTGCTGATTTTGATCCTAAAAAATTAAATTCTTGTTGTCTGTGCATATTAACTTAGAAATAACCCCCTTTGACATAAACGTTTACAAAAGTTTGACCTATGTCTTGAAACATGAGGAATTTAATTCTCTGAACATTGACAAAGGCCAGAAGGAAGATAATGAAGTCACGACCTACACAGAAAGTGCCCCCAGCACAGAGAAGAACAGAGTAGCAGATAGAAATGCAGGCCGAAAATGTTTGCAAACAGATGCCCTAGAACACAGTGTTGGCAAGAACACTTGGAGCATGTTAGTCACTTCCTCACTGGCAGAGTGGGAAGGCCAGTATGCGCCTGCTGATGGAAAGCAAGATTTAAAATAACCTTACTAAGTTAGGAAAGTGGTCAGAAAGCTTTTTAAAGTTCACTGAAGGTAAACAATGCACGTAGTATCTTCAGAAGGGGAAAATGAAGTAGGCATGTAGAAGATGAAACTTGACTAGCTACAGGCGAAGATGTCTAAACAGTAGTCTGCAATTAAAATAGATAAGCTGGAGTCAGTCATAACACCAGCTTTTTAAAAATTGCACAGTGTTAGGACTTACAAACATGTGCCTGGAATAACAATAAGACCACCCTCTCTTTATCCTTGTAATTAGCCAAACTCTTCCTGAAGGACTGTGTCCACTCCTCAGTTTCACAGTTAAAAGGATGCCAAGAATTTGAGGAACATTCTATTCCCAAATTCAGTCAGGATTAAAAAATAAGACCTTAAATATTTACAGAATTGTCTCAAATGGGGTTCAAACTTTAATTTAGACAAATTCTCTAAATTGAAAGTCTCCTTTGCTTTGGGGGATCAGAGACCTACTGGAGGGGTCCTGTTCTTCCTGATTTTAATTAGATTAACATTGGTTGTGATTAATAACCAACGGTTTCTTTCCCTTGTGATTTGCAAAGCACTTTTTGTCTTCCTTGTCTACCATTTGTAGTGTTCTGTTTCCTATCTGTGTTTGCAACAATAAAGCTCTATACTCCCAGGCCCTAATCTAGTGCCCTGCCACTCACCTGCCTTCCTCTCTGCCATCAAAGTCTCCCAACCCATATACTCTCCCTTCACTCACCTTGCCATGACTGAAACCCACCTCCCCCACAAGAACACTTCCCCCCATTGTCCTCACATTTCTCCCCTCTCCTCCACATACTTCAGTGCCAGGAGGTAGGACTGCTGTCCCCCTTACCCCTTACTTCTACTTCCATCCACTACTACTATTTCCTCTGGGGAAAAAAACTCCATATTTTTGAGCATCATGGTTTTCAGCTCTACCTCCCCATCTTGTCATTGTCTTCAACCAAATTCTTGGTCATTCTCTTTCCTATTATTTATCAAAGTCTTAGCATCTGCCCTACAAGCCCTGCCATAATCATCCATACTAACTTTCATGTACATGCAACAAACCATTTGACAAAAAAATAGCCCCTCATTCTTCAAGTTTTCATGTCCATTAGTTTCCTGTACTCTGAGTCATCTATTCCAGGGCGCATGCTATGGGTCTTGCCATCAAGAGAGACACCTTTCACATAGCACTCATTCTCTGTCTTCCTCAGCTCCTTCCCACAAGACCATTCTTCAGCCTCATCAGGACTGCCGTCCATCACTCCAGCTTCAGTCTCGCAATGCATTGATCTTCTGCTGTCTTGATTTCCTTTCCAGTCTAGCAGAGGCTACAGTTTATGACACTTTTTTGACACTTTTACCAATTTCCTTGCCATTTCCACTTTTTTGTTTCCTTTGTCTAGCAAAACCTCACCCCTGATGAACCCAACAGTCTATATCCCATCCCCAGCAGCTGAACTCTTCTGAAGAAAGTGACACAATAGAAGAGATTGGTTTTTACTGTAAATGCATAACAACTAATCTCAGATAAATCCTGAGAGTGATTAAGTCACTCTCCTTTCCATCAAAACTATCTCAAAGCTTCTCCCCTCCTTTGATGACAACTATGCTCATATCACATACACACACAAGCACATTAGCCTCTCCCCAGTATCAATAGAAAACTTGCCTGCTACAATATGAATAAAATTGAAACTGTAACATGAGGACTCTTTCACTACCTGTATACCAAACATTTATAGTTCTTCCCTCTACCTAGGCTTTGGAACCCTCCCTATAGGGAATCTATCCACATGGAGTGGCAAATGTAGCTCAGCCCTATGGGAAAGCCCATAGGCGCATGGTGGCACACAGGGTGCCAAACCTACAGATTGGTTCTCCCTTGGGAAATCAGGACTGCATTATACCTAGGCTGCTTTGTGACTTGCTCTTGCTAAAACTCTCTCATCCTGAGTTGAAGCAGCAAATACTTACTGCTTATCTTTAAAGTAACTTCTTGAAGTCTGTGCTAATTCTCCCAAGGACTGAAGTGTAACCAGACCAATTACTCTTATTGTTCCTTTGCATTTGCAACATACTTTCCTTGTTAATATGTAAGAAGTAATCAGTAACATCCTTTCCATTGCTATCTGTAAAAAATAATTACCTAAAGCAAACCTAAGTATAATGAATGAAAACCTTCTTTGATGTATGCTATTAGAAAGCAAATAAAAGCCTGTGAAGGCAAGGAGCCCCTTGAGAGAGTGGTCATGCCGTTCCTTTTCCTCCATGGGACTTCAGTGGTCTGTGTGAATTTGTCTCATATCATCCACAATGCCGCGGGCACTGCTGGCCAGAGTCCACATCACCTCCCTGCCCACCTCCTTGGGAAACTTACACTCTCTAATAACTCTTCACTCTGGAGTAGAAGCTCTCTCAACTGAATCCTCTTGTGCACACTGAAGAACCACCCACAACCCAGCCTCTTATGCCCACTCAACCACCTCTCTAGCTTTCTCATCACAAAGCACTTGAATTTTCTATCCTCACTGTCTCCCCTTCTCCCCACCCCCATTTTCCAAATACTCTCCAGCTTCTCATTCTGGCTTCCACTCAATTCTCCATTAATGTTGGTCTTGGTAGAGTCACCATGACCTACCTTTCCATCATGGTCCCTAGGTTCGATGTGCACTCCATAGTCCTTATCTCACTCCACCATGTGGCAGCATCTAACACTCTTGGTTACACCCTTATTGTTTCAAACACGCTCTTTCCTGGGCTTGAGTGACTCAGGACTTTCCTTGTTTTTTCCTTGCCTCTCTGGCTGCTGCCTGTCCTTCACACAATCCTCCTATACTTGATATTAAATATTGAACACACAGTGCCAAGATCTCTCTCTCTCTGTTTTGATTTTCACTCTATGTTCTTTTCCTATATATTCTTAATAATTAAAACTTACATAGATGACTTACACATACATATCTCTAGACCAGACATCCCATCAGAGTTTCAGACCCATTTACTGTATTTTTTGGACTACAAGATGCACTTTTCCCCCACCCCCAAATTTGGGAGGAATAATGGTTGTTAATGCTGCTGTTGAATTCTGTTTACATTTACACTGATGAAATATTATGTTATTAAATATTTTACAACATTTTTTGCTTCAAAAATTTTTTTCTCATTTTCCTCCTCTAAACCTAGGTGTGTCTTATGGTCTGAAAAATACGGTATCCACTTACCAACATGTCATCTCTGTGAAGATGTCTCAAAGGTATGTCTGCAGTTCCAAAACTAAATTCTTAATCTCCCCATCCACCAATCCATGGTTCTTGTCTGCTTCCTTTTCTCAGCAAAAGACATTCCCATCTTTCCATCTTTTTACATTAACCAGACATCTACAAATTGGCCTTAACCTCCCTTTCTGCCTCACCCACATATTGATTCTAATCTCTGGTCCTGTTGACTTGATGTCCTGAATATCTCACAAATCCGTTCTCTACCCTAACCCAAATGACCATCACCTCCTGTCTATATGACCTCAGTATCCTCTTTCTGTATCAGCCAGGGGCACTGTACTATTCTCCCAATCACCACACTTTACCCCTCCCCTCCACCCAGAAGCTAGAGAGATCTTTTCAAAATGTAATGCAGAGAATGCTCCTATTCTGCTTAAAACTCTTGAACAGTTTCCATTACTTTAAAAATAAAACTCTTCTTCCTGCTACTGCAGACAGATGCCCGTGGTGGCCTTCAGATCATGTTTCTTCACACCACAGGGCCTTTGCTCATGCTGTTCTCTCTTTTTGAAATTGTCAGTTTCTTAAGACTTAAGACTTCTCATGGCTTTAGATCAAGTCTCCTTACTATGAAATATCCTCTAGAATGGTGTCAGTTTTACAATTATAGATGTGATTGCTTGACTAATGTCTTTCTCCCCTAGCTGGGGGGAGATCTGCAAGCACAGAGATCATGTGGCCTGACTCACCAGTGCCAAGAGCAAAGTAGGCAATCAAGATATACTCATAATCGTTAGAAGAACAAATGGATGCAAAAGTGAGTGACCAGTATTATTCCTTTAAGAACCTATAGAAATGTAATTTTGTCATTTGTTCACAACTTAATTCTAGAGAGAGGATAATTTTATTTAAATCAGCTCTTAAAATATAGATGTGGCATATAAGAAACCCTTTGTTCCCTGGCTGGTGTAGCTCAGTGGATTGAGCACAGGCCTGCAAACCAAAAGGTTGCCAGTTCAATTCCCAGTCAGAGCATATGCCTGGGTTGAGGGCCAGGTCCCCAGTTGGGGACATGTGAGGGGCAACCATGCATTGATGTTTCTCTCCTTCTCTTTAATAAAAATAATAAAGTAATCCTTTGGTATCCCACACATTCCCCTTTTTAAGGAAATCTAAATATTCTGCTTATCTAATAGTTTTACTTCATATTTCTCTAATACTCTATATTATTCCACATGCCGTGGAATTTGAAATAAAGGAAATGTTTTGGTTTTCACTTTGAAACTTTAATTTCTCTCTCTTTCTCTCTTTTTTCCACTCACTGACTTGCATTTAAGCTTCTACTTCTCTCTCCTTACCAGACTTTGCTTCCAAGCAGAAGCCTTCCAGGACGAAAAGGGCTGCTCTGGGTGCTGGAGCTCAGCCATGTTGCTGATGGGCAGTTATAGTAGCTGCATTGTCCAGTGTGGCGCCTGTTACTGTCAGAGCCCAGGGATCCTCAGCTCCAGTTCCAGTACACATTGTCCTCACTGTTCCTCTGATTAGTTGTTTCTCTCATTTGCAATTTGGCTTTTCAGCCTGAGTTATTTCTGTCTTAACCTCACATATAACATAGGATCTGTCCATAGCTCCTAAGAAGGTTGTCTCTGATGTTTCAAGATGAGACATAGCTTGGACCCCGAATGTAAGATAGACTCTTCCACTCCATCCTCCAAAAAAAGGAAGAGATACTCCTCATGGAGGTGACTCAGACCCACACCTAAGCACATTTGTCTTGCCCTGCCCATCTACACACACCTGCTTATTCCTCGTTCTTCCCCCCACCCCAGCCTACCCCCACTGGAGAAGCAGGAGCATCTCTCCTCCCTTGGTTTCTGTGACTACCCTCTTCTCTGACCTCTCCCTCTGCCCAGCTATGTGCAGTTTCCTTCACACAGTCTTCTTCCCCACCGCTTAAAACTAGTACTGGGGATGCAGACTGGTGTAGCCACTATGGAAAACAGTATGGAGTTTCCTCAGAAAAACTAAAGATGAAACTGCCTTTTGACTCAGTGATCTCACTTCTGGGAATATGTCCTAAGAATCCTGATCCACTCATCAGAAAGAATATATGCTTTCGGTGTTCATAGCAGCATTATTAACAATAGCCAAGATCTGGAAATAGCCAAAGTGCCCATCAGTAGATGAGCAGGTCAAAGCTGTGGTACATTTACACAATGGAATTCTACAGGACTGTAAAAAAAAGAAGGAAATCTTACCCTTTGGAACAATTGGATGGATCTGGAGAATATTATGCTAGGTCAAGTAAGTCTTTCAGAGAAAGGCAAATACCATATTATCTCATTCATATGTGGAATCTAATGAACAAAATAAGATGACAAACAAAATAAAACCAGAGACATGGACACATAGAACAGACTGACAGATCTCAGAGGGAGTGGAGGGAAGGACTAGAGAGATTAGCCAAAGAACGTATATGCATATATGCAAAGTCCATGGACACAATAATGTGGTGAAGGCCAGGGGTTGGGGGACTTGGTGGAGGGAGGAAATGAGGGGGGAATGAAGGACACCTGTAATAGTGTCAACAATAAAAATAATTTTTAAAAAAGAATGGAAAGCAACTGGAAACTGAAAAAAAAGAAAGAAAAACTAGTATTCCTCACCCCACCATCTTAACATGTCTTTGCACTTTACCCACTCTCCTTGGGAAATCTTGACTCTGAAATATGCAGTACCAACAGAAACTTCTATCCTGACTTTTAGAAGTGTATATTCAATACCTGCTAGCAGATATAACCACTTGCCACTGTTTTCATTGAACATGAAGGCATGTCAGGCAAAATAGAAAGCATGACAATTCCATAAAAAGCCACCAATAATGTTGCTTTCAGGGAGAGCCTTGAAGTGGCTGTCAAGTCCCATCACGTAGCTCAGACTCTGCTTCTTCTGTAGTGGGAACAGGTTGCAATAATTATCCTCCTATGTGGTAACATCTTTCTGAAGGAACAAGTGACATTCTCGTCACACCACCAGTGTAGCCCAGGATGTTAGAATGTATGATACATTCATCAGGACAATCTCTCTTCCAAGGTTTAGAAAGATACAGAAGTCTTATAACTCCAGAAAAACCTCCTTGTTGATAAAATAAAATTGGGTAATTTGTCATCTAAAAATCTAATGGTAGAAATGTGTAAGCACTATCATACAACTATATTTGATCTTGAGTGTTATTGTATGAATTTACCCTTAAAATTAGGCAATATTTACAATTAAATGATTGACTGGAATGTAATTATTAATTATAAAATGTCTATTTGTTTTACATAGAAACACGATCCCTGAAAGTCCTTGGGTTTGTATCTAATTTAATTAGTGGATTGACTACATGTCCCTTAGATTGCTCATTTTACACTTTTGCTAAAGGAAAGTGGCTAGCTTGTCAGAAGTAATTACTTACAAATTGGCTAATTAATTACTTTAGTCCTTATGCTGTGAGAGTCACACAGAATAGAAGAGGGCAGTCTAAGGACAGATGAGAAAGTCTGCACAGGTGCCACACGTCTGGTGGTCGGCTCTCTCAGAATGGCTGCTTGTGGACGTGCAGTCAGTAAAAGAATCGCTTGACTAATAAAACAGATTGGCCTCAGGAAAAAAATAATAATTTTTATTACTTCTTATCTAATTAGAGAGAAAAGAATATATAGTATTAAAAACTAACTTTTAAACATTTAACATAAAGTGAACATTTGCAGATTTTACCAGTGCTCACATAAAATAATTGAAAAAAAACAACCAAATTAAAGGTGTTTCATGAAAGGTTATCCATATATATATATATATATATCAGACAAAGTAATGGGAATCTGAAAAATTTAAACCCTAATAGGCTACAGGATTTAAAAGGCTTCGTGCTGACATTATGCCTCATGTTTCCCACTGCTGCTTTGAACCATGTCTAACCTAGCCTGCAATGACACATCCTAAACCTGCAGAGTCATGCCAGTGTTTCCAAAACCTGGAGAATGATATACGATACAGGTCCACGACACCTCCATCAAGGTTTCCTCCAACTTACAGTCAAATAGCTAAAACTCCCACATTAAAATAAATTAGAAATTATTACTGATACGCCTATGTCATATGTGCTGGCTTAACCTCTGCTTGACTCCCATTTCTGAGGGTCTATGCCTTAGCCTTCTCTAATAATACGTTTTATGAAAGACATTTTCAGAGGGTAACACGCAAACTTCCTGGTTGACCATCCATACAAGATTGTTACGAATCATATTTTTGATCCCATCTAGTGTCCCAACTCTCTTCCCAACACTTCCCACTTGAATGAATGGTGGAATGGATGTGAGAACAGATTCAGCTCTTTGTTGAAAGACTGATACTGTACAAGAGGTAATGATGGGCTCAGAACCTGGTTTTCACCTGCCGATTCTGGGGACAATCTCATTGCCTTAGATTCACAGTCTTACCTGTCCTATTCTGATAATCATGCTGTGGCCTATTTCTGATGCATTCCTAAGAATCAAGGTACTTTCCCCAAGTTCATTCAAGTTGGTTAGAAAGTTAAATACAAAAAATGTAATGGGTGGACAGATCAATATGAATGTAATTCTAGTTTCTTGCCCATTGCTGCCATCACTCTCACAAATGGAAAGAACTTAAATCTGGTATAGTTTTTAACTAAAAGTAGGCTAGGAGTTCAAGTCGCCTTCCAGTGAAAACAAATGGAAAAAATATCAGACTAGCATGCAACCCTCCTTGGTCAGATTTTTAAAAGATTAATGTTGCAGTACGGCTACCAGCAAGGAAATGTAGGTGCTGGGGTTTGCAGCAAATCAGCTCTGGGCCCCGCATCTATATGTTTGTTCATCTCAAGGCAGTTGAAAAAATATTTAGCCTTTATGAGTTTAAACAGTTTAATCTGTAAAGATTTTGGAATGATTACAAAATGAATACTGATGACGAAGATAATTCTTAAAGCCAAGATAAATATTGCGATAGATATAGATAGATATAGATTATTTATCTATAAACAAGATAAACAGAAACATAACAACATGATGATGTTAATCATGTCCATCTAAAATGCCACATTATATCAACCAAAATGGGAAGTGAAGAAATGGAGCACTGCTAAATTTTTCATTTGACCCAGAACCAAGTCAATAATTCTTTTTGTGAAAAATATAATGTAATTTATGTTTTGACTGATTTGACCAACTAACTCAGTAAAAAGTTTGATTCATTATAACCATATGGCCACACAGGATTCACAGCTTCAAGTGAATTGAATTTGTTGGGAATTAACTATGTTTGTGTGGGTATTTGGAGCCTTTTAGATGATACAGAAGTCACATTATTTAATTTCATTCTATACATTTACTAAACAATATTAAATAAAAATGCTGATCATGTTGGAAAAAATAAAAATATAGTGTCATTGTTGACATTAAAATGAGAGAAGTTAGTCTAGATATTATCAATTTACAGGGAAGTGCTAGTAGAAAAACAGGAAGTTATGTGTAATCAGCACAGTGGGTATGACCCAGGTCTCCTCTTCAGAACTAAGGCATTCACCCCCAGCAGCTGGGGGTGCTGCCTGCTGAGGGCCTCAGCTGGAGAGGTTTCCTTGCCCCCAGAACATGACTACATGACCCCAGGGGCAGCCAGCACTCATGAATGGCCAGTGCAGGAATATAAATGTATATTCTCCTGCCAACCTTTTCCCTCATCCCCCACACCCCAATTTGGAATGTTCTAGAAAGGCCATTCCAATCTCAGAGCTCTTTGTAGCTTGAGCTGAGGCTTCCATTGCAACTGCACTGCAGTTCAGCTTCCCCCAAAGCCCAGTCCTACGCCCTTCACACCCATGGAGACACTGCTCCTGAGTGTGCTTTCTAGCAAACTTCCTACAGACAAATCTTCACTTGTTTTCTGGAGAACCTGACCTATGACACTGTGTGACTTCCAAAACACTTTAGAGTATAAAGGGCAAATAAACATAATCCTTACAGCTCAAGCTAAGTAAAAAATGAAACCAAAAAAAATGTATAAACATTATTTTAACTGAAAGCATAAAATGCCCCAACAGATATGCAGACTGGGGCAAAAGTAGGTTTACAGTTGAGAGCACATGAAACAGTTTATTCTTGTATTATTATTTATTAATTACTGCATTATTTTCTATATGAACAACTATAAACGACTTTTGCTCCACTCTGTATGGATATGTGTTAAAATCTCCTTTATTAGAAGACAAAGGCTCTCCAGTGGATCAAAAATATAAAATCCAGCTGTGTGCTTGTGAGTTATTTATTTCGTTGATGTCCACTGAGGTCATTTTGACCTTTTAAAATTAAAATGAAATTGGCTTGAGCTTTTAGTTCTGTGTCCTTAGGGGAACACAGTGCCCTCCTCCAATACCGCTGCAAATTCCTGGGCACTTACATTCTCGCTCAAACTTCTGTTCACCTCTGAGTACTTTGTTCTCATTCATGACTCATTATGGCTTTTTTTTTCTTTTTCCTTGCCCCACTCCACACTGCCCCTCACTAGAGTCCGCTCCTTGATTCTCTCACAAGCCTCCCGGGGAAAGCTGTTTATGCTGTTAGGTTGGAGTGGGGAGATTGTTTTAAAACACAGTAATACAAACAACTTAAAATTGTATCTGATACCCATGTTCTTCAAGTTCTTTGATGACTAGATGCTGTTCCTCATGGCAGACTCCCGAACAAACACAAGTCCCTCTCTATAAAGAGCTCTGTGGTCAACTAAGGAATACTTTTCCTCCTATTTTTTGTTAAAAAACATTTGAAGGCTACTGAAAAGTCCAACAATAAGGTAAGAGTTACTTAAATTATGGTAGCTCCACATAATGGAAAACTAGAGAGCAATTTTAACATTTCATTTTCTTTTTTTAATATATTTTATTGATTATGCTATTACAGTTGTCCCATTTCCCCTTTCACTCTCCTCCATCCTGTACACCCTCTCCCACCCACATTCCCCCCTTTAGATCATGTTCATGTGTCATAAGTTCTTTAGCTTCTACATTTCTCATACTATTCTTGCCCTCCCCCTGTCTATTTCCTACCTACCATCTATGCTACTTATTTTCTGTACCTTTCCCCCCTTTCTCCTCCTCCCACTCCCCTGTTGCTAACCCTTCATGTGAACTCCCTTTCTGTAGTTCTGTTCCTGTCCTAGTTGTTTGCTTTGTTTCTTCTATTTTTGTTTTAGGTGTGGTTGTTAATAATTGTGAGTTTGTTGTCATTTTACTATACATGGGGGGTTTTTTGGTCTTCTTTTCTTAGATAAGTCCCTTTAACATTTCATAAAATAAGGGCTTGGTGATGATGAACTCCTTTAACTTGACCTTATCTGAGAAGCACTTTATCTGTCCTTCCATTCTAAATGAAAAGCAATCTTGGATGTAGGTCCTTGCCTTTCATGACTTCAAATACTTCTTTCCAGCCCCTTCTTGCATGTAAGGTCTCTTTTGAGAAATCCACTGGCAGTCTGATGGGAACTCCTTTGCAAGTTACTGTCTCCTTATCTCTTGCTGCTTCTAGGATTCTCTCCTTCATTTTTACCTTGGCTAATGTAATTATGATGTGCCTTGGTGTGTTCCTTCTTGGGTCCAACTTTTTTGGTACTCTTTGAGCTTCCTGGACTTCCTGGAGGTCTATTTCCTTTGCCAGAATGGGGAAGTTCTCCTTTATTATTTGTTCAAATAAGTTTTCAATTTCTGACTCTTCCTCTTCTCCTTCTGGTACCCCTATAATTCGGATGTTGGAACATTTAAAGATGTCCTGCAGGTTCTTAAGCTTCTCCTCATTTTTTTGAATTCTTATTTCTCCATTCTTTCCTGTTTGGTTGTTTTTTTCTTCCTTCTGGTCCACTCTATTGTTTTCAGTCCCAGTTTCCTTCCCATCACTATTGGTTTCCTGTGTGTTTTTCTTATTGTAGCCTGCATATATTCATCTAATTTGCAACCAAAATCAGCCAATTCTGTGAGCATCCTGATTACCAGTGTTTTGAACTGTGCATCTGATAGGTTAGCTATCTCTCAGTCACTTAAAAGGATGAGCTCTGGGACTTTGATTTGTTCTTCTCTTTGAGCCATCTTTTTTTTTTGATCTGGTCGCACCTGTTACAGTAAGGGGCGGAGCCTTAGATGTTCACCAGGGCAGGGCACCCCAGTTGCTGGGTTGTGATCTTGTATGTGGGGGCAGGGTCGAGAGGGAACAGTAGTGGTTGCTCCATTCTCCATGGGACCTCAGTCCCCTCTGCTGCTTCCCCCTAGCAAACTGGACCCCTCTGGTGCCAATTCCCATGTGGGTGGGCTTGTGTACACCTTGGGACCCTCCAAGGACCTCCTCCATGAGGATGGGTGTCTCTCTGTGTGCCTCAATTCCCACAGATGTCCTGAGTCAGTGTCCTGAGGCTCTATATCCCAGCGCTGTGGTCCTGGGTTGTGTGCCCTGCCTTGCTTTACTATCGCTGCCTTACTGGGTCTGCCAGTTGCTGGTTGCCACCCCTGGGCTGGGATCTGCCAGCTGCCGCCTGTGCACCCAGGGTCCACCTGCTGCGGTCCTGTGTGCCCCAGTTGCCTTATGCACCCCCCGGATGTCTTACATACCAGTCCCACTGCTCTCCGCTTCCTGCGCCGTGACCTGACCCCTGCCTGGCGGCTCGTCTCCACCCCTCCTACCAGTCTGGATGCATGGGTCTAATTCAACTTCTTGGTTGTCCGACTTCCATTCTGATCAATTTTCTGTCATTTCTGGATGTTATTCTGTTTCTAAATTGTTGTTGTCCCTATCTCGGTTGTGCATGGAAGTACGGTGAGTCCACCTATGCCTCCATCTTGGATGGAAGCCAACATTTCATTTTCAAAGAATATATAATGGTTTGGTAAAGTGTTGTTGGCATTATAAAAATATATTTTAAAAACATAACATGTATACATAATTGTGATTTTGTGACCCAAAATATATATGATTTTATTTATATTAATTAAAATGATTGGAAAGAAATGCACTAAATTATTAACTGTAGTTTTTATGTAGTTAGATTAATAATGGCATCTATTTTGTTTTTTATACTTCTCTGACTGTTTTAACTTTTAAAAATGAATACATATTATTCAAATCAGGCCAAATGAACAATGCTATTTTGAAACATTTATTGGGGATTTACTGTAGTGATTAGAAAAACCTAATTATTGGGGGGAAGAAAAACATTCATTTATATTAAGTTACTATCTTCTACTCTGTCAACTTTTAACAGGACTGTGAGTCAGAGCCTGCTAACAAGGTTGGCAATATTTCCCATTGTTTTGCTGAAGATTTATTGACAGAGAGGAAGGAGGGTGGAGGGGAGAAAAAGAGAGAGAGAAGGAGAGGAACAGAAAAAGAAAAAAAGATTTACACTTGGAAAGGAATAAAAACTATTTCATGTATTCTGTGTTATGAAATTCACAAATAGTAAGAATTTATATTAAACACAATAATTTCTATTTGTAATACAATTGTATTAAATATCATTTTGTATTAAATACAAAGGGTGTTTTTATTATCATATGTGCAATTGTCTAATTTATTTTTGTATGAATTCTCTATTAAATATTGGTAAATCATAAAAGTAATGTGTCCTTTTTAAACTGAAAAAATGAATGTTGGTTTTCTAAGAGAACATGATATCTAAGTGACAGAAACAGTCTTATTTACAGTGTGGTGATCGTCTCTCTTATTAAATAGCAACAGTAGTAACTGTCACTGATAATTATCAATGTAAGACCAAGAAAATGCAAAATTCTCCCTGTGCTGACAAGACAGGACTCTCCCTCACACCCCTCCTCACTCCTCCATACACACACCCAATCCCCAGTTAAAGAGGATTCCCAGTAACACAACCATGCAACTGTGGGCTGAGATGAACCATCTTATTGTCCCCAGACATGAAAGCACTGATTGCATGTATTGAGAAAGGCACTGGTTTCTAATTAATAAACCGGCGCTCACTACAAAAACAAAACATGAATAATGGACTGAAACAGCTCTAATTATGAAGTCTTATCTTTCATAAAGTCTGAGGAAATGGAAAGAGGAAAAGCATTTTTACTAATTGGCTTCATATTTTCTTTCCCTCCACCAATCAAAACCTGTTAGGAAGAAGAGGATTTCTTCTTTAGATCTTCTTCTCACTTTGAGCCAGCAATACCCTCTCCATCAAGGCAGAGCTTGATTGGTTGGATCCAAAGGGGACTGTGTTTTCTAAAGTGGGGTTTGGTGCCACTTAGAGCAGAACCACCAAGGATTTCTTTAAAATACAGCTCCCAGGCCTTCTCCCCAAAATTCTGACTCAACAAAGCCAAAGTAAATCCTAGGAATCCACCTATTTTAAGTGTCCTGTTGTTTCTTGTGTGCATGGAAAGTTGAGAACCATATAGCAATGCTATATGATGGTTTTAACAAACTATTGGCAATTTAGAAGTGTGAGGTAAATTCCTAAGGTCCACAGTTCCCTGGACCTGCAGAAAGTTATTATCTCTTTAACAAATATCAAAATTTATGAAAGAATTCAACCTAGGCAGGAACTGTCTTGGACCCATGAGAGGAGCTCTCATACTTGTGGGAGGAGAGTCCTACAGGAAGAACTCTGTTAAGGACTTGGCTGTTTGATTATAACAGCCCCCCATCTCTTCTTAACTAAGCCCACCATAAAGTTATTCTTCCACCTTGGTCTGAGCAGAACTTGCCTGTGCTCACCATGTCTGCAGGTTCTGGGTGCAATTCCTTTTTTTGTTTTTTGTTTTTTTCAAAAAATGTTTATTACTTTCAGAGAGGGAGGATGGGGGAGAGAGAGAAAGAGAGAAAGATTGAAAGAAAAAGAAGTATCTATTGGCTGCCTCCCATAAATGCCCCAATCAGAGATTGAACCCAATACCTAGGCATGTGCCCTGACTAGGAATCAACCCCAAAACTTTTGGTCTAAGCATTCAACCAACTAAGCCACACTACCCAGGGCTGCAATTCTTTTTTTTTCTGGAATAAATCCTTTTTGTTGACAAATACCTAGTTGATTTTTGTTCATGATTGACACAAACTATCTTGCTTTATAAACTACAATCCTTGGAAAACAGGTGAGAATGATGGAGATATCAAGAAGTCCTATAATCTTTTTCCTTCAGCAACACTGAATTGAAATTTGGTGCCATTATAATAATTATGCTTTTTGTTCCCTTAGTTCAGAATCACCAATGATAATGGTAATTATTCCCTAAACACATGATTTAATGTGTTTTTTTCATTCTTTTATTTTAATCATTGTTCAAGTACAGTATTCTCCCTTTTACTCTAAGTCCAGCCCACCCACCCATCCCTCCCCACTTCCCTCCCATTACTACCCCCCCCCCCCCAGTTTTTGTCTCTGTGTCCTTTAAATTTGTTCCTTCCCATTGTCCCCTGAAATTCCCTCTTCTCTCCTCTTGGTACACTGTCAGCCTGTCCTCTATTTAAGTGTCTTTGGTTATATTTTGCTTGTTTCTTTGTTTTGTTTTTAGGTTCCTGTTAAAGGTGAGATCATATGGTATTTGTCTTTCACTGCCTGGCTTGTTTCGCTTAGCATAATGCTTTCCAGCTCCATCCAAGCTGTTGCAAAGGGTAGGAGCTCCTTCTTTCTTTCTTCTGCATAGAATTCCATTGTGTAAATGTACCATAGTTTTTTGATCCATTCATTTACTGATGGGCATCTAGGTTGCTTCCAGCACCTAGCTATTGTAAATTGTGCTGCTATGAACATCGGGGATTTTTAAAGGTAATTTGATATTACTGTGTAAGTTAATTATCAGGATTATTCATAATTGACTATACACGTGTATGTGTGGGCCCTTCAGCCCCTATACCAGTTGTAAGATCTGGACCATAGTTTTAAAAATACTTGTTTTTAATTATTATAAACACAATACAGAGCTATATAAAATTCAAACATCACAGAAATACTTAGGGTAGAAAGTGAAAATCTGTAATAATCCCCAAAGCAAATAATGTCTCTCTGTTTATATAAAATCTCAATGTGTGTATGTGTATGTGTGTCCAACTTTTTTCTATATGTAAGAACATTCTTAACGTAAATCAAATTGTATAAAGTATAGTGTCACAAAATTTAGTAATACACATTGGACTTGTTTCCATGATACTACCTTCTTCTTTTCAATAACTGGATAGTACTCTACTAAATGGTTATGTGATGGTTTATTTAATCATTTATTTGTGTGAGTAATTTTTTATACATTTTTTACTTATTGCAAACAATGCTGCAAGGAACATTCTCATTCAAACTTAGTCTTCATATCTCTACATTTGTCTCTTCCTCAAGATTCCTTCCCTGACCTCTAAATTGGGTTTTCTTTCCTAATCCACACCCTCAGAGCATCACAGATCTCTCCAATATTGCCTGATCTAACTCAAATGTTACATGTACTTTTGTGGTCATTTTATTAAAATCTGAGGCTTCTACTAGATTGTGAGCTCTGTGAGTTCAGGGGTTCACCAGTTTTTGCTCCCCCATTGCATCCCCAGGGCCTAGCGTGGTGACTGGGAAGTGGTAGGCTTCTACTTGTTTTTCAGATAAACTAATATATCTCTTTATCCATTTCAAAGTGGTTTCTGTAATTGGAAAGTCTGAACCAAAAGGTATGAATACTGTTTTATTTTTCATAGATTTTAATTTATATTTATAAAAATAGTATCTATTATAGAAAAGTTTCATTTAGCTTTTCTAGTCAAGGAATATGATGTATAAATATAGCAGTGTTTATTAATATATGATTTCAAAGTTAATATTTATATATTGAGGTTATGTACTAGAAATTTTTACTTCTGCAGTATGTAACAAAAGAGTGCTAGGATCATCACATTAAAGGAGAGATCCTTGAAGAAGGTGAGAGGGGGTCCCAGAGGCAGGGCATTCAAGGATCTTCACCATCTCAACTTTACCTTCCCCTTCAGCCCTGTCTCCCAGTTTGGGGCCCACACAATCTGTATTTTAGCTGTGTCCTGTGTTCTTCTTTCCCCACCCACCCTTACTTGTCCCCTCCATTCTACTTTTTCTTATATCTAGAAATGTGCACGTCTCACCAGTCCTACTGTCTTTTCACTGCCTGATCAAATGTGGATTTTATCATAAAGTTTTCAGAATACCCAAATTGGAATTGATTTCTTTCTCTTGTGTGCTACAAAGTCCTTTCTTCTTAGTACTATTATAGTACTTACTTTGTAAGTACTTACATTATAATTATTAGTTAGTCTCCCTCAATAAGATTGGAAATTCTTTTAGAGTGAGTAGATGTTGTGACAGAGGTGATAATAGAGAGATAAATAAATTTATGAGAGATAGATAAATTTATTCTATAAATAGAGAGATAGATAAATTTATTCTATAAATGGTTCATTTTTTATAAATGAACCATTTATTATTAACTTATTATATAATATATATTATTCATTTATTGTATAGCAAGGGGGATATAGATTACATAGAACATCAGAACAGCTGCTTCTCTCACAGAGCCTTAGATCCCTGAGCTAACTTTCTGCCAGACCCATAATCTGTTCCTACCTTTTCTTCACAAGATGGCTGAGAACCATACAGATGCTGGGGAAAAACAGCATTGTCAGTAATATATTTGCTACATAATATGTATGTAGCTGATCTGTTCATTTTTTAAATTTTTGCTTAAAATGACTTATAAAAAAGAAAATTGCCTCCCAAAATTTCATATTATAATGTTTCTTATTTGAAAGTATATTTCTTTACATCATGTGAATTTACAAAATTAATTTGTTAGCTTGTATTTAATTAGTTCAGGAGTGACTCTGTTAAGGGTTTTATAAAATAGAAAAAGAGAGTGAACCACCAAAATTTCTAGATGTGTCAAGTTGGAATGGCTGGAAACATTTAATATCAACAACAACAAAAAACGTTTTCAAGAAAGAGAGTGACCTAGTACCATGCAGCTGTAGATGAAAGGAGCCCCTTTAATTTTTACAAATGATCCATGACCCCATTTGTTCAGTTGGAGACTCTAGTTTGAGCCTTTCTATCAGGAGCAGTGACCCAATAAAGAGCCTCAGGAAAAATAGTCCCCTAAGAGATACCAGTTCACCAGGTATAGTATGAGTATGTGGGCCCTATTTTGTGTACAATATGAAGAAATGGTAATATCAGCATATGTATTATTTTTATTCCAGAATATGCACCAGAGTGTGACTGCAGATCAATTATTAAAATCAATATTTGATTATTAAAATCCCTTCCTGTCATACTTGCCTTCCACATCTATCTGGTCAAGTGACTAGGATTTGTTCATGATGCAACCTTCAGATTATCTTATTTTGTGTCTCTTAGGAAATTCACACATTGTATAGAAAAAAAACTAGGTTCATGTTGTAATAAATCCACTTTTATTAAATGTCAGAGCTTAGAGAATTAATCAGGTATACCAGTGTGTTATCTTGTGCCCGAATTGACAGAACACACGCTCGGGCCTTTTCTTCCATTCACATGTGTTTAATGATGCTTCAGCTTCGTCATCCAGAAACTCATTTTGCTTCACGAGGACAATCAAGCTACTGCCCATTTGTTCCTTTGTCTCTTTCTACAGTAAGTTCTTCCACTGGAGCCAAAAGAAAAAAAAATAAAAACTGTGACCTTTTCAATATACTACTTGAACCAAAGTTCAGGACAAACGAAGAGAAATATTCAGATACATTTGCGGCATGCACACAGACATTTGCTCAACTTCCTTTAAAAATACTATTTCTTGGCCTGAACTATCTATTTTCTGTGGGTGTAGGCAAAGTAGTTTGTGTGTATAAAAAGTAATAAACAGGAAGTATTAATAAAACACTAGCAAATATACTGTTCAATAAATTTTAGTTTTTCTTTTTAAAAATCAACAAAGGTTCTGTTTTCATATAAGACAGTAGAACTATCAAAGGTATTTATCCTATTTTCAGCATGTGATTTTTCCAGAGACAGTGAACACAAAAACAAGGGCTCTTTCAGCTTAGACTGCCACAATTCATCTGCATGCTAAAGGCAGGGGGCCTTTTCCAAACAGTCATTACATTGTCCTTTCGGCAATAACACACTATAACACTTTCCAATTGTTTCCACAGAGTCAAAGGGACTCATCTAATAGTAATAGCCACAGGCAAAGCTGGCAGCTACCCCAGTGTAAACACATTCTTTATAGCTTCTCAAGGGGAAATGCAAAAATAGATAACAGAGGCCAAATTATTACAGGTTATTTTGACCACGCTTGAGATGTAGGTAGCACTTTCCAGAAAATTAGAATCAACTAATATAGGCCCTTTTCCTCAAGAGACTAAAATCTATGCTGTTAAAGCATGTATTTATTTAGTCTTGCTCAAAACTGCCCATTTAGAGTGTCTTTCCACACATTCAGGAATGCGGAGATTCCTCAGTACCCAAGGAGAGACAAAGTGGCCTGTTCTGAGTCCTTTTGTAGCTTGATAGTTCAAACACCCCTTTCCTTCACACTGTTTTCTCATTCTTCCCATCCTATCTGCTACCCTTTCATTAAGAGGATGAAAGTGGGCTATAACCTCTTTTTTCTTTTAGTTACCCACTTGATTAGATCAGTGTTGAGGGGAAAGAGGTGCTGCGGGTAGGGGAGAATCATACACAGAGTCCATGTCTATGTCAGTCATAGCCACTGAATGGACTGAATCTGACATGGCTAACTGAAAAGAAATGACCTCTCAAGTCTTCCTGAGGGTGCAGAACCAATGTAATCGATTGTTAAAATCATTAGCGTTCTTCGGGTCCACTCATTATTAGGCTTCAAGTCTCTATATTCATTCTCAAAAGAAAAACAAGAAAAAGGACCACAGGTTGAATTTTAGCATCTCATTCTTTAGTTGTCTCTTTCTAAACTGTTGTTATACCTGCCTGCTCCTATTCACCCACAATTTAACCCAATGATAAGAAGAACTCAGACTTAAGCAATGTCAGTATGGCTAAGAAAGGGACAACTGTGTTTCTGACCCAGGAAAAACTATTCTATGTTTTTCCTGGGTCGGAAGTTTACCAACAAAGAGAAGGGCCAGTTAATCTTCATAGAGCCATTGTTATTTCTCTGGTTTCACTTCAGCAGCACTGGAATTTAGTGGTATTTCTTACACTATGTTATTATAGCTGCCTATTTACTTATTTGTCATGCCTTGTCCTTAAGGGAGTGTCTATCACATAGTAGTTGCTCAATAAACATGTTTTAATTGAAGTAAATTAAGTCAATCTAATCTAGGCAGAATTAGAAGCCCAGAATCAAATGTTTAGTTTTGATTCACAGTTGTAGCCAAGAGCAAGTCCAGTTTTATCTGCTGAGAATATGCAGTTTTCTTTAAAAATAAAATGTCTACTGTCTTACTTTATTTAGCTTGATAGAATTTTCTATCTCTGATCATTCTGACACTTCATGAATATCCAGAGAGAGAAAGACAAGAACAAGTTACAGAATGGTTGGTATTTAACAATTTCTAATTAGAGTACTTTGCAGAGTTAGCATACATATTTTCAAACTTTGTTCACAACTCTGGAAAAATCAAAAGGCAGCATGGTATATGATCAAGAGATGCAGGCAGAGGATGTGGGTTTAAATTCGGTTCGGACATTTCCCCACCCTCCCCCTAACTTTACTCGAGTTACTAAACCATCCAAAATTTAGAAAACACCCTTAGTTTCTTCATCGATGAAATATAGATAGTGTTTACTTCCACTTGTTTTTAGGGCTAAATGAAATAACAAGCAAATAAATTCAGATGGCAGATAGTTGAATACATGTAGATGCTCAAAAAATGTTTGTTAATTCCAGGCAATCACCCTTTTTTTTCCTTGTTTTTAGGTGGTACTTTTCTTTCTGGGATTATTCACAACATGCCATAAAATAATTTTAGATATAATGAGTTGTTTAGGTAATCATTATCCTCTTCATGTTATAAATGGAATAATATACAGACCTAGGCAGTAGTATTGTGTCTACTTGAGACAATTATGCCAATCATGCAGCATAACTTGGGGGTCAAAACACATTCTCCCTTTTTTAAAAAAAATACATTTACAGAGAATTTATGTGAGAGATGATTGTCTTCTTACCCAAATAGCTGATTAAATCACACATTCTTGCTGAGATGCATCAGAATGACAACTGTCATTCTGAGATCTAAGATGTTGGTATAAAAGTTTTAAACAGAGATAAGCAGTCACATTTGGGTGTTTTCTGGAGGAAGGACAGCTGATTGACCACCCATGTGACACTAGCTCCAATTCACCATTGTCCAAGACACAGCCCACCAACTTGCACACTCAGAGACTCACTCCTGTCACTACTCAGGGTCGACTGGGCTCTGGGGCTCACTCACCCTGACAGCATCCCAAGGATGAAGTTAATGAACCAGCAGGCCAGTTGGTTCATTTATAATGAAAGATACAGTGTATGGGTAAAATAGACACTGACCGTCAGTTTCCCCTATACCTGTAAGTGAGCCTTGTAGAAAACCAATTTGTGGGAACTTTGCATTGTAAGCCTAGAATTAGAACAAGAGGAATTAGTTGTACAATTCAAATGTTCAAACGGCTTTGATCATTGGATCCTGTCCATTTAAGTTAATTTTTTTGTTGCCTTCCAACATCCCAGGTTAAAGGAAACCCTTTTAAAGCCTTGTTATCAATAACAGTCTGGTCTGGATGTATCATGACTGAATGTTTCAGTCAATGTTTTAGTTCCTGGAGTTAACAGTACCTCTCAAAAATATTCAGAAGCTTATTGGCCAGATTCCATGGGGTTAAAAAAATGCTGTTTAATTAAAATAGATGGAAAAAAGTATAGTGACCCAAATAATGCCACCTGATTGCCATGGTCCTTTCATAAACACAATCTTAACCTGCCTAGAGCCAGGTAGGATGAGGTGCTACAAACTGCCCATCTTCAGTCTCTTGCCTACCCTGTGGCTAGAGAGATGGGCCTGATGAAGTGGGTGGAGGAGGGGAAGAGAAAAGGCAAGTGGCCAGACATGGCCAGGGTGAACGGTGAGCTCCTGTGAGTTAAGATGACCGGTCTCCATTACTTGACAAAGAAACCAAATGGTGCCGATTGCTCAGTTTCACTTTGTTTTAGTTTCCGTTCTCACTTGGTTTTACTATTTCCTAAGTAAATCATTAGTGGGAGCACTCTAAAGGGCCATTTGTGAATAATACATAAAATCTACCAGCATAGGCCTTTGGGATGACAGAATTAGTCTTCTGAAGAACAGTGACGTTTCTTTACACATATAGACATTTTGTAATAGAGCCCTCATCTGAAATGGGTTTGTAGTCAGTTTTGAACTATATTATTTAACAGAGTTTTCTTCCTTTTTCCTTCCTTCCTTTCTTCCTTTTCTTTCTTTTTCTTTTTTGTTCTTTCTTTTTTTGTTTTTTCTTCCTTTTTTTCTTTCTTTTCTTTCTTTCTTTTTTTTCTCTCTGAAATCCTCATTTACTATTCTGTTCTGTGTCTAGTCTTTGGCGCTGCAAAGCAAGTCCCACAGTTAGCTCCCTCCTTTGCAGCCTGATTGTGGCACATGAGCTCTGTCCCTGTGTGAATTATGAGAAAAGCAAGAATATAGCACTTATTAATGTATTTTGTTTACTGATAAAAGGCAGTCCTTCTCAAACTATGCTCTCAGAGAATATTGATTTTCTTTCACAGAACCAAGCTATATTATTCCTTTAAAATTAAACAATGATGACTTTTTCACAACTCAAAGAGAAATTTAAGTTAATGGTGAGTGTTTTCTGAATTTTTTACAGTTGATTTTTTTCTTACATTTGTTTGACTCTTGCTATAAATTGTATATAGGCATTATTTGTCTATAAGAGGTAGTATTTAACACAAAAGCCTATATTTAGTCCCTACATATTTACTGCATAAATATTGCATTAATATTCCATGGAAAGATTCATGGCTTCCAGATGCTCTATTAAATGAAAATATTTGAGAACCACTGTTAGGATTAACAAAAAACATTTGATTGAGCCCTGACTTCTATTTATAATAATATAACATATATTTTACAGCAAAGCATAAACTAATACACCTCAATACATGTTTATAGATTTTCTCAATCTATATCACTGTTATCTAACAAACCCTTTTTTTGTTTATTATTTTTAACTACTACTAACTATGTAGTTTCTTTCCTGTTGAGTTGATGGGTGTGTGTTACAATTTAGGTTTTAATTGCCCCCTTAAGAACATGTTTGTCATTTCTCCCAGAAGAGGCCACATTTGGCCTTTCTGATAATACCTTGTCTCCCAGCTCACTGGAAAGACTCAGTAAGTGGCTGGCCTTCCGGGGGGGATGGGCAGTGGTTTGCATTAGAGATTTGGCTCTAGCTCAGTGATTCTCAAACTTGTCTGGAATCACCTGGGAAGCTCCTAAAAATCCAGGTTTCCAGGCAGCACTCCTGACCAATTAAATCAGTATTTCAATATGAGACCCAGGTAAGATCTTTTTAAAAGCTCTCCTGGTGATTCTGGATGTCAGCCAAGGTTATAAATTACTGCTTTAGATAGAGATCTTACCTGCATATTACAACTTGCCTCCCATGGAATTCTCTGATATGTGATGATTCAAGAAGATAAGTTTTCCTTACTCATCCTCCTAAATAAAAATCTAAATAAATAAAACAAAGCAGTTATTAAGGCAGAGTTTGTGTGATTTCTTCCTGCTCATTTCCTACATTTTTCTTTTCAGAGTCAGCTCTCCAAACTTAGAATAAAAGACCAAAATAGGTTAAAAAAACAGCAATAAATGGTTCCTGCTATCTTATCTTATGGCCTTTTCCATTAGTTCCTAATGTTAACTTTGCATATTTTGTGACCAAGCATGTTGTAAAAGTCCTTTGCCACTTTTTTCTATGAGAATTAGTGATTACTGTGTAGCTGTGGGCCTTCATTCAACTTCTTTCAGTCTGGATCAAAAGTCCTATGCATTACTTGAAATCTGAAAATTTTCACTGTTATTCATCCAAGGCAGTACAGACTCTAAACTTTTCATAAACAATGATTAGCTCTTATTCAATCGTGTATCTCAGTGTCAAGTGGAGTACCTGACTCTCAGCCACGGCCATTAAATGAATCAATTAGTTAAACAATTAATAAACAAATGGACACATGCTGGGATGTAGAGAGCTAAGCACTTACTGAAATCAAATCAGGGAGAAGGTTGCAGATAAAGGCAGGTGGTGGGTACTTCCAACATGTGCACAATTATCAGGGAAGAAATCAAAATAAGTACAGGCAAAACATCCAGAATTTCTAGTCAATTGTCAAAGGAGGCGATTATGAAGAGCTATGCATGAAAATAGTTACATAACCATAAAAAGCTGAGAAAAATGAAAAGCTAAAATGAGTGATTGCATAAATTGAATTACATAATTTCATAGAAGATGGAGATAACCAGCTTAAAGCCACTGAGAAAGCTCCATAGACTCAGGATAAACATTTAGACACTGGCAGGATTTAGAAATGGGCAGAGAAAGAAGAGCATTCAAGACAGTAGAATGGCAAAGACAAAGGACTGGAATTGAGAATGAATGTGGGGCATGCAGAGGCAGCAACTCCTTGCTTGATCAAAAGCTTGGTTAGCCAAGCTGGATCAGAAGTTTCATGGTGAAGAAAATGGTATTTGGACTTTATCACCTTTGGAAGATGTGTGTCTATCTGCGTTTAATAGTATTCTGATATTTGAATTTCAGAATAATTTATCCAGTTGAAAGAACCAGAAACAGGAGTCAATTTATTATTACAATAGTCTAAGTGATTATACTGAAGTGAGTATACATAATAAAAACTAAAAAGAAAATGTATGACAGCAAGAAATATTTAAGACAAAGAACCTATGGGACTTCAGGACTGATGTTCCCTATGAAACAAAGGAAAGGGAAGGGGCAAAGATGATTACCAAGTCCTGGCCCGGTGGCTTAGTTGGTTGTAACTTTGTTCAATACACCAAAATGTTGTGGGATCGATCCTCAGTCAAGGCACATAGCTAGGTTTTGGGTTCGATCCCTGGTGGAGACACAGACGAGAGGCAACTGATGGATGTTCACATGTTGATGATGTTTCTCACATTGATGTTTCCCTCTTTCTCTCTATCTCTCTTCTTCCCTTCCTCTGTCTCTAAAATCAATAAACATATCCTCAGGTGAGGACTAACAAATAAAAATAAACAAATAAAAGATGATTCCAAGTTTTATGATCTAAGTGGCACTCACCAAATTAGCAAGGAGACTGAGGGAAAATACAGATCTCTCAGCATTCTAAGACAGCATGTAAAAGCCTTTTGTTAGTACTATAATGGCGATCTCAGCTAAACAAATGGGAAATGAGGGTCTGTTTATTTCAATGATCAAATCTGAACAGGATATATCCATTGCTAAGGTAAATTTAAGCCGACATTTTATGTAATTTACTCTCAGAAGCATAGATCTACATTATTTTCAATACAATTAACTTCTAACTGAAAATATCCATTCCAATGGCTGACAAGCAGTCTAATTTCATCAACAGTACAACTTTCAGTAGGGTAGTCATGTATACAACACATTCTGACAACTCATATCATCTCTGAATTTAGAGACCAGAGTCCATTTTTTTAAGTGATTCAAATAAAACACAGTCAGAAGGTGAAAGGTTAGTAATACATTTCTGTATCAAGTGCATATTCTGAATAAATTCCATTTGTTTTAACTCTTTCAGATAATAAAATTGATACAGAGATCAGCATTCTTTGGTGGTGCAATCTGAAAGAAATCCTTTTTAAACACTTCTAACAATGTTTCCAATTTAATATCACAGCCATCATGAATAACCACTGCTTGAATCACTCAGTAATTTTGGTAGGCAGTGCCAACATTCTCTGAATAAACAGAATGAGCTGAAGTCATTACAGCAGAGTCATATTTTCCCTTATCTGGGCCTTTATTCATTGTTCCATCTCACTAGAATCCTTCTCTCTGTGGTTAACTATCCACATTCTACCCCCACTCAAGGGTCTGCTCTAATAACATTTCCCCTGCTCTGAAATTCTATTGCATTTGCTGTTTTTATACCTTGTCTTAGCTCATTGGGGCTGCTAAAACAAAAACCACAGACTAGATAGCTTATAAAAAAAAAAGAAATAGATTTCTCACAGTTCTGTAGGGTGGACGTCTAAGAAGATCAAGGTGTCACCACATCGGGTGAGGGCCCCCTTTGGGTTTCAGACTTATGGTTGTGTCCTCGTGTGGTAGAAGGGGGCAAGGGAGCTCTCTTAGGTTTCTTTCATAAGAGGCACTAATTCCATAAAAGGGACCTAATCAGTCCCCAAATCCCTACTGCTTAATAACATCACCTTGGGGTTAGGGTTCAGTATATGAAATTTGGGTGGACATATTCATACCTTAGCACATTTCATTTAGACTTGTCATTTTCCATGCTTATTCCTTGTTTTCTCAGTAGTGACTGTGGAAGAATCTCCCTGCAGGATAGAGGAGCAAGCCAAATGACACCTCTTCTTGGAAATACCAGATAGATCTAGGAGTTGGGACATTCTACTGTTCAACTAGCCTTCTGTATTTAACAAGACAGTACCATGAAAAAAGAGAGTGTGCTGTATGAAAAAAAATATCTGTTTATGTAACAATCAGGTAAATTTCATAGTTTTGAGTTAGAATCTTGTTTGGACACCCCAGATATAAAGGACATTTTAAGGATAATTGGGGGAGCTGTAATACAAACAGGATGTTAGGTGAGAAAAAAACTGATGAACATAAAAATTGGAGATTGTTCACTGAAAAAAAGCAACTAATGAGACAAGAATAATAGTATCATTTCCTAGAAAAAGATTTGGAAGGATATATACTAAGAATTATCAGTGGGCAATGCTATTAAATCTTTTTTCTATCTTCTTTTTGGCTTCTCTACATTTTCTAATTTTCTACAATGTATATATACTGCTTTTTTATAGTAAAATCTTTTTCAAGAGAGAGAAAAAGCTCCCTGTACTCTCAGCTCATCTGTCCCTGCCTCATATCTACCTTTGCTCCCTTGTTACATATCAATTGCACCAAGATCCTCCTAGGAACCCGGCCAGACACCTGGGAGAAATGCCAGGCATCTCACTTGCCCTCATCACCTGAACTTTCCGCAGTCTGTCCACTCCTCTCCTCTTCTATCTACCATTGGCATTGACCCAAGCCTGATTAGCTTTTACCAGTCTCCCTGTCTCTGGTCAGTTTCTCTTCTCCATCAGCCCCCGGAGTGAGCTATCTGAAATGCCAGGCTAGCAGTATCATTCTCTTGCTTTAGGTACCTCTGTGGTTCCATGTCTGCTGTAGGATATAGTCCAGGCTCTTAGTATGGAATACAAATCTCTTTAGGATGTGGTTCTCAGGGATGTCCCTTCTCATCCCTTGCCTCACACTGCCCTAAGCTCCAGCATTAACAAACTGCATGTAGTTCCCTGCACACATTGTGCCCTTTCATGCCTCACTCCTGTTCCTAAGGCTCATCCTTTCTGTGTTGAATGTCCCTCTCTTTGTGCCCTTACCCCCATGCATGGCAAATTTCTATAATCCTTCAAGTATTATTCCTCCAACAACCTTTCCCTAATAGGCCTGTGGCAGTCAGGCTGAGTGTCCCTCTTTCTGCATTCAAGGCACTGTGCACACTGTTTCACCCACTGCTGTTGCACCTACCCAAAGTACTGAAATCCTCTGTCTGTGTGTCTCCCCTCCCACTAAACTGGAGGTTATTCCTGAGAAGTCACGGGGAAATGTCTTATTCTCAGACATCATCAGTACACAATACATATTTGAAAAGCTGATCTGAATGGTGCCATGGTCAGTATGCTCCTTCAGTGGCAGGTTTTCTCTCTCTTGCTACCTGTCTCCACTTCCTACAGTATGTCCAGGAGCAGTGCCAGGACTGCAGATTGGAAGCCAGACCACAGAAAGAATAACACCCATCAAGGGGAGATAATGGCTATCTCTGTGCTAGGCTGGTTTGGGAAGTCATTGGAAAGCTACCAGCCACCTGGGCTCCAGATGCCCTCCTGAGCCATCCCTGGAATGTGGTTCTTTCCATCTGTCTTCATGCCTTCTAGACAGTAGTTTTTTATGGCCACAGATAGACACAGATTCACTATGGCCTTCAAAGAGTATCTTCTCCAAAACTTGACCCACATTTTTCAACCTTTCTAGTTTAGTCCCTACTGGGCAGCACAGACCCTGCTGACCAGTTGCTCCCTGGTCATTGCCTAAGCCTCACTAAGACAGTAAGCCTTGTCTTTGCAACTATGTCATAAACTCCCCAAGAATAGGGCCAATACATCTACAGGTCCTTGAGTCCTAATCACACCTAGCCCATTGCTATGCATGTAGTAAGTTTCAGCCCATCTTTGTGGATTCACTGAATATTATCCTTCAAGCCATACCATTTTGTGCTCTATTTGCTAACACTATTTTTAACATTTTAAGAACAGCCTTTATCCTAATCATTGGTTAATATCTTTAACTATCTCCATCTTTGGATGATCTTAAAGTCTACTACTGCCATTCCTTTCCATCTACACTTCCTCCATTAATTCACTTCTTCTCTGATTTGCCTCTTAAAAATATTTTGAGCACATTTTAAAGTACCTTTGGCCAAAATCACACTGGAATCATCTATATTCTGAAAATATGCATCTTTGAATTATTTTTAATTGCCTTCAACTGGATTATTAAATTCTCCTTTTTCTTCTAAGTTCTGTAGTTGTTGATCCATTATCTCCTATGTTCTACTGCTGGAGAGAAGTTTTAGTCTAAGCTGGCTTTAGTTCTTTGGGAAGGAGTACCCTTCTAAGCCTTTTTCTCCCACCCCATGGAATGATAGACTGTCAGGCTGTCAGCCACATGGCCAGGCTGGGGCCTGGATTTTTCCAGCTTGAGTCCTCTGAGAGCCTGAAGGACAATTCAGGGACCAAGGTGGGGTTGTGGGAGCCAAATACCTCAGGGTTCAGAATGGGAGAGCAAGTGAAAGTGGGGCTGAATCTGAACAGGATCAGAGAAGTTTCTGGTTTCACCTTTCAAAGCCAGAAGTGTGTGATGTGAGAGTGCATTAGTCAGCCTATATTCAAGGGCTGAGGCTAGAAAGATAAGATACTCTCTTGATTTAAACATTTAACTACAATATGTAGTTTGTTTTTTCGCTGTCTTTGAAACATGGATAGTATATCTTCTCTCTTACTGTTCCTTACCTCCACCCTGTCCATGATCACCCATCTTGAATCTTGTTCTTAGATTTGTTTTCAAACTAGAGAGTAAATATTTTTAGACTTATGAAAGAATTTTTTCTATTCACTTTTTATTGTTATTTGTGATTCCATTTGCTGTACTTTCCCCCCCATAGCAATAGTTTATAGATTGGCAGCTCTCTCTACCTGCCTCTTTATTCAAATTATTTGCTTCAGAAGAAAAAACTTCAGAGTTAGGCAAATTACTGACTTTTTAAAGATTTTATTTATTTATTTTTAGAGAGAGAGGAAAGGAGGGAAAAAGAGAGGGAGAGAAATATCTATCGGTTGCCTCTTGCAAGCCCTCAGTCAGGGACATGGCCCAAAACCCAGGCATGTGCCCTGGCTGGGAATCAAACTGGTGACCTTTCAGTCTGCAGGACGACATCCAACCCACCAAGCTACACCAGCCAGCGTGAAGTTAGACAAATTCTTTAGATGGGACCTAGAAAGCACAAACTACAAAAGGAAAATTGATGACTGGAATTCCATCAAAATCAATAATGTTTGCTTCTTGGAAAACACCATTAAAAATGAAAATGTCAGCCACAGACAGAAAAGAAAACATTTATAAAAAATATATCTGACTAACTTGTATCCAAATCTGAAAAGATCCTTAAAACTAAATAATAAAGAGACAAACAATCTGATTGGGAAAAGGGGCACTAAAGTTCGACTAGACATTTAAAAAAATATTTTAATGACCAACAGACAAATGGAAGGATGTTTGACATCACTGGTCAGTAGAGAAATATAAATTCCTTTCATAACAAGATGCACTACACATTCACTAGAATGACTAAAATTAAAATGACTGATAATACTTAGAATGTAGCATAACTGGAACCCACATATACTGTTAATGAAACTGTAAAATGGTAAACCACTTTGAAAACAGTTTGACAGTTTCTTTAAAAGTTAAGCATACATTTACCATGTTTGTACCAGTTTACCAACATTTTCATTCCTAGGTACCTACCTAAGAGAAACAAAAACATATGTGCATATAAAGACTTCTGCATAAATGTGCATACTAGCATTATTCATTATAATACCCCAAATGGAACCAGTCAAGTGTTTATCCCTGGATAAACAAAATGTGGTATATCCATACAAGGGACTCATATAATAAATTGCTGAAATACACAACATGAATGAATCTCAAAAACATCACACTAAGTGCGAGAAGCCAGACCACAAGAGTGTATACTGCATGATTCCTCTGATAACATTTCTATAAAACACAAAACGTGAAAAACAGAAAGCTGATCAGTGGTTTCCTGGGACTAGGGGCTGAGTCCAAGGGATGCAGATTGAGTGCAAAGAGACATAAAGAAATTTTGAGGTGATAAAAGTGTTCTGAAACCTGACTGTGGTTGCACAATGGTATACATTTACCAAAACCCATCAAACTGCACGCCTACACTGGGCAATTGTGTTGTGTTAGTTATAGCTCAGTGATGCTATAAAAAATTTTATCTTCGCCTTCTAAATCATTTCCTTAAACTAGACATCTACACATGATTTCATTTCCACAGTTAGGTAGAATAATACTTTTTATTGCTTTCAATTAAAGTTTTGCTTTAGTTTGTGTGTGTGTGTATGAGTGTGTTTATTTCCAAGATCCTCTTTTATTGATAACTGAAGAAATATTAACTATGTTTTTCTTCTGTTTCATGAGCAAATCTCTTTAATGGAGGAGGGATTTTTCTTTAAGCATTTAAAAACTTGCTGATGAATTTATTCACAGTTCTATTCGTTTTCTACTTCCTCATTTTAGAGTATAATCTGTTGTATTTTAATGAATATATTGAGAAGCCTGGAAAGCTGGATGGGAAGGCTCAGGGTATGGAAGGAGAGGGTCTGTGGAACTGTGGAGCAGGCTGAGGGCTTTGCACACCATCACATTCCAAATGTGAACAACAGGAATTTGAGTTGTGGCTCAAGAGCAAGATAGCAGGGCAGTACTGCCCAAGCCCTGATCACTAGGCATAGAGAGCAAGGACTGGCTCTGGCTGAGGAAAGGTCAGGCCTAAGGGAGAGAACAGGCTAGCAAGGGCACCAGGTTGGCTGGAGCTGTGTCTAATCTTCCTAGGAGGGCAGAGGACTGGAGAAACGCCTACAGAATCTGGAATGGTTTCAGTGCTTCTGATTCTCACAGCGGCTCCTGGAAATTCTCTCCTTAATGAAAGGACCTTCAGGAGGCTGGGCGAAAAGGCTCAGCACTTGCACGGGCTCACCACCCTTCTGTTAGTCCTTCCTGTTATCATTCCTAAAATCCCTTAAGCAGCATTCCTTCCTTCATGAGCTCTTAAGATGCAAATGTGCTTAAGGAGCTTTGTTTTTCAAACAAAAAGAAAATGGAAAAGCTTCTTTAGATTTCTAAAGAAAATATGCTGTGGTTCTTTTCAGGTGTACAATATATCCTTAGTACATAGATAATGAAATAAGTAACTTTCCAAGTTGCATGTTAGGAGTAACTGCTATTGGAAAAACCTTGCTGATGTCTAATTCTTCTCTTTTAAAATTGGTTTTCACACTGCCTCCTACGTCTTTTCTCATTCCTTCTATCAAATAATTGCTCGTAGTCTCCTGTTCAGGTTTGTCCATTGAGTTGTTCCCTCTCTGCAGTACAGGGACCACGTTAAGAGTACCTTTGCACTTCCAATGGCCTCCAGGACTGCCTTGCCCTCAGTGACTGTTCAAGAGCTATTGTTCAGTTATACTTAATTGAGGTGGAATAAGCATTTGGGAGAGGCAGCAGGACAACAAGGATGCCAAAGCCTCTCAATAGACCTTTAAATGTAGGTGGAAAGGGAGAGATACGAATGTATTAGAGGATAATTCCAGAAAGTAGGAGGGAACAAAGCACCTAAAGAACAAATAGGCTCTGAGAGAGTCTTATGAAAGATGCAGCATCTGCTGATAACTATAGAAAGGAAGAGACTGTTATTATCTGAAGACTCAAAAAGACTGGCAGATTGGTCTGGCCCAATGCCAGGTGCACAAGATGATCTGGCGAGGATCATCAGAGCTCTTCTGTTAAAGCACGGATCACATGTGTGCTGAAAATATGTTCTTTCTCTGGGATAGAGGTGACAGACAGCCACATCACACTCCATCCCTTTTTCCACCCCGCTTTCAGCCAGCCAATACACCCAATCGTCACCCAGTCTGTCTCAGCCGTGTGCTTTCCCCAGCCAGCTGAACAAAATATTTTCAGAATGTGGAATGTAAACAAGGTTCCTACTGTTAGCAATTCTGTGTCATTTACTTGTGGTTTATTTTATTTTACTTTAAATCACATTTAAAGTCAAAAGATTGCCAGCCTGCATGCTGCATGTAAACAAATCGGAAATATAGATTAGAATTGCAACTGATTGGTTAGCTGTGAAAGCGTCTGTGTAAATGGAAGAAGGGGGAAAATCTATTATGCTCCTGGGATTTTGCTTCTCCACAGGAAATTCAATTGTGAAAAAGGGTTTAAAAGCAATGACTTTAGTCATCTGTTTCCTACACACTGGCTACAGTAAATGCTAATAGAATACCTAGGCAGAACCTCTGCAGTGCTCACGTGATGCAGCCTCACAAAGAAAAACAGTGAGTGATTCTGAGAGGAGAATGAAGTCCTACAAATATGAGTTAGTATATGGTGATCACAAAATGTGTGTCTCTCATGCTATTAAAGATGTTTTTCAAGAAAACACAATTTTCCAGTTGCATTATTTCTAGCTGTTTGAAAGTATGTGTCTACAGTGTATGCTCCTAAGTGATAAAGGTTGTGTGGACCTTCTGGTTCTCAATCAGAATCCAAATCAAAACTTGCCTTCTTTTATAAATTTCCTCTGAAACATATTCTGTCTTCCAACTCCATAGGGAGCTAAATGAGGCATAAGAATTTCATTACTTACCCACTGGCCTATACGATTGATGTTTTCCTGGCTCAGTGCCATGAATTATACAGTTTCTAAAAATTCATTGACACTTTAGAGTTACCCTACCTATCTTTTTTATATTATTGGAGAACTGGTAAACTAACATGAAAATTAGCTAAATTATTTACATCTTTGAATTTTTCATGGTATCTTCTGAATCGTGGTCAAGGTGTAATCCTGGGTCACAGATGGGTCAGGCAGCAGGGGATGTCCCTCTGTGAGCCTGCCACATTCTTCTGTTGCTTCACCCTCCTTCACTCAAAAGTAATTGGTTTCCAGCTCACCCAATTAGTCTCATCGCACCTTCTCAAGTGATACCAGCTGTATCAGACCCACAACAGAATCTCCCTCGGAACAAAGCCCCGTGGAATCAAAGTTGTGTGCCCTACAGGATTAGATACCTGGAGGATTGCGGGAACAATCACCTTGAACCACAAATTATTTGGATCATTTGGCAAAAGGAAAAGCAACTTCCTCTATCAGGAAAGATTTTTAAAAAGTTTTCTTCTGAGAAGGAGAAATGGATATCTCAAGAATAGGGATTTAAATCAAGCTGGAAGATATGGGAGAGAATAATCCATTTTTAATCCAATGGCTCTACCTACAGATTTTGTTTCAGCACCCAAGTACACTGACAAACAAGTGAAATTTCATTGTTATCAAGAAAAGCCCCAAAACCAAGCAGAACCCTCCTCCAGTGTGACAGGCAGAAGTTTAGTCTTCCTGTACATTCTCGGTTCTTCTATAAACATAAATTTCAACTCAATCTGTCATTCATTTGTTCTGAAAATAAATAATTTCTGATCAGTTATGGAATAAGTTTTTTCATCCTTGTAAGTTTACTGTGCTACACTTTTCCATAAGACATCTATATCCAGGATGTCTTATTTCCTCATTACATATACCCTTTTTAATTCTGTATAGTACTTACGTGGACAATATGGAAATCTGACTTTAATTAGGCATCCACTTGAAAGCCACATCTTGAACATTTCAGTGAGAACTGTTTTCATTGTGAATAATTCTTACTGAGAGAAATCTTTCTTAATCTAACTTGAATCTCCTTGATTTAAATTAAAACCATGCTTGCTCATTTTAGTATGGAGAGAAACACTTATTTCTCCTACTCATAACTCCAATTATCTCATGAACAGGGGCCATCTATCTGCACCTCTTTAAAGGGTGACAGGGAAGACATGAGCTTGACAAGCATTAGGCCATGTTTCGCCCATACAAAGGGTCACTATGTTCTGTCAGGCCCAAATCCTCCCTTCCTAGATAGACAAGAAGGAACGGTGCTCTCTTCTGCCTCCTATCCCCTGAGTGTCCCTGTGTGCAGTAAAACCACCCCGTCTACCTAGAGGCTAGAAATCTTCACAGAAAGGAACCAGGAGTCCTACTTTAGCCACAGACAGGAATCATGCTCTCGAACAGTTTCTTGCATTGGGGGTGGGAAAGTAGGGGAGGAGAGTCATTCGTCTGCTGGTTTTAGAAAGTGTGTCTATTGGTTTCCATCAGTCAGGTCTTAATTGAGTGCATCTGCCAGAGGCTAGAGGCGATAGAATCTTTGCGATGCCATGGTCTGAATGTTTGTGTGTTCCTCAAAATTTACATGTTGAAGTTCTAATGCTTGATGTGATATTAGGAGGTAGGGGTCTTTGGAAAGTGTTAGGCAATGAGGGTGGAGCTCTCATGAATGACATTAGGGTTCTTATAAAAGAAACCTCACAGAGCTTCTTTGCCTCTTCTGCCAAGTGAGGATACAATGAGAGGTTTGCAACCTAGAAGAGGGCCCTTGCCAACAATGTTAGCGCACTGATCTCAAACTTTCGGTCTCCAGAGGTGTAAGAAATAAATTTCTGTTGTTTATAAGCCACATAATAAGTGGTACTTTTGTTTTAGCATCCTGAATGGACTCAGGCTCTAACAATGAGGTGTATGTAAGACTTGTTTTTATATGTAATTGTTTAACATGCAAAATAAGGCTGTCTGCAGTTATAAACCAGGCACTTGGAGGATCCAAACATGAACATGCCCTAGTCTATAGTCTTCAAAAGTTTCCAGTTTTATCTTGGTTGGTGAAACAATTCAAGGGACCTTACCATTTCCCTTATTTCTAGATACTAATAATTTTATAGCTTCCCTTCCAGACATTTCTAGTTTCTAAATTGTGATTCAGAGAGTGCACAAAGTACTCTACTAAGGTCCCATCAAAATGAAATACTGCTTCCTGATCTTGCAGAGTCAAAGCTTTGCATTTGTATTAAGCATTAAAAATAGCATCTTTGTCTAAACAATGGCACCCGTTAGCTGTTCAAGTAGCATTTGCAAGTGTGTCCTGCTCTTGGCTGTTCATGTAGCATCTGCGAGTGTGCCATGCTCTCCGCCATTCTCACACTTCTAGTGTAATCCAGCTGGGAGCACCTCTCCCTGATTCAAACACATATGTGGCACGCGTTTCAGCACTCAACCATCCTTCTTGCTATTTAGTTAAAGAACAGCACACAGGTCAGGGAGCCAAATTCTCAAGAACTCAGATTAAATGTCCTTGGCTGATTTCAGTCTTAGAGCTGTACAGAATTTGGCTTATTACAATATCACCAATTTTTTTCTTTCAATTTTTTTATAAGTTTAGAGATTTTACTTTTTATACTTTCTTTTTAAAAATTTTTAAAAGATTTTATTTATTTATTTTTAGAGAGGGAAGGGAGGGAGAAAGAGAGAGAAAAACATCAATATGTGGTTGCTGGGGGCCGTGGCCTGCAACCCAGGCATGTGCCCTGACTGGGAATCGAACCTGTGATGCTTTGGTTTGCAGCCTGCACTCAATCCACTGAGCTACACCAGCCAGGGCTTTTCTTTCCATTTTTTGATAAAATAGCTGAATTTATGTTGACCGTACATTGTGATACTACCCTGTTTCAGCTTCCTGAAGCCTTTTTTAAATTTTTGATTTGTTATTTCTATTAGTTTATCCTTGGTTAGTGTTCATTCAGGCTGAACTAATAGAGTGTTTAGGATGGATGTCAGAAAATTATTTTTCTCTGTCAAAAGCAATTGGCATTGCCTCAAAAATCCATCGAGGGACTCATAAATAAAATTCAAGATATTTTTTGTTTGAAAGAGAACACATAATGTTCACATAACATTTAAATGGAAAACATAACATTCTATTCAATAAAAACAACAAATAATAAAAATGTATACATTGGTTCCATATTATGGACCAATTAAAACACCCAGAGAAAGAAGAAGAAAAAAATAGGAAAAGAAACAAATTAACAGGGAAGACCAGATGGAGACAGAGACACAGGAAAAAAACCATACAAACACAAGGAAAATGAGAGACAGAAACTCAGACAAGTGGAGAACATAAGCTTTAAAGAGTCCCAGCAAACAATGCATTTTAACCTGTTACCATTAAACAATGAAAAGTTTTCACAACTAGAGAATACATGTGCTCATCTCAAGTAGGAGTTTGAAAACAAAAAAAAAGTCCTTCTCAAGACACAAGGGAGTTGCTTTAGGCTGGTTTCCATCCATCATATAACAGCATTTCCCATAAACCTGAGGATAGACTGTGAAAAAGTGGGAGGAAGCCCTGAGTGAAAACACAGCAGCGATTCTGGCTGGGCCAAGGCCCTCCCCGGGGGGCAGCCCCCTCCCACTTCACTCTGCCCGCTGAGAGATCCCTCCAGGCCCTCCCCTCTGCAGGGGGCAGTGCAGCTGTGGGAGGATGAGGCACAGAAGGCGCTGGAGCCAGCCTATACGGACTTGTTAGAATCAATTAAGTTTTGCAGAAATTCTGCAAACTGGTTGGTAATCACAACCATTATTAAAAATTAACTGGTGTCAATGAACAATTAAATAAATTATGTTAAAATCCATGGTAATAAATACCCAAACTCATCGTTTCCAGTTATTTTCCTACCTTTCGTTTTACCGATGCTGTTGTATGTATTCACATTTTTTTCATCTGTATGATGAGAATATCACAATGGTATGCACATTTCTTCCCCTGCATTGAGTGAAGTCACGTTAGTAGCATGATATCAGCCATGTGGGAGTATTCACAACATGAAAACCAGTAAATGTTACAAATCGGGGCTTTTTTACTTTTCGTAGAACTAGATGTTGAATGTTTAGCAACACACCACTGAATGGAGAGGAGTGTCACATGCCTTTGCCAGATTTTCCAGAAAAAAATAAAGCTCTGTAACTACTGCAGTACAATGGAATGGTAGTGTATATTCCATCAACTACTGAGTTATGAGTGTAAATCAGTTTTATTCTGTCATAAATATAAAGGTTGCTATTTTTTTAGTAAGATAGATAATAAGAACAAAAGGCAGCCTTTGATGCCTTTCGCATGATGGTGGCATCATGGTGGCTGCTGTCCCTTGGGTCAGAACAAGTCGTGCTGCCAAGCCCACACCGAACACGGGTGAGGTGTGAACACCTTGGGACCATTCATGAAACCAACCCACCATCCAGCCAAACCAGAAGTACTAACATCTTGATGTTTCCTAGAGTCTATAGGGTTTCTCCAGTATCCTCCATCTGTGGAATGACAAAGATATGAACTTTAAAAAGGAAACCAACAGTAGAAATCTATGTGGTGTTCGTGTGTGTGTGTGTTTCAGTGAGGGATAATTTCTGAAAATAAGAAAACGACAAAGAATTTTAACTAATAATAGGCACTATAAGATAATTAGGTACATCTTTCCCACTACACATATCAGCCATTCCTTCTGCACACATAGTGTCTTATCATTCAATTTTTCTCCTTACTTGATAGCTAAATGTATCTGGATAAAGCAATCATTGACTAGATAGACAGAGGGATAGATAGCTATTTTCCTGACATAGAAAATATTTTTACTCACTTTATTCTGATAGGGTCTAAACAAACTCTCAAGGAGTGTTTTTCTTTCTTAAAAACTAAAAACTTAAAGACACTGGACCCATTCGTTCAGGTACATATGGACCTCACAGGAGCTGGGACTATGAGAGACAACCACCTGCCTACATGATGTAATTTAGGGAGTAACAGGAAATCCCCTTTGCTGCCTAAGTACTTCCCAACTTCCCTAAGGCACGGAATATATGTTTAATAATTTTAAGTGAACCTTTCATGAATGAGAATTTTGCTGCTTAATATCCATCTGGGCTAAATTCAGGCCCAACAAAATGATGTCCAAGCTAGGTGCTTGGGATGGGGCACAAAAAGCTGAGTATCAGAAGCAAAGAGAAAAACTTTGAGAAGGGATATAAAGAGATTTTTTTAAAGCAACCTTTGATTATTTTAAAATTTAATTTAGCTGAAGTTAATAATTATCTAACTGGCCTGTTGCACTATACGAATTTCCCTGGGGTGTAGGTTGCAGTACTTCCAAAGGGCCCTGTGATTGATATTTTAAATGGGGCTGCCAGAAAGGATGCTTTTGTGCTCAAGAAGCCGCAGTTTGGCCGAGTTGTGTTTTAAGGCACTGCAAGGGCATCGTGAGTTTTTTCCAGTTGTGTTGTGGGTGATGGAAGAAAAACCAGCATTTACTTCACTCTCGGAGAAAGGGCCCACGGAAGCAGCTGCAGTTCCCGTGTCCAGGATTGCTTCTTTGCAACATCACCCTGCACCACCAACACCCCCGCCCCCCGCACTCCTTTCAAAATAAAGGTTACAAATTGGGGACTATATTATGTTTTCTTCTTTTGAAACTCTTTACATTATTGAATTCTCTTCTGATTTTCCAAAATCTTAATATAATGGTCCTACCCTGCCTTTAGTCAATTTCCCAAGTATTGGTCATTTAAAAGAGCTACTTTATTCCATAAACTAATCTCATTTTCTGCTCTACCATTGGAAAGAATGTAATCTCAGGTTTCTGATGCAATTGACCTTTATTTTTAAAGACTAAGGCTAGAAAGTCCTTTCCTTAATAATGTCACCTATATCATTTCATTCCCTATTAAGAGAGAAGGAACAAGTTTTTTGGTCACATTTATTCTGAATTCATTACAATTAAACAAGGAATAATCTGACTTACTTTTTAACAATCTGTGAGGAAAAAGGCTGCATAAGTAAAAAAATAAGCAAGAATACAAAGATAGTAACTGGCTTACCTAAAATAAGAACTTTCAGCAACTTTATGAGAATACATTTGGTTACAATTAATATAAAAATACAAATACATCACTGATGGCAATGTAAAATGATACAAGTATTTTGGAGAACAGTTTGCCAGTTTCATAAAAACTTAAACACAGAGTTACCATATGACCCAGCCATTTCCCTCCTAGGTGTCCACTCAACAGAAATGAAAACACATGTCTGCCCACAGACTTGCACGCCAATGTTCATAGTGGTATTAGTCATGAAACGCAAAGCTGGAAACACTCCAGAAGTCCATTAGCCAGTGAATGGGCAAATTGAGGTACATCCATACAATAGATCAATAAAAAGGACAGAACTGCTGATGCATTCCATAATACAAATGAACCTCAAAAACATTTGTTTTTAATAGGTATTAAAGTTAATATGGTTTAAAAAAGCATTTGTGCTTAGTGACAGAAACCAGACACATGAGACTACATATTGTATAATTCCACTGATGTGAAATTTATTGAGGAGGAAAACGATAGAAACAGTACATAGATCAGTGGTTGCATAGGGCAGAGACGGGAGTGGGGATGATCTGCAGATGGGTGTGGAGATGACAGCAAGGTTCTAAAAGTGGGGAACAGTGCTGTTTGCACAACTGTATGGATTTACTCAAACTCATCTAGCCACCACTTAAAATATGTGAATTTATATCACATAAATTATACATGAATAAAGCTGTTTTTAAAAGAACATATCTAACAGCAGGGGGAAAAATCTATGATCATATATTTAACTTTACAAAAGGAAACACAGGAAGAATCAGCCAGAAACCTTAAAGCTGGTTATCTATAAGAAGAATGTGTCAGTAAGGGTTTGGGAAGGAGGGGCATTTGCACAGATATAAAATGGAGAAAAAATGGAAACAAATCAGTCCACTTAGATTTCAAATGAATAACATAGTAACAGATAAGGAAAATAGAAAAAGAAAGACCTAAACAGAGCAAGTGTATGAGTACAGTATTTAACACCATATACCCTTAATTTGTGGTGCAAAAATGGAACACGGAAGAAATTACAAACAAATCCTGAACTCTTTTCAATAAATTTGTTTTGCATGTAGGCAAGGATGAAACAATTCTGAAACTATTTCAGATATGTGACACAGCTGAACAAAGAAGTAAACGTATTGTTTGGGGGATCCAAAGTTACCAGCAGAAACACACACACACACACACACACACACACAAATATGGAATAGGAGAAGGCAAGAAAAATCCAAAAATCCCTGTGGAGATAGAAAAAAGTTAAAATTATCGCTGTGAATTCATGATTTCTAAAATTTGTTCACATGTGCATGTACTTATCTATGTATATGCATATATGTCTCTGTATATTTATATGTATGTATGTATATGTATAAACAGCCAATGATTTCCTAGTTCACACAACTGAAAGGTATGAAAAGCAAAGATGCCCCAGGAGCAATGAGCACATCTCACACCCAGATTCTGATTTTAATATTTTTCTCCATTATAATGAGTCATGACTCTTCACAGAAATGGCTGAATTTAGGTCTGGGGCAGGTAGGTACAAGAAAAGCCTGGAAAATCTCCTGATGTCAGATGTTAAGGAGATGTGCAACATGATAGACAGGGAGAGTGTCACAAATCACATGGGCCAGGAGGTGGCTTGCAGGGGGGTCCACTGGCCAAACCTGGGAAAACCTGGACACCACAATAATCAAATATGGTAGCAAATTTTAAATCATTGAAAAAATAGATATTCCTGTGTTCATACCTGTGACAAAGATACAAGCAACTGGAAGGAATAAAAAGAGTTCCTGCTTAAAATAGAATACTAAGTGCCAAATGGTAAATGGAAAGAAAGTCCTAGAGTTGGAAAATAACCATTTGCAAACATCATAGTAAAGACCAGTTCAGCAGAAATCATGAATGGACACTGAATCCAGATAGAAATTTTGATGAGGAGCAGAATATTTGCATAAATGTCAAGTATCTCCCCACAGAGTGCATATATATCTATATAATAGATATACAAATATATAAAGAGATATATAACAGATGCATAAAGAGATATATATGAGAGCAAGAGAGATAAAGCAAATAGATAAATTGTTTATAGTAGGTGAATCTGGGTAAATAGTATATAGATATTTTTGGTTATACTCTTATTCATGCAAGTTATCTATGTTTGAAATAATTTCCAAATAAAAAGTTTAAAAGTAGAAAAAAACACAAAAACCTGGAAGTCGCCCTTCATCCCCAGCTCCTCTTCCCCGGAGTGGGTTGGTGTTAACAGTTCCATTTGTATGTTTCTGGATGATTTCTACACATTATTTTATTGTGGCTAAGTATACATAACATTTACAATGTTAACCATTTTTAAGTGCAGACCTCCACGCATTAGGCACATAAACAGTGGAATGCTCCTGAACTTGCATGTTGTCCTTGTGCAGGGCCCATGTCGATCTTCTCGGCAGTGCCCCAATTTCAGCATGTGTGCTGCCAGAGCAAGCACTCGGTGAGTTTAAAAGTATATATTCCAATACTATCAATGTAATCATACTGTAAAAAATAAGAAAGGAAAAAAAAAGTGAAGGTGCAAGACAGACTTCCCTGGCAAAACAAAGACGAAAAGTTCGGTGACCAGTGGAACCACAGGCATGTCTAAGAAAGCTCTTCAAGCAGAAGGAAAATAAGAACAAGTAGAAATTTTAACCTACACAAAGGAATAGAAAATGCCAGAAATGGGAAATATAAAAACACTCTCTCTAATTTCATTTCTTTAGAAGATACTTGACTATTTTAATCAAATACAATAAATTACGTGGGGGTTATAATATGTGTAGAAGTAAAATATACAACAATTACAAAAGGGACAAGGGGAGGAAAGTGAAGGTATGAGTGAGGGAATGGGTGAAGAGGTCAGGGCATTAAGAAGTACAAATTAGTAGTTACAGAATAGCCACAGGGATGTCAAGTACAGTACAGGAAATGGAGTAGCCAAAGAACTTTATGCCTGGCTTATAGACATGAACCATGGTGTGGGAATGGCCTGAAGGAGTGGAGGGGGCAAAGGGGGAAAAAATGAGACTGTAAATTAAAACCGTAGTACCATAATCAATAAAATATAATTTGAAAAAATAAAATTCAAAAACTGGCAATAACATATTTATAAGGACATGAAGCAACTAAAACTCTCATACACAGCTGATAGGAGTGGAAAATAGTCCAGCCACTTTGGAAAACAGTTTGTCAGTTTCTCATGAAATTAAATATATATTTAGCATGCGACCCCACAATTCCATTTCTGGAGATTAACCCAAGAGAAATAAAAATGTATATTCACATAAGGACATGAATAATCATAACAGCTTTTTTCTCAATAGTCCAAAACTGGAAACACAACTAACAGCACCAATAACTTAATGAAAAAAGAAGTTACGGACAGTGTACAGGGAATGTAAAGGGAAAATCTTCTGAAATATACAACAACACACCACACTGAAATTGTTTTTCTTTTTTTTAAGATTTTATTTATTTATTTTTAGAGAGGGAAGGGAGGGAGAAAGAGAGAGAGAGAGAGAAACATCAATGTGTGGTTGCTGGGGTCATGGCCTGCAACCCAGGCATGTACCCTGATTGGGAATCAAACCTGCAACACTTTGGTTCTCAGCCTGAGCTCAATCCACTGAGCTATGCCAGCCAGGGCTGTTTTTCTTGTTTCTGTTCTTTTGCCCCCTCAGCTGCCTCCCACACACCTCTGCCACCATAAACTCCTTGAGATGAGGAACTGTTTCCTCTTTTTCCTCATGTTCACGGTGCCTCACACAGAGCTTGACTTACAGTGAGTGCCCAGTAATTATTTATTGAATAAAAGAATGCTATTGCTTTTTAATGTTCATGAGTTTCTTACTTTGCCAAATAAGTTTATATAATTAGGGCATTGGGTTCTTTACTCATGCACCGTTGTGATGAAGAGCAGCCCCCATTCTGACCTCTGGATGAGTTTACAAGGGTTTATTGAAAGCTTCTGTGCTCCTGCTCCATGCTTCTCTCCTCTTGATCCTTGAGAGGTTTGAGCACAAGTTTCTTCCAACCCTACTTTAGACTCAAACGCAGCCTCAACCCCAGCCCCAGTGTTTGAATTATATGCTCCTTTGGCCAGGCTTTAGGAGCCAGTTTGTAATTTGGCTGTTGCAATGTGGGCTGTTTTGAGTGTGGTTTGGGCTTATTGATATTCATGAGCTTGCAAAGAGGACAGTCTCACTGGGGAGGGCAGGCAGTGGAAGAATGGCCCTATCCTGGTCACTGTGGCCCTGAGAATAGCCCAGATGGTTCTTGAAGAATTCCTTGGGTTTGCTTCCCGATAGAACAGACTTTTCAACCTTGAGCTCTGCGCATTTTGGCCTCTGAAGATGATGTCCAGGAGCCCATGCCACCCTGAAAGACATGGAGGAAGTTTTCACATCTCTTGGGGCCCCTGATGTGTTTTTCATTGAGTTAAAAATGTGTTCCCAGACCCAGCATCCCACAGCAGCTAAGAAGAAAGCCGGAGCAGAGGGTAATGTCCGCGGTGGCAGAGGTTGCTGCAGTTCCATGGGCCAGCAGCCAAGGAGACTGTTTGTTCTTGGAATAGATGACTATTTCTGCTTTTTTACCCCTTATGGTTGGGTCATGGAGTCATAATACAAGCATGCCCTTGCTTTCCTTAATTCAATTAATCCATTCTCCAGAATAAGCACTCTCAGCTCCTTGTTTGATTTCATTAACTGGTATGTGCATGTGTGTACGTGTAAACAATGTAGGGGGTTAACCTATATGTGCCACACCTTCAGGGAGCTGCAGTGTATACAGGCCTCCTGCTGGCTATAGTAGAATAATAATCTTGTGTTTTAATAATGTTACTAGCTATAGTAAAATAATAATGCACTGTGTTAAATGCCTTTCAAGGTTCATCTCCTTTAATCCTTTTGATGATTATGTAAGGTGGGCCAGTATTAGCTCTACTTCACAGACAAGGAAATTGAGATTTTTCAAAGTAAAGTAATTTGCCCAGAACCACACCTCTAGAAGTGATGGGCTTCAGAACTTAATGTGTTAACCCTTAGAGTATAAATGGTCAGATAAAGATGGAGTACAACGGCCACCTCTAATTTCTTATTGTTGTTGGTGAATGGACCACATACTCCTCAAGGTGAGGGCCAAAGTGGCTGAGCTCTGATTGCAGCACCAATTCATATTTTACAAAAGTGGCCGATTGGTCTTTCTCAGACATCCTCTAGCCTACACCCACAGAAACTTGATGGAGGTTCCCTGTGATGGGAAGAGCAGTAATGATTTTCTAGGAGCCTGTGGAGAACTGTAATTGTGGTGGAAAAAGAGTCCTCTCTACTCCTGAGAAAACACTGAGAGGAGACATTCCTTCATTTTTAAGCAGTTCTTTTTGGTGTAATAAAGGCAGTAAGAGGTGTTGCCTCAGAGAGCTCACAGTCTGGCAGAAAAAAATGACAACCTAAATGAACAATTATGGTAAGGAGCCATGAGAGGAATGCTAGAGGAAGTGCTGGGTGTGGCGGGAGTGTGGACCCCAGGGAGGAAACTGTCTCCCGTGGAGAAGATAGAGAGGTGCAGAGGCAAATGCCACGGTCAACCCAACAGGAGACAGATTAAGGCCATGGAGGGCTGAGGAGACCCTCACCTGTAGCTACCCTCAGAAATAATGTGAGCTCTCTGGGACCCTTAGAGCAAAAGGTGTGGTTTCAGCATCCTGGTGTGTCTGGTCAGGCATGCAGAGCCAAAGCATTTCTTTTTCTCATTGCTAACATCAACCATGCTGCTAACTGGCTTTAATCTATAGAAGCTTGATTATATCCAGTCATTGGTGGAAGAAGTTTCCTTTTTTCCCCAAATACAACTTTTTTTTAAATGATTTTATTTATTTATTTTTAGAGAGGGAAAGGAGGGAGAGAGAGAGAAACATCAGTGTGTGGTTGCTGGGGGTCATGGCCTGCAACCCAGGCATGTGCCCTGACTGGGAATCGAACCTGATGCTCTGGTTCGCAGCCCGCGCTCCATCCACGGAGCTACGCCAGCCAGGGCCCAAATACAACTTTTTTCACATTCAGGGAGAGACGGAATTACTCTCCCTGAGAGGGTGAGCTGCTATTCTCTCAGGGAGAGTAATTCATTTTCCAAAGTTGATTATTCTAAAAGTAAATTCTCCTCAACTTTGAGAATACCACAAAGTGACTTGGCAAAGTCTTGGGAACAAATGCAATAATTAAAGAGAGTTCTTCAAGGCTCTTCCAACTTTTCATCAAGTGACCCAACAACAGAAGAGTGGAAAACCCTACCCTTAAAGTATGGAACATCACTATTAGCTATCTCATAAATTTCTTTAAAGTTTTTTGTTTTATTTTAAAAGGTGATAGGAATATTAATGAATTTTGCATTAACTCTGTAATTTTATTTTAAATTAAAAATTTCAAATAAATAAAATATTAAGGTTATTTTTATATAAAAACAGTGTATTACTTCTGAATTTTTGAGTAGTTGATGCTTTATGTAAATGAGCAGACAGCACACCCCAGGGTGAGAAATCCCATTTCATTATTTTTCATTATATTTTGCCTTTTTAACTATAAAAAACACTGGGCCCTGGCTAGTATGGCAGTTGGTTGGAGCATCGTCATGTAAACCAAAAGGCTGTGAGTTCAATAACCGGTCAGGGCAGATGCCTGTGTTGCTATGTCAGTCCCAGTAGTTGCAGGAGGCAACCAATTAGTGTTTCTCTCTCACACTGGTGTTTCTCTCCCTCCCTGTCTTCCTTCCTTCCCCCCTCTCTGAAATCAATAAGCATGTTGTCAGGCGAGGATGAAAATAAATAGATAAATAAAACCTTTCCTCTTAAAAAAAGAAAAGCCACTGGGACATACATAAAACTTATAGTAAAATTTGAAAATATTCCACAACACTTAGCAATGGTTTCTTCACTCTTTGGGGGTAGTGATCCCAAATCTAAACCAGAAAGCTAGGTTTTATACTAGATCCCTTTGAATCTCTGGTTTGTTTACATTTATAGTGGTTCTTCACATCTTGGGGTAGTGATCCCAAATCTAAACCAGAAAGCTAGGTTTTATACTAGATCCCTTTGAATCTCTGGTTTTGTTTACAATTTATAAAATGGGAACAGTAGCATTTATCATATAGGGATGTTATAAGGACTAAATGGAATTAATATATGTAAAGTATTAAGCAATAATAAATACTTCATAAAAATTTCTTTCTTTTCCATAGATGCATTTCAGTACAGTTTAGATAGACAACAAAGAAAAAAATCAGTATTCCAAATCACGACAGAATTTTTCATATAATCATCCAAAAGTCAAAATAGTTAAAGTTTAAAATAGATGATTAAGGTTCTGGAACTTTAACTTATATTTTCACCTTCTGCTGATTCATTAATTCTTTCTATGCTGTGGTCTTAGTATCTAAAAGCTGCCACAGTAATACTCACTTCCTGTGGAAATAAATGAGATGAAGGAAAGACACAGTAAACGTATATCAGTGACTGCTCTGGATACCATCCTTGACCATGGTTTTCTAAGTGCATTTCAGAGGTTTGATGAGCACCACCCTTATAGAATAAGAATCACTCTTCTCCTAGGAACAGATGAAAAATTTGAGAGAAAAGAGATGAGCAGACTTGCCCAAGATGATGTGGTGACCACTGAAATGGCCAACATAAGCATGTTAATGTCCCTATGTACAACAGAATACTAATCAGCCACAAGAAGAGGTGAAGTACTACCATTTGCAACAACATGGATGGATCTTGGGAGTATCATGCTAAGTCAAATAGGTCAGGTGGACAAGAACAAGAACCACATAATTTTACTCAAATGTGCGATATAAAACAGAAAGCAACAAATGAACAACCAAAATAAACAAATTCATAAACACAGACAGCAGTATGGTGGTTACCAGAGGAGAAGCTCGGGGAAGGTGGAAGAAGGTAAAGGGGGTCAAATATATGGTGACAGAAGGAGACTAGACTTTAGTGGTGAGCACGAAATGGAGTATACAGATGATATTATAGAATGTACACTTGAAGCCTATGAAATGTTATTCACCAATGTCACCCAACTAAATTTAATTTTTAAAAAGGGGAAAAAAGAATGTTAATGTTTACACTTCCACACATTAAGAGACCTGCACATCTATAAAATCATTTTGCTACAGAATGTTAGGCTGATAATTTGGAGCATGTAATCAAAGATACCCTGAGTATCTTTTTTAAAAAAAACCTATTGCACAAGAAGACTGAAGAAAAGGCAGGAAAAAATGTCATCAAACCTCAAATCTGTGATGTTTTTAAAGTCACAATATAGAATTTTGTATCCTCAAGTGAAACTTAAAAGGAGAAGTATTGGTTATACACTATTAAAATAGATAAATATATATTCTGTTTTGTAAAAAAAAATTGAGAATTAAGATGAGTTGTATAACACAAATAAATGAATTCATTAGGAATATGAATGAGGTAAACCTTCAAATTAATTTTCGCATAGTAAATTAACAATGTGTCGTCATTTTCTTATGAACATCAAAAAATTTTATATGTTTAGGTATAAGTCACTAAGAATTCTTTTTATAGCTACAGTCCTTTAAAAGTAAATTTGTTAACTTTAATAATTTTATTTTTTGAATCATATTTTATTGATTATGTTATTATAGTTTTCCCAATTTTTCCCCCTTTTCCCCCCTCTACTCAAATGCTCCCACTTTCTCAGGCAATCCCCATACCATTGCTCATGTCCATGGTCCATGCATATAAGTTCTTTGGCAACTCCAATTCCTATACTGTACTGTACATCCCCATAGCTATTCTGTGACAACCTATTTGTACTTCCAAACCCCTTCACCTCTTCACAAACACCCCCACAGCCCTTCCCACCTGGCAATCATCAAAACCTTCTCCAGATCCATGATTCTGGCTCGTTCTTCTTGTTTGCTTAATTTGTTTTTTAGATTCAGTTTTTGGTAGATATGTGTTTTTGTCATTTTATTATCATAGTTTTGATCTTCTTTTTCTTAAATAAGTCTCTTTAACATTTCATATAATATAATAATGGTTTGGTGATGATGTACTCCTTTAGTTTTTTTCTTGTCTGGATAGCTCTTTACCTGCCCTTCAATTCTAAATTGTATCTTTACTGGGTAGAGTAATCCTGGCTGTAGGTCCCTGCTTTTAATGACTTTAAATATTTCTCCCTGATCCTTCCTAGCCTGCAAAGTTTCTTCTGAGAAATCAGCTGACAGTCTTATGGGAATTCCCCTGTAGATAACTGACTGCTTTTCTCTTGATGCCTTTCAGATTCTCTTTTTATCTTTAACCTTTGACATTTTAATTTTGATGTGTCTTAGAATGGGGCTCTTTGCATCCATCTTGTTTGAGACTCTGTGTTTTCTGGACTTGCATGTCTATTTCCTCACCAATCAAGGAAGTTTTCTTTCATTATTTTTCATATATATTTTCAATTTTTTGCTCTTTCTCTACTCTTCTGACACCCTGTGATGCAAATGTTGGAACATCTCAAGTGGTCCTAGAGATTGCTTACTCTATCTTTGTTTTCCTAGATTTTTTTTCTTGTTGTTCTGATTGGTTGGTTTTTGCTTCCTTATATTCCAAATCATTGATTTGATTCTCAGCTTCATCCACACTACTAATGCTTTTCTGTAAATTGTTCTTTATTTCAATTAGTGTATCCTTTGTGTCTGACTTCCATTCAACTCGATTTCTGATGGTTCTGAGTGATAGTTTTTCTATATTTTAGTCATATTTTGATGTGGTTTTGTGAGAAGGTGAGTCGTGTTTACCTGTGCCACCATCTTGACTGAAAGTTCTATCTTTAATCATTTTAAATAAAGGGAAGTTTTTGATGATTTATTAGACAGTATTAAAGAAAATTAAACCTTATTACTAATGCAAAATTCTCCTCCTTGTCTTGGTAAAGAAAGCAAAATATTTCATAAATTACTATAAGACCCTAAAGAATTACCATATTTCTTAGATAAGTATGATAGAAGGAAATGGTACAGGCAATAACAAGCTAAATGTATAGGGTAACATTTTATTGTGCACATAGGATTCTCTTTGGTTGTGTGCTAGATGTGTTATATTATATAATCATCATTATATAATAATGAGAATTTAGAATTCTATTCTCATTAGAATTTTTCTTCATCTCTTTTTGTTCATTTACTACTGCTTCAAATAACCACAGTGTCCTGCAAGTGGTCTCACAAATTTAATCTGTTCCTATTAGATTGTATTTTCATATTTATAGGACTATTTGAAAAAAGAAGACCAGAGGAAAACTTTGATGGGAGATTGTCACATGTAATTAAATCAGTGTCCTTATAAATGAAATGGTGCACTCAGCACATGGCTATGCTCTTACAGAATTAGATCTAATATTGTCTCCTTTTTTCATGTTGCTAAGAACTATTTCTTGGTATCTGGAAAATTCTTTCTGAACATATCTGTGCAATATAAAATAATCTGGATTTCATTTCTAGAACTACTATATAGTCACATCAGCCTAAGCACTGAACACTGTGTGTAATAGAGACACAAATGGGAAAAGCACTGTATTTCTGTATGGCTATCTATGCCTGATGCTAATTTTTTAATGTAATCTTTGCCTTGAATTGAGTTTTAACAACTTGAAATTCCATTTCCTGAAATTGGCTTCTTGTTATGAATATCAAGGCATCTGAATCTCAAATAAACATGGAGGCAGCCATTTTAATTTCTAACAGTTATAATCAGATTGTTTATATTTGTATGTTTATATGATATTGTTCATATTAATGTAAAATAACTAGTAATAACAATAATGACATAAATTTGTTGAGTGGCCTCTATGCAGTGGGCATTTTGCTCATTACTTTACATGACTCACCTTCTCAAACCTCAGAAAACTCTATGAAGAAAAAAACTCTTACTTTCATTTTGCGGATGAGAAACTGAGAAAAATGTCACTGAGGGTTAGTGACATTTAGTAACTTGCCCAAGGTTATACAGTCAGTTAAGTAGTGAAACAGAGACTTGAAATGAATAATTTTGACTCCAAGTCTCATAATGAAACTACAATTCTACCTCAAAAAGAATTAAAGGCAATTTCAAAAGATACGTGGTACATATCAAAAGAACATGTATAGGAGCACATGAGAAAGAGAACAGAAGTGGAAATGAGACCAGAACATAAAATATAAGAAACTTGCTTAGGTTGAACCACATATTTACTCAAAGCTTTCCTGCAGTCTTTGCAAAGACCAACACAATATGTGTCCGTGTTATAGAACTAAACCATTTGGTCCAGAAACACAGCTATTCTCTGTATGAAGACTATAAACACATTCTCCTCAGGAGTCTCATAAACAGAACAACAGACAATATAATAAAGTTCATTTTCAGCAGTATCCTAACAATAAACAGATGATGAAATTTCACAGGGCTGCTCCTTGCTGATCTGCCAACATAAACAGCACAGTCTGTGAAAGCAAGTCTCCAGAAGACCAGCACGACGTGGTCCTGACAGACAAGGGCTGTGAACAAGACTGAAGGCATTCATGAAGCCAAGCAATTTGCTTTTAAAATAGGTAGCTGAACAAAACACAAACAATAAATGTACTACATGATTTTCCCTCACTTTTGTCTGTAATTGTGATATATGTACAATTTTTCAAGTAAAAGTAACAAAACATAATTTTTTGAAAGATTTTACTTATTTTTGGAGAGAGGGGAAGGGAGGGAGAAAGAGAGGGAGAGAAACATCAATGTGCAAGAGATACTGTAATCATTTGCCCTTTGTACACCCCCAAATGGGGACCCAGCCTGATACCCAGGCATGTGCCCTGCCTGGGAATTGATCCGGTGACCTTTCGGTTTGCAGGCTGGCACTCAATCCACTGAGTCACACCCGCCAGGGCTAAAACATAGAATTTGACTTCAAGTGTTTATATCTTAAGCAAGAAGGAATTAAAATAACATATGGCTATTTTTATATGTATCAGTGACTTTTAAAAAAGGTTATAAAAATCAGTACTTGCTTAAGAGTTCATATCATAAGGTTAGGTTCCAAGGCAACATTGTCCTTTTTTATAATCTTTGCCCCAAATTATCCGCCACCTACTCTATAAAGTGTTTCACTTCACTGCGATAGACTGTGTGCAACATCCAGAAGAAATAGTTTGGCACTGGCAAGCATCCTCTTTTGAAAGCTAACGCCGCTTCTAGAAGAGTTAAAGATCTTTTAGTCATTCATACCTGAGTATGAATTAGTTTAATCAATCATAGTATGCTCTTGAATTTTCCAGGGAGATGTTTATTTTAGGTAAGTCAGATGATAGAATGAGAAAACACAGAATATTCACATTGGAGGATATATTTGAATGTATTTTATTGAAAGAGTACTTTTATGAGTTTCCATTTTTATACATATAAGTGTGATCATTTAAAAATGGAATGCTTTAGCCCTGGCTGGTGTAGCTCAGTGGATTGAGGCAGGCTGCAAACTAAAGTGTCGCAGGTTCGATTCCCAGTCAGGGTACATGCCTGGGTTGCAGGCCATGACCCTCTGGGTCATGCACATTGATGTTTCTCTCTCTATCTCCCTCCTGTTCAAAAACTAAATAAATAAAATCTTTAAAAAAATAAAAATAAAAATGGAATGCTTTTATGTCTAAGTTCCTTCAACACTTGAAGTAACTCTTGGAATGTTATTTGATATTAAATAATACATAGATGGAGTTGATTTTTCATGATTTTACATGTATGACTTATTTTTTCAGCTTGTTTGCTTCATAGAGGAAAGAGATTACTTTGATCAAAACTACTACTTCCTTTTTTCAGGGGAAAAAAGGTATTTTCTATGTGTCCTATCACAGGAGCCCTCACAGTAGGAAGACATTGGAAGGACTTTGTGTAGCTGAAAAGAGAAATAAAGATAGGAACTCTGGTAGAAAATTCTTTAAAAAATTAGAGATAAGGAGAAATACTCAGCTTGTGAGGTGAAAACTATAAAACCTTAATGTAAGAGGGGTAAAGATGAAGGTAGGAAAGAATAAGTGAAACTAGAAAGAGGCCTTACAGATGAAGTTGTAGCTGGGTATGGCCTAGACTTAGCAGAGGTGTCCAACCTTTCAGTGTCTCTGGGCCACACTGGAAGAACAAGAGTTTTCTTGGGCCATGCATTAAATATTGTGACACGTAACCACAAAAAAATCTCATAGTGTTTTAAGCAAACTTATAATTTTTGTGTTGGGTCACACTCACAGCCATCCTGGGCTGCGTGTGGCCTGTGGGCCACAGGTTGGACACCCATGGAGGGAGGAGAGAAAGGAGCAAACACTTCCCCTGAACACATGCTCAGAGGAAATGCTGCCTTCTTAGCAAAACTTAAGGTAGTGGTTTGACAGTTAAGAGCATAAGAAGATGTCGGAGGAAGAGGTGAGACCACAAGTCAGACATCAGAAGAGTTCAAGAGTGTGCTCTTTGCTTGCTCATCTCTCCACAACCAGTGTCCGGACCAGCTCATCCCCAGCCTCATTCCCACTCATGCACAGGTACATGGAGACATGCACATGCACAGGCGAACTCTGAGGGAAACCGCAACAACAGCAGTCACTACAGGCCTCCAGATTACAGCATAGAAGCTAAGTGGAAAAATCCAGTACTTTCCCATTTGTAATTTGTGTTTTTTATTTATCCTGGGAGACCAGATAGAAAAATTAAGAGCATAATGTCTAAGAATGAGCACATGAGAGAAAAAAAACTTTTTATCCTAATAGAGTGAAATTGGAGAGCTTACTGGGTTGTTCCCTTTTTAAATAATGTCCTCATCTTTTAAAAAAATGTTGTTTAATGTACCAGAAAGTTTTTGAAACAATCAGTTTGTTCCCTTTTTCTAAGCACAAGGCCAAAAATAGAATTATTTAGCTTTCTCTTCTAAGGCAGATCTGTGTAACCAACCTTAGAAAATCCTCCTTGCCCATTAACTAAGGAAGCTATCATGAAGGAATTCTGCTAATTGTAATACGCATTTATACACAGAATGTCTAAATGGGAAACAGAGCTTGGCCTGGTTTTCTTCAGAACCAGACCACACTTCTTTTCCTCACTCCCTTGAAAGATGGGAGGGAGAAAACCTCCAACCAACATCACTATCTTCTCCTAAATGCTCTGCCCACTTGAGCCACCGAAAGGAAGATGGTCCACTATGTATAATCTTATTTTATTGGTATTTTGCCTCTGGACAGAATAAAAACGTGATGTTTATCAACAGGACATTTACTGATAAGAGCCAACCTTTGATCCTGGTTCGAAGGTGAAGCACTTTTCATGCTATCTCATTTAATCTTCACATCCATATGGTGAAGTGCTGTGAGGGCCCCATTTTACATGTGGCTAAACTGAGGCCAAGAGAAGCTGAATAATGTGGTTACACAGTTAGTAACAAAGCTCATTATTAAACTCAGGAAATTGCACTGGAGCCATCACTCTTGGCCACTCCTGAACTACAATTCAGTTATGGAGCAGAACAGGAGCCTACAAATATTTAATAATGCCAGTTAGCATATGCTTTATGTCACAGAAATGGAATAAACCACTACTTATTTGGAGCACAGAGAAAGGATGCTCTCTGTGCATAGGAAGCAAGATAGAAAGGAAGACTGACTGATGCTTTCACCATGTCATCCACAGAGGAACAGAACACTATTAAAACCATCTTTAGCAGACTAGGAAAAAGAGTAATTTATGTTCTTGCCTACTTAGAAAACCAGCTCTGTAAACCCAGGAGATGTGTGTAGAGGAGCCCATCAGTTTGTCGGGTAAAATCTCTTTAACGCTTGCTGTTCTCACCCACTACATGGGTGGGTTAGTTGATTTCAAGCCACTGTCACAGAGAACACAAGCTTCCAGGACTGTCAGTCTTTAGTGAAGGAGAGCCCAGAATAAATTCAACCAATTATATGCCCTAATCTTAAACAGAAAGAGGGAAAAGTTCTTTTTTTCTCTCCAATTAAAATTGTCATGTCTGCTCTGCAAGTTTTTTGGTAGCTGTGTTCAGTGAAATACTAAGTTTAAAACTGAAAATTCAGACATCCCAGCTCCTTTAAAGCAGCGAGAGTATTATGAAAACAGCCTAAAATCTTGAAACAAATGATTCTACTTATTTTTGTAAAGACAACAGCTGCCTAGAATCAGAATTGAGAATAATAATCCACTCAGAAGAAAAGGCTAAAATGTTTACTGGGGCTAAATGTTTTAAGTGATAAATATATTTTATAGCTGCAAAAATCCTCATCTCACACTAATATTGACTTAAAACAAAAGTCACAATGTTAAAATGTGTTGTTCTCCTCCCTTGGCATCCTACATAGAATAAGGACTTAACTCTATTACTGTTGGGCAAAAAAATTGTTTCCCCATTTAACCAGTGACTGACTGGGCTATAAACATGTGCTTCCTCTTGGGGTACACATTTAGCCTGTTTTTAGAGGAACCAATTTGGAACAAAGAAAGGAAGTGGAAAGACATTTCATCTTCAGATGTAGTAACAAATAGTATATAATCAAAAGGGAATTTCAGGAGGTCTTGTATTGCACACAGATTATTTCCCCTTTGCTTTTTGGTCCTCAGTTACCTTCAATGCCAAATATAGTAACATGTCAAAACTACAGACATTTTACATACCAGGAAAATTCTCATCCTACTTAAATTCCTGCCTATGCAAATTGTATACTTCTCCTTAATCTTGCCTTGATTCTACCCTTCGGGAGCCACTGAACTGTGACAAAATGTGTGCTACCAAATAACACGTTAAGTATTTCATAAGAGAATCTCAAATATTCCTGAACTATTTTCAGACACAGTATTTATGAAACTATTAAAAAACTCATTACTTTTGCCATCTTTTCATGAGTTGAAAAGTAAGCATAGGTTATTTATATCATTGCCCCAGGGACACTAGTAATTTTGATCAGAAGACATTTGCATTGAAGATACATCATGCAACTGGCATCAGTTTATTTTTCAACATTGTGTTATATACTCATCTACTGGTAGCAATTCTAGTCATTCTTTTAAAGGGCTGTGCAGCAGAGATACATCATGTCTTTTTTTTCTTCGTTAATATATCCGAGGAATCTTATCCCTTGGAGTGAAAATGAGAGAGTCTCTGGAGAAATCTAATGGGCATTTATTGTATCCCCAATAACCTGGACCAGGAGGATGACAGGACCCCAGGACAAAGACTATCCTGAATTCTTTCCCTTCTGGAGGTTTTCTGTTCCATGTGCAAAAGACAGAGGACAGGTTAGAACTGACATATACACACATCAGAGTGAAACATCCTTCTACATCAAAAGACCCCTTGAGTGTGAGAATATCAACACCTACTACAAAGTATTGTACACATTGTGTTTTTTACCAGTCAACTTCATGACACCCTTCAGTGTGCATGTGTGAGCGCATATGCGTGTGTGCATGTGATGTCCTCCACTTGTCAGGCTTCTTTTCTAGTGAGGTTGGTGATGCTAGTTTCAGAACAGAGGTCACCTCTCTTATTTTTCAGAAGCTGTTGACCGAGGTAAAGTTTGGACAGTGCCCTGAAGATGTGAAGGGCTGGCACCGTGACAAGCAGATACCCGTCTTAAAAGCAGTCCAGGGCAAGTTAGACAATGTTTGGCAGAATTGGTCAGACCCCTCTGTCTTGTAAGCCGACACCCTGTTTCTGGTGCCCTCCCTCATTTTCTTGATTCTCTTGATCCTTTGAACTCAACTCTGGCCTGTCCTGGATCATTGACTGAAGCCATTGCTTTGGACTTCCTTAGACTTGCTTGTCTGAGCTATTGTTTTGATTTGCTAAGTAGGTCAAAACTGGCAATAACAGAGCAAATCCTAAATACCAAAACTTAATTATACAAATGACCATAGACCTCTTCCTTTCCCTGCCTGTCACATCTAATTTATCACCATGTCCTCTCAATTTTAGTTCCTAAGCACATGTGGAATCTGCCCTTTGGGATCTGTGCTCTCCATTACCTCCCTTTGGGACCTCATGACCCCTTTTCTGCAGTTGCAGAGGCGCCTCAGGCCTCCTCCTGATGTGCACCCTCCTCCGCTCGTCCCCCCTCCCCACAATGCTGAGGAGAAGACTCTATAACAAAATTGCCATCATAGCTACCCCCTGGGAGAATACAGAACCCTTCCTTGGTTCCCCCATGGCATTGGAAAGGAAGCTAAAGCAGCTTGCTATGCACAACAGACCTGTCCTCTGTCTTCTTCTTTCCAGTACCCTCAGTCACCTCTTTGCCCTGTTATCAGCTGCTGCACACTTACAGCCACCACAACCACAGGAAGCATCATGAGATGCTCCTGTCCACACATCTCTGAACTTAGCAGCTGCTGTCCTCTGGACACTTACTCTTCTGCATGTGGCGTCCCCTGTGCCTTGGGACCTCTGTCCCCTTCTCCCAGTCAGCTCACCTCCTCAGGGAAGCCTCTTCGGCCTCACCTGTCAGACAACTACCAGAGCACGAAATGCACTGTGGAATATTCAAGAAGTGGCAAAACTGGGGGTATTTGCACAGCTGATATAACTGTAGAAATTCTGAGAGTAACAGACATGCCACCATCAAAATCTAATCTGAAAGTGATGCTGTTATTGTTTAAAGCAAGTATAAAAGGAAGGTTTTTCAAAGAACAGAAATTTTAGCTTCAAAAATACTTCTGCAGCTCAAACAAATAACTCTTAAATTATCTTTCTGGCTATTTCTCTCTACTGAAAGCCTCTCTATAAGCCCCTAATGACCATGAGATAACAATGAATAACATTTGGTTTTACCCTGTCCTCAATCAACCTAGGTTTCACGTGTACAGCTAGGGTGCCATCACAACTTTCACATGGACAAAGTGAATTCAAAACAGACAAGTGTTTCTCCCAGACATACAAGGAACTGGCATCCATTCAATTAATCACACTAATGGGCAAAGGAAAAGCAACTGTGAAGTTAGGAAGCATGTTGAAGAAATGTCCATTTGACAAACGTAAGGAAGTCAGACAGGTACCCTGGCTTTTTCATGTCCCAGCCTCGGAAGGGCTTGCTTTCAATTCCTCCTCTGCCCTCATCCCAGTCTCTCAATTTATAGATGGAAACAATGAAGAGATGGAAAGATCAAATAAACGGAGCTTTGTGAAATAACAAAGAGCACACAAAGCGGCACAGTGGGGCCCAGGGTGGGAGGAGTGGGATGGAGACAGCCTCCGGTTTGCGGTCCTGGCTCAGGGGGTGAAAGGAGAAGAGATGTGGCCGCTCACTGGTGCTGGAGGAGGCTGCCTCCTCCACCCAGCATCCCCTAATCCCAGTCCAGGGTGATGGGCTGCTCATCACGTGTACAGGAGAGTTCAGTATCTGCTGATATTGTAAAATGACTGTGGAGCCAGACTGCCCAGTATGGATGCTGGGCGCCTCCGCCTACCTACTGCATGACAAGTTCATTAACCTCCCTGTGGCTCAGTCTCCTTGTCTTTAAAATGGAGACAAAAATCATATGAGTTAAGATAAATATGAAGCACTCAGAAGATCATCTCAGTTAATGTTAGCTATTATTATGTTAAGTAACTTAATAATCTTGTGCCTTGGTTTTTGTGGCCCATAAAACTGAATTTTGCTTACCAACTGGTCATTAAAAAAATAAAGAGGATATTATGGAAAAGCTTAGAAAATATAAACTAGCATATTAACTTGGGAGACATTAAAAAAATCTTCATAGTCACCAAAATGTTCAACAAACAAGAAAAAAATAACCCTGTCCACACTTAATCTTACTTCTTTCAAACACATCCCTCTGGAGATATCATTAATTCTGGCCACTGTCCACATCAGCAAGCAGAGAGAAAACAACCATCTGCCTCGAGGAGATAAAAAAATGAGTTTCTTCACTAATCCTCCCATGAAAACACAATCCAGACGAGAGGCTCAGTTTATGTTCGTTTGGGCATACTGCTTGAAGATTTAGAAATTAATAATTAGCTAGAATTTTTTAAGTACGTACTGTGTGCCAGATAATGCATTAGATACGTTACATGCCTACGGACAAGAACCTCACGAGAACTACTGTGATGCCATTCTACAGAGGAGAAGACTGAGAGGTTTAGAAAGGTTGAGTCTGTCTGACCCCAGGCCCTTTTGGCTCGACCCCTCTATGACACTGCCTCTTTGGATCCTAAGTACACTAGATCATGTGATTTTTCACCTTACATGCATAACCTTTGATATTACTAACTCTGACATATTTTTCAGTCATCAAGTCCACATTCTGAGAAACATGTACAGACTTTATAAAATGTCCTTTCCTGGCAAGACTTGTCATTCTGAGATAGCATCTTTCCAATATTTGAGATTAAGATGCTTTTCTGAAAAATAAAATAATGATCTGTCTTAGTCTGGGCTGTGCTATGATCTGAATGTTGGTACCCCCACCCAAATTCATAGGTTGAAACTTAATTCCCTCCTTAATAATAGGAGGTGGGGACTTTGGGAGTTGATTAGGTCATGAAAGTAGAACCCTTATAAACAGGATTAGTGCCCTTATAAAAGAGGCTACCATCACCTTGGAGATTAGATTTCCACATGAATTTTGAGAGGACACAAACCTTCAGTTCATAACATTGTGTTAGGAGATGGTACATTTTCCTTCTTTTGAAACACCAAAACAACGTTTTATGGATCTTGCCAATTATTTCTTTTATTTACTGGACTATGAAATTCAAACTAAGAACACTGCAGCATGTTTTGCAGAATTTTCACTAGTTGTTTAAACTGAAGACCTTATCTCTATCATGGCTCTATTTTCTGGAACCTTAATAACTTGCCCAGTCATTTTGTTAAAATGCATGCTCATAATTTGATTTGAACACACCAAATTTAAAAATTGTTTAAGGTAACTAGAAAATTAATTATGGACTGATTCATGATACCAAGGAATTATTGTTACTTTATAAGGTATGATAGCAGCATTGTTGTTATTTTCTTAAGTATATACTGACATATATGTAGGGGTAAAATGACAGGTCTGAGGTGTTACTTCAAAATACATCAGCAAACTGAAAAAGTAAAAGAAAAAAAGGAGAGATAAAGCAAATATGTCAGTCTTGATAATTTCTTAATCTGGGTGATGAAAACATGCATATATTCCATTCGTAATTATTTTCAACATAAAAATTTTATAATTTTCAATTATAAAATAAAGATACATAACCATATTAATATTCAAACCCTGTCATGAAGTACTGATACTTTTTTTCAATTAGTATAACTGTGGTGGACTTGAGCAGTACCCTCTTCTATAAAAAACAAGGTGAGACTACCTAATTTGCAGATTATTTGCAGATTAAACGAGATGCCTGGCTCAAAAATGTATTCAACCAATGTCAGCCCTTCCCTCCCACTTTTCTCTTCCTCTCCCATGTTATACACAGCTCAGGAACGTGAGAGTGATATTTAAGTAGTAGACTAATGATATACTATGGAAGTCTTAAAAATAATGGACTCTCCAGTGCAACTGTATGATTCAATTTACAAAAATAAACTGTAAGAACCATTCTATCGAAACATAATTTGTGGAAGTAAGATATAGTTGGAGCAGAAATGATGCTCATTTGACATGGAGATTATTAAGTGTTACTCCGAAATTGAATTTTCTATAAATTCTGAATCTTTCCAAAATTCTACTTTAAAAGTATCATAACTATATTTTACTAACAATGTATATAAATCTGAAGTATAGCTTATTATATAATAAGTTGCTCAAATTTCTTCTTAATTTAATACAACTTTATGGAACTCTTGAAATTTGTCTACCCTCTGTTGCCAAAAAGATAGTTTTTTTTATCACTATACATAATTATTAGTACTTTTCATAGGCACATTCACTTTTTATTAGTAGAGTATATTAAGCTTCTTAATGAAATAACAAATAATTATGTTTAAATCAGAGGAAAACTTTTTGAAGAGTCTGATGAATCAGAATTGCAAGGGATAGTTTAAGAAGAACACTGAACCCAGAAGGCTATTCTTCCCTTGCTTATTCTCAGGTCATCCTTTTTATCGGTTTATTGAGTGAAATGTGACACTATAGAAAGCACTCATTTTTGAAACTTTCCAAAATAGCAAGGGTATTTACTATGTTTTCCCACATAAATATGTTAAAATTTTCAATTAAGAACTCACGTTCATCATTTTCATTAGTACGTTCATGTGCCCAGATGCCTTTAAAGGGCATTGGAACAATTTCATAAGTTAAATCCTGTCAAACACAACCTGTCAAGAAAATGACCAAAGGAACCCTGGCTTTGAAGCTTGAAAAAAAAAATTGCCTTTCACTGTGAAAAACTGTCTGTCTTTAGGACTCTTTTCATGTTTCTTCAAACGTTTCATGTCAACCTTTCCCCAGAGCAAAATTTGAGATGAAGTTATGTAATTTAGTGTCATGCTTTAAGCATATTATATTTATTCTTCCCTTTGATATTTTTTTCTCCGAGGTCCTTGAAAACATTGAAATCACAATGAATTGACTCTTCCTGTGGATGGGGAAGATGTCAGGATTAGCGGAAAGCGAGAAGGTGGCAAAATGCGAGGGAGGGGAGGAAGAAATGGATAAAGTTTTGCCAGTTTGATAGTTGTAGTCTAAATGATTTGCCTTCTGGGCCTAAAAATAGAAGGTCGACCCACAGATAAATACCACAAATGTCAATGAGGGTTCAGTCCTTGTGTTAGTGTAATTCGATGAAATCAATCAAGTCCAAGAGTCTGTTTCATACTAGAGAAGGGAGGAGAAGCCATATTTAGTGGGTGTCACTCAGGTGTGATGAACTGAGGTGGGTAGGTTCTTTACATGTTTATCTTGTTCATTCATCCTCACCCAAACACCATGAAACAGATGCCCCTTTCTTGATATACAGATCAGAGACCGAGACTGAAGGAAATTATGAAATAGATCTTAAGTGATCTTTGTGGCACAGCTGAACTCCAGTCTACTTATTCTAAAGCTCACGAGTCTCACAAAACAGAAGTTACCTTGCTATAAATCAAAGTCCTTTACTCTCAATGACCTGCCTTTTACTCAATTGTGACGTGAACTCCATCAACAGCATATAAAGGAAATGGCAATAAAAAAAAAAAAAACCCTGTGAATAGAAGTCTTCTCAGGTATAAATTAAAGAAAGTCAATGTGGAAATGCATCCAAATGGGACAGAGATAAAAATCACTAACTTTGGTGAGATGGTTTTTATGACCCATTTATCATCTGAATTCATGGATCTTTATCTTTGTTTGCATTATGGAACCCTTTGAGATTCTGATGAAGAGTTGTTCACACAATCTTGCATAGGGTTTAAGGACTACCACTTAAGTTTATTTGGGTTAATAAACTCTACTCTCTATTATTCAGAGTGTCAAATCCACTTAAATATGAAAACATTTACAGATATACATTAAGGACTTTTCAGATACTTTTATGTACTCTACCATAAATTCCCTAAGCCTGATCACTGATGATTGTGTTACTTTTGAAGGGACCATGGGTGATTTGCATAATTTTTAACCCATCACTGTCAAAAGTTACCTAAGACCTTGGATCATAAATCCATCCATCTTAAAGGAAAATGCACAGAAAGGGGCCATATAGGAAAGTTGTTGTCATGTAAAATTAGTATCACACCCCTCAAAGTTCTGGGGGACTATACCCTAGGGTGAATGCAAATTCCATTGCTAATTTCATTTTCACCTGATAGATAAAATATCTTAATTATTTTATGTAAATTGGTGCATGACAAGGGTAGTCCTGGACCAAGAGTCCAAAGTGTGATAGTCCTTGCATATAGAATACACTAGCTGGTCTCTTTCAGAAGGAAATTGTAAGAGGAATAGGAACTTCACCACCCCTACCACCTCTCTTCCCCAAAAAGTGAACAGCAGCAGAAAAGGCACAAGAGAAAAGTGAAGTAGCAGATTGACACAGCAAGTCAGCCACCAAAATATTAATTTTTAGAAAGGTGGGGGATGGCAGTGAATAAGGTAGAGCTTGTTAACCATCTCAACGAGCTTTGCACACACTCTTAGATCAGGACAACTTTGCCAAAATGGGTTTAAAAACACGTTAGGAGAGTGAAACTGGTAAGTTAAATAAGATTACTTTTGCATGCTGTTATTGCTTATTTTTTTATATTTTTCTACAAAATGTTGATTTTTTTAAATATTACCACCACCTAGGTGATTTCTATCCTTGACTCTGCAACTAATTCGCTCTGAAAATTCAAGAATGCTCTCTGAGACATGCACATGAAGGGACCTAACAGGACTCTTGCAAGTTTTTCTGATGTTCTAAGAGTCTGTAATGCTCTGCAGATACACACGGAAAATTTTCCAGTGGTGCAACAAAAACAGGAAATAGGAAACTTCTGCACCAATTAAGATGAGGATTATCTCTGCCCCTCCCTGATTGAAGTAAGGGGGATAACTAGATGTCTGTCTGCGGCTGGCGCTGGGGGTGGTGGGAGGGGGGGGGAGAAGGGATGGATGTTTGAATGGATAATTTTTTTTTCCTTCTAAACTAAAAATTAAAGCCTGGATAAGTATCCAGATAGAGACGAATTCTCAAAGCAAGCAGTTTATTTCTGGCACCACTCTCCTCTCTGCTTTTCTGTTCCAACTTAAGAGCTACAAAACGGCTATCCTTTCTCCAGTCCTTTTGCCCTAATATGAAAGTGGTGCTTCGATTTTTGCGGACTCAGCATTCCCAATCATCTCAAGATTCTCCCACAGCCTTTCTTTAGGTGCTTTAAGAAAAGCAACCTATTGAGCCAATTTATACACTAAGATGTGACTGACTAAGGAACCATTACATCCCTAAAGGTATATCGCATATGTAACAACATCCTGCCAGCAAGAGGGAGAGGGAGGGGAGAGTGGGAGAGTGGAGAAGAGAGAGGGGGGAGGGGAGGCGGAGGGAGAGGGAGAGAGCGGAGGGAGATGAGGGGAGGGAGAGGGGGAGGAGAGGGAGAGGGGAGGGAAGAGGGGGAGAGGGAGAGGGAGGAGGGAGAGGGGGAGGGAGAGGGAGGGGAGGAAGGGAGGGGAGGGAGAGGAGGGGAGAGGGGGACGGAGAGATGGGGGGAGAGAGGGGGGGAGAGAGGGGGGAGAGAGGGGGGAGAGAGGGGGAGGGAGAGAGGGAAGGAGAGAGAGAATGAGAATGGAGGTGGGGAGGGAGCTTTTTAACTGGTAGGGTTTGGGGGAGAGTAAAATGAAATTTAAAAAGAAAAGCCTTTTGTTGGAGAGATGTTTGAGCACATGGAAGCACCAAATCTGCTGAAGTGAGATTTGTATACCTGTTTTACACAGCCCCTTTCCTTCTTCCTTTTCTGAATCTGGGGAAACTCTGAAAGCTCCTTCCTGGCTTCCTCCCTGCCAACATGACAGCTTTTATGGGAAGAGCTGAGGTTCCAACCAGTAGATACAAAGGATAAACATTTGTAGTTGGCTGTTATTTATAAGCCAGGAACTGTTTATATATATGAGTTCTAAAATTCCACTTCTAAAATTGTGACTAACAACCCCTTTCTCTAGTATCAAATTAATGTTTAAAAAGCAAATCAAGAAATGGAAAGCATCCTTCTTTGAACCATTTTGTTCGTACATTGTCTCTGGTCTTCTGAAAAAGTTGTAAGGGAAGGAAACAAAAATTAAAAGATATTTCTAATACTTTAAAGAATTAGTTAAGAACTGGCGAGCACACCGGAATTACTAGTACAAAGGGTAGGTAAAATAATATGTCTTCAGACGGGATATCCCAATAGATGTTTATTATTTAACGTGCTTATTTCTTTCTATTATCATTTTTAACTACCATTGTATATTTTTCTTAGAACATATTCACTGAAGAATGCTTAGAAAGCATAAGCAAACAGAAAAAATAAAGCTTCCCATAATCTCACTAAATAATGAACAATTATTAACACTTTGCTTTATATATTTTCAGTCTTTATAAATATTTATATGCGCATTTGTATTTTAATGTGTATGTTGTTCTTTTTATTCTTTCATATATTTTCTTTCTTATGTGTTTGTAAAAAATATTGCAAATTTTTTCCTTTTTTTTATCCTTTAAATTTTATTCAAGGTGTAGTTTAGTGTGCATTGTTTTGATTTTCATTACTTAAATCTATCCTTTTAGACTTTTACCTTTTGTGTCATGCTTAAAATGGCCTTCCACATCTGATAAAATTTTCTTTTTTGCTATTTTACTTTTTTTTCAGTTAGCTCCTTAGCCTACCTAGAATCAATTTGGTATCTAGTGTTAGACTAAGAATCGTTTTCTTTTTCTTTAAGTAGCCAGCCAGTTGCTATAACATATTGCTTTTTAAAAAATTATCTTTTCATGGTTGATGGGAAAGTCTTCATTTTTCTTGGATTTTATGCAGTCTTATTCTGTTTAATTTAGCTTTCTAGTAGTACTGTACCTGGTTAAATTATTTTAGCTTCACCATAAAATTTCATATAAGAGCACAGCAAGTTCTGCCTTGTTACTGTTCCTTGGGAATATTTTTTTTTGGTTTTGCTAAAATGCTTACATTACCAAAATAATGATTGCCTTTAAACATATTTTGACAGCATATGTAGACCTTTATTATGTCATGCTAAAAGAGGTCATTTTTGTAATTAGGAATAAGCATGTGATTGCTCCCTCCTCTGTCCTCTTACTGTGTCCTGTACACCACCCCATGGGGCACCCAGGTCTTTTCCTTTACTGCTTTACAGCAGTTTTTGATGCCTGTGTCTCCATCATACTGACCCTTTTGGGGGTAGAAATTTTGTTTTGTTTCTTATGATTTCTCCACCACCTGGCACTTCTCATATTATAGGCAATCAAAAAAACTTTAAAAACTTTATTGAATAAATTAATGTGTAATTATAATACATCACTTTAAACATTTAATTACTTTTTAAGAGCTCTAACCTTTCATTTTAAACTCTGTTTCTTTCTTTTAAAAAAATAGAAGTACACACACACACTCCATAGGATTATACACAACCAGAATAGGGAGGTTCAGGGAGTGTGGCATGAATCACCACAGCTTCCCAAATGGGAAAAAAGTGGCAGACAGAAACAGGAACTTCCAAAGGGAAACGAATTCTGTGTGAGAAATGAGGCAAGTTTCTGATTTTTTCTGTGATGATTTCCATTGCTCCTTTTCAAGATGAGACAGAGCAAGGAAAAGCTCTGACCCCTTTGCTGTGATCCAGCTGCTGAGCACATTCTGTTGCTGTCAGCTCTGGCTGGAGGGGGCTCTGCCAGCCCCGGGACACACGCTTGTTATTTAGCTCACAAATTTCTTACTTTTCTTCAGTTGTTCTTATGGTTTCTTTATTGGTAGCTATAATTTTTTAAATTATTTTTTAAAAACCATTCTACTCATTTTCCACAAAACAATTCTAAATATTTCTTTCCATTTCCACTCCACTCTCCCAAGTGGTGATCCACATAGTAGTAGCATAGAAACATTTAGCATTTCATTCTCTTCAATAACTAATCATTGGACATCTATTATCAACATAGATTAGAGAATTATGCAATTTAAAGTATCCTGTCCATGATATGAAATTAATTCAAGTAAATGACAGATAACAGCAAACAAAAATTACTTCAAAATACAAAAGGGTTTTCACAAGCCTAACAGTTTTTAAATGCTTTGGTGTTTAAGTTTTTATGTTTGGAATACATTGTAAATAAAGCCAGCACTTAGTGTTTACCACTTGCCACGAATGTTCTAAGTGCTTTCTTCACTTTATCCTCAAGACTAATGCTAAGAATAAGTCCTAAATTGCATGTACTATTATTATCCCCATTTCGCAAGTGAGGAAATTGAACCACAGAGAGGTTAATGACCTGACCAAGGGCACACAGCCAGCAAGCATAGACCTGGGGTTCAAACCTATGCATCCAGATTCCAGCATCCTAAGCCTTGCACTGTTTATCAATTTTGGCTTTAAAATACAGAAAAATTCAGAGACCATAAAAGCAGCGACTTTTATTTGAATTACTGCAAGGTTGGCTTTAAGATAGTGATGCAGTGTGACATAACTTTGGAGATAAGGGTGCCTGAAACTCGGAAATGAAATCTTTTCTATTTTAAAACATTTTACTATGAATAAAAGTAATAGGTAATAGGTTGGAGATTTCAAAATAACGAAGAAGTAAAAAATATATACATGTTGAAATGTAGGAATTTTTGAAATAAAATATTTGGAATAAGAAAGACAGAAATGTTGCAGCACATTGTCAATGAGCTCAACGTTCTTGAGTTTATTCAAAGGAATGTGAGGAGACAAGGACTGGTGGAATGAAGAGCAGCTGTGGCAGGTGCAGCACGCACCCAAAAAATCCCAGGCCACATGCAATAAAGCTCAGCCCTCAGGTGCATCATAACGGGGCTGCCTCACGGGTTGTGAGCTCCTCTACAGCAAATCGAACTTGATTTGAATTACAACAGATGGTCAGCCTAATACAGGCCAGTGCCAATAAGCAAGAATATTTTAAAAATTAAGTGTAAGGAAGAAGAGCCAAGAATTTTAAATAAACATTGTCAAGCACACACTTTGGATCTAATGATAAAAAGGATTTGTGTGAATATTTTAAAACTTAAAAATACTATCAATATTATTAATTCTATATACAGTACTATTCGCCCATCTGCAAATAAATTGCCAAATTTTACAGATAATTACAAATGGAATATGGGAACATATTTTGCTATCTGCTTTTGCCAAAACATATTGGACCCTACACCATTATATTCTATTACCTTTGATTGAGAAGTTCCTGGAGAGTATTAAAATACTAGAAATTGTGACCTGCAGTTCTTCACACAAGTGTGTGTTGAATCTAGTGGTTTGCTGATAATTAGCTTCCAGATTTGAATTTATACTTTGTTTCCAAATTTTTATTTTGTGCTAACATTACAGAAATCCTTTCTAAAGAACTCCAATACACCTAAAACCTATATAATTGTATTAACCAATGTCACTTCAATAAATTCAATAAAAAAACTTTAAAATGAAACCAGAGATATTTTACTTTGTCTTCTAAACCTAACGCAGTATTTGTTGTTACCATTTGCATGAAATGATATTTTTAAATCATTTGGAACAAATGAATAATGAAAATCTTTGTGAAAAATTTCAGAAGCGAAAAGAAAAAAAAAAACCCTTCCTTTCAAACAAGAGAATTCCAAGAAAAAATAGATAATGACTACTTGTATAAAATATTTTATTTATTTCACAAGAAAAATAGTAAAATTGTTGGTGCTGGTGAAAACAGCACCAGGTGTGAGACAGGTAGTGTTGGACTTGACCTTGGTTCTTGATAACTCAGGCAACTTGGGTACTTGAGTTATGGATAAAAAAGAATTCAGAGTTGAGCTCACACTATAAGAGACAGTTTATTTGGAAAGTCACAGAAGTAGAAGTGAGCTGTAGAAGAAATAGGTTCAGGAAATATGTTACAGCAAAAGAAGGGCCCTTGGAGCTTAGGTGTGAGAAAGATAAAGGTAAGGAGCCTGGGGAGGTACAGGGGGCAAGTAGCAGCAGCTCCTCAGGAGGGACAGCTGCTGAGTCCTCCATTCTAAGGGCTTTTAAAGGTTGAAGGTTGCTCTGGCAGGGCAGCTCAGTTGGTTAGAGTGTCAGCGGTTCAAACCCCAGTCAGAGCACATACAAGAATCAACCAATGAATGCATAAATAAGTGGAACAACAAATCTCTCTCTCAAATCTATTTTTAGAAGTATTTTTTAAATAATAACAAAAAAAAGTAAAGTCTGGGGGTTAGGGAAAGTCCCAGGGAGGATTCCAATAAAATATTCATCAGCTTTCCAAGTATGTCCTTTCAGGGTCATGGTCTCCACTGATTGGTCGGTGCCAGGTCAGGGGGTCATCAGTCATTGCAGCTGGTCCTGATGTCAGCCATGGCATCATTTGTCTGGTTTTGCTGCTTTTCTAGGCCTGGGGCTGAAATAAAATGAGGCCTAGATATTGTCCCTAGGCGTTAAAGCTAAGAGAGTGGTTGTACAAGGACCCACATGGGAGTTACATGAGGGCATATTTTGGGCCCTTGTTCACTTTCCAAGGGGGTCTACCACATGACTATCAGCATAGCAGGGGAGGAAAGGGTAGGGATGGAAAGGGCAGGGGAGGGTCCGAACTGCCTGAAAGTTGAAACTTGAAAGTTCAGGGGGTCTGAACTGCATGACCAGAGATATGCTAGGGGAGAAAAGGTTACCCTGGGGGTGAGGTTCTTGTTTTCCCAGTGTTTCTCATTGCTAGGCACCCAGGGCCTTCCACCCTGGTGATCTTCTGTATCTGGCCCATCTTCCTCCCTCTGCTCGTGCCTGTCTAACTGCCTACCACAAAACTAATAGTCTAAGAACTGAGCATTATAGTATGGAATTAAAAAAATTTAGAGAGCAATAATAGCAGCGTGAAGTAACTTCTAGGTTCACTATTTAAATGGAATGAGCCATGAAATATAGCAATAACCAAACACATATAATTATTTTATAAGCATGAGGCAAATGCAGTTCTAGAACTTTAATCTGAATGCAAGCCACCAAAAGCTCAATTTCAGCTATCATTGCATCAACCTAAGTGACTCTGGCTATTTATTTAACATGATCTTTCTAGTAGTATTTTAGCACCTGCTCAGAGCCATTACTTATTGCTTTGATTTGCCCAACCATTAAAGCAAGGGCGGGCTGTTTTATAGCCTTTTCTTCCTATAAACTGATTTTAAAGCATCACTCTACAGTCAAGGAAGTGAAAGCAGTTCTGTAAGGGTAGAAGTAGATGTGAGCAGGGTTGGGGAGTCAATGGCAAGACACAAGGTTAGAAAAATCCGTAGTGGTAGGCCAGAGAGCTTTTGAAAGCTGTCCTCAGGAGTTTAAACTTTCTCCTGAGATTACTTTAGGATAGTGACATGGTCAGATTGACGTTTTGGAAAAACCAGCCTGGCAGCTGTCTAAAAAAATGTATTGGGGGAAAATAACACTAAGACCAAGAGGCAAATGAGGAGACTGGAAATAAACCAAGGAAGACATGATGAAAAAATGGGATGTATTCAACAGAAGTGCAACTGTTAGGATCTATGACACACTGCATTGAAGCCTCAATCTGAAGACGTAATTCCTGAGCATGAACATGTATCAGTGTAAGGAAAGGCACAGAAGCAATTGGTATTTTGTACCTCAGAATCTCACCTGGGTGAATGACATTCAGTCTGGTGGTTTCAAAAAATAGCACTCATTTTTGTTGTTTCCTTGGGATTAAATAGTACACAGAGGAGATAGTAGCTCAGACAACAGTGTGTTGATGGCCAGAGGGAAGGGAGATGTGTGGGATGGGTGAAGGCAGGCAAAAGGGGAGATAATCAGTGTATTTGTAATAGTATCAACAATAGAAGTTAAAAAAATTTTTTAAGAGGTTTAAAAAGTGGCTTTGGGGTCCATTTCCTTTTTGCAACTAGAAGTTTTTAAAGATTTGAAATGTGCAGGTAATTAGGTTATGTTAGAGGGAAGGGAGTCAAAGGTATAGTATATCTGCTTAATGAGTTATTTTACTTCCTGTTGTGAGGCGGGAGATAATCAGGAAGGAGGAAACTCTGGAGGTGCCCCAGGGCTAAAATAGAGGATGTTGATACAGGACAGAGACCCTGTTCTAAGACCAGTTGTTCCTACTTTCTGGAAAAGTGCTGAATTGTGGTGACTCATGAATGCACCTGCGAAGAAGAAGCTACATGACCCCTGCTTCATTATAATAGCATTATAATAAATTAACATTGTGGAACCCCCTTCCCCGGTGGTCAATCAAGGAAAATCATGGGAGACCACATGCACAGTAGCTTTAAAGTAATATAACTACTTGTACATGTGCAATAAAATCCCTTCAAAACTAGCCAGGAGATATCCGCCCTATAAGAATAGAATCCCTCAAGTCCCTGAGGTCAGTCTCTGCTCAGAGTTGGCCCGCTCCCATGTTCTGTGGACTGTACTATTGCTTAATAAATCTGCTCTCTCTCTTCCTGCTATAAACTCTCTGTGTGTTTGGTTCAGTTCTTTGTCCGCAATCGCCAAGAACCTGATTACCTCTGCTCACCTGCAACAATTGTTTTATTTTCAAAATATACTCCCTGTCTCCTAATAAAATGCTTTTTAAAAAGTTATCTTGTATATATTTGAGAAAGGCAGCAAGAGGATATTGAGTGCTGTCCACAGCAAACTGCCAAGTGATAAAGTGAGAACTATCACCAACTGCAGACATGTAACAAAGAAAGAAAGAATTGTATGAGGAGCCACTAGGGCCTAGAAAGTGGCTTTAGTACTTCACATATAAAGACTCAGGTGAAGTCTTCTCATTTACTGAGGCAAAACACACATACAAACACAAAACCAACCAACCAGCCAACCAATGCCAGCGGGTTACAGGGAAAAGATAAGGATAATGAGTTCTCTTGTAGATTTGTTGTACTTCAGGTCCTCGAGAACATCCCTGAATCTAACACCTGAGAGAGCCTGGAGCAGGAGATTTGGGAGTTAACAATGATAGTAATTTCAGCCATAGAAGTACCTGAGAGTGGGCAGGGAAGAAGAGAAAGCTGAGTGAGGATAGAACCCAAAGGACAATGATATTTAAGAGGCAAAGGAAATGAGTGAATTGAGGTTAAGTGAGGAATTCTGAGAAATGAAGCAGAAGAAACAGTTTCAACAGTTAAAGGAGAAAAGAGCTTCAAGAAGGAGGCAGTGGCCAACAGCACGAAATGTAGCTGAGAGGTCAATAAGGCGTAAGAAAGACACATTTCAAAATGACATATGCTGTTACTGTTATGAATTCTTTATCCTCAAAGGATTCTTTCCAGTGATGTGTATATGTTAAAAGTCTTAAACTTAATATTGCCAAAATTGCAAGTTGACCAGCAATAGACAATCCACATATTGTCTATTTTGTGAATGAACTTATATTTGAATGATTAGAAAAGCCTTGCTCAAATTCCTCTTTCCTTCCCCCTGAGAGGCTACTTGGCCTCTCACTTATACGCATATATGAAATTAGTTATTTAGGTAATTTTCATTGCCATTCATATCAATAAAAAATACTAGTATAGCTCAAGTATAATTTATCCCCATATTTCCACTTAACTGAATTAATGGTTGTTTTGTCAAAATACCTTTAAAAAGGCATTTTTAAAGTAATACTATCTAATAAAGCAAATAGGATACCTGAGATTTCTACTCCCAAGTGAGCATGCTGCTGCCGAACCTGTCACAGCTTCCTTCTTTTGTTAAATAAATGTGGACTCTTGAGTAATCAACTGAAGAGTGTATGGAATTTTCTCTGGGTTCTACCTTTTCAGAGAATTAAGCGTAATAAAATTATGAAAACAAGGAAATATTAAACAAGAAATACTGAATATGCCAACTTTAAGGACACTAGTGTTTTTCTTTATAGTTTTCTAATGTTGGGATAATCATAAGCATAATAGTTAGCAATTTTAAAGGCTTTTAAAAATGTTTTATTAAAAAGCTTCTAACCTTTCATTTTATTATATTTTCAAATAGAATTGAACTATATAACAAAGTAAGATATGTAGTAAAAGAGAATTAGTCGGACTTCTACCTCTAACCAGGAAACTACACAGGTAATTTTGCCAATAACTGAGATTCTGGCTAAAGGCTTTTGTTTTGTCCTGTTTTGTTTTTGCCATAAATGTACCCCAAAGAGAGAATCCGTAATTTTACCATTGAAATGAAACAGACTTTGTCCCCCACATAATCTGTTACATAAATGAAGAAACACACCCTTCAAGAGATTAAGCGATATGCCTAAAATTACAAAGAATTAGAGGCAAGACTAAGACTAGCTCTGAAGTCTTTTGCCTCTTTTTCCCTACCATCCCATGTAACTATTTACGATAATATGAATTTAATAAACTAACCAGATAACATTATCTAAGAATAACTTTTAAAACAAAGAAACCTTTTATAATGTTAATAATTGTCATTTTAGGGTTATTCTGCTGTTAATTTGTTTTAACTAGGCACATCAATAAAAGATTACATAGACTTTGTATTTCAGAGGGGTTCATCAGAAGAAAATTTAATATTTATACTCAACCAGAAATTCTAATAACATAATTTAACAATGAGATGTTAGTGAGAACTTGGTGTTAGTAATAATTGTGTAAGTAATAATTCATATCAAAGTATTATTAGTCTTAGGCAATGGGTAAATTGTAAAAATAGTTACAAGTTCCTCCCCTCCCTGCATCCATGCCCTGCTGAAGTGACTTTGCAGACATTCTCATGGGGGGGGGGGGGGCGGGGTCTGTTTCTTCACTCCTTGAATCTGGACTCAACCACGTGACCTTCTTTGGCCAAAGTAACATCAGCAAATGTGATAGGAGCGGGAACTTGAAAAGCACTTGTCCATTAGGACTGCTCTCCTGCAGCTCCTGGGGACTCTTCCACCACCATGGTGTATTCTACTTACTTAATAATTAGGTGATGTGGTCCCAGCTAAGACAGCAGCCATCCCAGCCAAGCCTCTGAGACCAACTAACTCAGGACAGTTGAGTAAGCCCAGCCAAGTCCAGCAGAACTGCCCAGTCCAAATTGCTGATCCACAGAGTGGTGAGCTAAGTAAATTACTGCTTTTTAAAGCCACTAAGTTGTGGTGTGGTTTGCACACAGCAAAAGCTAACTAATACAGAGAGACAAGGAAGAAAAAATAATCAGAGCTATATTAATGTTTAGTGAACAAGAATAAATTGGAAAGAAAAGAATATTATCTTTCTTATCTAAGATAAGAAACTGTAGTACAGTGCTGTTGAAACCGGAAAAGACACCAGCATTCGGGCTACCTATTGATACCAAACTCAATAAGCAGAAACAGAGACTGAATATTTTTTAAATACTTTTGATTTTTATTGTTGTTCAAGTACAGTTTTTGCCTTTTCCCCCCACCCCCTCCCACCACCCCAGTCTTCCCCACCTCTCTCCCCTGTTTCCACCCCCCACCTTGTTATTGTCCATGCGTCCTTTATTGTTGTTCCTGTAAACCCTTCCCATTTTTTCCCCCATTGTCCCCTCCCCTCTCTCTTCTGGTTACTGTCAGCTTGTTCCCAATTTCAGCGTCTTTGGTTGCATTTTGCTTGCTTGTTTGCTTTGTTGATTAGGTTTCACTTACAGGTGAGATCATATGGTATTTGTCTTTCACCGCCTGGCTTATTTCACTTAGCATAATGCTCTCCAGTTTCATTCATGCTGTTGCAAAGGGTAGGAGCTCCTTCCTCTTTTGTGCTGCATAGATTTCCATTGTGTAAATGTACCATAGTTTTATTATCTATTCACTTACTGATGGACACTTAGGTTGCTTCCAGCACTTGGATATTATAAATCATGAGGCTATGAAAATTGGGGTGCATAGGTCCTGAGATTGAATCTTTATGGGTGCTTTATTCAGATGGCCAGCAAGCTGAGAAGATGGCAGGTTCGTACCCTAACAGACCATCTTGTCTTTTCTTTTCAAGACAACATTTTTATAGCATGGAATAAACAAGGTGCTGTGAGGGGTTTTGAAATTCAGGGGAAATTAGATTTTTAAAAACTGCAGTATTCTTGCCCTGGGCAGTTAGGTGTTCCCAGAGGTGGGTGGTTTTCTGTCTCTCCCTGGAATACAAAGGCCCCGGTGCCTCCACTTGTCCCCAGGCAGTAATTTTTAGTACTGCCACAGTAGGTCAGCTGTTTTTCCCAGGAGCCAGGATGGGCCTTATCTGTAGTTTCTGAAACCAAAACTTTAACATATGCATTACTTACCAGGCTTATAACTATTTACCTTAAGCTAAAATTTTCCAACTCTTGAGTCTCTATCAAAGTTTCATAGGTTTCTCAAAGTTCATATTTTTTTGAAGGTTTTATTTATTTATTTTTAGAGATAAGGAAACAGAGGGAGAAAGAGGGGGTGAGAAACACTGATGTGAGAGAAAAACATCGATCCATTTCCTCTCATACACGCCCTGACTGAGGACCAAACAAAACTGCAACCTAGGCAGGTCCCCTGACCAGGAATTGAATTGGCAACCTTTTGCTTTGTGGGAGGATGCTCAGCCAACAGAGCCACACTGATCAGGGCTCAAAGGTCATATTTTTAATATAATAAAGATTTTAGACAAAAAAATCTAAATAACTTACATAACAGTGTTCTAATTACTACTCTATAACTGTCCCACATGACCCAAAACATGGTAGTTCTATTAGATTACTACAAGTTGATTTGGATTTTGATGTGCTGATTGCTATTGTGAGTAAAATTTCTAGATCATCTAGGCTACAGCCAGTTGGGTTGTGAAGTAGTCCAAGGGAATTTTCCTTAGCTGTGAGAGAACATGTCACTACATTTTAAGTGACTAAACTTCAGTTTTCATTGTTCTAAAATTAAAATGGGAATATGGAGGTTTTTCCTTACTGATACTTTGAGTTTTCTGGAATCTCTATATATGCCATTTATTTTTTTATAGAGTTTTGTTCAGGAAAAATCCAGTCTTTCTCCTGTGGTTCTCCTGACTCTCACACTCACAACACTTCTGACAACAGATTCGGGGCTGAGGAGGAGGTTTGCACACCAACCAATCTGTGACACCAGCTGGGTATCCTATAATTTAACTCAATTCTGATACTATCTACCTGGAGACAGCATCAGATCCCACAAGTTAAGAGCTCAGTCCCATGAGACTTCCCCTGCACTTCAGGTGCCAATCACAAGTAGTAGGTCCCCAAGTTACCCACTATTTCTATTCAACTTGGCTGTAGTTGGAGGTTCCCAAGACTTCCTCTCTCTTGGATTTGATTATTTGGTAGAACAGCTCACAGAATTGAAGGAAATACTTATGTTTACCAGTTTATTAAAGAATGTGATAAAGGATACAGATGAACAGCCAAATGCAGTGACATATGTGGCAAAGTCTGGGAGGGTCCTACGTGCAGGAGTTTCTGTGCCTCTGGAGTTAGGGCACATTGTCTCCTTACACAGGGATACGTTCAGCAACCTCGAATCTCTCTGAACTTCATACTGCTGGCATGTTTATGAAGACTTCATCATGTGTGGATGATTAATTAACTCCCTTTCTCAAAAATGGGGAATGGGGTTGAAAATTCCAAGCTTCTAATCTTGGCTTGGTCTTTCTGGTGACCAGCCCCATCCAGGAGTTCACGCAGAGTGACCGTCTTAGAACAAAAGACACTCCTGTCACCCAGGAAATGCCCAGGGATCTAGGGGATCTGTGTCAGGACTGGGATCAAAGACCAAACAGTAGAACAAAAGATGTTCCTAGTTCTCTTATCACTTAGGTAATTGTAAGAGTTTTAGGAGCTTTGTTCAGGTCAAAGACAAAATCCTAGAACAAAAGATTCTCCTAGCCACGCTATTTATGAGAGTTTCCAAAGTTCCATGTAAGAAACCAGGAGCAGAGACCAACATATTTATTTCTTCTTTCACAAGCTTACTTTTGAGGAACCCATAAAAGTCTAAATGTCACTGTTTTGCAGTTCTTTTAAACAGAGTAAACATTATCATGGTAGTAAAAACTGTAAATTAACAAGAATTTAATTGTAGGAAATCTGTCTGCAGCAATTACACCTTCCATTTAGAATGATTTTGCATATTGAACGCTCATCCTTATTTACCACTGAGGGCCATACATCTGTTAAGTCACAACAGCACCAATGCACTACTCCTGGCTCTTTCTGCCATTAGTTGAGCAATTGTCTGGTTCTTATCCAGAATCATCACTTAACTGGAGAGTTTTCATGGTGTTGAGAGAAATATCCACAAATGTTTAAGGTGTGGCATTCTTGCAGTTTTCTAAAATATTCAACATAGCAATAACATTTATGGTATAGACAAACAGCACTGGATGACTATAAGCTTTGAGAACAAATTTTTTTTCAGCATGTCCTATATTAATAAACAAGGTGCACTATTGTGTTCCCTGGATGAGAAGTCAGACCTTCCAAGGTGAGAGGTCACAGTGTCATAGATGCAAGTGGCTCCAAAGGGGCATGAAGCTCAGAAGCAGTGAGCATGTAGAGCAAGTGGGTGGGAGTCCTGAGTGACCAGGAGGGTGCTTAACTTGGGAATTGCATTAGGAATATGCCTCATATTTAAGTTTCCCTCTTGCTTTATTATTTTTCTTAGCAATCGGCAACCTTATACTTAGGTTAAAGCAGAGAATGTGTCTTGAGTCAGAGAGAAAATTATCACCAAAGGTAAATGGTAATATAAGAAACACGAAAACACCACATCCATGTGGCAAGCTGCTGGCACACTTCACCTGGCATCACAGTGTCCTTTCCCACCATCACCAGAAGTAAGTTCCTATATGCAGAATTGGTAACCACAGGTGAATGTGAATGATCAATTACTAAGGGAGGGAGCAGGAAGAAGCAATACTCCAACTTCACTGTCTTCTTTCTTGCCAAAGCAATAAGCCCACTGATGGGGTCCAGATAGATCAGTCTCAGGGAAGAGAACAAGGGAAAATGGTGAAGAGAGGATGTGGATAGAGTAAATTAGTCAAATGTATAGGTTAGGACTTTTTAAGATCAGAACTAATTTCCAAACCACTACAAAAATAAGTAAATAAATAAAGGAAACACTTGATCAACCCAACATTATGGTAGATGGCCTACAACGATGGTGAAAGAGCTATTCACAGCCTGTTCACATGGCACTGTACAATGATATGTTGCCATTCCTCCCACCAAGCAGTGGAGTTTTCTTCTCTACCCTCCAAATCCAAGCTAGCCTTGCGCCTTGCTTTCACCCACAGAATGATGAAATGATGTTATGGGTCTTGTGAGCTTAGTCCTCAAGATGTTGTGTAGCTTTCTCTATCATCATCTTGGAACATTGTTGTAGGTGAAGAGGCCCAGGTTCTCAGAGCCTTGAAGATAAGAGACTAGGTGAAGAAAGAGGTCCAGCTGAGAGTCAGCACCATGTGACTGAGCTAGACAAGTGACAGAGGTCCCGGCTGAGCCACTGCACTTGAGGGGTCCCAGAGGGGACCAGCAGGAGCAACCCCCAGCTGAGCCCAGCCCAAAGTGTGGACCCATTGAATATTAAGCAAATTAAGTGGTAGTTGTTTTGAGTTTTCCAGTGGTTTCTTATACAGCAACACATAACTAATGGATAAAACGAAAGTACATTTGAATGGCAAGCAGCAAACAAATTCAGCATTGATATCAGAAATATCTAAAGTCATGAACCTTTATACATCTAATGATATAACTTCAAAACACATAAAGTAAGAACTGCTTTAAAGGAAATTTGATAAAAATAACTTAGAAGTAGATTAAAAGTAAGTAAAAACATACATAAAAACATACATAATTAATAAACTTAATTGGAGTTATATTGTAAGAAAATCTGCACCAAACATATGGGGAAATGCATTAAATAGTTATATTTATCCTCATTTTTACATGTTATTTCTAACATAAACAGTACAAAGAATAATAGAACAGCATGTCCCTGCCTGTGAGATTTTTTGAAGATTAACTTTTAAATGTATTTGTTTAGATGAATTGTTCCTAAGAAATAAAATGCCAGTAATATAGCAATTATTTCTTAACCTATCACCTCTCCCCCTCCTTGGAGACAATAATTACCCTTACTAAAATGGTGAATTTTCCCCTTTGTTTTTATGTTTTTATCATGTATATATGTCAATAATATATGGAAGTTTTTTATGTATTTTTAATATATATACTGTAGGGGAGGGGGAAAACTTTTTTTCATCTAGCGTCCTAGGTTCTATGCCTGGGGCCATGGAAATTAAACTGACAAAAAACAGATTAACAAGAGAAAGACAAGTTTACTAGCACACAGGTAGAAACTCAGTGATGAGTGCCTCAAAGGGCATTTGGAACTTGGGGCCTACATGACATCTTAACAATAAATTTGTGGAGAAGTGACAGGACAAAGGAAAGGGTGTTTAGACTTTGGGAGTGACAAAGTCTGGGAAGTTCAACATGGGGGAAGCTAATGGAAAATTAGCTTTGTTTAGTAAGATTTGACATGCAAGTTCCTTTCTGGGCTGATAAGAGTCTGGAGTCACATTGGTGAATGAGAAAGAGTCCCAGTGATTAAGTGATTAAGAGTTGTTCAGCACTGGCTGCTGTGGCTTCGTGGATTGAGTGTTGGCTTGTGGACCAAATGGTTGCAGGGTTGATTCCAGTTGGGGCACAAACCTGGGTTTCAAGCTAGGTCCCTGGTTGGTGGTCTGCGAGAGGCTATCAACTTACGCTCCTCTAGCACACTGATGCTTCTCTCCCTCTCTTTCTCTCTCCCTTCCCCTCTCTCTGTAAACAAATAAATACAATCTTTTTAAAAAAGAGTTCTTCTCTTTATAGTGTGAAAAGTTTGCATGACAAATGATTACTAGACTTAGGTGATCACATTATAAGGTATGTAAATGTTCAGTCATTATATTGTGCACCTGAAACTAATATAATATTGTATACCAACTATGCTTAAAAAAATTGTTCTATGATGTATAACATGGTGACTATAGTTAACAATACTGTATTGTGTGTATTTGAAAGTTGCTAGTAGAATAGATCTTAAAAGTTCTCAACACAGAAAAAAAATTGTAACTATGTGGTGATGGATGTTATGCTTGCTAAACTTATTGTGTTGACCATTTAGCAGCACATACATATATTGAATTCTTGTATACCTGAAATTCTGTACACCTGAACTTTGTACACCTGAAATTAAAACAATATTATATGTCAATTATATCTCAATAAAGCTGTAAAAAAATTTTTAAAACATACCACCAGCAACAAAAGAGTCTTGTTCTCCTCTTCCTGGTACAAAAGAGAGAGACCTTTCTTTCTTTCTTTTTTTTTTAAGATTTTATTTATTTATTTTTAGACATAGGGGAAGGGAGGGAGAAAAAGAAGGAGAGAAACATCAATGTGTGGTTGTCTCTCACGTGCTCACTACTGGGGACCCAGCCGACAACTCAGGCATGTGCCCTGACTGGGAATCAAACCAGTGACCCTTTGGTTCACAGGCTGGTGCTCAATCCACTGAGCCACACCAGCCAGGGTGAGACCTTTCTATACAAGTGAAAATATGTGCCCTGCTTTTAGCCAGATAGGGTAAGGACAGAGAGCATCTTCTTCTTTTTTCAGTGTCTACTGTTTCTTTTCTTTTTTTTTTTTTAAAGATTTTATTTATTTATTTTTAGAGAGGGAAGGGAGGGAGATAGAGATAGAGGCAGAGAGATAGAAAGAAACATCAATGTGCGGTTGCTGGGGGTTATGGCCTGCAACCCAGGAATGTACCCTGGCTGGGAATCGAACCTGGGACACTTTGGTTCCCAGCCCGCACTCAATCCACTGAGCTACGCCAGCCAGGGCCTGTCTACTGTTTCTTAATTTAAATAAGTATCTGCCTATCTGTGATATTTTTTTAATACAAAATAAAGTAGCCTAGCTATATCCATTTTTTCAGCTTTATTAAGATATATTTGATATAATGTATCCATTTAAACACATAAGGTCAAGTTAATTCACGTTATTTGCTGTCAAGTCTTTAATTCAGTGATCTTTCTCTTACTGATGAATATCTAGGTTGCTTCTCATTTTTTGCCACTGTAATAATTTTGCGATGGACATTTTTGTATACACTTTTGTTTACATATGTAAATACATTTCCCAAACAAGCAGGATTCTTCAGTCATAGGAAATCTACACTTTCAGCATTTCTTTGACAAGGAATTGCCAAATCGTGCTAAGAAAAAGCACCAATTTACATTCCACCAGCAGCAGTTGAGACTTCTGGGTTTCTCACATCTTGACCAACACTTTGTATAGTTACATATTTGTTTAAATCTATGCTGCTCTAATAGAAGAGGTATAGTATAGTTTAATTCAGAATCAGTTTCTAGGTTGACAGTGACTTTCCCTCAGTAGTCCATTATCATATGCATCTAATGTTGCCAATGAAAGATATGCTATCAGTGTAACTGCCATTCTTTTTAGGTGACTTATGTCTCTACCTTCAAATATTTTTTATTTGTCTTTGATGTTATACAGTTTACTATAATGGGATTAGGTATTGACCTTTCAATTGATTCTCCTCCAGAATTCTTAAGTATTCTTAAATTAGAGCCTTTATTAACTTTCTGGAAAATTCTCAATCATTACTTTTTATAGTATTGTCTACTGACTTCTGTTTCAGCAGTTTGGTAAATTGGGTGTACCCCTCCAGGTACAGAACCGTTTTTATTTTTCTATTTTATTTATTTATTTATTTTTGGAAAAGAGGGAAACAGAAGGAAAAAGAGAGGGAGAGAAACATCAATGTAAGAGAGAAACATCAGTTGGTTGCCTGTGCCCTGACTTGGGACTGAACCCACAAACCAGGTATGTGTCCTGACTGAAAACTGAACCAGTTATATTTTGGTTTGTGGGACGATGTCCAACCAACTGAGCCACACCAGTCAGGGCCAGAGCTATTTTTAAATGATGGATAAAAATAGGAAAAATATATTTTAGAAACGTGTTTCTTGCCTTTTGAGAAAGTAAGGAAAAACAATGAAAGCCCATTAAACACTAGGATGTATAATTTCACAATCACTCAAACCGGTACTTAACTTGAGGGTATCTGCAGATAGCCCAGTATCTGAAGGCCAAGGATCAGACCAGAGGATGCCCACAAAAACCAGGACCTCCCCCCAAAGATGACATCATAAGTGGTGAAGGAGAAAAGATATTCCTTGAGAAAGAATGTTTGCTTGTTTTGTTGTTGGTTCTGGATAGAGTAACAAGGGAGGGTTAAAGTCTCTTGTGCATTTGTAGCCACAAGTATTCACTCACCAGCTTGGGGATCCAGATTCACACTATTTGCAGAGCCAAAAAGCCCTAGCTGGAATCTTCTCTAGAGGAACACACTTTAAGCATTGACCTCAGGGAATGTTAAAATAGAAAGTTCCAAGCACACAGCTCTTTTAACATCATAAATTTAGCCCACTGAAATCCATTTCAGATTTCTACTCCCCCAGACTATAGGATAATACATTTATATTGTTTTAAGCCACCAATTTTTTAAATCCCCCAAATTCGTATGCCAAGCTCTCTCTACGGGACCACTCACTTGATCTAATAAAAAGGAGAAGGAGACAGTGACATGCCACAGTGTTTCGTCAAATTGACTGCAATTTGTAACAGCATCAATAGGAAACTAATTGTCTGGCAAAAATGCTTATGTTTTTCCCATGGATTTAGTAGATTTGCAGAAAGTAGCTTCCCCAACCACTTCCATCTGGGTAAGTGGCACATTCCTTTGCCTTTTCACCAGGCAAATAGGCAGAGTTCTATTATTGTTTCCACGCGTGGCAGGCTTTTGAGGTCAGGCCTTATGCACACAGCTCAATTCTAGCTTTCAAACCTGTGCAGACTCAAGATCATGACTCCTGGGCTTTGAAAACCTTGGCAGACCGCCCCTCAGGCCTCTCTACTGTCAGCTATGGGAGACCTGGCAAACTCGGCACCAGTCTCACTAAGTCATCTCATTCTTTATTTCTGGCTTCAAGAGATTTCTTTTTCATTTTCACTGAGCTATTCACTATGCAGATTTTTGTTACATTTTGCCCTTTATTTCCCACTAACCATTAGGTTCAAAACCACATTCAAAATAAAATTACAAACTACTTAGAAAAGAGCAAAAATAAGAAAACATTAAACGTGTGAGAGACAAGCAGAGTGGTAATCAAAAAAATATGTAGGTTTAAAAGGATAATTAAGGAAAAAGGAACATTAAAAATAGATAAATAAAACATTTAATCATTCAACTCAAGAACCTATAAAAACAATAAAATAACCCAAGAAATAAGTTAATAAATTTAAAAACTGAAGAAAATGAAGATATAAATAAACCAGAAGAACTAATTTAATCAATTAATTTTTTTCCTTGAAAGGAAGAATAAAACAGCTAAAATTTTATCAAATAGGATTAAGAAAAAAAAACAAAGAAAATGCAACTTGAAAATGTACATAATTAAGTATAAAATACATTAATTTACAGAATATTAGGTAGAAATTTATATCAATAAAATATAAAACCCAAGTAGTTAATTTTTTAAAAGCATGTATATTATCAAAATTGAATCCAGAAGATAGAAAACTGAATGGATAAATAACCACCCCCCAAAACCTGCGGTATTATGAGGTTTTTGAAAAATTTTTTATTTACTTTTAGAGGCAAGGGAAGGGAGGGAGACAGAGAGGGAGGAAAACATCAGTCAGTTTCCACTTGCAAGTCCCCAACCGGGACCTGGCTCTACAACCCAGGCAAGTGCCCTGACGGGGAAGTGAACCAGTGGTCTTGTGGTCTGTAGGCCAGTGCTCAACACACTAAGCTACACCAGCCAGAGCACTAAGGGGTTTTATGAATGGGTTCTGCTATATCTTTAATGAACAGATAAATCATGTTTTATATAAATATGATAGGAAAAAAACATGTAAAGCTCTTCAACTGATCCATTACCAAAACCATGTAAGATTTATTAATAAGAATGTCACTATAAATCAGTCTCACTTATGAACAGATACAGTAAAATATTAGAAACCAAATCAGTAGATTATTACATGCATAGCAGATATATATGCGTATGTATACACACACACACACACACACACACACATGTTCTTAGATGAGAAGTTTCAATGCTCCAAACTTGTAATGTTCCAATTTAGTCTGTAAGACAAAAAGAGAAAATGCTTAAGTATAACCCAAACAACTTTTTTTTTTGAGAGAGAGGAAAAAGGAGGGAGAAAGAGGAGGAGAGAAACTTGCATGTGAGAGAGAAACATCTATTGGCTGGGTTGGTGGCCTTTCATAGGAACCCCAACCAAGGGCTGAACCCCGCAACCCAGGCATGTATCCTGACTGGGAATCAAACCGGTAACCTTCTGCTTTGAGGGACGATGCCCATCTGAGTTGTACCAGCCAGGGCTGACCAAAAAACTTTTTAAAAATTGAGTCATGATGGAAAATTTAACTAACCAGATAACAAAATATAAAAATACAGTAATTTTAAAATGAGGTAGTAAGAGGAAAAGAGATAATAGGTTACTAAAATTGCAGAGTTAAAAATTTTCCCCTTTAAATAAAAATTTAAATTTTAGTATGCATGCCCTTTTATAAGGTAGGACCCCCAAAATACCAGAATTCATTTACACAAAATTGTGTATTTATTCTTACATGTTTAAACTTCAGTCACTTTCAAAGTACTCTTCATTTGATGCAATACACCTATAAAGAAGTTTTATCCACTGCTCAAAACAGTTTTGAACTCATCAAGTTTGATGCCTTTTAGTGCTCCTGCCATTTGTTGTTTTACCTCTTCCATATTGGCAAAATGATTCTCTTCGAGGACTTTTTCATCCAAAGAAACAAAAAAAAATTTTGCTTGGGGGAGCTTGGGTACATAGGGAGGGTGGGCATGGGGGTCATGCTGTTTTGGGTCAAAAACTGCTGAACACTCAGTGCAGTGTGAGCAGGTGTGCTCATAAATCACCCATCATAAAATGGTCAAACATATTGAAAGAATCTCCAAAAAAAATTCACTGAAGCCGAATTCAGCCTGTTACAACAATGCCAGCTGGTACACACTGATACAGATGGGTTCCTTGAACACTCACCTAGCAGGGGAAACCTGTACTATAAGGGGCCACCCTCCAGAAGATAATTCTGGGTTTTTTGTGTGTTCCCCCATATATACCAGTCTGTAGAAATTAGTCTATTAAATATATAGTGCTCGAACATTACCTTTTGCCATGAACAAAAAACAAACCTTGGAGGAACTGAAAAGCTAGACATTAAAAAAAAAGAAGCATAGTATTATTCAAAGGATATATAAAATATATTTTTAATCTTAGAGAAGGGAGATAGACAAATTTAACTATCCAAAAATGTAATATGTCTTTAAAATAAATGACCCTTTAACAATGGTGAAAAGAGCAGTAATCAACTGAGATAGTGTATTTGCCACACACATACTATACAAAGGATTAATACCCAGAAGAAAGCATCACTACAAGTTAATAAGAAAACAGAAAGACTATATACAGGCAGTTCACAAATTAATAAATACAGTAGGTATGATGCATTCTGTGCCGTGCTCCAGCTCTGAAGGATTAACTCCCAGCTGCTGAGAGGGTTGCCGGCTGACTGCCCTCAGCTGTCAGCCCTCTCTGGGAATTACCTGCAATGGAAAAGAGTTGCCTCATTCAAGGGGCATGCACATCCCTAGGGCAGCTCTCATCCAATGACTGGGGGAAGCAAGGGTATAAGGGCCTGGCCACCATGCCCTAACTCAAGACAGTTTTGAAGAGCCATCCTAGCTCAGAGATCACCAAGAGGTCAGCTGTGGTCTCAGTTGGGGAGCCCAACTTTTCCCTTTGCCCAATCCTCCTTCCTTTCCAGCCCCAACCAGTGTTAATTACAAGAGCACTTCTTAGTAATTTTTTGCACCCTACTGTCCATCTGAACACCTACAAGAGTCAGTGAATGCGAAAAAGGTGCCTTTATTCACAAAAACAGATAGCCAGCCAGATTTAAACCTCAGGAAATAGTTTGTCAACCACTATTATACCATGGAATCTTAAAGCAGTTAAAAAGTGATGCTCCATAGATAAGTGGTGGAATAATATTTTGCAACATAACCCTGTTTTGGTGTTGGGGTTCTTGGGTTCCCCAAGATAAAATCAAGAGAAAACCCCAAAGAAATGTCCAGACAGATTTTATTAAGCTTATACTTGAGCACCAGGGAGGCAGCGCAGAGGAAAGGGAGGTCCTCTGAACTGGCTGTGGGGGCTGGTTCTAGTTGGCTGCTTTTATAAACTGGGGACAAAGTGGCTTGTGGGAAATGATGGCCTTGTGAAGGGTTTGAGGAGTGAAATTTTCCATGCCAGGATGGGGTTACTTCCTCCTTCTGTCAGGTTGCTTGGCAACAGTTTTCAAGTGCCTGGGCTGTGGGGGTAAGATGGCAGTGAGTCTCATTATCAGCACCCCAGGAAGGTCAGGCAGTGCATGCGGAACAGTAGTTTTGACATCTCCCAGGAAGTAAGCGGTTAGGAGGGAGATAAGACTTTTTTCATAGGGAATGGAGAAGTGGCTGCATTCTTGTGGTTGGCTTATCAGTATTTTTTCTGGCCACTTGGTATCCTGGCAAGGGGTGTCGAGGTGGCACCAGCTCTGTGGTTTTTCTTAGCTGCTGTCCTGGAGCCCGGTCTCTAACCTGTCTCAACCCCACAGCTTTTCAATCTCAGTAATTCTCTTCCACCATTCTGCACTGTAGCCTTTGTACTTCCAGGCATTCTGCCTAGAATACCCTTCCCGCAGGTACCTGTCTGGTTGGCTCGCTTTCTCCATCAGGCTGATAGTTAAATGTCTCCTCAGTAAGGTTTTCCTTGGTCATCACCACCTAAAATTGCAAGTTCTCTTAGACTCTACCTTTTTTCCTTCTCTGCTTTATGTTGCTCCTTAGTTTTTTTCCATATCTAACACAATTTATATTTTTCTACTTTGAAACCTCCAGGAGGACAGATATTTTAATGTTTTATTCACTAGTCCAGTGCTTTAAACAGGTTCTGGCATATAGGTTCAATAGGTTAAACAGGTTCTGGCAGGTTCAATAAATATTTGTTAAATAAATGAATAATAATGATAACATTTTTGAGTACTTGTTTATGTGCACTGCAACTGCTATTGGGCATTGTGGGAAGTGCCACAATGCTTTGTGTGTATTAATCATATTAATCTTCAAAACCACCATTTACAGTAGATACTACTATTATCTCTATTTAATATCTATCTGGGCAATGACAATGCTGATGCCGATTGCCCCAGAGAAGGGCCAATGACAGAAAATATAAAGCTAAAATCATTGGCTTTTGCTTCCAAAATAGGTTCTTGAAATCTATATTGAAGATAACAGTTGTGAAAGCCAAGGTGTTTGCTTTTAAGAACTGAACTTAAAAAAATAAAAATAAAAAAATGGTCTTAGTGTGGCTGGGAGATTTTCTCAGAGTAGGGGAGCTACAGAATAGGCCTCTGGTATAGGTCGGGAGGTGTCCCAGATCAGAACAATCAAGGCTTCAATGATCCGGTTGGTCTCCAAAAGCCTTGTGGGAAAGGACCAGGTGGGGCCAAGGTGTAGTATTGACTGACTGAGGGTCCAGATGGAAGGGCCAGGGTAGCCCAAAGCCTCTGGGGATCCTCTTAGGGAGGCAGAGGTGGCTGAGGAGGGAATAGCAGGCCTGAAGGAAATAGGAGTAGGGCTGAGAAGTTTCTAGAGATGGGGCCCAACTATGGTAGAAGAGCCTGTGGAGTAATGGAGGTCATCTGAGCAGAAACCAGGAGATGAGGATGCTCAGAATCCCTCAATAGTCTCTTCCCCAAGCCACAACGTGTAAGCCTCCTGCCCCCATCCCTGGTTACTCTGTGGGAGAGGGGGATTGACTTTCACTGAGTACTTACCTATCAGAGACTGAGAAAAATGCAGGAAAACTCAGAATCGACCATGTTTATCTAGACAGGACTCAATCAAGTTCTCTATTATTCATCTAAGAGCTAAATGAAGTGCAGGATGATTGAGAAAATGAAAAATTTGTATACATGAGGCTTGTGATAGTGAGATGAATCCCTGTTACTATAGTACGGAAAGATATCCAATGCAAAGTAGAAGAAAGCAAGTCATAAAACAATGTGTACAGTATATTCCATTTATACAAATGAGAATAGAGAGGAAGTGGGAAGGGGGACTTTCCCTTTTCAGTCCATGCCCTTTTCTTACTATTTGAACTTTTTACAGGAGTGTATTTACCATGTTTTTCAGACTATAAGATGCACCCCCCCCAAATTTGGGAGGAAAAGGGGGTGTGTCTTATAATCCAAATGTAGTTTACCTGGCTTGCTGTGGGGAGGAGCAGCAGCAGAGCAGGGTCACAGGTTATTAAATATTTTACCACATTTTTGCTTCAAAAATTTTTCCCTATTTTCCTCCTCTAAAACCTAGGTGCATCTTATGGTCCGGTGCATCTTATAGTCCTAAAAATACGGTAATGGTTTTTCATGTACATATAAAAATGACACGAAAAGATGCTGTGATTATGCTGCATAAACTTTTTTTTTAATTCAAGCACCATCATTTCAGGACCACCTTCTTGCCTCTGAGCACCCACTCCTCCTCCCCTCCCACAGGCTGATTGGGTGGCCATCCTCCATGCACCCCTACAGTCTTACTGTAGCATGCATACTATGTAACATTGAACATGACTGGTTCAGGGGTTTATCTGCTCCATTAAACTGACTTCCTCAAGGGTAAGGAATGTATCTTATTCATCTTGGTGTCCAGAATCTTCTCAAAATATGTGGCAAATGAATAGGGAAAAACAACAATACACCTATTTCTGATTTAAGAGTTACCCTTAAACTCTATTTTATCATTTTAAAATTACACTACTATGACCTATTTCAAATTTGAATATGAAAGCTAAAACAGAAAAAGCCCAAATTAATAGAGGCTAAAGCAGGATTCTTTGTTGAAAGTTAGTTTTCTGCCAGCTCTCTAAGGAAGAACCAGTTCATATTTAAGATGCAAGCACAAACAAAGGGCCTTATATGGTGGATGATCAACAGTCTCCTATCTTTACAATTCAGTTCCACAATTTCATGTAACACTGATTTTATGTGTAGCTTCCTTTTAGTGCAACATTCGAATGTTAGCTGGCACTAAAAATAAATAAGGGAATTAAAAGGTACTCTTTTGAGTCTGAGTAACCCACAAAGTCCAACTCCACCCCTTTCAAGTTTAAAAGACTTCAGAAAGCGACTAAGGCATGTCTGTGAGTGACAGAATGGACATCAGATTATTATGAAAGGAAGCAGCAACCTGTGAGAACACTCGGGCATAGAACTTTGAGATCTTTGTACACATGACATGGAAAGGTCAGTGGATTTGCAGACTTCTGTATAACTCTCTGTGGTAAAATCAGGATGCTAAAAGACAGGTCCCTCCACCCAGGTTTGTGAGAAAGGGAGCGAGGAACAAAGACATGCCTGAGACTGCATGCCTCCTGCCTGGTTGCTCTGGGGCTGCTTCTGCATGCACACGCTGCCAAAACCCCATTTCAGGAACTGAGAGCAGTGTGGAGGAAGTAGAAACAGCCTGGGCAGGAATGGGAATTTCTCTGTGATCCCTTGTTCCTCTTCCTTTTCAATTCTTCCCCCTGGGCTGATGGACTGGACCTGTATGGGGTTAACCAACTCAGACGCTGGTTATTACCAGTATACAAAGCCTCTGTCCTCTGTTAACTCTCAGGATTACTGTTTTATATCTTCCATTTGGTTCTTCTGTAGGGCAATGGAGACCATTCGAACCATCCCATCTCTGACTCTTGGACACAGCAGCAGAAAGACTGCTGTGATCACTATCCTTATGCTGACCTCAAGTTATATTTCTTTGGCTGTGTTTCAAATATACACATCAATTCTTTCTCTAGGTTTCCTTTAGTGTAGCATCAATGTAACATATACTATATTTTAGAATTAAAACACCTCCATTAAAGCAGACTTTGGGGAACATTTCTCTTTAGATGTCTTTTTATCAAGAGCAACAGGTGCTTAAATCAGGGTGCCGCTTAAGTACAGCAATGTTAAAAAGGACAAATGAAACAGTGATTGAGATAGTCCACTCTTCACCCCTTTGTGCAATAAGGCCAAGTTAGTTCTTTCTCCACCCCAATCCACGTTAAAACATTACTGCTCCTTATAGATGAATTATCCCTTTAAAAAAACTTTATTGTTAAGGCTGTAGTTTAAGCCACCATAATCTCTTACTTGAATTCCTGTAAATATTGCCCTGTCTCCATTCTTTGATTGTGCTGTTCCTTTGATCTATTCTGCACACAGGAGCCACTGAGATCTTTTTATAATCAATTCTTCAGCTCCCAAGTGTCCCACTGCATTTAGAATAAAATTCAAATCCTTTCAGGGGCTCAAGGACCTGACTCTGACTGTCCTGCCAATGCTGGCTTCCTTTAGGTTCTAGAACAGAAGTTTTTGTGCTGGATGTCCCCTCACTCCAGGCCACTGTTTGCCCCATTCTTTTCATGACTCGCTGCTTCTCATCTTGTGGGCTTATGTGTTTCTTCCTTGGAGAGGTTTCCTCTGACACTCTGACTATTTTCTATTTCTACACCAGGTTTATTACCTTCAGATCCTGCATCACAGTGTGTAATTATAGAAACATCTGTTTACTTGCTTCTACTCTGTATTTCCTCAGACTGTAAGCTATCTGAGGGATGAAATTTTTCCTAGAAATCCAATATCTTGCATGTTATTTGGGACATAGTAGGTTTAATCAATAAAGAGTGGTATAAAAGCATTTTTCTAAGTGTCAGTGAAAAAAAACAAAAATCTGTGGAAAATGCCCACCCCCTTAACAATAGTCAGACTTAACTTGTGCAGCGGCCATAAAGGACTGGGGCAAACTCACAGGTACCTCGCTGGGTTTCCTCTTTTCCCAGTAGGATCCTCCCCAACCTCCACATAGCTGAGGTCCATGCTTCCTGCTCAGGACATCTTGGATTTTTTCTTTATCTAGGACAAAAGGCTCAGGCTAAAATCTTCCGGTTCATCTGGTCTTCCCATTCAGCTTTGGCTTCTGAAGGTCACAGCGATTTGTATGAACATTATTGATCAGCAAAGAATATAACTTCCCAGAGCATTTGAAAGATTCCCTTCAGTGCCAGCCATTTGAGTTTTGGAGGCTCCACCCCCTCATCCTGTCAAACGTATTAAAAGGAATTCATGGCCTGTGTTTAATACAATACTCCTGCTGTAAATTAGAAAATATTTTTATGATTCTGCTCTTTGAATTTTTGGCTACTACTAACATTAAATTTTTGATTTATCTATTTGATTTGCTATTATCTTTTTATTAATCATTATGTATACTTGCAAAATAAGAAAAGCTAACTCACAAATTGCTTGTAAATGTAATAGCATTTTTTATATTAAATTTAAATTAAGTAAACCTGACAGTGTTATGTTATCTTTTATGGACACTTAATAAAATGTTTATTAATATTAATTTTGCAGTTTTCTTTTGCAGTCAGTTTTTGTTTCTCTGATCTCAGATTTTTTCTTAAAAAAAAAACTGGTAAAGTCATAGGCCCTAAGCATTGGGAATATGTATGTCTACTCAATAAAATAGCACTACTCCTATTTTCTTTTTTCTTTTAATCCTCACTTGAAAACATTTATTGACCTTAGGGAGGAAGGAGAAGAGCAACACTGATGTGAAAGAGAAACACAGATCAGTTGCTTCCCATATGCACCCAATCTGGGGATCGAACCCACAGCCTTTTGGTACATGGGATGATGCTCCAATCAACTGAGCCACCTGGCCAGGGCTACTCCTATTTTCTTTATATTTGTAGTCTTCCTTTTACTTAAGGACTCTGTGAACTTGAGGAGCTGACAACTTAGTTCAACAGTAACTCTAATGAATAGCAATTTAAAAGGCTGTTCTTTTTATAGGAACTGTGTTATTGTGTTGAGAGCCATTACTGTGTCATTTAATCAGGGGAAATGGTTAAATTTAAAAAATTATTATAAACATAACAATAATACAGAAATATATATTAAAAATCATCCATAATCCAAACTGCATCCCTGATATATCACTATTAACAATATGATGTAATTTCCTTTAGTCTTTTACATGTTTATATACACATATACTTTATATAAAACTATACCTGTATAAAATTTTGTATCTACTTTTTCATTTACATTAACCTCATGATTATTTTGCCATTATGGTTTTGTGAAAATACCATTTTTATTGATCATAGTACAGTCTGCCATATGAATCTACTATTATTCATTTCATTGCTCTCCCAATGTTAGAAATATCCACTTCTATTATGAAGGTATATATAATAGAGATATAATGACATTGGAGATTGACTTCTGTCCCCCACACAGCTTCCTGTCTTCCAAGGGGGCTGCTAAAGCCCTTACTCTCTGTTTGGGGAAGGGGCAGAAGTGAGGCAGGCTGGGACATGGTCACTCTGTGTGTGAGCTTCTTTATACCCAGTCTCCTCCTAGTCTGATCTCCCCAAGTCAGGGCAACAAAATAGCTGCCAACTAAGTGGTAGATTCTTGGAATTGCTGCCACTGTCCTGGAGGTCCCAGCCATGTGCAGAAGCCAGAACAATCATCAATATTTCAGTTGAGTGGGCAACCCCTACCAGCTGGTGCCAAACCACAGCCGGTCCAGAAGGGATTTGGGCAGCACAGACCCTCAGAACTCAGATGACAAGCTGTGCTCCATCATGTCTACAAATTCCCCCTCCCCCAAAACTAACTCACATGTCACGTTTGAATTCTTGGATCCCATTTATTGCATTTTGGCTGGGTTTGACTATATATGCACTTTAATAACGGTCTTCTAAAATAATTGCATTTCAAGGCAAGGTTCTGGAAACACTACAAACAATTGAATGTCTCACATCTTGCTCTGATCTCCTCACAGAGCAATGAAAAGCATAGAAGCTTCCAAAGAGTACTACGGAAATTACTGAATTCCTCTTCTCAAGGAAGAATTCTAATAGGAATTATTCAATTGAAGAAATATTTTTTATAAAAATGGTAATAAAAAAGCAGAGCATCCACCCTATTTTAACCTCCATTTCTGGTACTGCATACATTAGTCAACATAATACTTTCGCCATAATCTTCTAGGATAGTAAATAAAGTTGGTTAAAGTAAAAGAAAGTTTTTAAAAAAGTGACCACAGACAGAAACAAATCAGTATTGGGAGGCTTTCAATCTTGCCAACATTTCCTTCCTTCTTCCTAGTGAACTTGGCTCCTAGAGCAATTCTTGCAGCTCTGGCACCTGGATAAACAGCCCAACAGGCCAGATGAAAAGGATTGGAAGCAGCATTCTCATTGACTGGCATGACTGCTTGCCCATCCCGAAATGGAACTTCCTTGCTTCTCTTCCTCTAGCCATGCCTCTCATCAAGACCCTTGTTGAATGCTGGTGGTTTGGGTGCTTCAACCCTTGACAACATAAGCAGCCTGAATTAGGCACTGAACTAAGGACATATGCCTTGTGTTATTATCACTCACACACACACACACACACACACACAATCAGCGATCAAACTGCTAGTTTGCTAAATCCACGTAGTATTTACCCCTCAAGTTTAAATATAAGTCTAACCTAACCTAATTTCCCAATATAGTTTTTTAAAAGATTTTTTATCTTATTTATTTTTAGAGGGCAAGGGAGGGAGAGAAACATCAATGTGTGGTGACCTCTCGTGTGCCCCCCACTGAGGACCTGAGAAACATCAATTGTGGTGGCCCACAATCCAGGCATGTCCCCTGAGTGGGAATCAAACCACCACCCTTTGGTTCACAGGCCAGTGCTCAGTCCATTGAGCCACACCAGTGAGAGCCCAATATAGTATTTTTTAATGGAACCTTACACAAACACTTCCTGAGTGTGTAATCTTTATTTGCAACTTTGTTATGAGAGAGGAAAATTCTTTTATTCACCAAAACTTTGTTATAGGTGCTATGAGAAGGGGTTATGACAGGTTCATCGGCAGGACAGAGAGCAAGTACAAAATGGGTCTGCCTTCAGAGGGTTCATCTCCCAACAAGTCAGGAAATCACTTAAATTTCTCTAGATCTCAATTGTCTTATGTATATAATTTGAAAATTGGATTAGGTACTTTCTGAGGCCATTTTTGTGACTCTAAAACTCCTGCATCACACACACACCCTCTGCAAAATACAAAGTTAATGTGAAATGTCATTGGCAAAATCATTTAATGACATATTCATGAGTAGTGTTATAATAAATGTCATCCACAACAAGTTAAACTAACAAAAATTCTGTCCCTTAAAAATACTATTGGGTTGGCCAAAAAGTTCATTTTTTCCTTATGATGGCTCTAGTAGTACTTATCTGTCTTTAACTTAATTTGAAATAATTTTGTCACAGTGTGTTGTGACAGCTGTCATATAAGTGTGCACTTACAAAAACTTACCAAAATCGGTGATAATTCTTGTGCAGCCATTTTAATATTGAAATGGAATAAAATATGCAACATTTGCAGTGTATTAGGCTTTATTATTTCATGAAAAGTAAAAACACAACTGAAACACACAAAAAAAGATTTGTGCAGTGTATGGAGAAGGTGCTATGATTGATCAAATGGGTTAAAAGTGGTTTGTGAAGTTTCTTGGTACTACTGACATTTTGGCCAAATAAGTTTTTGCTATGGGGCTGTCTTAAGCATTGGGAGATGTTTAGCAGTACCCCTGGCCCCTACCCACTAGAAGTCAACAACAGGAGATAGTCAACATACTCAAAATATCCAAATCAATATATTGGTGAAAATAAAAAATGTGTCTCTTATTTTTTGGAAAAAAATATATAATGGAATTTTTGGCCAACCCAATAGATTATATTTTTGAAAGTTGCTAAGAGAGTAAGTCTCAAATATTCTCATCACACAGGAACACACACACAAATGGGAATTATATGACAGAGCTATTAACTAACCTTAATGTGGTAGTCATTTCACAATAGAGACTGCATCAGATAGTTGAGTTGTACATCTTAAACTTAACCAATGTTATATCAATTATATCTCAATATAGCTGGAAAAAGTTTCTGTTCTACAAGTATCCTCACCTGAAAATATCTCATGGATTTTCATCTTCATGCTTATGCCACTATCTGCTCCTAACAGGGGTGATACCTTGTGCACCCATCCATAGCTTGCTGCCATCCTAAGTAAGACTTCATCTGACAGTGCCCACAGGTATCCAATGCTTTGTTATCACTAAATTAAGGTGTCCAGCATTCACAGTAAGCCTACTTTCTTGAATTATTAATATACAATTAAGTGCAACAGAGCTATTATGGAACAAATAAAGTGCTATTGAAACACTGAAATGAATGGATTAATTTCCAATTGGAGGACCGTGATAGAACCAGGGAAGGGGTAATATTTGTGCACAATTGTTTTCAAGGGCAGAACCTGGTAAAGGGATTCATGTGGAGTGATGATGAGAGGAATAATCAATGATGATTTGAAGCTTTCAAGGCTGGGCAATGAAAATTTGTTAAACAAATGAACTTCTGGCTGAGGTACCTGAGCAATATGAATGCCATTTCCAGTATAATAGAAAAATAAAGCAACATGTGGGATGCAGGAGGATTTTGAACTTGATTTTAGACACTTTTAAAAGGTGCTTGTGAACATTTGATATACAGATGTTCAACCAGGCACTTCTCAGGGGAGAGTGTATGGGTTACCTGCAAGTACCCTACATTGTATCTTGTTTGTATGTAGTTCTGTAGGATTTATAAAAGGCTTTTCCTAGATATTGCCTACTGATGATTTTGTTTCTAACCAACATCCTATAAAGCAGGTAAGGCAGGATTTTAATGACCAGGGCCAGACTATTAAAAACAAAACAAAACTCGAGCCTCAGAGAGTTTAGCTGATTTGCTCAAATATGTGGGAGAATTGTCCAACCTTATGTTCTCACTGCAAATTTAGGTTTGCTTATTATTTATTTATTTATTTATTTATTACCACTAAGATTGGTGATGGTTGAAGCAGAAGGAGTAGATATCATTTTGGAAAATAGAATAAAGAAGGAAGAACAAGAGGACTTTGGGGCAACACTTATGTTTTAAGAGCAAAGCACAAAGAGGAGCAAATGAAGGTGACCACATGACCTGTGGCCTCCCCATTCGCATGAGGCTAAGATCCTTAAGGGATAAGGGTCTGTCATTTCTTGTCTCCCTGACACAACTAAACAGATTACCAAGCACACAGTAGGTCTTCCCTATAGTATTTGGGTGGAGCAATAATACTTGCCCAGTGGGCTGAGCCAGGGTAAATACATAGAATAGGATGACTTATTTTGAATGGCAGCTTTCCGGAGATGGGCCTGGTATAAAGCATTAAGAAGGGCTCAATATAGGTGTATGCGGATGAAGACAATGGACAGATTTCTGTGCAAGAAGGTGCGTGGAATGGAAAAAAGGAAGGATGAAAGGAATACGGTGCGGGATTTGAAGCTGAAGGGGCAGGTCGGGGCATGATTTTCCTGGCCAAACCAAAAAACACAGGGTCCTGTCTAGGGTAGAGGGTGGTAGTGGGAATGACAGCTCAGACTCTTAGGTGTTAAGTCTACCTTCCGCATGACTTGGAGAGTGTAGAAAAGCCCAGATCCAGGGTCCAAAAGGTTAAAGAAACAAAGGGATTCATGGATTCATTTCTGGGCCACTTGGGAAGGTGGCCGACGAAGTGCCCAGGTCCTTTCCTCGGTGCCACGTTAACCCTGGTCTGCAAGCAGCATATCGAGTCTCACTAGCTCTCCTGACTCGTGGCACCGGGATGAGGCGCTTCCCTGAGCCTCCTTCCTTCTCCAGACCTCAGCCTCCGGGGGCTCCTCTCTTCCGACGCCCCCTCTCTCCGTCCTTCCCGCTTTCCTCCGGAGGGATCAGAAGAGGACGCCTTGCGGGAGTCTTCCCTCTCCCCGCACTGCACCTCCCCGCGCCGCACGTCCTCCCAGCGCCTCCTCGACAGTCCCGGGGACGCCGCCCGGACCTCGGGCCGCGCTCCTGGAGCCCGCCTGGCCGGGGCTCGGTGGAACCGGAGCGCCAGGGTTCGGCTTAGCGGTCCCGCGGCCGCGCCCCGCGCCCCGCCCGTGGCGCCGCAGCAGCCGCCCGCCCGCCCCCCTGCGTCATGACGCCGGCGCCCAACGCGGAAGCCTCTCGCTGCGCGCCGGGTCCGGCCGCGGGCTGAGCGCCGAGCCGCGGCGGGCGCCGGATACCGGCCGGGGTGCGAGCGGAGCTCCTCGTCCCTCCCAAGCCGGACCGAGCGGGCGGAGCGGGGCCGAGCGCGGCGGCGGGCGGAGCGGGGCGCGGCGCGCCGGGGCCGCCGCCGGTGGGATGCGGCTGCCTCCCCGGGCCGGCGAGTAGAGAGGGCGGGTCCCCGGCCTGGGAGCGCGACGGTGGAGGGGACCGAGGCGGCGGCCATGGCGACCCCCGGCAACCTGGGGTCCTCCGTGCTGGCGAGCAAGACCAAGACTAAGAAGAAGCACTTCGTAGCGCAGAAAGTGAAGCTCTTTCGGGCCAGCGATCCGCTGCTCAGCGTCCTGATGTGGGGGGTAAACCACTCGGTAAGAGCTCGGGCTGCGGCTGCAGTCTCTCTCCTCCTCCTCTTCCTCCTCGTTCTCTCCCCCTCCTCCTCCTGCTGCAGCTGCTGACGGGCTGGGAGCCCGAGCGGGGCCCTGGCCCTCCGGCTGCTTGCCCTCCCGGGCTGCCCTCCTGCCGCGGCGCCTCTGCCCCATCCTCGGGCGCGCGCTTGCTCCATCCGGCCGCCCAGATGCCACTTGGACCCCGTTTGGACCTAGGTCCGGATGCAGCACGAGGGATCCATCTGCATTTGAGTTCTGGGGACGATACCAGTGTCGCCCCCGGTCCGTCTTCTCGACGGTCTGTCCCCGCAGCCCAGGAACCGGGAAGTTTGTGCGGGCACGGCTCGCCGGGGGCTGTCAACCTCGCCGGGGGCTGCTGGCGTCAGTGTCCCGGCGATCTCCCCTTCTGCTCTCCCCTTCAGCGGGGCGCGGCGGGGGTGGTCTGGTCCTCCGAGGGGCGGGCAGGTGTACCCGTCCGAGGTAGGAGCGCCCGGAGCCTGCCCACGGAGTAACGGGAGTGAGAATACTGGAGATCGAGACAGCAGCTTTAGTGCTTAGGTTCTTTCTCTCTCTCTCGGTTATTATTGGAGACTAGGACCGTTTTTGACTACTCCACCAAAAAAAAAAAATCCTCCAGTGTAAATATGGCCATGGGGTTTAGCATCTCCTCTGCCCCTCTTCTGCACCGCCCTGCTGCTGTGCGGGCTGAAGAGCTGCTTTGCGGGGAGGCTTCCTCCGCACACCTCCTCCCCCTCCTTGGGAACCAGGCCCCTGTCACCGACTGCAGAAGGGCGGCCAGGGGATGAGCGCTGGAGGGGTCTCGGCGGGCCCGCTGGAAGGCGGTCCCGAGTCGTCTGCACGCGTTTGGGGGTTTCTTGAAGAGGCTAGAGGAGAACGCTTGGAAAGGTTAGCTAGCTTAACGGACAGCCGGAGGTGGTGGAAGATGCGCCGCTGCGCGCTCTGCGGACTGCGGTTTGAGGGTTTGAAATAGCCTCCTGCTGATCTCAACTGCGAGGAACTCCGGCAGTTTTAATCTCCTTAGGATCAGGAAACATGATAGGAACTGTTGGCTGAGCCATGAAAGTTTAAATGAGCCTGTGAATTTTGACCATGACCTTACCCACTGCGGTTTAGCATCTGGGGGAAAATGTAAGCTTGCTTTCTCTACGCTTGAACGTTCGATTTCTATGGATGTCTGTGTGCCCTTTTCAGCACAACAGAAATGATAGAAAATCACGTTGGGTTTTTTTTTTTTTAAAGAACAGTCTGAATTTAATGAAGTTCTTTAAAATTGCTCAAAAACATCGTATTTATATTTTCTTTTCCAAGCTTGAGAAAGGTGAAACAGTATCATTATTGATTGTTTTTAATAAGGCTGAGAAATTATTATTTCTGTCAGTCTAATGCCTGATCCATTGAAGTCCATTTTAACTTTCTGACAACTTTTTTTTTATCAATTAGGAATGTAAGCTTTTATTTACAACAGCATACATTACTTCACTAAAACTCTTAAGTTTCGTTACAGTAAAGAAAATGAATTTTTCCTGTGTCTGCAGTTTCCATTAAGTCTAATTCTTTAAACTTTAAAAAAATTACCTACGTTGTTTATTTTCTAAAATTAATGTTGTTAGTTTCATATTTAAGGATGCTTTTATCTCATTCAGAGTTCTGATGTTTTGTTCAGGAGAGTGCTATGTCTGAGCGTTTAATCTTGTAAAGTAGTGGCAACAATATGCTGCTAAAACAGTGTGACCTCTGGGCATTAGTCTGAATTCCACTTGACTTTAGAAAATCTTGTAATTGTACATGTTTACTGTAACCACTTACGTTGCTACCTTATGTCTGTGAATTGCTACATTTCTTTTAGTTTTTTTTTTTTTTTTGCTCATTGGAAATACTTTGAAACTACTTAACATTTATAAAAGTAGTGTTCGTGTTATTTTATTTTTTGCTTTCAAGAGAAGTTAGCAATTCTAAGTTTAGTCATCCAGAGGAGGCAAGTTTCCACAGTGCGTAATATAACCGTGTTTTTCATTCAGCATATAGTAGGCACCAAAAAGTGCCAGCCACTGTGCAAAGATTGCTAAAAATGCGCCTCATATATTTGCCCAGATATTTTTGTGGGCTCTTGAGTTGACATAAGGAAAGTCTGTTGCACAGCCTTCTTTTTCAAAATGTCTGTTTTCTTTATTATTTTTTAACAAAAGAAAGAATGTATATAAAGATGAAATCTAAGCACTTAGATGCTGAGTGTGGCTGGTTGATTTCAGTTTAGGTGTCAAAATCTAATATTAGATCAGCATTTTTATATGACTTTGTGTGCACCGAAGTTGATGTTATAATGTGAGGATAAATAGGTCAGCATTATTAGGAAGGAACAAGCGTTGTGTTGTATATGAATGGGGGCACTTGAGAAAACATAGCAGAGAAGGAACAGATCATTCAAATTGAGAGTCTTTTCCTATGTTTCCAATGTGATCAGAATTAATAGGAAATTATTTGTCAGGACTATAGCAATTTTATGTTTTTAAAATTCATTTGGATTTGTATTAAGAACATTTATAAATAAGCATACTTTAGGAGCATTAAAGGGGAACCATATATGTATTTTATCATTTGGGCATCTTCTGTAGGGATTGGGAACCTTCTGAGTACAGTGGAAAAATGCTCATTGGATCTGTATACTAATTCTTTCTTTAACTCTGTTGACCTTGACCATATTAACTAATTTTTGCTACTATGAAGTAAGGTGATTGGACTGGATAATTTCCAAGTTTTTTTTTCTAACTTCAAGATTCAACTGTTTTTAGAGTCTACTAAGTTCATAGCATTATACAGGGATGCACAGACTAGGAATAGTAATAGTATATAACACAAGAGTCATTACTATTATTACCTTGCCAATGCAGCAGCATTCAGAGAATTTTCAAGGCCATGACTAGAGGGAAGGAAATCTGTGGTAACAGTGAGAGATGTGTGAACTAAAAGTTTGTTGGATTGATTGTAGTTGGACTGCATTGCATTCTATTAAGCCAGAGTCTATTTCATTGAAATATAAAAACTTGCAACTAAGGTAGGAATTTTCAAATCCATCGTGGCTGTAATTCTCAATCAGAATAATATCGACTTTGTGTGGTTACTGCTTTCTAACTTAAAATATCCATCAGTGAATGGATGACTGCCAATTTTTAAGTATTTTGAGCAGGGAATATAATTGAATACATAAAGAAAAAGATGATTTAAGAAGGCAATTTTGCCTTGTTCCATTTGGAATTAAACTAAAAATGATCAGGCAGTTAGCTTCTTAAAATTATATTTTAATAGTGTGTGGAGCATGAAGAATGGTCTAAGCCAAGACTTGTTTTAAACAGATATTCTAAAAGATTTTTATACAGAGTAAAATGTGAGCCTTTAGAAATTGTATTTGAAAACCTATTTAAATATGTGGAGGAGGTATCTGTATAGAAGAATTTAAAGGACATAAAACTTGTTTAAAACAAATATAGTATTTAGAAGTAGCCATTATTTAATTAGAGTCTTTTGGGTGTAAGCTATAGAAACAGATGAGTTTAGGCAAAAATTTAAAATACAGAGGGTTTTGGAAGTTTATCACTGAGAAGGTTAGGGCTGGTAACCAAACCAGGAGAGCAGGATTGGGTCTGGGCTTCCACAACAATGGGAACCAGGTGACTGAGTACTGTTGGCACTTTTCTGGCCCTTTTTGGTTTATTCTTTCTGACAATTACAGGTTTCCTCCACAGGGAACCGATGGTTCCCAAATTTCACATTGTGTACTTTCTGCCGCCCAAAGGGACTTTCTGTCTCTGATTCAGTTATAAAAATCCATGGAGGGATTCTGACTGGGTTGGCTTGGGTCATTTGCAGTATTGAGCGAGCAGTTATAAAAAGGTGGCAGCTCCTGCCTGTTGGAGTTGGGAAGAACAGCTCTCAAAAGAAGGGAGAGGGCCTCTACAGGCAGTATCAGGCCAGTGCCTGTCCTCACCATAGGGCTGGGCTGTTTATCTTGGTGTTGTGTGGCACATTTTGTGTGTTTTGATGAATATGTAGTTTTCTGAGTAGAGTATTCATTGCTTTTGTTATATTCTCAATAAGGTCTGAAACTCAAAATAGGTAAATACTATATTGAAGAAATAGTGATGTCTTTTAGTTTTGTGGGTTTATATTTGAGCACTGGAAAAAAGATAAAACCAGATTTTAAAATGATATATTAGACTATGAAATATTAGCTGAATAGAATATAGTAAAGCAATTAAAACAATAATCAGCTAGACGTTAGATGAAACTTATTGACTGAATGGAACCCAACTAATCATTCATTCAGGAAACCCAGTTTCACATTATTTGTTTCTTCCCTTTTTAGAAGACTGAAGAGTGCCAAGTAGACATCCATGAAGTTTATTATGAGGGAAATAGTTACAGAACCACTAAAATTTGGGGTTATAGCCTCAAAGCAATACACTTCTTCATTTTTTCTCAAACACCGTAGAGTGAACTTGAGTATTGAGAATGATGCACATGGCAGGCCAGTGATTTCTCTTTCTGCCTCAGGATTGCTGTTATGCCTTTTGAAAGGTTTTTGGCAAAAATTTGAATAAACAAACAAAATCTACCTTAAATTTATTACAAAATTCAGTGAATCAGAGTAATTAATTCTACCAACACACCCTTTGAAAAAGAAGTTTTAGAATTGAAAGGAATTGGTGCATTATGGCAAAATGGTTTGTAGTCAGACACATCAGGTTCAAGTCCTGCCTTCATCATTTATGGTCTCTTTGAGCAGATAGATGATTTATCCATGTGAGCCCCAAAGTACTCATTCTCCAAATGGAGATGATGTGATGCTTGCCTTACAGGATTGTTTTGAGGGTTAAGTAAGATTATGTATTTAAAGCCTAGCATTGTAATTAGCACACAATAAGGATTCTGTAATTAATACTTAGAAATGGTCAGCCTCAGATGCAGTTCGGCTGGCAGCGTACGGATAAGCACTAGACAAGTGTTTCTCAAAATTTAATGTGTGTATTTATCACTTGGGGACATTTTAAAAATGTAGATTCTGACTCAGGTCTAAGGTAAAGCCTGAGATAAATACAGATGTTTATCATGTTCGTAGGTGATATTGGTGCTGCTGGTCCATGGGCTATATTTTAAATAGCAAGACAGAAGGAATAATGTTTAAAATAAGGAGAAATGTTCAGGCTTTGTCTCCTGACTGCATGTGATGAATACTTGGAAGAAAGGTGACCTCATAATAGAATTAACCAAAGCTAGGAGAAAGAGTTGTGTGTTGAGAAAGGATGATTTTTTTTAAAGAAAAGTTGAATTGCAGATGATGGTGAGTGGGTATTGTAGTGACAGTGCCCGCCTGTGGGGTATTGGAAGGTGGGGTTAGAACCAGGAGCAAGGTTAGGGTGGGAGTGGAGAATGGAGAGCTGTCCATGCAGGGTTGCTGAGCCACAGGGATAAATAGATCTCTGAGGGAGAAGTTGGAAAACGGGGAAGGAATGAGGAAGGAGGAACAAACAGCCAGAGAAAACTCAGCCAGGAGGCCAGCAGAATTGGATGCTGCAGAGATCATGATGTTCATGGATATACTTTTAGACACAGTGGTTTATTTTCTGTGTGTGTGTGTGTGTGTGTGTGTAAGCTTAAAAATCTAAGGAGTGAATGAGTGCACGTATGTAGAGGTAGCCTCTCTTTTTAGAAGGTTAAAAGTAAAAGGAAGGTGAAAGATGATTTTTTATTTAGGAATATCTAGGTATTTTCCTTGACTCCATTTCTTCTTTTCCATTGTCACTCTGCCAATCCTAACCAGATTTATTTCCCTCTTTTTGTTAGAAATACCTCATTTCCCTGTCTTTTATATACATTTCCTTTTTTGCCTGGGACCCCTATGACAGTATGGTGAAGGCCATGGACCCCTTCTTAATAATGCTTTTGAATGAATAAATTAAAATAGTACATAGGTTATATATGACCCAGTTCATGGATCTACTGTGCTCTGTCCATGGACCACTTAGAGGTTTGGGGAACCCCGTTAAGAACCATTGCAAGAATAAGGAGGAGAGCTGTGGGGTGGGAAATGGGGGAGAGCACACAGTAGGTTGGTGTGATTCAAACCTGAACCCTTAACCATTGAGCTGTGCTGCCTGGGCATGCCTGTGATTTTTTTTTTCTCTCTCTCTTTTTTTTGAGATCTTTCCTTAGCCTTAAACACTTCGACAGGGAGGGTATAGTAGTCCCCCTTTCTCCACAGGAGATACATTCCAAGACCCCTAGTAGATACCTGAAACCATGGATAGTACTAAGTCCGATAGGTCCCATTTAACTTATAAATTAATCACAGTAAAAGAGAAACAACAGTGACTAATAATAAAATAGAACTGTAAAAATTATAAAAATTTTTATAAAATTATGCTAAATATAAAAATTATACTGATATACTAATATATACTAATATAATATAGATACTAATTATAAAAATGTACTGTACTAATTATACTAATGTACTAATTATAATATATATACTAATTATAAAAATGTACTGTAATAAAAGTTATGTGAATGTGATCTCTCTCTTTCTCACCCCTGCTCCCCACTCCCGCAGCTGAGCAGATAAATGAGATGGCTGCTCAGTGACTGCCTGGGGTAAGAGGATATGCAAGTCAAAGGGATGGTTCACATCCTGGGTGGGATGGAGCAGGAAGGTGAGGGACCTTATCACATTACTCAGAAGAGCATGCAATTTAGAACTCTGAATTCTTTATTTCTGGAGTTTTCCCGTTTAATACCTTTAGACCGCTTTTGACCACAGGTACAGAAACTGTGGAAAGTGAAACCATGGCTTAGGGGTGTCTATGGTATTAGCTATTAAGAAAACTGTTTGAAAACACTGTTTTTCTTGTATAGAAAGAAAATCATTGCTTATGTTCAAAGTATGTAGGAAGAGTGTATGTATATATGCATACACTCACACACAAAATGAAAAGTGGTATAGGGAGTTTTAAAACAGTAACCTACCTAAAGATAAGGCTTTACATTTTAAATAAGTTTTTGTAGTTTTTCACTTCTCTACAGTAGTTAAGAGCTCTGGTGCCACACTGGTTGGCTGTCTGTGGGACCTTGGGCAGGTCATTTGGCTTCTCTTTCTCAGTTCCTTTTTTTAATAAAAAGATATAATAATAGTACCTATAATGTAAGTCTGATATGTGGATTAAATAAGTTGATACTTGTGAAATATCTAAAGAGTTGTTGGCAAATGCTAAGTTCTTAGTAAACATTAGCTGTCATGTTGTTATTTTTTTTACTTTCTTTTCTCTTCTTTTTAAAGTTTTTTTCCTTTTTTTAATTTAATTGTTGTTCAAGTAGTTTTCTGTCTTTTATTCCCATCCCAGCCAATGCCCCCCCCCCTTTTTTTACTTTCTTTCTTTCCTTATTTTTTAAATTTTTTTCCCTTTTTTTAAATTTAATTGTTCAGGTACAGTTTTCAGCTGTCATTATTTTTAAAAAAATATTTTAAGTGATAAAACATGTTAAATTAATTGTTATATTATTCTGGTTCATAGTTATAAAGTCATCATCGCACTTGGCATCCTTGTGCATCTTTGACATATATAGTAACCATTTTATAATTATCTTCATGCTCTTGCTTTACTTTCTACATCTGTTTTGTTAAAATGTTCTTTCTTGTATTTTTAATGCTTCCACTAGTAATCAGGTTGTTTGAAGTGTTTAGACTCAGTTAGTTTAATTCAGATTCATTAGTTACAAAATATGCCTGCTATTGATTTGATATTTTACTATTTTTTCGATGTAAAAGATATCATGCAAGATGCTTGGGATGCAAAATGAATATATTCTAGACACTGCCCTCAAGTTGCTTATAAGCGCAGGGGAAACATATGTGTACAGGGTGGTGCAAAAGTAGCTTTCCAGCCCTTACTGGGTGGCTCTGTTGGTTAGGTGTCCTTCAGCAAAGTGAAAGGTCATGGGTTCCATTCCCACTATCACATCTATGTTTCTCTTCCTCTCTCCCTGCCTTCCCCTCTCTAAAAATAGATAAATAAAAGATAGAAAAAGCAAGTTTACAGTTTGTGTGAAGAATAGTACAATAATTAATAAGTAATAATACAGGAATAAACTGTTTTGTATATTTACAACTGTAAGCTTGCTTTTGCCTCACCCTGTATAAATAACTAGAGTGTTAGGAATGGTTGGGTTATTATTAAATAGGGTGGTCAGAGTATAAAGTTCTCAGAAAAGGCACTTGAGTAAGGGGATAATGGATGTGAAGGGGTTGGACACGAGGCTATCTCGGGGAAGTGCATTTTAGGCAAAACGAACAGCTGGTGCAAAAATCTTGAGGCTGATGCTGGCTCGGTATGTTTAGGAAACTGCAGGGCAGTCTGTGTGGCTGGAGCAGAGTGAGAAGTGGGGAGAGTGGAAAGAGATGAGTGCAGGCACTAGATTATGATGATTTCTACCAGGACTCTTGGAGAAGGGCTCAGAAGGAGCCTTGAAATTGGAGTAGAATCTTCCAGTTGGAGAAGGCAAGGAAGGCCTATACAGCTAAGGGGTTCACAGTGGCAAAAGTAAGCAGACTGAATCAAAAATGGTTAAGTGGTCTGGTGTGGCCATTCACTTACAGTATAATCTACCAAATGGTGGCATCAGCCATCATCAGGAGCCTGTTAGAAATGCAGAATTTTGGGCTCTCTGCACATCTCCTGGAGCCGAATGTTCATTTTAACAAGACAGGTGATTTGTAAACACATTCCAGTTTGAGAAGCACTGGCTAGGGTAAATCTTTGGTTCCAAACCCTGAGGTTCCCTGGAGCTGCCTCAGAGGCTGGGGGAAGGGGCTGAGCTGGTGGAAGAATGGAGCCCCTATCTCAGCTTCGTCCAGTCCAGCGCAGCAGCTTTTGTTCTCCTCCCTCTTCCTCTTCTTTCTCCCCTTCCCCTTCCTCTTTCTCCTCTCCCCCTGTATTCCCTCCTCCTCCTCTTCTTCCTCCTCTCCTCCTACTCTCTCTTGCCTCTTCCTCTTTTCACCGAATGCACACTGTTTATACACAAGGGCAAAAAGGTTGTGCAACCAAGAAGATTGAAAAACCACAGAGGTAAATTTTGAGGAACGTTAGGAGATGGTTGAAAATGTAGTTTGAGACCAGATTTGAAAGGGCCCAGTAGCTGATATTGCCAGAGAAATCTTAACAACAGTTTTGACAAGGCCCACTTTAAAATTTACTCGGACTCTCAAGTGGTACTCAACCCAGTTTTTTTACTGTTCCCACTCAGCATGTTCTCTGCTCTTCGAACCTGTTTCTTACCTTTCCCTCTCCTTAAACTGCCCTCTAGCATTTTGTTTCTCTATCCTCCTCACAGCTACTAATCTTTAGAACTTTAAAGACATTGACCATGGAAGCCACGCACTTCTGGTCTTCTCACCACCTAGTCTGCTGACTTTTGGATGGTTGAATCCATCAGCTTACACACTGGTTGGAGGGCTGCACTGTGGCTTGGGGCTTCTAGTCACACGTGGCTATTTAAATTTCATTTAATTAAAATTAAATCTTAAGATTCAGTCTCAGCCCTGGCTGGTGTGGCTCATTTGGTTGGAGCATCATCCCATAGACCGAGGGTCATGGGCTTCATTCTGAGTCAGGGCACACGCCTAGGTTGCAGTTTCAGTCCCCGGCCCTGGCATGTGCGGGAGGCAAACAATGGATGTTTCTCTCACGTTGATTTTCTCTCTCCCCCTTTCTTTCTCTCTGGCATCAATAAATATGTTAAATAATAATAATAGTAAAAAAAGATTCAGTTTCATGTCAAATGCTTAGGAGCCACATGTGGGTAATGGCTGTTGTATTGGACAAATGGATGTTTCCATCTTCGTAGCACTTTGTGTTGGACAGCGCTCGCTGATCTGGGATCTCCCATCTTAGAAACAAAATAAACAGCCATAGCAACAAAACCTTCCCTTTGACTTCACATCTCTCACTGTATCATTGTCCACTCTGTTTTCTGTGGTTTTTTTGTAGTAAACATTGAGAAATTTTGTCTAAAGCTGTTGCCTCTTGTTGTCTACAGTTGCTGTGTCCCCTTCACCTGACACTCTTCTCCGTGTGGTACTCCAATCTGGCCCTTGTCCCTATCCCCACCCCCCACCCCCTGCCCCCACTGCTAGGAAACTGCTCTTGTCAGCATCACCAGCAACATTTGTCTCCATGTGTTTAAATCCAGGGGTTCACCCTGTATTGTCTTTTCTTGTTTTCCTTCTGCTTCCCCAGCCACTCTGTCTTAGGAACCTTATCAGGTTTCTCCTCTTTATCCAATTTCAGAATGTTTGAAGCCCCAGGATTCTGTCCAGGGGCTTCTTCTAAAATGCATGTTTTTTATCTGCCTGATCTTACTTAGTCTCATGGCTTTATGCTGATGATTGAGACATTTTTGTCTTTTTCAACTCTGCCCTGCTGGGCTTCATATTCAGTTTCTTACCACATATATTCACTTGAATAGGCATCTCAGCTGTGTGTCCCAAACAGGACTCTTGATTTCCTTTTCCTACTCTACCCCACCCCTTGTCATATCTGAAACCATTTTCTTCCTGGGCTCAGGAATAGCCTACCATCTACTCAGGTGCTCAAGCCAGAAACCTAGGAGCCAATCTTGATTCCTCCCTTTGTATCAGCACTTTCATTTTTGAGTCCCAAATCTTCATGCTTCTCTCCTCCCATTTAAATTCTCTCCTTGTGGAACCTGCAGCAGTGGCAGGTCTCCCTGTGTTTGCCCAGGCCCTGTTTCAGTCCAGTCCTGTACTGCACTGGCAGAAGGATCGTTCTGAAATGTAAATACCATGTCCCTTCAGTGAAAACTAAAGAGGCTTCCCATTCTGTTGCCAGTAAAACCCAAACTCTCGTCTATGGCTTGCAAGGCCTTACTGGCCTGGCCCATTTCCCTCTTCGCCCTCTGCCCTCACCACTCTCTTCATGGCTTCTTCCTTCCAGCTGCTCTGCTCTTTTTCTGTTCCTTAGGCACGCCACAGCCAGCGCAGCCATAGAGCTTCTGCCTTCGCTTTCTTCTCTGTCTGGAATGCTCTTCCCTCTGGTCTTTGAGTGGTGGCCCCTGCTTGTCATTTTAGCCTCTCAGCTAAAAAAGTTGCCTTTTACCACCTTTCTGACCCCCTCATCTAAAGTTGCCCCTTCACTCTCATATTATTCTTTTATTTTCTCTGTGACACTTAATACTAGGAAACTGAATTGTTTACATATTTATTACTTATCTCCCCAGCTAGGATGTGGAGTTCCACAGCAGGCAAGACTGTCTTATTTACTGCCTAATCCTTGCACCTAGAACAGAGCTTGTATGTAGTAGGTGTGCATAAATATTGTTGAATGAATCAGTGGAGCAGGGATTCTGTGACCTATAAATCATTAGTGCTCACGCGGTGGACTGTGAGCCCTTCCACAATCACTGAGAAATTTATTTTTGCTAAGATTGAACAGAGTACTTAAGAGCATTTTGCTGAGTAGGTTGTGCAATGCATTAGAGTGCGGGGGGACAACCTTCCTGCAAGTTGGTGATAAGAGGCGTGGGGTAACCGTGAGCCGACGTCAGAGAAAGAGCTATGTTTACAGCACTATGTGAGACCTTTGCCTTGTGAACACAGCAGGGGAGGGTTAGAGAGGAAGCAACTTGTCATAGAAAGTCACGCAAGGAATCATGTGAAGACTGTAAATGCACTTCTAAAGAGTCAGAGACATATAGAAGAGTGCACTTCAGTGTTATTGCTGATTTATTCCACAGTTAGGATCTTGTAATGGCTTCAGTTATGCTTCTACAAATTCTAGTATTCAGAAGTTAAATTTCAGATATGTTTTGAGCCAAGAATTATTATTTTTAAAAATTTTTTAAAGATTTTATTTATTTTATTTTCAGACAGAGAGGAAGGGAGGGAGAAAGAGGTAGAGAGGAACATCAATGTGTGGTTGCCTCCCATGCACCCTTTACCGGGGACCTGGCCTGCAACCCAGGCATGTGCCCTGACGGGGAATTGAACCAGTGACCCTGTTGTTCGCAGGCAGGTGTTCAATCCACTGAGCCACACCAGCCAAGGCAAGAATTATTTTATTATATATTTTTTGTTACTATTTAGTCCCTTTATACACTACCCCTGCCCCCATAATCACCACATTGTTGTCCATGGCCATGAGTCCTTTTTCCTTTTTGCTCAGTACTTTGTAAGAACAGTGGTGATCCCAGTGTCTCAGATCTTTGTGGGTCTCTTTCTGCTGTGTTATGTTTTCACTGATTCTTATTCATGGGACTTTCTTTCCATACTTACTTGGTTATTTTTGGCTGAGAGCTGCTCATTTCCCTCAGACAGTTATTTGGGGAGGATTCTTTTCATTTTAGGGTGAAACTGTGTCCCTCTAGAGAGAATAGTTCATTGTTGCCAGGTGGCTAGGGCTCTTACAGACCAAGGCCATTTTAAACTAACCTCACCATTTGAAATTTTTTGGACCTCCTGGTGATACAGATTTGAGCAGCAGTTGTCTGTGGGTAGAATGGTTAATTTTTGGTTTGCCCTTACCCTGAAGGTGTGAGCCTTGTGGATCCTACCCTTAAGGGGAAAGGGTTTCTTATTAAAGGGCCTGTGGCATTTTCAGGGAAATGCTGAACTTTCTTCAGGTACCCTTTTATGCTTTCCATCTTCTGTTTTTACAGTTGTATTTGTTTCCCTTATTTTGCGCATATTATTATTGAAATCATTTCTGTTTGCATTATTTACTTTAGACTTAGAATGGTATCTTTAAATTGTGATACCCAAACATTCAGAGCTTACTGTTGTTCATAATTGTAATAAACATACTTTGCTTTTGTTCTCTCACCCTGGACTTTAAGAAAGGTATTCCATATTAATGAGCCAGAGAATGACCTCTGTGGCATGCTATACCACATAACCTGTACAGAGGTGCCCTGTGGGAGGGGTGGGTGTGGGCTGGAATCAGTATTGCCACCTGCACACAATGGCAAGGGCTGCATCAGCCAGAGACAGGATCCCTTTTTGTCATTCGCCTGCACAGAGGAAGCTCATTTTAGAATGTGCACAGAGGTGCCTTGTGTATCAGCAGCTGCCCTGCTTTTCTTGGCTCATGCATACAAAATTTCTCCTGTCAGATTCCTACGCATTGGTGTCCTTGAGGAAGCTTTCAGGTAGTGTTTAGGCTCGACAAAAGGAAAAAAAAAAAGCAGGGTTTGTAATTCCTTACAAATTTTAATCTACTGTAGAAGATGCATAATTTCTATCATTTTTCTGCTACATGCATGTTTGTATGATGCAAATTAATTTACTCAGATTAGTAAATAGGGAATGATGCCATGTGATGTGGAAATTGGTCCAGACACAATTTTCCTTGAACACATCACTGCTTCATGAATCCAGGTAACAGCAACTCGATATAAAGTATGAAACATTGCCAAAGGCAGCAGACCAGGTAGGACCACAAGACTGAGCATTGGGCTCACCCATCTTTGTTCTTCATCTTGGCTCAGGTGGCCAGGGGCTTGGTCTTTGAAGAACTAATTTCATGGTTTCTCCAGTCTTTGTGTATTTTGTCCTAGTCTGTATAACCTGGGAGCTCAGTTATTTCTTATAATCATTCCTCAATCATTCCTTTCCATTGAGTGGTCTTCACAACTATATTTTTAAAGATAAAGTTCATTCTGGATTTATTAGGACCTCAATAATTTTGAAGACTGATACATATATTTTTAGCATTTTCTTTTTTAAGTGTTCCATAGGTTTTGAGTGGTCTACTTAAAATCTGTTTTTAGTGTGTATTCAGAACTTAGTTTATATATAATATTATAAATAGAAACATTTGTATTTATAATTTCTTTTGCATAATTATATGGAATCCCCCCATTCCCCCAAAACACCCAATCACTGCCATTGTTTCGTTCCCAGGGATAACCAGGTGTAAATGTGACAGAAGCCTTGCTGACTGAGTCATCTGTAGTCTTAAAAAAAATTTGGACACACTGATCTAAACAAGCAGAAACTTCATTTCCTCATGGGTCCTCTTGAATTTCCTTCGTAATCCTCTTCTACCTGACCGTGTTGCGCTCCCGCTCTCTCACACTCCCAGGTGTTCAGTGTGTTCCCAAGTCAGCTCGGACTTCTTAAGTTTCCATGCTCCCAAATTACGGGTCTCAGTGTGCTTCTAATCAGCTTTACCTTTTTGAAAATTTGCTCTATGGGCTTTCTTCTGTGCCCAGAAACCTGAGGGAAAAAACTGTTTTTTCAGCTGACTTCTCCCACATAGAACCCAACTTAGAATATGTTTATCACAGAAATAGCCGGCTTACACATGCATGTTTGGAACACAGCCCATCCATAAATTAGATTCTGCCTGCACATAGATGAAAAATTCAAATGCATTGGCATAGAAAGAATTGTTCAGAAACAATTATGATAAGCCCATAAGGCACTTTTTTTGTTGTTATTGCAGATTGAGCCAAAGTAGGAGGGCAGGAGCAAAGTTAAGAAGCATTTTAATGGTGAATAAAAAAGTTAGGAGAAACTAGTGTATCCCTTTGTCTTACTTTTCTCTTTCAGTTTTGATACTAAATATTCATAAATCTAACATATCCTCAGGTGAAGAATTTTTAGAAATATTTTATTTTTTGAGATTTTATTTATTTTTAGAGAGAGTAGAAGGGAGGGAGAAAGAGAAGGAGAGAAACATCAGTGTGTGGTTGCCTCTCATGTGGCCCCCACTGGGGACCTGGCCTGCAGCCCAGGCATGTGCCTGAATGGGAATCGAACCGGCAACCCTTTGGTTTGTGCAGCCTGTGCTCAGTCCACTGAGCTATACCAGCCAGGGCTAGATATTCATAAACTTAAAACATGCCAATCAAGATTTCACCCAGTAAAAAGCCCATAGAATACTTTTACTCTTTGTTATATGGAACTTCTTTCTTATGTTTATTTAGATCAACTAGAAACATTCGTGGCTTCAGTGGAATTTAAGTTCTAATAAGTATAGAGGAGAGACATATATATGTATGTATATTATGTATGCACGTATAGTGAATTTCCTATATGAAAAACTTGAAAAATAGTGACAAATATAGTGAAGGATTACCATAATCATTCTAGGAGCAAGCAGTATAAATGTTTTGGACTGTATCTTTCCAATATCTTTTTAAAAGTCTCTTTGAGATTATACTGTGTGTATATTTCCTCATATTGTTATGTATTCTTCATAATGATGATTTTTAATGACTGCCTAATAGTCTAATGCAGTTTTAATAATGCCTATATTGGTTCCAGGTTTTTCCTACTGTAAATAATGCTTCTAGCAACATCTCCCTATAGAAAACTTTTTCTTATTTTGTGTGATTTCCTTAGAACAGATTCCTCTTTTGGGGGATTACTTGATCCAAAGGTACAGATATGTTAAGGCTCCTGGTACATGTTGCCCCACTGATTCCTAATCAGGAATGAGCACTTGGTTATCCAGTTACCACTTCTCATTAGACTCAACATATGGATGATTCAGATGAAACTGTTCAGGAAATGTGATGTGACATCCACCGGAGTCCATAGCTTTAAGAGTGTGTGTTTGCTTTGTAAAGGTTGAATATTGTCACCACTTTGTAGTTCTGTTGTGGGCTTGGAGCTTGATTCTGCCAGCTCTCCACCCTGCCCTGAGTTATCTCATACAAACATTCAGTCACCTGTGCTGACTTTACCAACATCCTGCAGCCTGGCAGGGCCAGGTAAAAGAGGTTGTAGCCAGGTAAGGAAGGAGGTTGAAATTTCACCAGGTAACTGTGAATGCCTGGCTCCTTTCTATTTAGACAACTGGTATTCAGAAAGGAGAAAGAAATGTAATTTTTACTTTCAGCAGAAGTGAATGAGGATATTGTGTATTTTCATAATATAATAAAATCCCCTATTTTAATATTTAACTCCTGAGAACATTGAAGAAACTTGAAGGAACGAAGGCAGGGCTCTCCTAGAAAGAAAGGAAAGGTCATGTGTATAAGCCAACACCCAGATAAGTGGTTGTTTCCACTGCGTGTGAATGTGTTTTATTGTGACAGCGGTAACTGCAGTTGCCAGTGTGCAGGAGGCCTGAATTACTAACTATTTCAGATGGATGCAAGCTTCAGAATTAGCCCATGGATAGTACATTTCTTTGAAAATTGAACCTTAATTGATTTTTTTTGAAGCTTGAATTAAGTAGAAAATTAGGGCCTTTTATAAAAGATGGTAATATATATTTAACTTGGATGATTACCTAATAGAGAATTATTTCTACCCTATTATTATTTTAAAATATTAAGTGTTTGACATAAAAAGCAGAAAAATTCTACTTGTTAATGAAATCTCTTCAATTCAGGTTTTATAAGTCACAGACGATTCTGAACTAAATAGGCCTGGGGAAGTGTGTTGAGTGAAAACATACTCAGTATAACTTTTCAGCGGTAATAAACTATATGCAATTTTTCATTAATTTCTAAATTAGAACTTTAAAATTATGAATATATATCTTTATGCTCTCTTCCTGTTTTTAAGGAAGTACCTTGTTTCCTTATGTGAAAAATTTATGCAAGCATTCAAGAAAGCCCCAGAACAGAGTAGTATTTTGAGTGGAATACTTGTTTTTTGTTTAACCAGAACCAGAGTAGCCAAATACCATTTCTGAACCTCCAAAATGAGAGACTCTTTAAGAATTCATTTCAGTTTGGTTATTTATAAGAAGAAAAGACTGCTCTGATGGCATGTGGAGTAGTCCTAAACACTGAGGTGAGTAAGCCATGATCATGTGCTTATACTTGTTGGATACCCAAACTGAAGAGAGATCCTTCTATCCTGTGTTTCCTTAAAAAACAAAAACCCAAACACAGATCTTTTATAATGATAAACAAATTGGAAGTAATATACATATCCTTTAGTGTGATATTTGGGCTAAATAAAATGTGATGTATTTGCATATTGAAATACTTTGTAGCTAGGAAAGATGTTAGTGAAGTCAGTGCACTCCAGTGGAGAAGTGACTGGTGCGCTGCATGAGGGTGTAGCCATGTGTTTTAAAAATAGTACATGTCTCTCTGAGGACAGGAAGGATTATAGATGATTTTTGACTTTGTACTTATATCTTTTTATAATTTGTTTTTTTTTAAATATTGAACATGCAGTATATACTTTTATAATTAGGAAAACAAGACATGTTCTTAGGTATGATAGATGGGAAGAAACTTTTACATATTGAATTTGATGAGGCAGAAATAACTTGTAAATTTCTGTTTGTAAACTAGATATATTTGCTAGATATAAGGGAGTATTTTTCCTTGGGGTAGCCATCCAAACATTATCAGTTGATTGATTTTAAAACTTTATTGATTGTATTGGGAGCAATAATTAAGTAATAAGTGATTCTAAAAGTTGTAAGTTTTTGTGAGCTTACAAAAAAACAAAGATAAAATGGAGTGATTACCACTGATTTACCTACAGGTATCCAAGCTTTTATTGAGCATTTGCCCTCCATATATGAATTTTTATTTGAACATTTCATCTGTGTACTACATGTGGATGAATTTCTGTCATTTTAAAAAAACTTGCTGAACACTATGCGATAAAGCAATTTGGAAGTCTGGTCCTACATTCAATTTATTTTGCTATTTGGTTTTAAGACAGCATGATGGACCTGGAGATTATTGCACTGGCTAAGTGAAATAAACCAGTCAGAGAAAGACAAATACCAGATGATCTCACTTATATGTGGAATCTAATGAAAAAAGTAAACTGACAAACAAAATAGAAACAGAGGCATGGACACATGGAACAGACTGACAGCTGTCAGAGGGGGAGGGGGAGAGGAGGAGCTGGATGAAAGAAGGTGAAGGGATTATCCAAAGGATATATATGCAAAAAAAAAAAAAAAAGAATGTATATGTGTAACCCGTTGACACAGACAACAATGTGGTGATAGCTAAAGGGAAGGGGAGTGTGGGAGCTGGGTGGAGATGGGCAAAAGAGGGGAAAATGAGGGTATCTGTAATAGTGTCAACAATAAAAATAAAGAAAAAATTTAAAATAGCTAAAAAAACAAATAATTACTTCACAAAGATATATTGATCAAATGGCTAAAGTACATTATCGACTAAACGTATGCACTAGCAGTTCCCATTTTCAAAACATCTGCCAATTACACAAAAGTTTTGATTAATATTTGTCTGGTAAATGTTTCTGTTCCCTGATATCATTAAGTTCTCAGAAAATGTATTACACAGTTTGTGTTAATAGAGATGGGGGATGTTGAAATAAAAAACTCTTTATATTCATTGAAAATTTTTAAATAGGTGATTTTTGGTAAGTTCTCTGTAATACAAAAGCATAATTGCTTTCTCCATAAAATTAGCTTCTTTCCAAAGAAGTTATTTTCTTGCATTTCTTGAAACTTGTGATTAAGTAAACTTATTTAAAGAAAAAAAATGTGCCAGGTAACATTACTGGCAGCCACTTATGATCACAGAGTAGGTCAGGAAATTTAGAACAAATTGTATATATGTAAAACAAAAATGTGTTAATCATCCTTAAGACAATTATTCTATGTACTTTGCATGAGATAACTAACACCTGTGTATGGTACAAAGTATTTCTGTGGTCACTTCCCACCTCATTAAATTAAAGGTTTTTATACCACATAGATGGCATTCTACTATAAATAAACTGAGTGCATGACAGAGGGGCCATTTAGGATGTGAGCCCAAATGAGGGTGCCGGCATTGACATGAGCTGCATTTCTTACCTAAGGTAAAAATAACTGAATGAATGTTCTGATAGTTTCCTGTTGCACATGGTCTTTCTTACTCCTCCCTCTTCCACACCCCCCTTAGGAGAGTCTACAAGTAGTATGTGAGTGAAAGAGTGACTCCAGATTTACACCTCTTTCATTTTTTAGATTCCGTCACAGAAATCATAAAATGTTAGAACCAGGTGGTACTTGTATTTTTCCCCCCAATGTCTTCATTTTATAGATGAGAAAACAGACACAGAGAAGTAAAAAGACAGCACCCAGAGGTAGAGTCAGGGCTAGAGCTCTGTTTTCCTCTTAGCACCAGGTTCCTTTTCTGTGTGTAGTTCATCTCTGGAAGTATGTAGATGACTCACAGTTCCCAGATGCAAACTAGGGGAGATCTGTTGGTAAAGACCAGTTTCCTTTTCAAATCTCTCTGGTCTGTTCTTGTGCGTTCCAAGCATATGGCCTTGAAGAATCATCTTTATTTTTACTTTTCCTTCCTTTTAATCATAGATGCATACTTTGTCTACATATTATTGAAATGTGAAGGATATTCATAGAGTCTCATTTCCTGAGACATAGCCTTCTAAGTGAATCAAGATGTGATGTGGAATCATTCTTGGACTCTTTTTAGTGATGAAGATGAAATCTTTATAATGTACCTTCTGTTCAATAGCCTTGGAGACTTTTAACAGAGAAAATATAGGTAAAAATTAAACAAAAGCAAAAATGATATCAATAACAAGTTGTAAAGGAGAAGAAAATATATATTTACCATAAAACGTTGCACTGTTATAGTTGAAGACACTATATAATATTTGAACTTGAGACTTAGGTGTGAATTTCGTAGCAGCCATGACAAAGCTGTAACAGCTGCTCTCCTTGTCTCCTGGGAGGACAAATACTAGTTTATTTTCACCCCTTGGTTCTGACGGAAATTTGCTGTGATGAAGGGGATTAAACAACCAAATGAATGACCCCAGTAGATTAAAAGAGGATTAAAATGATTGGATATGCATAACTGTTTATTATTGAGTTCTATAGAACCCGATGGCAAAATGTGACATGGGAGTGGGGACTCTGAACGATATAGCCCAAGTATACAGTCTTCTCCTAATCTGGATTTATACCAGATAGAGCTTGAATAAATGATTGCTTCAAGAATTAGTTTCTCCAGTTGGGCTTGGTGAAAAATTGAGGTCATGACTGTGTGCTTACAGGACGTGCTTTCTGCATTGCTGACTCTAAGAAGATTCATACACTGTAGGGAGTGAGGACCATTTTTTAACAGGTAACACGAGAACCTGACTTGTGGACTTACACCATCTCTGTCTAGAGGGTCATAAGCAGGGCCTGGGTATTTCTCAGAAGTGTTCCACAATAATAGTTGAAGCCCCCCCCAGATTCTGAGTTATTGAGCAGGGAATCAATATTTAGGATAGTACATAGCGAGTGACTGCCCTTATAATAGAAGAATCTAAACACAGCTTCTATAATGTTTATTTATAAACATACCCTAGCCTATACTATCCCTCAAATAATCTGTTGTAGATTTCAGACTATTTTCTGTTGTCTAAGACACTGACAGGTTTGTGATGTGTGGTCGAGACTGGCAATGACAAGGAATTTAGAGTCTTGACTCTCGTTTTAAGATCTTTCAGCAGCTCTTTCTATTCAGTGAGTTAGGAATGTTATTAAGAAAGCTCATTCTTGAGAAGTTAGAGTTGTGCTGCTTTGAAGTGAGTTCTTGAAAGTTACTTAGCAAAGCCGTGTGGGTCACGCACTTGCTGAGAGTAGGGTTTCCCTTTCTGTCAGTTGCTTGCAACTGATAACCTAGGAAACCTAGGAAATGACATCCAAATGCAGCAATAATGGACAGGCCACCTCATCCTGTTGAACAGTTTCAAATATCAAAGTATATTTTGCACAAATGGTGGTGTAAAGACATACGTTTTGTGATGGAAATTAAGGAGTAACATTTTTAAAATTCAGTAACCAGAAAGTTCTTTAAGTACTTCTGCAGGGAAAAAACCCAACACATACTTCTTTTATCATGATGTGTACACAAAGAAATACACTGGGATGGAAATTAGTAATCCTGAGAGGAGGAGAAAGAACGAGAGGAGGAAAATAAATCTGGAGCTTCATCATATACAGATGTGAATGAAAAAATGATGGTAGTGGAAATGTACTTCAAGTTTTGACCTGTAAGATCCTGGAGACAGTGCAAGTCCACAGAAGGTAAGATGACAAGGGCAGAGCCTGACGTAGGAGGCGGAGGGAAAGTGGGAGGTGGGAAGAGCTCTGGGCTGAGCTGTGTCCAGCCACCATCCTGAATGCTGCTAAAGTGTCGTGGCCAGCGTGCACAATTGCTGTCATCTGGCATGGATTCAGCAGTGTTGCTTGAGCCTCTGGTGGTCTTCACACTTTACCACAATTATTCACTTTCCTTATTTGTAAAAGTGGGGGGGGGAACACCACCTTTTCTGGCTCCCTCAAGGTGTTACTTGGGGAAGATGTATTATTATAAGATGTTGTTTGCTTGAGGATAAATCAGGACAAGGAGGAGGGGAGTGTAGAAATACTGGCTCAAGCCAGACTGAAATTCTAGCCCTTCCATTTGCCTCGGACAAGTTACTTATCCTTTGAGTCTCAGTTTTTCTCATCTGTAAAATATGATTGATATTTATTGCCATGTTGTTAATGAGGACAAATGAGATGAGGAATAGAAGAATGTCTAGCAGTATTAATGGTTGTAGTAAACACTAGTTTTTTTCCCCTTCCTCTGTATTGGTGCTCTTTAAAGAAAAATTCTCTTGGAAGAGTAGACACTTTCATTTTATGTCACTTTACATGTGGAGAAGTAAAAATCTTTCAAACTTTTATTTAAATTTTTCTAATTTATGGAAAACACATTAAGATGGTAAATAATCTCAAAGAAATTGTTGGAGTTGAATGATTTCCAAAGACAGGGAACTCTAATGATTTTAGTGTGACCTGATGCTGTTTTGAAGACTTTTGGGAGGCAATCAGCATGGTGTCCTCTGGCTTCAGACAGAGGAGCCAGATGACTGAATTCAAATCCTGGCCCTGCCACTTATTAGCTGGGTGATCTTGGGAAAGTTAATTAACCTCTCTGTGCCTCAATTTTTTCATTTGTGCAATGGGATGGTAGGACACCTGGCTCATAGGGCTGCCCTCCTCCCCCAATAGGATAGTTTTGAGGATTAAAACATCTAGGAGAGTAGCTGTTAACTGCTACTTATATTATTGTTATGATTCTACTGTTGATGTAATGCTAATAAGGTCAAGATGAATGCAAGTTTAAAGAAATGATTACAATAAAATATTTTCTTGGGGTCAGCAATTACAAGACTTTTTTCTTTCTTTCTTTCTGCAGGGCTCAAGTATTTGAAAAGAGTAATAAGTAAATGCTGGCCTTATTCAGTGATATACTTGGAGTAATCTTTTTTTTTTTGACATGAAAGTGTTGCCAAAGAAAAAAGCTTGAGCAGTCAGTGAAGATACTGCAGAATGTTGTAGCGACACCATCCTTTACAGTGGTTCTATTTTGTTAAGTTGCTCTAGTTTGGTTCCACGGTTTCCAGTGCTATACCTTTTGCATTGTTTACATTTCCAAACTGAAGATAGGCATGCCATTACTGCTCTTCACAGAGAGATGCATGTATCTGTTTCCTCTAAGGGAGTAGTGACACGGCAGACCAAGTTGTTAAAACCTTTTAGATGTAGGGGCTGTTGATAACTGAATGCTGAGGGGTCCGCTCGGTATGCGGTACAATAATGTAAAAGGGGGATTGCTGGGTGAGGCAGCCTAGAGGGAAGGAGGGAGAGAAGGTTTGGGGCTCAAGGCTGGGCCTGGCTTCAGTAGCCCCCTGAAAGGCTCCAGCAACCCCAGCTTTGTGAAACCTCTTAGAAGAATAACCCACCAAAAAAAGAAGAAAAAGGGGTTAGTGTCTTTTTAAAGTTATAGACAGAAAACTGTATCTAAGTGATTCCTTTCTTGAATTTAATTCTTGATTACAGTGTACTATTTTGAGGTATGTGATAAATTATTACAAGCTGAGGTCTTTTGCTCTTGGTTCTGGGTGTGTGGGGAACTTAATGGGAATAGGAATGCCTCAACTTTTGTGAGTAAAACATGTCATGTTTTCAGAGACTGTATTTTTCCCACCATTTGCCATCAATGCTACTCAGGAAATATTTCCATAAGGTGGTTCTTAACTTTGTGCTTGATATGTGAGAGACTCTGTATAGGTTTATTAGATAATATCCTTCATTTTAAGTCTCTGTAGAAACTAGTTCTCTACTGACACTATATTTTAATGATTTTGTGTTATCAATTTCAAATGTTTTCATTCTAATTGCTTATATTAATGTATTCAGAAAATGTTCTTTAAAAAATTTGTTTAAAATTGTTTTCATTTTGGTGGACCCTTTACTCATCTGTAATAAAATGTAAGCTGTATTCACTTTCAAATTTAAAATATCTAAATGTTGCTGACTTGTTACTGTCTTCTTTATTCATAGATTAAAACAGAAAGAAGAGCTTGTTTTCTTCAGTTATTCATTGGCTCCTCAACCTAGACTAATGGACAGAAAGAAAACAGTTTTTTTGACATCTACAGATAGTGTTTTTAGGACTCTGAAAGGAACCCAGGGGTTCAGAGTCCTCTGCCTCAATTCATTTGTGAGATTTAATTAAAATGTAATATGTGGAAACAATTGGGAGATTAGATTTCCTTCAGTAGACTACTGAACTACTATCTAAGAGTTCAAGTTGTCCAAGGATGCAGTTGGCTGCCTTTGGAAATAATGAGTTTCCTGTTCCTGGAATTATCCGAGTATGTGCTGGGTCAGCATGTTTCAGAGGAGTTTTCCCCGGTGGCAGATGAGATGGATACACTTTCACAAGCAGTGCACACTCCCATGGGCAGAATTGGGTTTGGGCAGCATTCCCGACACACCACCCCTTCCTCTGACTCAAGAGTGTATATTGAAATGAAAGGGAAAAAGATACTAAGGCATCAAATCTCCCTACATTCACATATAAAAAGCAAGTTTATTAGTAAAAAAAAAACCTATAAACTATAATTATTATGGGTATCAAATGACCAGGACACAGTTGGTAACTGAGTACTGCCCAGTTAACCCGTATGTGTGACAGGATTGGCAGCTGCTGGCCCCAAAGCCTTCCACTGCTCGGGGATGCCCACTCCCAGGTGGGTGACAGGGTTAGGCAGCTTTTAACTCTCCTAACGCCGAGTCTTTGATTTTGTGCCCTGACCAAAATTTCAAAGGGAAAGTGTTCTTTTTAATTATTTCTCTTTCTTCTGAAATTTGTTACAGTTGATAATTATGGTTCAGAGTAGTAGAGACTTTGATTCTGTTGTCCTAGCCTATTCTGCTATTTAGTATTAAGTGCTTGATCTCATACTAAATATGAAAAACCTTGGGTAAAAGTAAATTAGTTGAAGAGTATGCAAAAGTACTTTGTTAATAAACTCCTCTTAAACATTGTATAATGTTATGCTATGTAATCGTACATTATAATTTTCATTCCAGAATTTTAAACACTCAAAGCAGAATCATTTTAAGAATAAAAATCCTATTGAAAATGTAAGCCTTAGAGTTCTTGAAAAAATACACATGGCATATCTGCCATAGTTGACATTAAATGACAAGATGGTCACAGTAATGAGTTTTGTTTTGTTTTTTTCCTTTGCATCTGTTTCACAAGCATGGAAATAATCCTCTCTAAGCCACTGCTTTACTAGGCTGGACACTTGCTGAAATAGCCGACAATACAAAAAGTTAAGCAGCTGTGCATGGTTAGCTGAAGCGGGACAGCTGCGAGCCAGAGGGGCGTAAGAATGCTATAAGGACACAGCAGAGAACAACTTGAAATGATTTGGCAGGGCGGTGAAATGCAGGAAGCAGCAGTAATAGCCTGGGCATTTTCCCAGAAGCTTTCAAAGAACTCAAGGGTACTTTACAAATGGTCACTTTGCCATATGGCTGAGACATCCTAACAGTTTTTAGCAGGTGACTCTCCTTACAGGAACGATGCTGAGACTGTAGACCAGGGGTCCTGATAGCAGGGAGCTTGAACTGACTTTGTATATTGGGAGGGAGCTTCGGGTTTTCTGATAGACATAAATTATGTTTTGTTCATATAGTTTTTTTGGTTTTTTGTTTTTAGTTAGGAAATAATCTTTAAGTAAAAAAGGAGAGCTAGCAGGTACAATTTGTACTGTGAATAAGCTGTATGTACACAAGGGTATAATGACACAAACAATTACAGTTCAGAGAATAATGGTAAAACACTGGGTATAAACTTTGGGGAGGGGGTCACAGAGAAGCTTTAAAAGAATTTTGACATTGAGGGGCTGGCTGTGAGAGAACAAACAAGGGGTCAGGACAGAGGATACTTATTTTGACTGAAAGTTCATATCACAGATATCAGTGGTAGTTCTTTTAATAAAAAAGAAGACTTGGTCAGCAATACATTTGAGATTGCCCAAATTTACATGTTAATATTAAGCATTTATAGATACTTAAAGAGGAAACCAATGAGGAAAATAAGCTGAAAGGTAATTTGTCACAGATTTCAAACCACAGGATTGGGGAGCATACTAAACTATGTATAGAAAAATGTAAGGTAATGCATTTGGAACAGCAACAGAAACGAGTGTATATGTGAAAAATAAGATACTGGGCTCCAGATTTCTTGTTAGTATTTCAGAACAAGGTCATTCAGACTGTTAAAAGTGGGTGTTTGGTTGATGTGTTTCCTGTTGTAGCCAGCGATGGCAAGGAGATGCTGAGCAGGTCCAGAACCAGGTGTGAAGACAATATTTCAAGATCTTCCCCTTTGAATGTGTGTGTGTGTGTGTGTGTGTGTTCATTCATTCACTGTTTGGCAGGAAAGCTATCAGGGAACTGGGTAGGGCTAAGAGGGACAACTAAAAGAGGTACCAAGCCAGGATAATTAAAAAAAGACTCTTGATTTTTCTTTAATAGTTTATTTATTTATTTTTTAGGGAGGGAAAGAGAGAGAGAGAAACATCAATGTGTGGTTGCTGGAGGCCATGGCCTGCAACCCAGGTATGTGCCCTGACTGGGAATCGAACCTGCGACGCTTTGGTTCGCAGCCCGCACTCAATCCACTGAGCTACGCCAGCCAGGGCGACTCTTGAGTTTTGAAAGATGAAGCTGTGATTAAAAAAAAATGGGAAGGGGTGTAAGGGGGGTAAATGGTAATGGAAAAAATACAATTAAAAATAAAAACAAAACAACATAGGCTACACATTTCTTTATCAGATCCTGCAGAACTGAACAAAAGGTGGTCGTTGATGCTTGAGGAGGAAGGTTTATGATAAAATAACTTATTACAACGTTCACAAAGCAGGTGCATCTTTGTCATTTTAATGACCTTTACACACACTGAGAGGAGAGGACACTTAATTATTCACAGGTGACAGATGAGAAAACAGCTCAGAGGGAGTAAGTGATGTGGCTAAGTTGACACTGTAAGGGTGGGGTCAGGATCAGAGCCAGCTTTGACTCAGGACTGGGTGCTTGTCCCACCTGTGTGTGTGTGTGTGTGTGTGTGTGTGTAAAACTCGGTATCAGTATGCACTAAAGGTGACTTAAAATGTGACAGCAAACTATCGGGTTGGCCAAAAAGTCCGCTATGTTTTTTTCTGTATGATGGCCGTAGTAGGTCTTAGTTTTTTTTAACTTCATCAGAAACAATTTTGTTAGGTTGTATTGTGGTTGTATTGTGACAGCTGTCATATAAGCGATCATTTAAAAAAACATCAAAATTGGCGAATTTCTGTGAAGCCATTTAAATATTGAAGATGGAAAATATACAACATTTATGCTTTATTATTTCAAGAAAGGTAAAAATACAACTGAAACACAAAAAAGTTTGTGCAGTGTATTGAGAATGTGCTATGATTGATCAAACGTGTCAAAAGTGGTTTGCAAAATTTCTTGTCCTATTGACATTTTAGGCAAATAGTTCTTTGCTGTGGTGCTGTCTTATGCATTGGGAAGATATTTAGCATCACCCCTTGCTTCTACTCACTAGAAGCCAATAGCAGGAAATAGCCAACATAGTCAAAATATCCAAATCAATAAAGTATTGGTAAACGTGAAAAATGTGTCTTTTACTTTACAGAAAAAAGATAACAGACTTTTGGCCAACTCAATATGTAAGGAAGTAGAAATGTAAAATGTGAATACTATTTTACAACACTATTCAGATCCTAAAGGAAAGCCTGACTGTTTGCAGTATTAGCATAACTTTAAAGAGCTGAGGTCACAGAGTGTGATCTGTCATCTCATAGCTCCCTCTGATAGAGACTGAGAGTTGACCAGTGTGTTTGTTGACTTGATTAATATAAAGCTTCTTCATTTTTATTTGTACTGTAAAGAGAGTTGTTTGTTTTGTTCTGGTATCAGAGATGGCCTTTTAAGCAAATGGAGAAGGATCCAAAAGATCAGTCTTGTGTGAAAAAGGGACTGCAGGTAACACGGTAGATGATTGCACACTGTTCGTTTCCTGGGTCATCGGTAATGACAGAATGTTCAGACTCAGATGATGCATATTTAAAGATGACCCGACCATCTGTGTCTCTTCAGATGCCTGCTGAGAAAACCAAGTGTTCCAAACAAGGGTTAATGTGGTCTGTTGACCCTAGCTAACATCAGATTATAGCTGTCCCTCCTGATAGAGACTCTAGGAGCCAAATTCAAATGTGGAGGAATTCACAGATCAGACAGGTTTAATGTAAGTCAGGTATTTTTAGTATTTTGGATGTTACTAAAGGCACTGTGGTAGTATCTGTGCTTGTTCCTGCTGCCACCACCACCACCAGTAGTGGTGTTTGTTCCTTTCGTATGTTAGCTGGACTGAGAAGTGTCTAGTTGTCTGTACTTTATTTTAGGTTCGTGGGTTCTCTTACTGTGATCACCAACCATTTTTAAAATCAAAAGTTAAATAAAACATTACACTAGGATAGATGACCCAAATAGGGCAATCTTCTAATTTTTAGATTGCTAGCATTTTCTAGGAAAGGCAAAGGGAGTTTACTGAGGTTTGAAAGTTATTACTGTCTCCTGGCGAAGGAAGTGAGCAGGACTTATAGTTTTTAAAAAGTAACAAACCAGGCTACACTAATAGTTGAAGTAATGAGAAAAGCTGAATTAAGAGTAAAACTGACAAGTAGAGCAGTTTAAGGACGGTGAAAACCTTGGTAGTTAAAGGTTATCTTACATAGGGAACATGTGTGATGTGTGTGTAAGGTACTCAAGAGAGGACTTCCTTGTGTGGCACTTCACTGATGTCTTTTGAACTAACGGGAGCGCAGGGATTGGCACACTGGCCTGTGAGCCAGATCGGGCCCCACTGCCTGTTTTTCTGTGGCTCTTAAGCTGAAATGGTTTTTGCAAACATATGTAAGAATGCTCGAAAAATTAAAAGGATATTTTATGACATGAAAATTATATGTCTTCCAAATTTCAATGTCCATAAATAAGTTTTCCTAGAACACAGCCATACTCATTTGTTTGCAGGACACTTTTATGCTGCAGTTCAGCATAGCCGTGTAGTTCAGAGACCATGTGGCCTGCAAAGCCTAGAATATTTACTGCATAGAGTATTTGTTGCTATAGCAAGAAATCATTAATATCAGATTAGAGTATTTTTCTGTGGTTTTCTAAAAATAGTGAACTTTTAGCAAATAAGATGTGATTTTTAAAAATCAGATTAAATGGTCAACATATTTTCAGTAAAGTGCACCTCTTATTTTATAAGGACAGTAGAAAATAGTGGCCAAACCTAAAGTTTTATCTGTTGTGTATCTATCTCAACAGCCAAGGGTTCACTCTACTGGAAATTGGTTTCTTCTGGATATATGTCTCCACATTGTCTGCAGATATGTTCACCAACAGTTCCTCTCATTCCTTTGTGCACATGCCCTTCTCCTCGTGAAGTCAAGTCTGCAGTCTGGGCTGGCCCTCTGGCTCATTTTGATGCATAGAATGTGTTGATTGTGATGCTATGTGACTTTCAGGTATAGGCCATTAGAAGTTGTGCAACTTTATTTTCACCTTCTCCACAACCAGCCACCAGGTAAAAGAGGCTTGAGCTGCACTCCCAGGTGATGAGAAGTGGCAGGGTGAAGGTGACAGGCCCAGCAGCTGGTGGCCATCACCGCCACCAGAAGTAAGAGTGGGGTCATATTAGATAGCTGAGCTGACACAGGAACACTGCAGGGCTGAGCCTCACTCACATTCTTTTTCTTTTTTAATTTTAGTTTTCAATTACAGTTGACATTCAGTATTTTAAAAAACCTTAGTTTCCTATGTACAGATAGCGCCTAGGCAATTACCTACTGAAATTCTTAACCCTCATAATTGGGAACCAATAAAATGATGGTGGTTTTAAGCCACTAAGTTTTAGAATACTTTGTTATGTAGTATTATCTAAAAAGGTTTGGGGATATATGTGACTTTTTATTGTGAACGATGAAAGAGAAAAAAATGCCTAATGGGATATGAAAGGACCGTAGTATTATTTATACTGCAGTTACCTGCTTGAGTTCCTGGGACATATAGTTATTTTTATGATTATAAAGTACAATATATGCTTATTGGAGAAAATTTAGAAAAGGATAGAAAACTTGAATGCACAGTATTTACTCATAATTCTGCCATCTAGAGAAGAATCGCTATTCTAGCCTTTTCTTTACATACAGTTTTCATTTTACAAAATTATAAATACATGTAGTTTTATGCTCTGCTTTATTTGTATAATGTTATACTATGATTAAATAGATTTAAAAGACATAAATTTTAATGACCACAGAAGCCTGTTTAAGTGAGTTATAAAAATTCACATAATTCAGAGGTTTTCATTTTCTCTTTCTAGGTTTGCTAGGTAGAGGATTTTTTAAGCAAAGCTTTATTTTTTAAAATCTTAAATGAGCTGTAATTCACTTATGTAGACTTTGCATACATGTAGACTTTAAATAAAATTTAAAGTGTACAATTCAGTTTTTTAGTATATTCACAGGATTCTAGATGATTGTCACAGTCTAATTTTAGAACATTTTTGTCCCTTCTCAAAGGTACCAAACTTCATCTCCGTCCCAACCCTCAACCCCTAGCTCTAGGCAACTACAAGTCTATTCCCTGTATCTATAAATTTGTATATGGTATTTTGTGACTGGCTTCTTTCACTTAGCATAATGTTTTCAGGTTTCATCTATGTTGTAGCAGATAGCAGTAATTCATGACTGTCTGTGGTTAAACATTCCATTGTGTGGATAGGCCACATTTTACTTAATCCATTTATCAATTGATGGATATTTGGGTTGTTTTTCCATGGGCATAAAGTCTTATTTCCAGTTTTTTTTCTGTTGTTGTTTGTTTGTTTTGCAACAACAGGACTGAAAAAGGCCTTGTATATTTACTCTTTTGTTCTGGTGTTTTTATTCCTGCAGGATACATCACCTAGGATGGAATGGCTTCCTTCAAAATTTAGCTTGCTAAGATTTGTCCTGCACTGGAATTTGAACACTGTGTCAGCTGGTTAGGGGAAAAGATTATGAATGCACTGTCGAGGAGCTCTTTATAAAAGAGAAAATTTATTTCAGAGAGCTCGGTTGACCTCACGATCTGTTGCTCTTTAAACAGTTTTCTGTACCTTCTTTAGGACAGGAGAAGAGACTGCTTTCCATAGAACAACAGAGTGAAAAAGTGCAGACAGATTTGGTAGTAGTCAATAAGGAAAGTGTGCCAGGGTGCCTTGTCCTTGCACTTGCATTTTTTGTTTGTGGCTTTTGTTTTTATTTGTTGCCATACACTGCTAAAACAGAATTTAAGGACCATGTAAGATACACATGCATAAAGATTTAGTATGTTGATGTATAAACTGACAGTATCCCTCTGGAGAAAGTGGAGCCTATGCTGGCTCTTTGCTGATGTCCTGTAACTGCTATTTAAATAGTTAAATGCTTACATATTGTTGGAACTAGGATTGGGCCAGGCACTTAGGGTATTTCAGTCACTTGTAACAAAATAAAGATATTTTAAAAATAAAAGTGAAACAAAGTATATGAATGTATCAAAGTAACACCATACACTTTAAACTCACACAATGTTACATGTTAAATTTATTCCAAAATAAAATAATAAAGCTGAATGTAATTTTTATATCATTTATTCTTATTGGTTTAAAAGGAGTGAAAACCTTAAAGGAGCTTTAACTGATGTCCTGGACTCATAAAATCTGTATTAACATAATTAAGGGTCAGCTTTTCATTTAGAAGAACCACAATAGCAGATGAGTGTTTTGGTATTTTTAGTCTTTTAAGAGCTCTTAGGGGCCTATCATATTGACCCTTCATTGGAATATACTGAACTTCCCTTTAATAAACCTTCAAATTATTGCTGGTATTTAGAAATTCAGCTAGAGCGGCACTTCAGTGCCATAGTGACTGAGATTCAAAGTTATATGTTAGCTTCATTAAAGATTGTTTTTTTCTGATGGTTTTAGGATCTGTCATTGCTTGGTGAACTAAGCAAACCATTTGTAGGGAACTGACAAGTGCATGCGCTTTCAGCAGCATTTTTTTTCTTTTAACTTTTTATTAATGGAAATTTTAAGAAATTTCAAAAGTCGAGAGAGTAGTGTACTGAACACCCATGAACCTATGACTCATCTTCACCATTCATATCATCTTAGAGCCAGTTCGGTTGCATGGCAGCCACGAGGGTGGTGGCTCTTGGGGACTAGAACTGTGGCCAGTCCAAACTGAGATGTGCCCCACGTGTACATGTTACCTCACAATCATTTTGGACATTCTTCTCTTGCTTCTGGTACTCCTCCGAGAATTCCTTCTGACCCTTATATCTAAACAAACCTTCCCCCAACCCTGTTCTCTTTAGGTCCCGTGTTGTCTCTTTCTTTTATAACACTTTTACAACTTGTAGTTATTTACTTACGTGACTTGCCCGGTAAGTTTCAGTCTAATTCCCTATAGTAATGTAACCTCAGGAGGAGGGTTAGGTAGCATGGACTCCCTGGTGACTCTCTCGTGACTCCCCAGGACTCCATGTGAATGAACACACCACAGCGGGAATAGTCAACCCAAGCAGACCCACTACCGCCTCTTTGCAATTCACATGAGGGGGACCCCCCCAAAAATGGAATTATCTTCCGGAGAGTGGACTCCTTTTAGTACAGGCTTCTCCTACTGGGTGAGTGTTCTAGGAACCCATCTGTATCAGCATACCAGCTGGCATTGTGAGAGGCTATGTTGAGCTTCATTGAATTTTTGTGGGGGACTCAGTGCATCTGTCCATTTCATGATAGGTGATCTATGAGCACACCTGCCCACACTGCACTGAGTGTTCAGTAGTTTTTGGCCAAAAACAGCATGACCCCCATGCCCACCCTCCCTATTCACCCGGTCTTGCCCCCAGTGACTTCTTTTTCCCCTCTGGATGAAAAATGTCCTCAAAGGGAAACATGTAGTTGATGTGGAAGAGGTGAAACAAAAATGGCAGAAGCACTAAAAGGCATCAAAACTGATGAGTTCAAAAACTGTTTAGAGCAGTGGAAAAAGCATTTCAGTAGGTGTATTGCATCAAATAGAAAGTACTTTGAAGGTGACTGGAGTTTAACATGTAAGAGTAAACACAATTTTTGAATAAATTCTGTTTTGGGGGGTCCTTCCTCATATATTATCATGTCCTTTATTATTTTGATATGAAACTCATAGAATACAGAAATTATCTACACACACATTTTTAAAAAAGATTTTATTTATTTACTTTTAGAGAAAGGGGAAGGGAGGGAGAAAGAAAAGGAAACATCAATGTGTGGTTGCCTCTCATGTGCCTCCTACTGGGGACCTGGCCGCAGCCCAGGCATGTACCCTGACTGGGAATTGAACCAGCGACTCTGCTTTGTAGTCCAGCACTCAATCCACTGAGCCACACCAGCCAGGGCTACACACATTTTAAAAAAAAACAATACCTGGCTGGCGTAGCTCAGTGGATTGAGCGCGGGCTGGGAACCAAAGTGTCCCAGGTTCGATTCCCAGCCAGGGTACATGCCTGGGTTGCAGGCCATAACCCCCAGCAACCGCACATTGATGTCTCTCTCTCTCTCTCTATCTCCCTCCCTTCCTTCTCTAAAAATAAGTAAATAAAATCTTTAAAAAAAAACAATAAAAGTAAAGCCCTAACTAAAATATCAAAGAGAAATATAAGGAATTTGCAATAAGAATAATGTGCTTTTTTTCTGTTTCTGATACTGGCAGTATGACTTATGTCAGACTAACCCTCTGCCAGATACAGCCCTGCACTCTAGTTAATGTCTCTCTAACACACCCACGTGCATGCATGTGGCAATGACAGTCCTGAACTGTGTGGCCTCTCCGTTCCTTCAGGTTTACCATAAAGAGATACCAGAGAGGCCCATGCTGCCCGAATTCCTTATATGATACCACAATTCCCATCCTCCCCCTCCCTCTTACTGCAGTCTTTTCCCCACAGTGTGCAGTACCACTGATGTTCTCGTGTGTTTTTAAAGTGGTTTGCTCACACAGAGAAGCTCCATGAGGGCAAGGGGTTTTTCATTCACCACTGTGCCTTCTGCACCTACATCAGTGTCTGGAATGTAATCAGTGCTCAGTAAATTTTCACTGAACAAATGAACTTTTTACTTCTTGCTCTCTCCTCTATGATTCTTTAGCTAGAAAAGTCCACGAGTAACTGGGTTTTGGGAAACTGTCAGAAAACAAGTCTCCCTCATCAGCCCGTCATGGAATCCAGCCATTCCCTCTGGTTGGTCTCTCATTGTGTTCCAACAGTTGGGAACGCTCGTTTAAAGTGAAATGGTGTGAGGCGAAGAGACTCACCACCTGTAACTTTTTCTGTCACATTCAGACTTTGAGAATACCCCTCTTGATCTAGCCACATATACATTAAATGCCATTTTGTTCAGGTAGTGAGGCAGAAAGCTGAGAGGTGATCAGTTTTGAAGGCTGAGCAACACATTCTGATCCAGGACTGACTGGTACTTGACATCTTGGAGCATCTTGGAGCCGTCACATTGTCAGTGGTGGCAAGGCTTCGTTAGCTGAAAGTCCTGTTGGTACTCATTCCTAATATGTTTTGATTAATGTAGATGAAGTCTTAACTTTATTTGCTGTTTGATACAACTTGATAAAGAGTTCTGTCAAGTAGAAGAAACTTTTGGGAAATGAAAGCACATATCTGGTCCATAGTCTTTGAACCTGTGCTGTCAGTGGAATAATATATTTTTTAAAATGCTCTGCGTTGAACCCTAGGAGGAGACCAAACAAGGAGAGGCCTGAGGAAGAGAAGGAGCTGAACTGCAGACTGCTGCTTCAGAGCAGGAAGCTAAGCGGTGGCCCTGCAGTAGGGACAGTGCTCATTTGCCTGTGAATGGTGCTTGGGAATTACCCATCAGCATCCATGAAGTATTTAAGTAATAGATGCTGTACAATAACTTGTTATTTTACCAAAATGTAAGTCAATTCCCTTCTGACAAGGTGGGAAATGTCAAAGAAATAGCATTCAAGGACAATGACTAAGGGATTAGTAAGGCTTTAACATTTCCTGGCCTTGTTCTCTTCACTGTGTAGAGTGGATATGACAGCCCATTCATAGAACTGTGGTTCTCATGTCGTAAGGAATATGACACAGTGATCAGTTAAGGGAACCGTCCTGTTTGTTAAAGAGACTCTCCCTAATTTAAAATTACTTGTTTATTGACTTTATTTCCTGGGGGGGTTTTCCTGTGAATTAAAGCAAAGGTGTCATTGTGATGGTGGCTATGAAAGGAGAATTTCATCTGCTTGTTACTTTCTCCACTCCTGTATTAATACAAATGTTGCCAATAATCAATGTACTAATCAATGTTATATGAATAACGAAAGTGTAAATTGTAAGAATGAAGGACTAGAAAGATGTCACAGTCTGAGCTATGTTCTCTTAAAGCAATTAAATAAATTCTCTTTGATTAATGGTTACGTTGGCTACCTTTTAACTGCCCAAGTAAACTATAAGTGGAAATTTCTTAGTAAAACAAAACTGTTTTGTAGTCTAAATAAAAAATTTTAATGCTGTAAGGAATCTTTAATTCTAAAATTCATTTTCAGAAAATATTTCTACCGGTTGTCAGCTGTGACTAAGAGTAGAGAACTGTATCTAGTTTAGTGCATGTACAATAAAAGTTTGTTAAGTACATAAGTGGATATTGAAGGAAGAAAAGTTGAGCAGCAAAAGCAGCAAGCTTCCCCATTGCTTCCAAGTCTCTTCCTCTCTGATCACTGAAGCATGATTCTTAGGAGTGGAGGTGTCTGATAAACATGGAAACCAGGCCTTTAAAGGGAGGCTCACCAGAAACAAGTGATGTAAAGCAAAAAGGTGTTAGTAGTGGAGAATAGTGTAGATACAGATGTCAAGGTAGTTGATATTTTGTAAATACATGTCATGTGCAGGGCACTGTCTACTAGTTGCTTTGAATCCAAGATGTAAAGGAAAGTGAAAGCCTGTGCCCCTGCGGTTGAACGTTTGGTCGTCAGCATGCACGAAGTAGATTCGACACCATATTAGAAACAGGAAGAAGCAGAAGAAAAACAAAGGCTCTGTATAGAACTAAGAGGGTGGAGTCAACAAGCCTTGCTTGCACAGCACATTTCTGCATAAAATAAGTTGGTCTTTCAGTTGGTGAAATGACTTTTGATTTGGCTGTAATATTCCTCTGGGGTGGCTCTGTGAATTCAATAAAACAAAGATAAAGAAAAACCTATTTTGTTGGAGGGAATATATAATTAACCCATAGAAATTAGTGCCATCCAGTATATTACTCAGGGAAAAAATTTAAATACCGATATGAATAAAAATAGTATCTATTATTGTTCTCCCTGGGATAAAATTATAAGGACTGTCAATCAGCCTGCCTAAGGGTGTAGTTTATTTTTGGCTGCTTTGGGAACAGTGCTTTCTGTCTTCCTGTTGCATAATAGTCCACAATTAGATGAATAGTGTGGATTTTCTTTTAGAAGGGTCTGGTATGAGGTGTTACAGGAACGGAAGAGACAGTTATTTACAGCTGTTTTGGAACTGTTGTGTTTGTCATATGTTTAAATGCTGTTAAAATGATTTGTACACCTTTTAAATTTTCTTTCTGGATACTGCATGCTACATCGAGTTTAATATGCCCTTGACTTGAAACTACAGCCCTGGACCAGAACTGAGACACCTGGTTTTAGTTCTAGGTCTGTCTGTGACTGTTGTGATCACTTTAATAAATTAATTAACAAACATTGATGGCATTTTCCTGCACTAAGTTCTGGAAAAACAAAGGAATAAACCCCAGGTCCTGCCCTTAATAAATTGGTTTAGTTGGAGTATCATCCATTTAAGCATAATGAAGATGTGCGTGTGACATAGGGAAGGAACCCAGACCATCCTGATCCTTGGCAGGGAGCAGCGGGGAAGACCTCCTGGAAGAGGGCCCTGGGCAGGGAGGCAGGAGATGAGGCTGCAGGAGGTGACTCTGGATTGATTCTTGCCCCTGAAAATGAGACTGTGTTATATTAGAAGGCTTCTAAGGAGCTCACTAATTTTCATGAAAAATTTAACATTGCTAGTATAGGGAAGGCAAAACTTAACTTTGCCCTTCACCCATCTTAGGTTCATTGGCTGAGGCCCTGTAAATTATACTGACAGGAAACAGATTAACAAGAGTAAAACAAGCACAAGTTTATTAACGTGTACGTGGCCCAGACACCTGTGAAGAGGAACTCAATGGAATGGTTGGAATTTGGTGGCTATATACCTAATTTATTGGGGAAAGTGAGGGAGAGAGGAGACTTGCAAAAGTAAATGACTTTGGAAAGATAAATAATGCCCTTAGGAGACTAAGTGGGAAGTAAGATATTTTGTGACGGAGTCTATCTGGATGTGGTACTGACCTCCCTCTCCAAGAAAAGTAGGTCAGAACCGGTTCCAGTGACAGGGTTTGTGACATTTGAGTTCTTCTGAGAAGTTCTGTTATTAGGCAAACATGAGGTTTCAGGATCTCAAATGCCTTCAGCTCAGAATAATTCTCTTGTCAAAATGGCATGTTTTGGGGCATCATATCCTGATTCCCTCTTCTGCTTCTTAGTTAATAATATAACCAACAAGCACACTTTTTTGGGACTTGAGAGCTGGAATTTACTGTTTGGAGTTTGGTAACATTTTGAACAAGGCTACCCTAAATCAAGGTTGACCTGACTCATCATGTTGAGTTACCAGACTTCCTTCTGTTTCTCTATCTTGTTGTCTGTCTGGTTGTGTAGGCCGCCGTGTCTCTCTGCCCCTTTTTAATCTGTCCTGGAATTCTTCTCTGCATCCATCTCCTCTGGACCTAAATGTTCGTTTCTGTTTTCTCTGGCTTCTCCAGTTCCCACCTCTTTTTATGTGTAGATGTCCCACACATTTGGCTGGATTTATCCCTAGACATATTCTCAGGAATACCTTTGACAGACATGCTTTGTATTTTCAAATATTGCTAGTAAGACAACAAATGTTGTTAGTTTGAAAATACAAATACATTTGAAAATGTAACTGATGTGAGCATATTATAAGGTTACATCACTGTGGATAAGGCGTATTTGTATCTATTCCAGAGGTTGTCCTCTGGACTAAATTAATCAGGTAGAACTCGGGGTGTGAGCTACCATTCTGCCAACTTACCAGGTCTGACTGCTGCGTCCGCAGCTCCACTCCCTTGACGCCACAAGGAGTTACGTAGCCAGTTTTCCTTCCTTCTTCTTCCTCTTTCTTTCATAACTTAATTTCCACTTCAGACAGCATTGTTTTTTAAAAAAAATTATATACTCATATCTATTCTGACCTCTTTTTTGATCTTCAGCCTTTCCTGTTTTCCTCTTTTCTTTTGTACACCCAAAAAAAAAATCCTTCCTGATTTTAGTAGGAAAACATATGGTCAGCACTTGGAGCACTTACCTATCAAAGAATTTCAGAACCATAAATTTTGAAATAAAGTGAGGTTTAAGTACAGTGCCCTCAGTCTCCGGAGCTCCCCAAAACTCTGTAGGAATGTTCAAATTGTCAGTTACACATGCTTTTCCTAAACAAATTTACACCAGTAATTTTCTATATAATAAGTGTGTTGTTATCAACTAGCAACAAAAGAATTGGTATTAAAATGAGGAGTGTTTTATTAAAAATGAAACAAATAAAACATAATAGAGTTAACAAAAACCAGACACGGGGATACATTCCCAGAGTTTGCTAATAAATTATCTCATTTGTTTTTTACAAAACGGCCAAAACTGTGTTTTGCTTCAAGCACCAGGCTCCAAAGAAGTAAATATTTTTCTATATAATTTCCATTAGTGTTTTTTTAAATGACTAATATTCATGATAGAATGGATAGTTCAAAGGGAACTTTATGGTACTTTCTGCATCAAACACATGCAGTGATACTTCATTTACATATGGGTCATACAGAATTTTGTGGACTAGTTTAGAAAACCAACTTCTATTTATAACATTGAATTTTGGAGAAAATGCATTTTGAGTTGGAAACTGCCTAACTTGTAAGCCAACAAAGGGCTTTTTACTTTGTACCACATTAAAATGTAACCCAGAAGCATCTAGTTCATCCAGCATCCAAGAGAATGAGAAAAGCTTTTTGATAATCAGAAAAGAAAAGCCTTAGTTTTGCTTTGAAATCAACCCATTGTTTTATAGTGATAGTCGATGATGAAAACGCCTGAGGAATTTTTAGAAAATCTTTTAAGAGATTTTTTAAGACCAATTAAAAACATTACTTACAAGTTCACTGAAAATTTCAAAATTTTCCATGGCTAAGAGTCATAACAATAATGAAAGCATGACCTACTTCTAAAATATTTTGGAGGGGTTTAAAAACTGCTGTTCAGTGTTTTTTCTAATTTTTTTTTACAGGTATTAGTCTCTAAAGAAAGCTGTCAGAAAGACACATTTTCTAGTAAAAAAATACAAGGATTCACTTTCTAAGAGAATTTCAATTGTGTAACCTCTCCTATTAAAGTTCTAGTGTGAAAAGTATGTCCATGGAAAGTAACATGAGAAATATTTCATTTTTTAGGTGTTAATTGTTTTTATGCCTGTTTGCTTTATAAATGATCCTTTGTTTATTGAAGAATTATTAAAACCACATAGATGTAACTTTCTCACTCTAAACTTTGGGATGAAAGCAAACACATTCAAAGCCAAAGAGTTTATAGTGGGATCTTAAGGTATTTGCTGCCATAACTGTAATCTGGTATTCTGTGAAATGATCATGCAGTATTTCAAGAGTAGTACACTATATTCGAATATACATGTCAAAATTTGCTGGTTACTTTCTCTTCCCTATATGAGAAATTAATTTAAGGCTATTTAATGGGATGTAATTGAGTACTAGTTATTTTAATTTCCTTGCTACTTGACCAAGATCTTGCTCTTTTAAACATCATATGAAGTCCCTGGTACCCATTCTTACATGGTTAAAATAAGATATTTTACAGGTTGTAGAAAATATTATTCTGGATCTGATGAAAGATTTCTGTCCCTGTCAACACAGTATTATTTTTACAAAGTTACAATCTATGGGTTAAAACATGAGCATTTTTTATTTTTATTTTATTTGGTACACTTATTAGTATTGTCCATGTATTTTACTCAAAAGTAGTTTTACTAAAGCAGGTATTCAGCCAATGATTAACTTTCTTACAGAGATGCAGATGTTGGTTATTCTGATGCTGTGCTGGCATATTACTCTTACCACCATAAAATTGTTAAAAACTTTTTACAAAAAAATGTGTGTATGGGAGCAAAGCGGGGAGGCTTATGAAATGCAAGTGAGTGCTTTTCTGTTTCAGATGGGGCCTGTAGAAAAGTAGGTGTCCGGAAACAGTGCAGTGAGTGCTGGGCCTGGGAGAAGAACCGCAGTTGGGGTTGTGCAGGGTGAAGCAAGCTTTTGATGATAAGCCATCTGCTAGATGTTGACAGTGGCTCTGTTCACCTTGGGGTTTGCAGTTGACTTCTGAGTGGAATTTTAGAGTTGCTCCTTGGTTCTCCCTAAGTATTTGATTATATCTTTTTGGACTGATAAATTTCCCAGACTTCCTAAATTCATGCCTGTCTGCTGTGCAAAAAGCTGTCCTTTAGTAAACTGGGGAAAGAGGCGTTGAAAGGTTTCTCTTCAGACTTTTGTACATACCAAGCTTTTTTCCTCCCCACTGTAGTTTATATGGCTAACCTAAAAGCTGTGGTTGATAACTGATACATTATTGGATATATATATATTTTTTATTTTTTTAAAGATTTTATTTATTTATTTTTTTGAGTGGGGAAGGGAGGGAGAAAGGGAGGAGAGAAACATCAATGTGTGGTTGCCTCTCACACACCCCCTACTGGGAACCAGTCCAAAATCCAGGCATGTGCCCTGACTGGGAATCAAAACGGAGACCCTTTGATTTACAGGCCTGCACTCAATCCACTGAGCCACATCAGCCAGGGCTATTGGATATATCTTAAAGTTATTACATCTCTCAAAAATTCTTAGATGTGTATTTTGAACTCCATAGTGGAAAAATTTGTAAAGTATATTCTTTTTGTGTTTCCTTATTTAGTATTAAAGATTAGATAAGCATGTTATTGGGGAACAAAGAGGGGAATAAAAGCAAAATTCACATCACTGGAATTTGGAGAGAATAATGAAAATGTGTTCTATGGGTATTTAAGTTTTTCCTCAGGATATATATGATAAGTCAATTTTAACATAGTCAAGTTTATTAGAAACCTATCTTAAACATTGTGGAGAATGTTATATATTTATAGTCTTCCTGGAAAGCCATCTGAAATAGCAATCAAAATTAAAATACATATAGCTTTTGACCCCATAGTCCCACTGCTGATAATCTATCCCCTCAATGTAAAAACACTAGTTAGTAAGGAGATGTGTGTGTGTGTGTGTGTGTGCATTTATTTGTATCATTGTGTCCTAACATGTGGTCTGTCCTAGTATATCATTGTATATACCGTCAAAACATTGGAAACAAAGTAAATGTCCTTCAGTAGTGGGGTAGACAAATCGTAATGCATTAATACTCTGGGATATTAAGTAACTATTAAAAGTGAGACCATTTCACTAACCATAAGGAAGGTTCAGAGAAATATATGAAATATAATTACATATTTTAAAAATACAAAGTGTGTCTGAGTTGCTTTTATTACTATACATATCAGCCAAACTGTCTACATTGGCTGTGAGGTTTGGGAGTGGCAGGAAGATCAGGGGGGAAAATGTGAAGTGATAAGACTGATATAGAGCCAATTGTTTATGTAAAAGTACATGAATATATTTGTATATGTACATATGTATATGTGTATCTCAATGAATGTATTGATATGTGCATAAAATATATACATAAAATTTTTTCAAAATAATAATGGTTATTTTAGGTATTTAGTCTTACAGATTTTTTTCCTAATTTTTCTCTATTTGAATTTTTCCCAAGAACCCCACATCTACATAGTATAAACAAAAATAAAACTTCATATAATGGGAAATAAAGAACAGTTATGTCTAATATTTGATGTATTTTTAGAATTCTGATATAAAACTTGAATGTTTAATGAAATGTGCTAAGTAACTACATACAAATACATTTTTGAGTTTACAAATGAAAGTATTTGTGGCTCTGGGATAGTAATTTGCATTAACATCATAAAGCTGTTTCTTGTGTGTTAAATTTTTTAAACATTTATTAGTATAAAAAACTAAAGAGTAAAACATTTCAAAAACTGTAGATACTTTGTTTAAAAATGCTTTACAGCAAACTGAAAACCTAAGGGAAAGACTGACAGATTCAACCACATAAAACTGAAAGCTTCTTATCATCAACTTATCTCACCATAAATAAAATCACAAGAAAAGACTGGAGAAACACTAGCATACTGTTTTGTGTGTGTATGATTAAGAAAAATCAATTCAGTAGAAAAGGGGTAAAAAACATGACCAAGAAAAACATGTAAATATAAATAATTAGTAAACATGAAAATGTTCAACTGCAATAGTAGTCAATGAAATTAAAATGACATTACAGATTGTTGGTAAGGATATAATAAGGTCTATCTGGACAATTTGGTACATTTTTCAGTTTACAAATGTAATGTGTAATATGTTCACTTTCTACAATGAACATGTATTTCCTCTATAAGTAGAAAAAACGACTTTGTTTATTTGATACATTAAGAAAAAGCCAAACAGAAAACCGCATGGGAAACACAGTTTCTTAAAAGTTAGAGGGGCAGTGAAGGGTCAAAGTAGTGAACATTTATTAAGCACCAATTATGTGCCCGTTCTTTGCATACATTATTTCAGTTAACTTTTTTCAGTTTACTAATTTAGCAAATATATATTTAATACCTACTATTGTAATAGTCAAAAAAGACCTTTTTAGAGAAAAAGAAAAGCCTCCTAAATATGTCCTTTGAGATCACACACATAGAAAGCTAAGAATTTAAATCTAGCTGGAATTGCCAGTATTTTCTCAATTTACTGCCGACCTGACGTTCGGGTGGTTGATCTGCCAGTGCTCGCCAGACTATAGGTAGTATCAGCAGGCAGACTGTGCATCCTATTTCCAGGCTGACCGCAAAAGTTCGGAGTTTACCAACTGCCTTCCCCTGCCTCCATATCCTGGTCCAGCATATTCTGGATGTTGCAGACTGTGTGTGGGCCGCATTGCTTGGCCCAGACCCACCTAGATATCTGCATTCCACCCAAAGGCCAGGCTTGCAGATTCCTAGTTTGGTCAGGTAATCAGACTCAGTGGGGACAGTTTGTATCATGGTCTTCAGATGTCCCACCATTGGCTTTTAGTCATTTCCTCCCCTCTCTGTGTTCAGATCTGCTCTCTTAGTATAACTTCTCCATTTCCTGGTGAGGGCCCATGCTTTTCTAAGCCATTCAAGTGCTCATCAGGCTAAAGTGTCCTTGTACATTAGTTAACTTTGCATCGTGTCCACAGAGCTTTTAATTTAACTCAGGAGTGTATTCCTTCCCCTCCCCAGATGAACAATGACATACCTTGCATATTAATGGGCAGAGCTGAACACTGAAGGCAAGACCCCTTAATTATGTGTAAAGTGTTTTCAACCGCATCTACTGGCATGCTCACACATACCAAATTGAGGTTGTGTTTTGGAAACCTCAGAGCATACATTTCAGAAATCCTCTTCAGCAGTCCCCAGAATCTCACTAAAATGTTGGACCCAAACCAGAGAGAAAACTCTGCTGATCTTACAAAAGGCTCTTTGAGCTATATTTGGTAAAGGGGAAGAGGAAAGGATATGGAGTGTGAGAAGACAGGAGATAGAACTGATGGAAGAATGCACTCTGATGGAAAAGCGGAGATGCCTAGGTTAATGAATTTTAGTCTATTTTTAAAAGTGAAAAAGGAAAGTGGGGGACGTTTTAAGTGAAGAATAGTGCCAACCCCTGTTTCGAGGGTAGAGACGATACACAGCTGGTCTTTTCTGTTTCCTCCAGCGTAGGCGTTGGCTACTTACTTCTGTTTTCCTCTTTCGTGCTTGCACCCGGCTTGTTAGACTTGGCCTCGTGATAAATTGCCAAGGTGATCATTTCTAGTGGCTTAGGAGTTTTTACTCTTACAAATTGTTAGTTCATTTTGGCCTCTGACTGAATTTCACAGGGCTCTTTCCACATGCCATTATCTCTCCGTATCTTTCCCAGTGCATAGCTGTGCTTTTCCTCCTGAATCTACTTTTTTTATTTTCAGCCTCTTTGTCGTCATTAGCCCCTGGAATCTGCCTTGGGTATTTGTAACTCTGTGTTCTGAAACACTGAGGATAAGATATTGACTTACTGATTCATCATTCAGGCAACACGTGTTGAGTACATACTATTACATATGCCAGGTATCAGGGGCAGGTGAAGGACATCAGTAAAAAGCAAGTTCCTTGCCCTCAAGGAGCTTACGGTTTAAATTAGAAGCTCATACTGACTTAGGCCATGAAATTAGAATGAGGTGAGAAGAAAGGGCTGCAGGATACAAGGCAGTGGTCTTGGTGCTTTCTAGCCAGCAAGGGAGCAGCAGCTCAGCTGGAAGAGGGAAAGGGCTGGGTGGCTCCAGGGCATCTGTGAGCTGTGAGCTGCTGTCCAACAATGATCTCATCAGCCAGTGATCTCATTATCCCGTTGGTCAGATTTCCCAGGTCTGGCAGGGAATCCCTCTGCTGTCCAGGCACACTGCTTTTCTGCTTCCTCCTTTATGTTGTCAGCCCTGCTCCTCCATTATTAGGAAACATTGTTCCTATTGTCCTCTCCTTTCCTTTCAAACTCGGTTTAAAATGCCTCACTCCTTTGAAGCCTTCTTGATTGGCCCCACCTTGTGGACAGGGCATAGAGGGAGGAGGGTGTCCTTGTTTGACAGAGTTCCAGAGCACCTGATGTTTTCTGTGTTCTCACATATTAAAAGCATTCACATAGATAGGTATAAAGTCTAATATACACAAGCTTGAATTTAAAACAAGATGGGTTTGGGGGATAAATACTGTATCTTTTAAGGGAAACTGCCATCTGATTCATTTTAGACACTTGCAGATAAATGATTTTGTCATGTTGTGGTTTGCCGCTGTAAGGCTAGATAAATTATCTAAGTTAAGACACTCAAGTCTTGACAGTATAGATTAACTAAGGTGGTGTTCAATTTCCATGACATACACGGTTGCTTTAAAAAAATAAACCTGCCAGTTTTCTTGAGCTACAGAAGCTCGCTAGTGTATTTAAATATTTATTGTTGTCAGAGATGGAGGATATACAGATTATTAAAGATAATTATTGTAAGTCAATGCTACATTTGAAATTAAGGTTCTTGGAAATTATAAATTAATTTATAAAACTTCTTACCTCTCAGGAAACAGGTATTTTATGCAAAATGAGACAGGCTGAACTGGGTAAAGCTTTAATAGGATCCTGAATCATAAAGTACATAGATCACCTAGATTCTTTTCTCTCATCTGCCTGCCTTTTCTTTAAAATTTTTTTAAGTTTAAAAAAATATTTTTATTTTTGATTTTAGACAGAGAGAAAGGGAGGGGAAAAGAAAGGGAGAGAAACATCAATGTGAGAGAGAAACATCTGATAGCTGCCTTCCACACATGCCCTGACTGGGGACTGAACCCGCAACCCAGGCATGTGCCCTGACCAGAAATTGAACCAGTGACATTTGGTTTATGGGATGATGCCCAACCAAGTGAGCCACACCGGCTGGAGCCAAACTTTATTTTTATTGTTTACGCTACTACAAATGTCCCCGTATTCCCCCTAACTCTTGCCCACCTCCACCAGCTTCATCTTCCTGGCTTTTAAAAAAAGTGATATTCAAGCAAACATTTATTGAACACTTGCTACATTGCCCAACGTTGTAGCAAGAGTAGGTGCTGGGGATACAAGGATAAGATTTTGTCTTTCCCTCAAGTAGCTCACATTTAGCCTGGCAGATTCATGGAAACCATCACCAAAGCTTGCATAGTGTGCTAAGCATGCCGTGTCTGTACCTTGCAGCTGGGAGAGACTGAGAGTTTTACTGTGGGAGGGAGCTATGTGGGCTGGTAGGGAAGCTACATAAAACTTGGGATCTTTAAGCTACATTAAAGATAACCAGCAGTATTATCACCCAGAAAACTGCCTTTTGAAAGAGATTCCTTAGTAGATACATCCATTCCTTATGGCAGTTAAATGAAGGCCTTTTGTCCAGTTAGTCCTCAGGGCAGTTGAGTCATTTTATGGCTGAAGACTACAGTAACATGTTATAAATTATGGGGAGGTATATGCTTAGGAAGAAAGAAAAAAATCATTGAAACCTGGTTAAAGCTCAGTTTTTCAAATTGAATTCAACTATTAGAACCAGAAGGAGCCAGGGCTCACCCAGTGCAACCTCCTCATGAGCTGAGGCCAGAGGGAGGGTGGTTTCTGTGATCAGCAGGGAGCCAGGGCCAACTCAAGATCTCTTGGATTCTGGTTGGTGCACATTTTCCAGCGCTGAGTGGTCCCAGGCAGCCTGCAGGAACCTGAAGGTCTTAAGGGCCTAGTAAAGCACTTATCAAAATGACAGGGAAAGCTGTGGGTTTTGTTGTGGAGTTAAACATGATCTTGTGATCTTCGGTAAGATATTTTTCTGCATGCAGTTCTCTCTTTTTTAAAATGGAGATAAAATTTATATGTAATGGAATTGTTCTGCAGACTTTATGAGATAATATATGAAAAATGTCTAAGATCTTACTGGGTTTAGGTTAGTGGTTTAGAGTTCATTAAAGAGGACATTTCTCTTAACAATATTTTTTTCTGATATGTGTCCTTGGGCACAGGAAGCAAAAGAAAAAAATACAAATGGGACTACATCAAATTTAAAAGTTTTTGCACAACAAAGGGGACCACTAATAAAATGAAAAGATGACCCACTGAATGGGAGAAGATGTCCACCAATGATACATCTTATAAGGGATTCATATCCAAAATGTATAAAGAACTTATAAAGCTCAACACCAAAAAAACAAACAATCCAATGAAAAAATGGGCAAAGGACCTGAATAGACACTTCTACAAAGAGGACATACAGATAGCCAATAAACATCTGAAAAGATGCTTAATGTCACTAATCATCAGAGAAATGCAAAATTAAAACCACATCACGATACCACTTCACACCTGTCAGAATGGCTACATCAGTATATCAACAAATAACAAGTGCTAGTGAGGATGTGGAGAAAAGGGGAACTCCCGTGCACTCTTGGTGGGAATGCAGACTGGTGCAGCCACTGTGGAAAGCACTATGGCGGTTCTTCAAAAAATTGAAAATGGAACTGCTTTATGACCCAGCAATTTTACTTCTGGGAATATATCCAAAGAAACCCAAAATACTAATTCGAAGGAGTATATGCACCCCTATGTCCATTGCAGTGTTAAATTTGGAAGCATCCCAGGTGCCCAGCAGTATATGAGTGGATTAAAAAAAAAAAAAAAAAAAACCAGTGGCATATTACACAATGGAATACAACTTCTCCATACAAAAAAAGGAAATCCTACTTTTGCAGGTTGGACCTGAAGAGTATTATGTGAAGTAAAATAAGCCAGTCTGAGAAAAGTACCATGTGATTTCACTTACATGTGTAATCTAGTGAACATAATAAATAAAATAGAAACAGACTCATAGATACAGAGAACAGAATTACAGCTGTCAGAGGGGGAGAGGATTGAGGGGCTGGGTGAAAAAAGTGAATTAAGCAAAAATAAGAAAAACAACAACTCACAGACACAGACAATAGAATGGTGTTTACCAGAGGGAAAGGGGGATGGGAGAGGTAGTGGAGGGTGAAGGGATAAGTGGTGATGGAAGAAGACTGGACTGGGGTGGTGAACATACAGCACAATATACAGATGATGTGTTATGGAATTGTATACCTGAAGCCTATATAATTTTAGTAATCAATGTCACCCTAATGAATTAAATAAAAATTAAAAAGTAAAATAATAAAAAAGAGGGACTTTTCATTTTTTTAAATATATTTTATTGATTATGCTATTACAGTTGTCCCATTTCCCCCTTCACTCCCCTCCACCCTGTACACCCACTCCCACCCACGTTCTCCCCTTTAGTTCATGTCCATGTGTCATACTTAAAAGTTCTTTAGCTTCTACATTTCCCATACTATTCTTACCCTCCCTCTGTCTATTTTCTACCTACCATCTATGTTACTTACTCTCTGTGCCTTTTCCCCTGTCTCCTCCTCCCACTCCCCTGTTGCTAAACCTCCATGTGATCTCCATTTCTGTGGTTCTGTTCCTGTTCTAGTTGTTTGCTTAGTTTCTTTTGGTTTTGTTTTAGGTGTGGTTGTTCATAATTGTGAGTTTGCTGTCATTTTACTGTACATGTTTTATTTTAATCTTCTTTTCTTAGATAGAGGGACTTTTCATTCTTATTCCTATAGGATTTTTTGCTGCATAGCAGCTATATAATCCCCGTGGGTTGGTGAGAGAGGAGATTTGGTAAAAATTTAGTTAAAGAAGCTTCTAAGTTTTTTTCTTTCTTATTGTAATGGACAGGTATGGAATTGCTTCAAGAATTGTGATTCTTGAATTTGAGTTTATTTTCACTAACTGAATTTTGTCTTTTTGGTACCTTAAACCTATTATCCTTCTTATTTCTCTTTTCAATGTATTTGCATTAGTTTAACATGTATTTTTTAAAGTTCTCGGATATATATAAAACATGAATGTGCCATGGTGATTTCTCCACCAGTGCCTGTAGTTCAAGTGTTAAAGACAGTATTATGTTGCAAAGTATTGCCACTCTTTCCAGGAATAAATCTTTGCTAGTGTAGTTTCTGTGGCATTCAACACTTTTTCATTTTTTAAATAACTGTTATATTTTCTAATGGGCAATATTTTTCTAAAATGGTATGTAATGTGACATGATATCTTGGTGCCACACATCCAAGAGCACAATCTTGAAAGTCTAATTCTGAAAAGATCAGCAAAAGAAGATTTTAGAAAACAATTTCTCTTTGGGGTTAGTGAAGTATTTTTGCATTTTATTCATAGCTGATTGCTTAGAAAAAAATTACATGTTTCTTTTCCTGTCTGTACTTCTGATGCCACATATATCTGTAGTAGTGACCTCAGTGGGATTTGTAGCCTTCAAAAATAGGTAGGTCCTGTTTGTCAGCACAGTTGAAATGATTTTGCAATAATGACAGTCTGTGTCCATCAAAAAAAAAGATACTGTGAAATTTAGCATGATTTCATCCATTTTAAGAGTCACAGTATTAATAACAATATTCCTATCCTCTCTTATCCTGTGCCTGGGCTTTAGGCTTTTCAGATGGACAGACCAAGTGTCTGTGCCTTTCAGAGTCATGAGGTAGAGAACACATTTCCAAATTTTGAGCTGTGTCATCAAGTTTTGGGGTTTGTATGGTGGTGGTGGGAGGGCACATCTTCTTTAGAAGATATTAAGAATGAAGATTAAGTTCCAGAGATCTGCTATACAACACTGCCTACAGTTAACAATACTGTATTGTGCACTTAAAAAGTTGTTAGGAGGGGTCTTCCCACATGTTAACTGTTCTTCCCACAATAAAGAAAGAAAAGAATAAGATGGCATTTGCCACTGTAAATCTAAGGAGTTTTAGGTGTTTTTTAAAATAGCCTTTCTTTCAATGAAATGTGTCTTTTTCATTGCTTTGGAGTAGTAGAGATTAAAGACATCCTTTTGGAGATTCTTCAGGAGAAGAGAAAAATTTGACATTGACATTCCAAGAGGAGGAATGGTTCGTAGGTCACAAAAGTAAAAAATAAAATTAAGATGTTCCTTGAAAAGGCAAATTGTTGGTCCCTGGAAATTTGGAGGTGTTGACAGAAGACTGGTGTTGTGTTCCTAAAAATCATTTGTTGCCCAAAGAGATTTGGGGTCATCCCCAACTATTCTCCCAGGATGCTGAGAGGTAAAGGCATTCCTATTGCAGATGACAGGAAGCTCTGCACTGCTAGTGACATCGTCTCCACCAACAGGCTGTGATGGGATTGGTGCTTGTGAGAGTGTTTTATTCTAGTTGGAGGCAAGCTCCAAGAAATAACAGACAGATGTTTTCTGTGTCCATCACACTATTAGGTGTTGGGACAGATACAAAGCAAAATAAAATGTGGCCCTGGACCCAAAGTGTACATGCAACATTGAACACTATTCTCAGTACTTTTGGAAACCAGAGGAAGCTTAATCTCAGGCTCAGAGAGTTCAAAATTTAATTGGCAAATCGTTTAGTAGTCTGTTTTTTAATTGATTATGCAAATGACAGAAGATAACTCAAGCTGGCTCAATCAAGAAGGGAACTTACTGACCTACGTATACAAAAGTCCAGGAGTAGTTTGGTCTAGAAGGGTTGTCCAACCTTTTGCAGTGGTGTCTCTGGGCCACACTGGAAGAAGAAATTGTCTTGGGTCATACACTAAATACATTGTGACATGTAATCACAAAAAAATCTCATAAAGTTTTTAATTTAAAACCATAAATTTACAGTTTTGTGTTGGGCTGCATTCAGCCATCCTGAGCCTCACGCAGCCTGTAGGCCACAGGTTGCACACCCTGGAGAGGCCCACAGAGTTTGCCTGGACCAGGTTCCTTCTTTATATCTCAGCTCCACTTTCTTCACATTTGCTTTATCTTCACCCGGTGGTAGCAAGATGTCCTCAGTAGCCCTAGTTCTACATTTTTCATCACTGAGTCCAGTTGGCAAGTGTCTTCTGCCAAATGCATAGAAGTCTTGGGCCTGACTGTCATTGGTCCACATTGGGTGGTATGTCTGTCCCGAAGCAGTCACCATGTATAGGGGAACGGAAAGTGCTAATTTCTTGGGCACAGTTCTTCTGGAACTGAGTTGGGAGTCAGAGAGGGGCTGGTGTCCCAGGTGAGAACATAGGTTCTGGTGAGAACTGTCACCAGAAGCAGCTGAATAGATGCTGACAGCAAGAAGAGCTTGTGTCCATCACAGAGAGGTGGGACTAATCCAAGAGAAGAGAATAACATGGCATTAAACAATGAGAGGGTGTTTATATAATTATCTCATTGCATGTGCTATAAGAGGTCAGAGGACATAAGCAGTGGGTGGAGTCATTGGGGTATTAAAGCTTCATAAAGCAGATGGATGTGAACTTAGCCCGTAAGGATGGTAAGGATTCTTGGTTTGACTCTCCCAAGATGCTAACAAGGCTGATGATGACAGTGATGTTTATGTTGTCAAGGTTGAAGGTGTCTAGTCCATGATGCCTTTGTGATTCTCCAGTGGAACCAGGCAACACTCATAATAGACCTAGCCCTTAGCCTGATACGGAACTGAGAAGTTGAACTCTTGACCTGGGTATGGCAAAATACCAGGGAATGGTTCAACAACATTAAAGAAGAAAAAGATGAATTATGGTACAGATGCATATTAGAATAATTTCTAACCATTTAGTCATGTTTGTATAAACAGTTACTGAGCCCCTACTCAAAGTATTTTGAAGAATGCTTAAATGAGAAAGGGTAGGGTACGGAATGGTTTACTCTCTGAGCTCAGCCGTCTGCAAACAACTTAGAACTCAAAAGCCTAGAAGGAAATACACCAAAATGATATGTGGTTGCCTCTGTTCTTTAGAGTTAACTGTATCTTCAAAACAAATTTAAAGAACTGCACAGCTGTGAACTGGCTAAGTAAAAGCATTTGAAACATGGGGCATCAATCTGCAAAAGACAGACCATGAATTACCACAGTTCTGAAAGCCACTGTGGCAGCCATAGACAGGCCTTTCACTCCTGCAAAGGGCCCTGGCCCAGAAGATACCATGTTGCAGACACAGGAGTAGTAATGGTGGCACTTTCCTCGGTGCCTAGTGCAGTGGCTTAAGAACTCACTTTTCCTTAAAAATCTACAGAATTCATCCTGGCTGGTGTGGCTCAGTTGGTTGGAGCATTGTTCTCTAGACCAAAAGGTTGGGGGTTCAATTCCCACTCAGAGCACATATCCAGGTTGCAGGTTGGATCCCTGCTTGGGGCACTTAGGAAAAGGCAACCAATGTCTCTCCTCTCCCCTTTCCTCTCTCTCTAAAAGCAATGAAAAAATGTCCTCGAGTGAAGATTGAAAAAAAAAAAATCTATGGAACTCTGCCAGCTTGGGGTTGGGTCAGATTGTTATTTTTATACCCGGTGATATCCAGGAACTCTGTCAACTTCTTTTGTGTGTGCCCTGTGCCTCCTTCTCATGAGGCCCTATTTCCTCAATTCACTCATTTCTTTCCCTGGCATTTTCCCCGAGCGAAGCTCCAGGCCTCATGTTTACCATAGCTTTTCTCTGTCTGTCTTTAGTTTGAAATTTCATAGGCATTGAGGCTTCTGAGGGTGGTAAAATTGATTACTTGTTAAATAAATGCTTATTCATTATTAAAAGAAAAAATTAACTTGCATGCAGCTTATCTATTTTAAAAGGCTCTTTTACATGAGTTATCTCACTCAATCAGCTCAATAGTACAGTAAAGTAGGCAAATGATAGTATCTCCATTTCATGCAAAATGAAACCTAGGGAAGGAACATGATTAAATACTCGTAATGGGGCGGGAACAGGGGAAATACAAATAGTTGGCCCTTGTCATTAGAACTACTTTCCCCACCATGATGTATGCATGTAGTCATATCAGATTAACCATTAGTTGTTTTTCTATGGAAATACATTTAAATACCAAAAAAAGTGAACAAGTATTTGGGCTAAGTCAAAGCACCTTTAACTGAATGTAAATATTACAAAAATGCATTCTAGTGGCATCTTGTTTTGTTTTGTTTTGTTTTGTTTTGGCTTTCTGGGTGGCTGCCTCACCTTTACTTCACCTTGTGTGCTTGAACACAGCTTCGTTGCTGGTTTCTGGTTTCTGAAAGCTAAGCTCTCATTATTATCTGTTTTTATTCTTTGGGAAAAGTGTTTTCTGACTTCTTGTTAATGACTTAAGGATTAACCTTATTTTAAATATTTTCTATTTTCTGTACTTCTAAGCAATTTATGTTAGTAATATATGCACAAAAGTGAAAGCTAATGAGCGAAACAAGAAATAAATAAGTTTGATAGGCATAACCTCTCTTAGGTTTCAAAGCACTCACATATCTCATTTGATACCTTGTGATATAGCCAGGTGAGATTATAACCCCTAGTTCAAAGTGCCAGGAGAGGGTTCAGAGGTATTCACTCACTGGGAACAGCATAACCAGGTCTCTTGGCTACTGATCAGTTTGCTTTCTGTGGCACTGTGTTGCTTCATACATTAGGAGGGCTTGACCCTAACCAGCATTAAGATTAGATCCTTTGTTGGGAATTACACAGATGACCACCCTTGCATCTCTTTAAAACTTACCTTTCTTAGACAACTAAACTAGCATCATTCAATCTAGTTAACCACCTTCCTTTCCACCTCCTTTTTTAAAATTCTGAAATCTTAGCCCATGTCAAGAACTATGTTTATAGGTGTAGCTATTAGTGGGATTGTCTAATTTATACTTTTTAAATATATGGTGATTTCAATCATTTGTCAACTGTATCTTTTTTTTTTCTTTTCCCATGGAAAATTCTTGGAAAGTGAGGGCTGTGTTTTCCATTTCCTTAATAGTTGGTTTTTCTCCTAGGGGAAGTTCAGTAAGTGCTGAGTGATTGACCAACCGACCTTGAGGAAATAAAATCATTCATCCTTCAGGAATGATTTCATAGCATTTCTGGAAGTAATTACAAGATTAAATTTTCCTGAAAAATTTACTGAAACAACTGTTTTTCAAAATTAAATTGGAAATATGAATGGCCTTGGACATCTGTGCCCAGCAGAAAGCCATTTACCATTCCAGATCCCATAGGCAGGGGTTTCCTTTCTTCCACATCATTAAATCTTTGCCCTGTAGGAAGCAGGGGCAGTGCTACATTCACCAAAAACCCAGCTACAGCTGTTTGGTCTTGGCATGAACACTGACCTACAGCTTGTCAGTTATTCTGATTGCAAACCTTGGTCAGAGTCTCCACTCACTTTTAGAGTGTTGAATTGATGATGCAGCTATGGAAACTCTCAGAGGGCCTCTCACCCCACCATTTGTAAGCCCCAAAGAGGTTTCCTCTGCATGTCTGTACCCTGTGTATCTGCTGAATTGAGTCATGAAAAGAAAGATGAAAAAGGGTGGATGGAAGCTGTTAGCTGGTGATGCTAACAGTTCATTTCCCCAGTGAAACTGGCCTGTGCAGAGAAGACAAAGATTTAGAAGCTTAAGAGTATTTTTTCTTTTAACTCAGCAGGGCTTAGGGTTTTAGGGGCTCCCTCAACGTGACTGGGTAGGGAGAACAGGGTAGGAAGTGGCTTTGCTTTGCAAAATAGTCTGCTTGCCTTCATTTCCTGATCTCTCCTGGACCCCAGATCTGAGTCAGGATGGGAGAGGACTTTTGTCCTTTTCCATGCATTCTTCCCTTTCTGCTTAAAATGGCACTTTCCTTCTCAGAGTAACTTGTCCTTGGAGTGGCCCTGAACTTACATACAGTGTGGTTCATATCCCCAAGTTTGACCATTTCTCATAAACATTTTTAAGCAGTATTGAAGGAGAACAAGGAGGAGCATTTCATTTGAGAATTATTTGTATTTTGTTCATTTAAACAAATATCATTTTCTTTTTTTTAAGATTTTATTTATTTTTAGAGAGAGGGGAAGGGAAGGAGAAAGAGAGGGAGAGAAACATCAATGTGTGGTTGCCTCCTGCACATCCCCTACTGGGGACCTGGCCTGCAACCCAGGAATGTGCCCTGACTGGGAATCAAACTGGAACAAATATCATTTTCCACTTCCCTATGTCGCACTTAATAAATATAACCTGAGTTATAAGACTGAACTTATCATGCATAGTGATAGCCTTGTTCAATTTTTAGTTTTAATGCACATTTAACTATCTTAAAAGCAAAAGTAACTTTCAGTGTATAAAATAATGTGCCTAATGACTTTTATCATAGATATCTAAACTTTTTGATTTTGCCCTGGCTGGTGTGGCTCAGTGGATTGACCACTGGCCTGCGAACCAAAGGTTCACTGGTTTGATTCCCAGTCAGGGCACATACTTGGGTTGCAGGCGATGAAACCCCCAGGGGGTGCGCGAGAGGCAACCGCACATTGATGTTTCTCTCCTTTCTCTCTCCATTCCCTCCTCTAAAAATAAATAAAATCTTTATTTAAAGAACTTAAAAGAAAAGAATCTTTGAGAATGCTGCAGATGCATCTCCAGGTTGAACTGGAAGGTGGCATTGTGATTTTACAGCCCAGGTGCCACTGGTGAGGAAATTTGAAAAATGTAATTTTTAGCCCCCCAGGCTCAGCAGTACAGTCAGACACCCCACCAAAAAAGGCAGGAACAGAGAATGAATGCGCACATGGTGTCTGACCCACTGTGCTTGTCACCAAGCTGACTTTGGAGTAGCACTAAACACAGCTGTTGTGGTCTGCTCTCATGGGGTTTGCTGTCCACACTGAACACATCACACAAATAGCAATAATGAGAATTGTGATGAAGCTGAAAAGTACAAGTGCACAATGCTTAGAAATAAATAAGCAAGGGGCTTATTCTAAACTGGGATGGTGGTGGGGTTCTAGGAAGGCATCTCAAGAAAGATACATTTAAAGTGAGTCTTGCAGGTGAGGTTGGATTTGCCAAGTGAAGCAGGAAGTGGGGAGGGTAAGAGAATTCCAGGCAAAGGAAGCATGTGTGGGGCCTGAGGCCCACTGGAAGGAGAGGACAGTGTGAGGAAGGAAGAGGTGATGAGGCTACAGATTTGTGTTGGGTCCGGTCAGGGCTGTGAGGTCATAAGAAAGATTTTTCCTGAAGCAGTCAGAAGTCACCTTTTGGTTATAAAAGTGAAAGCGGTTGAGTGTTTTTAAATGATCTCAGCAGCTGTGGTTTGGAGCATGGCCTGGAGGAGTGAGGCAGTGGAAGCCAGGAGACAGTGGAAACCTGGATAGCCCAGGTGAGAGTGGTGGTGGCAGTGGAGATGGAGAGAAACAGGCCTGGATGCATTTTTGCAGGGATAGACTGTAAGACTCAGGGAGTGGGGAGTAAAAGTGAAAGAAGTGTCAAGAATAAAATTCCCTAGTTTCTGGCATAATTAGCTGGGTAGTGAGTGCTTTTGAGTCATCTTCATGGAGATGTCAAAGGCATTGGATACAGAGGTCTGGAACTTAGAGGGAAGGTTTGAGATTAGGTTATGCATCTGGACATCGTCATATCTAGGTAAGATGCACAGCCATGCGGAGGAGGAGGGAGGCTGGGGAGAGAGAGGGCCAGAGCCCGGACAGCCCTGGCATTAGATGTCTATTAGAGCAGGGACAGCCAGTAAAAGCAGAAAAACAAATTCAAGTAAAATCAGTGTGTTTCCAAAAAGAAGAAACTTTCCATCAGGCTTAGTGGGGAAAATTTTTATTTTTGAATAAGGCTACCTCTAAAAACTATAGAGATTGATTCATGTGTCCAGTTCTGCGAGTAGCTAGACCATGCCTGGAAAAGTTCATTTAAAATAAAGAATGCACTTATTTCTGTCTCTGTTAGCTGTATTAATTACGTTGGTCTCTGTATTAACTATCTTGACACACAAGGGAGTACCCCCCCAAAACCCAGAATTTATTTATAAAAAACTATATTCTCACATGTTTAAACTTCAGTCACCTCCAAAGTACTCTCCATTTGATGCAGTACACCTATGGAGACATTTTACCACTGATGAAAACAGTTTTTGAACTCCTTGATTTTGTTGCCTTTTAGTGCTTCTGCCATTTTTTTGTTTCACCTCTTCCACATCAGCAAAACATTTCCTTTTGAGGACATTTTTCATCCAGGGTCACAAACGAAAGAAGTCACTTGGGGTGAGATCAGGTGAGTGGGGCATGTGGGGTCATTTTCACCAAACACTGGTGAACACTCAGCACAGTGTGGGCAGGTGGGCTCATAAATCACCCATCATGAAATGGGCAAATGTATTGAAAAAGTATTTCAAAAAACACGCTGAAGCCATATGCAGCCTATCACAACAACGCCATATGGTACACTGATACAAATGGGTTCCTAGAATACTTACCTAGCAGAGGAAGCCTGTACTACAAGGGAATAATTGCCCCCAGGAAATAATCCTGGCTTTTGAGGGCTCCCTCCTTGTACCCTGAATGATACCTAAATGACAAACTATACTTTTAATACCAGAAACCCAGATTATCAACAAAATCTAGCTAAAATATAACCTCACAGTTATATAATACTATTACAGTGTACTCTTATTTCACCATGAAGTATGTAGAGCAAAAGTTATTTGCATTTGATAGTTGAGAAAACTGGGGCTAAAAAAGAGTAAGTGACTTAATAGCAAAGCATTTTCACCCAGTAATACATTCCTCCCTTGGACCGTCAGATCATTTGTCGCCTGAGAAGTTCCTAAGGGCAGAGGACAGGCTACTTTTGATGGTGCAGAAGTTTGGGGTATATTTAGCCCCTTGTTAGTTGAACAAACATTTAATGAGCCAAATCCCTTGGGTGGGTTCTGAGGTGAAAGTGAGCCTCTGTCCCCAACAAGTTTATAGACTAAGGAGGAACAGAGAATGGACAAGAACAGACTGACTGGCCCTGGCTGGCGTAGCTCAGTGGATTGAGCGCAGGCTGCAAACCAAAGCATCACAGATACAATTCCCAGTCAGGGCACATGCCTGGGTTGTGGGCCAGGTCCCCAGTGGGGGACACATGAGAGGCAACCACACACTGATGTTTCTCTCTCTCTTTCTCCCTCCCTTCACCTCTCTAAAAATAAATAAATAAATCTTTTTAAAAAAGAACAGACTGGCTGTATGAATGAGCATAGGAAGATACAAAAGAGAAGGAAGACTGGTGGTAGTTTACTGACGAATCAATCTACTTGAACATTTTGCCTAAGGCTGCCTTCCTCATGCCCTGTGCAGGTCACCAAGAGGTCTGCTCTTAATCTATCTGTTCTGTGATGTAGCTACAGACCTGGTTCCTGGTATTAGTACCACTCATGTGCATGTTCACACTCCAGAGTGGGGTAGGTCAGTATGTTCAGGTTAACCATTAGCCTTGTGTACAGTATGTTCCATTCCTCAGGCTTTCAAACTTCTTGCTTCCTTGTATGTATAGTGTCACCTATCTAGTCACTTCATTAGCTCCTGGAGGACAGGGGCATATTTGCTCATGGTACTGAGGCTAGACGTGTTGCATCACACTGCATGCTGCCTAGCACTTATTTAGAAGAGCGTTCTGGCTCAGGGTGTTCTCTCACATTGAACAATGACTCCAGTCGTTCTGCCCTTTTGATTTGGAAGATGATTTATTTGATAGCCAAGTTAATATTTTTAAATGTGAACTTTTTTTGAATAAAAAAATTATAGTCAAAGGAGAAATAAACTTAGAGACATTATAGACCCATCTGATAGTGGAATACAGGAAAATGTTAAATAATTCATAAGTTGCTTGATAAGTGGTGAATAAATGCATAATGGAACGTTTGTAGAACTTGGCAAGACCTTCTGGAGAATCCATTAAACAAATGCATGCGCAATCTTACAGTGTCTGCAAGAATTTCTGGAAAATTTTCTGAAAAATTGAATGACATGTAGCTAAACTGCAATTAGAAATGTGAATAAAAATATCCCAGTCACTATATTAGTGAATTATTTTTTATTAGGGCTTTCCGACTTGTAAAAATAAGGTTTTAAGGGAAGTCAGAGGATTAATTCTTGAAGATAAGGTACTGCTGTGTCTTATTGCCCTCAAGCAAATGTCTTTTGGCTGCATTCAGATGGTCACAAATATCTCTCTTTCTTATTTCAGGAATGTGTGTAGTCTCCAGCCTTTATTAGCCAAATTGATCTCTCAGACGTGTGGTCTGGCAGAGCCCCTTCTTGCTTGTTAGAATTGGAATATGTTTTAAATAGTTGTGCATTCAGTTGTATTTGTTGCCTTGAAGCCTGTGAAGAAACTGTGCCTGTTTCAGACCATAAGAACAAGGGAATTTTTTTATGTTTGATGGTGGTTGATCAGTTTTCTGTTCTTTCCAGAGATAACTGCCTAAAAAAAGATCACGTGTTCCAGGGTCCCTCCCATAAAATCAGAGACATGTAGGAAATGACAGGAAAGAGTCAAATATTAATGAGTGTTTTCAGTCTGAGGAAAAACACTTAGAACGAGCAAAAAGTTCATTGTCTGGAATAAGTGGTTAAAGGTTTTCAAAGATATTCATAAAAATTTGAATAAGAGGAGTAATGAAAAGAAGCTGTTCCATGGAATAAATTCCCTTTACATAACTTTTCCTCTTCTTTGATGCAGTAATAACCTGCGGGCCATTTAAGGCTAGCTAGCAGAATATTAACAGAATGGCTGTATTATGCAGATTTGAAGAATTAACTGTGACCTCTTTTTAAATAAGTGGTAGTTACTTAGTTGTCTGAATATTTTCTATACATAATGTCACTCATTATATGGTACCTAAATTTTCCCTTTTTACTCTCTTTTTTTAATGATTTTATTTATTTATTTTTAGAGAGAAGGGAAGGGTAGGGGAAAGAGAGGGAGAGAAACATCAGTGTGTAGTGGCCTCTCACACTACCCCCTCCTGGGGACCTGGCCTGCAACCCAGGCATTTGCCCTCACTGGGAATCCAGCCCGTGAGCCTTTGGTTCCTAGGCTGGTACTCAGTCCACTGAGCCACACCAGCCAGGGTCCTTTTTACTTTCTTAGTATGTTTTAAAGACAGCATTTGCAGAAAAAGAGAGAGTACACGTTACATATAAAGATCCTGAATACTATGTTAAATGTCCTCCAGAAACCCAGAGACTGGAAGGAAGGTCACTCTGGGATGGAATATTTCAGGATGGCTCTGAGGAGGAAAGACATCAAATTTGAACATCCTTGACAGATGGGTAGTTGTAGGAAAGGATTCAGGAGGGGTTTTAGATAAGGAGTGTATGGCTGAGGTATTCTTTTTAATATTTTATTTTCATCTTCTAAATGCTTTTCTTGGGACATATTCTTATATCTTTTCACACATCGTTTTTGTTTTATTCTCAGCACTCTGCTTTCAGGGCCAACACTGAATTCTCCTGCAGCTCACCGGAGATTTTATTGCCAAAAATCCCAAGGGGTCACTGCATATACATGTTGTCAGTAGCATATTTTCATTGGATCCTTTGCTGTGGCTTAATTTGCCATCTAAAGTCTCCACAATCCTGTCCTCTTTGACCTTGCAGGGGGATATTCCCTGTTACTTGGGGAAAAGGCGAGATGGCTAGTTGTGCTTGTTCCCTGCCATCCCTCCACCAGTCACATTGTTTTTTCTATGCATTTGAAGTCACACTGAATTATTATCATTTTTTCTCTTATTATCTTCCACATTCTATAGATTAGATGGGTCTCAGATAGGGCTTGAGATAGAATCTGTCAACCAGCAAATCCCAGGAGTGCATGTTTATCTCTCAGTCATGCCTCCTAATTCTCCTTTCATTTTCTTATCTGTGTCCCCGCCTCTACCTGTGTCCCCAAATCCTTTCACAAAACAATGACACAACTATGATAAGAAAAAGTGGAGAAACATGCACACACACAGTATTTAGATAGTGAGTTATCTGGAAAGACTTAATGTTATATTCCTTTTCGTGGCACGCTATCGACTGGCACATGGGCCAGCCTGCTCTTATGAGGCTTCTTAGAGCTCAGGAAACAATGAGAAGACTACAGATACTAGGAGTTCTGAGGCCTAGTGTTTTCTATTCTGTTTTTGCCTGAGAGCAATAAAGCCTGTTTTAGAAAGCGGGTGTCAATCCCTGTTTGCAAAAACTTTTGTAAGTAAACAATATTGTTTGTTTGTTTGTTTTCAAAGATTTCATTTATTTATTTATTTCAGAGACGGGGAGGGAGAAAGAGAGGGAGAGAAACATCATTATGTGGTTGCCTCTCACGCACTCCCTATTGGGGACCTGGCCCACAACCCAGGGATCTGCCCTGACTGGGAATTGAACCAGCAACCAGCACTCAATCCACTGAGCCACACCAGCCAGGGTATTTATTTATTTTAAGAAGAAAAACATCCATGGGTCAGCTGAGTGTATGGCCTAGTCAACTTTCATCCTGTTTGGGGAGGGGGTTGTTTTTGTTTTTTCCTACTGCTGATTCTTTTCTGTAAGAAGATTGGGAGTTCTCGATCTATATACATAGAAGGCAGTAAGTAAAGAGAAGACTATCTCAGCTGACTTCCCTCAGGAATGATCTAACTAGATAACCTTTTTTTTTCTTTAACAAGTATGTTTAACACTTTGGCTCAGCGCTCTTATGCTCTGCAGGAAGGTGTAAAGAAGAGCATGCTCCTCACTGCAGATTCCAGGACCACCTTGGCTCCCCACTCCTGCTTGGGTTCAAAAGGGAAAGATGTGTCTCTCATACGTTAGCTTTTCCCCTCGTTAGCTTTTCCCCTCCGATAAACAGATGGCATGCTAAACAGTTATTCTCAGTAGAAGTAGACAAAAAGAGGGCTTTGTCTCCCAAATGCTCGAGTGTGTTCTGGAGGCCAAAGCCTGAGGCACGGCAGGAACCAGGGCTACAAATGGGCTCTGCCTCTACCTCTCTGTTTCTATCTCTGCTTCTGTCAGCACCACTGCCTCCTCCAGGCCAAATTGTGGAGACCAGTGACTGCCTCCACTTTTTATATCTCATCATCCAACATTGGGGAGAGGCCAGCATGAAGGTTCCAAGCCTAGAAAAAAGATTCATTGCACCTGCTTGGGGCTGGGGCCAGTCCTGGACCAAGCAGTTACAGTAGGGACTAGGGAATTCTGGTGGCCGGGGAATAGTTTCACAGTATATAGAATCTTTACTCTTGTGCTGACCAGGTGGGTGTGGGAGATGTGGGTGGGGAGCTGGGCATTCCAAACAGTGTTGAATATGCATTAAGTGAGCATATATGAGGCCTCATGCATAGAACAAAAATTTGCTTCTTATATGAAACGCCTTAATGTGAACTACTGAGGAACCATTTTTGTGAGACAGACTGTGTTGTAGTGACAGAGTAGCCTTGGCAAACTCAGGACTATTCATAGGCTGTGGGTAAAAGCAGAGACTGGCTGGGCAGTCAGGAGCCTGGGGCTTTGCCCAGCTTTTCCATGAATGCACTTGGGCCTCGGTTTCTTTATTTATAAAATGAATGAGGGCTAGATTAGGTGGTCTGCAGAGTGCCCTCCAAGTCTAAAACTGCTGTTTTTGCCTGCAGCATCATTTGTCATAGAATATAATCAATTTACAGTAAGATTTATGATGATAGATTTTAAAACCACTGCTGCTTTATAAGCACATATTGCATTGCCAATTTGATAAGGCTTGAGCATATAAGAGAGAAGCATTAATTTTTTTCAAAATGGAATTTGAATAAAATTAATGTTTTCCCCCAAATCTTTTTAAAAATATATTGGGGTAACATTGGTTAATAGAATTATGTAGGTTTCGTGTGTACAGTTCTACAGTACATCATCAGTATATTGTATAGTGTGTTCCCCTCTGCAAGTCAGGTCTCCTTCCATCACCGCTTATCCCATCTATACCCCCTTCTACTGCCCCCCACCCCACTTCCCCTCTCATAATCACCATGCTGTTGTCTGTGTCTTTGCCCAAATCTTTTTCTTGGTTTTTAGAATAGTATGTTGCTTTGTTTGCTTGATAATTTCCTCCTATGCCTTGTAAACTCCTCATCCTTGCTCTATGTTTATGTGGAATATTAAATATTATTCTCATCCATCTAACTGCAACTGCTTCTCAATCTTAGCTGCACTTTGTATTCAGTTTGCATTAGGGAATACAAAACTGAGCCATGTTTAAGCAACTTTGTGTCAATCACTTGAGTCCAGATTCCATCTCTCCACAGGATGAGAAGGTAAATAAATTGGCTCTAGCAAGAAGCTTGAATATAAGGATATACCCATAATTGTCTTTTTCAACAGAGCTCTGTGAAGAGGACAGGCAAATCCCCGAGGGCAGTGCCCTGGTCACAGGGAGCCCTGCCTTATTACACAGCATCAGCATAATCCACTGGGGCGAGGGGTGGTGTGTCCTTTGTGGGGACAGTGCGTAATGGCCAGCCTGGCTTCCTACCGCAGCTGCAGTCCTTCCCGTCCAGTCTGCTGCTCCTTAAACCCTTTCACATAATGCGTCGTTCCCATGAAAAAGGCTTTGTGTTGGTAAACAAGCATATGTGGCTAGGGATGAATTTCATTTCTCCTGCTGCCCTGCCCCATAACTGGGAGTCCTCTTCCGTAGGAAAATACTTGATTGTTGCTAAGGTTTCATTTGATTCTAAAATATCTGGTGCTACCAAGGGAGATACTGAAGGAGTGAATTTCCCAGATGTAATTTCATCATAATTTTTCCATGATTTATGAGTCCCTATCATGCTAAGCCAAACAAACATTTTCTTTCAATATTCTAGAACTAATAAAAAATCCAGAGAGCTTCATGTAAAGGATTGTGTTTTAATAAAAGTGGTAATTCAAAACACCCGTTTAACTTGTGGCTTTCAATTCTAATCAAAGCTCTGTTAATCCTTTTGCTTGGGACATCTTGATTTTTTCTTTTGCATTTTCTTTTAAAAACTAACACACCCATTTGATTGAAATTTGATTCTTCTTAGTAAAACTGCCAGTTTTAATTAAGTTTGAAAATTGAAATATGGCTGAAAGTTGGATGAAATTCAGCATAGTAATTTCCTTTACGTGTTCCGCGTGTTCTGAGGAAGGGACTATAAATTTGTGCAGATGAAGGCATTAGATGACTAATTGTTCTTGCTTCTGTGAATTAAATGTAACTTTTTAGTTTTGTTGGTGTTCATAAAAAAAATCCTTTTGTGCTTATTGAAGGGGAGAGATCTCCAAAAAAGAGGTTCAATTTTAAGCTATGGCCACTTCTTTTTATTAGCTATAGCAAATAGTACATTCAGGGGTTTAATTAGGAAAATTAGGGGCATTTTGTGTTGCGAAAAGTTGTGCTCTAATTAAAAATAATAATAAAGTAGGGTTTTCTTCTGTGACATGTATGCCCTGTTTTTACCAGTTGTATTCTTGGGTGTATCATCCACATTTTTTCCCTAATCATTTCCAAGTCAATTTGGACCTGGTAAAAGTTGGGGGTGTGCATACATTTTTTTTAAAGCTTTTCATCCTGACTGTTGAATGGAGAAATGAAGAAAAATACATTTATTTTGTGTCTCTCAATTAATGAAAATGTTAATTTTAAACTTCCTTTGATTTCTCCCGTGGATAAGATCAACAGGGGAATCACAGAGTATGTTTTTGGCAAGCTGAGCTGTTCTTTCTCTGAGCACTGCTTGGTTTGCTTCCTTTCATGGGAAAGGTTGGCAGTTACCTAGATGTGTGTCAGCTATTCTTTCTAGTCTTCATGGGTTTATCTGTATTGGTCTTTTATTGAAAATTTTACATACATGCTTTAGATTTTTTTCTCTGAGGTCTTTTTGATTTGGTGGGTGTCCCATATTGAGGATTGTTTTCCCTGCCTCCTGATTGCATATTTGACCATGAGTAATTTGTTTTTCCTATCAGTATAATCAAACCAATTTGATTTTGCTGCCACATTTGAAGATACAGGATAGTGCTCTTTGGGCTTTCGCCTCAAGGGTATATTTTCCAGCTTCTTCCAGCTTAACTGCCATACTGTTAAGTCACAGCACAGCCTGAGGGTGGCATTAATGAACATACTTTACTTATTTTAAACAAGTGCTGAAGATCTGTAAGGATTAAAGAATGTGGATAGTTAGAAAAAAAAGATTCTTTTGTGGATGTACTACTTCTAATCTTTTAGAGAAACTGTAGTGAATACTCCAAGGCACCATGGTTTTTAGACCTTCTTCATTGAACTTCAAGGTGCTTCAGAATTCTTTTAAAACAAACGCCAAAAAACTGTGTCAGAATTTCTTGTGATTGAATGTAGAATAACAGGAGAAAGCGGGGGTTTTTTTCCCCCTTTCATTTAAAAATTGATCCCTGTTCACTAGGGGAATGGTAAGAGACCATTTCTAGATAAAATGTTTATTTTGAAAAACATTTAGATGAGATCAAGAGAAGCAGAATAAAAAGCAAAGGAAAGGAAGTATATGTAAACCAAAATTTCTAAAGAGGTGCTGAAAAGGAGAGACTGGATACAGGTAAAACAGTTTGCAAACCCTGGAAGCACAGCCTCGAGTAGAAACTGAAAGTGTACTCCACCTACCAGGGGTGTCCAACCTTTTGGCATCTCTGATTCACACTGGAAGAAGAGTTGTCTTGGACCACACATTAAATACACAAACACTAACAAAAACTGATGAGCAAAAAAAAGCTTTTAAGTAAATTTGTGATTTTGTGTTGGGCTGCATTCATAGCCATCCTGGGGCTGCATGCAGTCCGTGGACTGCGGGTCGGACACCCCTGAATTTCTAGACAAAAGGGAGAACATCTTTTATAGAGAAAGGTCCTGCTCAGGTTCCCAACTGGTCCAATTTTATGCAAATAAGGTTTCTAAATTACAGGTCTGATTGGTCTGAATCATGCAGTTCTCACTGGTTGGTATTATGTGTTTTGATTGGTCATTATAGCAGTTCTGATTGGTTTAGATGCAAATGAGTATATAATTGTGCAGTTCTGATTGGATAGGGCAAGACACAGTTCATTGGCTGAAAGACAAAACCAGGGCTTCCCTTCAGTGGTTGACTCAGACAGCATAAGCATACAAGGCATAGTGCTGGAAGCTGAGTGTCCAGTCTGAGGTTCTTCCCAATATACAGAGTACACGAGGAGTCCCTGTCAGCCAATGGCTGCTACATAGACTTTTATTGTTTATAAAATTTGGGCCTTCAGTTGACCATGACCTGTCTTAGCAGATAAATTCCTCTTGGGGTTCACATCGAATCAGTCTTCTTGGGGTCCAGAAGCATGAGGTGTTGTTCAGGACTATTCCTACTTATTCCTTTTGGTTTCATTTGTAATTTAAGTATGTAATACTTTAAAGACATATGACATATTTTAAGGATAATTGAAGACAGGAAATCAAGAAAACTGATTCTGTGGAGACAAGAGGAAGAAAGAAGTTCATGAAAGAGGTAATAAATTTAGGTCAAAGTGACCAAAGAACATGGCCGTATGTGTGTAGAAATTTAATAGGGAAATATAAAAAAATTATTTGAAGAAAGGGATAGCATGGTAGAGATTAATGGAGTTCATATAATATAATGATGGTTTTTAATGTTCCTACCCCTAATTTTATATTATACAGGGGTGTTTTGAAAATCACCTAAAATCTAATGCTTTTTATTTTAATTATATTAATTTATTCTTACCATGAAAGAATATGGAAGGAAGATGAATGAAACCTGCTTCAAAATGCAGATTATCCAAAATGCTGGCCTCTCAGAGCCCCATTGGGAGATCATTACTTCAAATTTCACTATAAGGGACTGAAGGAAGAGGATGATGAGAGAATGAGCCCACCAAATTGAGGATCCTGAATCTCCAAGGCATGTTTTCCAGAGATGGAACATCTATTTGAAAATATACTTGTGAGACACTCTGAGTGAACCTCTTAGTGAGACTTGATGCTCATCAAAGCTCAATGTTGAATGAGCCTGTTTTGTGGGGCTTTCGGGTAGTATACTCTTTGTTCCTCCAGTCACTTTGGCAGTGATGGCCTGAGCTCTGGTCTTGTTTCAGCTGCATGGTTACTGTGGCCTTTTAGCCACGGCACGTCATGCTGCTCATCTTGCTCTGTGTTGCTTCTTTGAGCACCACCTGGACAGTTCAATGCATTTGTTGAGCCTGACTGCTCAGAGAAGAGACTGTGTACCCCATGAGAACCGGGGCATGAGAAAGGCCTGTTCTCCTGAGGCTAGCAAGTCTGTGAACAGTTTATAAAGGCTAAATTAGGCAGAATGTGTGGTTATGACTGGGCAGGTTTGTACAGCCCAAAGCACATCATGCTGAGTCGTAGCAGCTCTAGATTCTGGTTTTGATGCTAAAAGTAATTTAGTTTGTGATGCTTTAGGAATGAGTCATTTCTTTGGTTTTAATTTCATCTTTTGGTCAAATGTAGGTCTTTTTTGCTCTTAGATTCTGAAATCTGTATTTGCATATTATTATGGATGGAATCAACAGGTGAGACTGTAATAGTTTAAGAAGAGCTTAGTGCCAGATGGACCAACCCAGGTTTCCAAACATGGGGCCATTTTCAATCTTCTGTGGATGAATGGGCAGATAGATACTCTTCCATTCTAAACCTAAAACTTCTTCCACATCTCCCTATATACATGTGCCTTGCCTCCATCTTCAAATTGTTCTGCAGTAGAGTTATTTATTGCTGTACAATAAATCACCCCGAAACTTAAGTGTGTTAAAAACAACTCATTTGCTCATGATTCTGTAATTAAAGGTAGGCTCTTGGACATTTCGTCTGGTCTCTCTCATGTGGCTACAGTCACCTGGCAACTTCAGTGGGGCTGGATGGCCCCTAATAGCCCCTCTCAAATGTCTGGCGGTCAGCTGACGCTATCACAGCAGCAGCCTCCCAGAAGGGCACGCCCAAGATATAGGCACTTGTCCAGCTTATGATGTTCCACTGGCTGAGACAAGGCTTGTGACCCAGGCTGGAGTCAGTGGACACAAGGAGATGTGATTCACTGGGGACCATTAATGTGCAGTCTACCACCTATTAATAGCCCGAACTTGTATTTTTGAAGTCTGTATTTCCTACCCTAGCTTGTAAACTTACATAAGGTAACATTTCAGTTTTTGCTTAACAGTATCTATGTCCTGCCATGCAAGGGGTTAGGATATAAGAAACTATTTGTGATGATAGAGGTAGGCATCTGTACTTCCCCGAGAGTGATCAGGAGAGAACATTGCCTCTACCCTCCTGATTCTTTTACCTCTAAGTGTTCTTTTTTCAGATTCCTTTGTTGAGTCTTCTTCCTGAAGATTCTGGCCATTTTTTAAAATTGGATGAATCTCTTTGCAACATTATCAATTCCTACAGTTGCAGCTCTTCCTAAAGCTTTAATTAGTATCTCTTTGCAGATTTACTTCTAAATATTTTTGGTCTCAGAACCACATTTCTAACTGCATGTTAGACATTTCCACATGAATAATCTGCACACCCAAAATAATTCATCTTCTATATACCCTAAAATTACTTCTCTTTCTGTATTTCCTATTTTTGGTATTGGCTTCACTGTTCTCTTCTCAAGGGCTCAAAACCTTTTGCACATTCTTAGCCCCTCTTCCCCCCACTCCTATGCCCTTCCCCTCCTGTGTGCCCCAGCTCATTGCCTGGGGCCTGTCCTGTGATTCCTGGCCTCCAGGCTTTGTTCTTGCTCCAAATTACATTCCACAGAGTAAGGAGCTATCTCCTTAATGTGTCCTCATCTTGTAACCCCCTAGTTCAAACCCTAGCAGGACTACTTCCCACCCACAGAGCAGAAACCAGCCTTCTCTACTTGACCAGTAAGTCCCATGAAGTTTGTCCTATGAAGTTCATCACTGTCATTTCCCATGTTAGTGACATATTCTCTTCTCCAAACAAGAATTCTTTCCCTCCTTCAAGAGCTCTCTTCAGTTGCTCCTCAGACAAACTCAACAAATAATGATCTTTTCCTTCTTGATGTTATCACAGCATTTTATCTGCTAGCACTTTTTTAAAAAAAATTGATAGACTTTATATTTTAGAGAAGTTTTAGGTTTAGAACAAAACTGAGGGAAAACTACAGAGTTCCTACATATCCCCTCTGCCCAACCCAGCCTCTCCCCACATCAACATCCTGAACCAGAAGGGACTTTTGTTATAATCATTGAATCAACATTGAACACCTTATTATCAACTAGAGTCCATAGCTTACATTAGGGTTCACTCTTTGTTATACATTATGGGCTTAGAAAATGTGTAATAACATATATCTGCTATCACAGCATCATACAGAATATTTTCACTGCCCCCAAGTCACCTGTACTCCATTTATTCATCCCTCTCCCCCACCCAGAGCTGCTAGCACATTGTACTCATCTTACATGTCTGTTTCCATCACTTGGTTTTGAACACCTCTCATCTTAGTCTTTCTTCACTACATGGATCTCTAAAAAAATATGGATACATAGATTACATCTTTTAAAATCTCTATTAAAGAGCAGTAACTATCTCCTATGGATGGCCTAGTTTTTCCACAAATTGGAAATTTTGAGGACACACACACCACCAAGGTCAGAGGTTGCTTTTGTTAGAGAGCAATGGAACTTGGCAGTTCAGGGAGACATTTTTCAGCTTAGGTCAGTGGTATTTGGTGAAATTAGAGGTGAGTTTTGCTATTTAATAGTTGTGTGTGCTCCTTCCTGATGTATAGATGTTAAAAACCTATGCTTCCTAAAAAAAAACTCCACTCTGCTAAATTGAGAATCAGAGACACACAGAATTGGGCCTTGGAAAAAATGTTTCAGTGAATCTTTCTTTAAAGCAATCTCCTTTTATAGTGTGAATAACCAGATCTTAATTAGTTTCTTGAAATTGGACTTTTAAAGATGCTATTGAATTAAAATAAGCAAATAAATACCAAAACAGGTTAGCAGTAATGTATGCAGGACATGATTCTACTGCAAAGAGCTAAACAAAAAAGTATGCAGACTTCTCAAGTTGTTTGAACAGCATTACCAGCAAGTGTCTAAATGTCCTCAAAATCTGCAGACACCAAGAGAATGAATGTAAACAGTGAACAGTAAGGACTATAGGAAAGGAAGGTACTGCACCAGAGAAGACATTACAGTTTCTCATAACAAAAGGTGGGAGCTATAGTTGTCTTAGATTTGCTAATGGCAATGAGGGGAAACAGGCAATGCCACTTTCAGAGCAAAATCCTGTTTTGGTTGAGTTTTCTTCTCCCCACTCTCATCTTCTCTGGCCGAGTTCTTTGGTCTGCGCTCTAACTGAGGACAGACATTGTACAGGTGCTCAGGTTGCACAGACTCCACGGAATGTCAGCTGTGTTTCTCCCCTTAGTCACAGGCTCATCATGGCTGTAAGCCTAATAATCATATTTTGATATAAACACATTTTGTTTTAAATGAAAATCAGTAAAGATTTACTAAGGGTCTAGTCTGGAGCAGCACTCTGGGGATATTGATGACAGTGACAGTAAGGCATGCTAATCAAGTGCCAGACATGGTTATAGACTTAGGCTGTCCTCACAGCGACCTCAGGGCACTTGGGCTCAAAATCTGGCTCACACTGCATTTGAGATGCCTTGAAAAGACTTCCACTCCCTTCGTCTGCCTGTGGACTTTTCACTTCCTTATGTCCAGTGGCCCCCATGGACTTGAGCAAACAAAACTATACTCGTGTGTTTCATATTTGTTGTCTCCATTTCTCAATAATCAATTTTATGAAGTGTTTTTAGAGCATAAAATTATGAATAGCTTTTGGGTGTGGCATTAAGGAATGACAGTAGAGTGCAGGAGGAATCGGCACCCACCATGTCTCTGACCCCTTCCTTTTCAGCATCTTGGCCGTGTCCCTCTCCCCGACCACCACCTTGAATCTTCTTCCTTTTTACCCTTCGCACCAGGCTCCAAAGAGACCCAGCCTATGCTGAGCTGATGAGGATAACATTATTTTCCCCTCTCTTTGTCTACTAAAAAAGAGAGGGAAACATAGTAGTGAGGCATAGTTGGAATTTTTTCAGGAGGAATTTTTGTTGAGCATGTCTGGACAAAATTAAAAGAGCAAAAACTTGGGTACACTTAGAGTGGACAAAGCGTATTTTACACAGAGGCTTTGTGTTTGTTTTGTTTTGTTTCCCTCTGCCCCTGAAGCAGTTTTCCTCTGGTTACTTTAAGTAATTGAACAGTGTTTTCTTTCTTTTTAAAACTTATGCCATTTTTTAATTTATTTATGTGTATATAAGACAAGGCATTTGAGTGCCATGGCTGGGAGCCCAGGTTCTAGAGTTGCACCAACTAGGTGTTCAGAATCAGACCGAATTTTGGAGAGCTGAAGCCTCTCACTTAGCTGCTCCTAGCTTCACTGTCCTTACCGGTAAAGGGGTAGGGGAGTACAGTGGTCCTGTCTCCGTCACACCGTTGTTAAGATGATGACATAAAGACTGTAAAGCAATGAGCAGATACCTGACACATGGGGAACCCTAAAGAAATGTTAGCCTTGAGGAAGGATATGGTGTTCTTGTTAATTTTTAGAACTGATGAATGCTGAGGATGAAAAGATGTGGTACAAATAAAAAACCAAAGAATATATAACAAAAATTAAAACTCAACTACTTACTAAAAGTCGGGCTTCTTTTTTTTCCCCTCTAAAACTTGCCAAGGTAAGAGAGTCAAGAATGTTTGATGTCCTATTCCTCTTACCTTTTTTTCTATAATTTTTATTTTTTTAAATAAGCCTCAAGGATTTATTTATTCATTTATTCATTCAACTCTGAGCCAGGCACTGAGCTAGCTGCCTGGGATGTAAGTGCATATTTTACCCCTGAGGAACTTGCTTCTTGTTCATCAGGTAAAACAGATGATACTCTTATCCCAATGGGGTATAAGAGAAATATTCCAGTTAATAAGATGCATATGTGGCATAAGAACTGCAAATTGATGTAAAACCAAGCTGTTCATTTCAATAAACAGATGCAGATTATTAGGGAGAGAAGCAAAGGTGGAGGTACTAGACTAAAAACTAAAAAATCAGTATTAATGATTTTTTTTTGCTTTTCATTTTGAGATAATTTCAGACACATAAAAATGTTGCAAAAAATGCTACAAAGAATTTCCATATACCCTTCCTCCATATGTTAACATCTTACACATAATCAAGAGTAGTACCAGTGATGAAATCAGAAAATTAACACTGATACAGTATTGTTATATAAACAATAGCTCTTATTCACATTTGCCCAGTTGTCTCATTTTTGTTTCCTTTCTGGTCCAGGATCACATGTTGTGTTTGGTTGTCATGTCTCCTTTGTTTTCTTTAATCTGGACTAGCTTCTCCACCTGTGTGTATCTCTCTGGATCTTTACACTTCTGATGAAGAATACAGACTAGTGATGTTGTAGAATGCTCTCAATTAGGGCTTATTTCCAATGATCTGGTTCCGATTATTCATTTTTCATGAGAGTACTAGATTATTGATTCTGTGTTCATTTCAGTGCATCATATCAGAAAACACATGATGTTGATTTTATCTTACTACTAATGACAACTCTGTTCTCTTGGCTATAGTGGTATCAACTTTCTACACTGTAAAATTACCATTTTTTCCTTTGTTCTTAAGAAATATTTTATGGGGAGATACTTGGAGACTATGTAAGCATCCTGTTTCTCACCATACATTTTCTCATTAATTTTAGCATTCATTGATGATTCTTACCTGAAGCAGTTATTACTGTAGTATTTGCCCACTGGTGATTTTTAAATTTCATCTACCCATATTATTTGGAATTTTACTGTAAAGAATAGCTTCTCATCTGTCTGTCTATGCATGAATTCATAGATTTTTATTGTATGGGTTACCATCTATTATCATTCTTTCTTTTACAAAAAAAGGTTTATGATTATTTGGAAGAGGATTATTACTAAAGCAAATAAGCTTTTTAGTGACTGGCAATACCAAGTGCAAGTGCATGTCATTGGTGTAATGGTGTCCTGTGGTCTTACTGCGCTGCTTGCTGGGCAGCCTATTGACTTGGCTCCTGACCTATGGGTGTTGTCGTCTTGGTTCCTGCCAACCCCCCTCACCTCTGTCTCCATCTTACTTTTTACTCTTACAACCAATCAATCAATCAGTCAGTCAACACATACATACATACATACATAGAAATAACTGATGCGTTAAACTGCCTGAGTCTGCTAACTTAATTGGGATGGATGACAAAGGTAGGTAAGAGGACTCTGAACTCAGATACATTGCAGTAATTGAGACATAAGGAGTCAGACCTAAAATTTGCACTTCTGTCTGAGCTTTAGGTGGGTATTGTGGTTCTTTAAACCAGAACTTCTGTAATATGAGATGTGTTGGGTTGTTTTTTTTTGTTTGTTTTTTGTTTTTGCTATTGTATGGCTTATTGCAATGTTTTACTGATAATCATACACTTGGCCATGTCTAAAAACAACACTAGGGTTATTGCTGTGAAGTGAGCAAGTACAACAGTTCTAGAACTGCTGGCTTAGTGGACTCACATTTACAAGGTAAAACAGTTTCCATTGTCAAATCTCCATTTCATATGTTATAAAGATCATTTCTATCCAGTGATATTTTTATTTTGTAATTCTGTATTTTAATATCTAAGTAGCAACATACATTATCTTCTGAATAGCACCAAAGTGGAGCATTTGAAACGGTCTTTAGAACATCACAATATATAGTAAACACCGTCAGGGCTCTTAATTTTAGTATCCTGCATCAAAGGAATAGAGGAAAGAGGAAAAAACACATAGTTAAACTCTTATCCTAACAATTGGGGCACTGTAAATCATCATTAAATTAGCAATTTGGGTCAAGGAGATGGCATGGTGTCATTAACAGCTTCATGTTAAACAAAAAGGCCGCCTATCCTACATGCTCTATTCATGTGGCCTGTGGTTGGAGACCTACCTTAGGAGGCAAGCTTTTTTAGTCAGATGGGCCCTGCTTACCAATTGCAGAGTATAGCATACACAGTCTAATCAACTGAAGAGTCTTTCTTAGTCTATTTGGGCAGCCATATCAAAATACCGCAGCCTGGGTGACTTACAAACAACAGAAATTTATTTTTCACACTTCTAGAGGCCGGCAAGGCCAAGATCAAGGCACCAGAACGGTCATGTTTTGGTGAAGGCCCTCTTCCTGGTTCATAGATGGTGCATACTCTCTGTGTCCTCATGTGGTGGAAGGGTCTAGGGGTCTCTCTGGGGTCTCTTAGAAGGTACTGACCCCATTCATGAGGCTCCACCCTCATGACCTAAGCACCCCCTAAAGACCTTACCATTTAATACCACCATCTTTGGGGGTTAAGATTTCAACATATGAATTTCGGGGGATATAAATTTGCATACTATAGCAACAGCTAATACCCCTTCCTTTTTTTCCCCATCATTTAGTGAAAGTAAAATGTCTTTTTTCTTAATCCCTAAAAGAAATCTTTTAGGAAGGAAGGTTAAATTCCCCCCTGTGGAATGTAACACATCTATTGCCATCATAATTACAAGCCCTGTCACCTTTGTTATCAAGTAGTACTTTCCATAATAAGTGTGTTCCTTCTATAGTGTTTAAAAAATAGAAAACTAGTGAGATTGGGTTAACAAATCAACAAATTAGGAAAATGACATTTCCTGCAGCTAGAGGATTAGGCCTGTCTCCTCAGTGAAAATGGTAAACCACCTGACATTTTACATTTGGATATGTTATTTTTGTTTTAAATTTGTCTTTAGTGTTGTGTATAAATTATCTAAAAGTCACTCTTGCTTTTTGAAATATAAAATGTTTTTCTAAAAGGACAGCCCATTTGATTAACTCAGTTGATATATTGCTTTCCTTGAAATAAACATTGTCATCCCCCTCTAGCTCACTGTGCCTGCTGAGATGTTACTGCCCTTGTCTTGAGTAATTACATATTTAGGGAGCTCTTGATGCATCCACATTTTTGAAGAATGCAAGCAGGTAAACATTTAACCACATGTAAGTAAAATATTAAGTAAAACATGCTTATAATAGCTGGTTTCTCTTTTTTTTCCTTTTATTATCAGGCTTTCAATAGTGCTTGTTTAGAGATGGTGAGTTTAAAGGTGTTTATACATTAAAACTGAATGCATCCTTAAGCATATTGGCCTAAGTCTCTAATAAATGTTCTGTTCTGTTTGATTGGCTGTCAGTGAATTATGTGGGAGTGAGAGGAACTTGTTTATTGGTGGTGGTGGTGGTGTTTTTAGTATACAGTATCACTTAACAGCATTTAGGTTACTATTTTTTTTCTGTGATATTGGGGCCTTTGGTTGATGAAAGAGATGCATTTATATTATGAAGATAATTTCAATAATGGGTATGAACATTCTTAGTAAGTTTAAGATGGCATGCAAAGGTACAAAAACAAATAGTATCTTCCTCAACTTGTAGAACTAGATAGTGTTTGGAAAATATTTTATTTCACTGATTTTATACCAATAAAATAATCTTTTAGTAAGTCATCTTGCATTCTATCAGTCCAAACCTTGGCAACTTGGTAAACAGAAATTTAATAATTGGCATTGTAGTTTTTGGTTTTCAGAGAGATGGATATGAATATCAGGATTTGTCATAGCTAGATGTAATAATAAAGTCATTTTTAAAGTTTACACATGAAGGATTTAATTTAAAAAATTTTAAAGTATATTTTATTGATTATGCTATTACAGTTTTCCCATTTTTTTCTCCCCTTTACTCCCCTCTTCCCTGTACCCACCCCCCTACCGTCATTCCCCCACCTTACTTCATGTCCATGGGTCATACATACAAGTTTTTTGGCCTCTCCATTTTCCAAACTATTCTTAAACTCTCCCTGTCTATTTTCTACAATTTGTTCAACAAATATATCATGTAGAGTTGGTCCCTAGGGTGGGCAAGAATGTACAAAGATGAGTAAAAGCTAGTTCCCACTTCCTTTAACTGCTTATAATCTAGGAGGAAAAAAAAGACAACTATAGGCAAACTTTTCTTTCATGTGCGAAATTTTGTGTTATCTTGCCATTATAGCAAGTGCTTATATTTTCATATTATCCTGTCTTTAGATAAGGAATCAGTAGGGTTCTCAAATCATTGCTATCACTGAGTATCATGGGGATTCTTAAATTCAACAATAAAAGGCTCTACACATAGGCAAAAAACCCTGTGTGGTTAAATGGCAGCAGTGAAATCATAACTTGCCATATATCAAAGCAAGGTTTTAAGTGGCTTTTCGTATCTTTCTTATCTTTCTTTAAATATTAGACTTTGGTATAACAAATGTAGCCAAGAAGCAATTGATTGATTGATGTTTCTCTTTCACATCAATGTTTCTCTCCTTCTCTTTCTCCCTCCCTCCTCTTCTCTCTAAAATCACTGAGCTTGTCCTCAGATGAGGATTAAAAAAATAATAATAAAAAATAAAACAGAAGGCATTCCTGGGAATGTTTGAAATGTAGCAAACCTAAGTCTTGGTTTGCTAATGTGGGACTTATTGTAGCAAAAGTGACTCCATTTTGGGCAGGTTGGTTGTTAACACAATGAAACAAGAAAATTGTGATTTTCCTCTTCTAGGATTTAAAAAGTTGTGATTTCCATGGAATTCCATACAGCAATCCCTTGGTTTTACTGTAAACATGTTTAGAGTTAGAAAAAATAAATTATCAGTAATTAACTTATTCAGAGTTGCCAAAACATGAATTTGGAGTTATCTAAATCACATTTCTAACTGCATGTTGACTGATAAGCTTTGTTAGGTTCTTTAAAATCATGTTTTCCAAAGGCAAGCATACTTAAGACTCTGAACCTTTAGCCTTTAAGATCAAAGAGGAAAATACATCTGAATGCACAATTGACTCCTGAGAAAAGACATTCATGAGAAAATGTTAAAGAAATTATGCCCTGTTTAAGTTCTGCATCACAATACCTCAGACATGGCCTTAGGGGACCATTTAGAGTAGCCCTGTGTTGTTCCTGGACATATAGTATTTGTAGTGCTGGGGCAGGGAGCAGATCAAATGCTCACCTGCAGTCTGGTCTTTATCTTAATGAAAGCTTAGCCTCAAATGATTCAGAAGGAAGAAAGTTGAAATATAAAGATGAAAGAAAAAAAATTGAATCTTTTATAAGAGCTGAGAGTACAGTTCCTTGTCCAACCTTCTAAAAGTTTCCACATTTAAAATCCAGTGAGGAATGCCTCAATTAAATCTGGTGTGTGGCATCCTTAATTCATGCTCGTAGCATACAGAAGATGAAAAATTAATGGCAGTTGATCTAATTAGGAATTAAGATAATCTGTTATTCTCTGGGTTTTTTTGCTTATCTATTTTTAGAGTTGGTAGAATACATAGATAGAATGTAGTGGGAGGAGGTGGGGAAAGGAGAGATTTATGCAAAACTCATGTGATCGCAAGTGCTGTTTTTCCTAAAATAATGAAACGAGTAGAATTTTTGTTCTTTTTACAGTTTGTGAATTAGGAGTATTTGTGGGTAGGAGATATATATTATACTTTGTGTGACACCTTAAAAATTTGTGAACCATGAAATGGTGACAGGTTGTTTCTTTCACTCAGTTAAAAAAAGTGCTTGTTATTTTTATTATTTGTAAAATACCTCAATACATTTATTTGTTAGTATATACCCATCTAAGGAAAGGGTTAAAAATATCCTATTTTCAGCCAATGAAAAGCAATGAACCAATACTTTTTTTAAAAAAGATTTTATTTACTTATTTTTAGAGAGAGGGGAAGGGAAGGAGAAAGAGGGATAAAAGCATCAATGTGTGGTTGTCTTTCGTGCGCCTCCAACTAGAGACCTGGCCTGCAACCCTGGCATGTGCCCTGACTGGGAATCAAACTGGCGACCCTTTGGTTCACAGGTCAGCACTAATCCACTGAGCCACACCAGCGAGGGCTAATGATTATTTTTTAAACCACATCCCTCTACTTTACATTAAAACATGAATTAAATTCAAATCTGTATGAAAAAGTGATTTTCTGTATTTCAATATGATAGAAGTGTTAGTATCCTAAAACCTAAGCTAAAATCTAAATTGAGCTTATCCTCAACTTTCGGAAACATTTTCAGTGACAAAAGAAAATTATGTGAGAAATGTAATCTGGTATGTCTTAGAAACAATCTTCTCTTGTTCTGAATAAAATAGCTTTGGACTATTGTTTGCTCAACAATAACTTCTTTTTTAGACAAAACGAGTTGTCTGTTGGCTTTCACTTATTAGAAAAATGCACTTATACATGCTTGAAATAGTCTTTTAGGCTGAAGAATGTATCTCACCAGGAAAACGTGACTAATTCAGCATATTGGATAGAGAAGCTCAGGGTTCAGAAGCAAGTTGCTGTGAAGCTTTGTAATAGAATTTATTTTAGAAATGGGGGTGAGTAGAAATTAACTTAGAAGATTGCGATGCAGATATTTAGATGCCAAAGGTGCTGTTAATTTTTCAATCATGACATAAATATATATCCCAAACTTTCAAAGTTTTGCAAACTCCTTGCATGCTTTACCTGTGATTATCAGGGATGTCCTCCCACAAACCCATAGAGGAGGCTCAGCTGGACCCCTTCTTCCTCATAAGATACAGGGCCACTGGGTTGGCCGTAATGTCATCTATTTTGATGGGGCACCATGACCAGGACTTTAGTAGGGTCCAGTGTCAGAAATGTGCAGTAGGTTGACACAAGCACATAGGGCTTACCATGGAGGAATCTAATTCTACCTTTTCTTCTCATGATCTAAAGGAGGCCATTAACCCTCTCTGTTGAGTTATTTCACTGTATTTCTTATCTATTCAAAGAGAATAATTCTACATCATCATTATGAGGGAAAAGCAGCTAGTAAATATGGAAGTTTTTTTTGGACTGTTTTAAAATATATTCCTATGGCTGTGTGAATGCTGGGTAGTATGTCTGCCTCTGGCCAACATGGATATAATAGGATTGAGTTTCTTTCTCATTGGTGCATTTCTAAATGCTGAGAGCATGCAGAGCATTCTGCCAAAAATACCTGGGGACCGTTCTCCAAAACACAAAGCCAAACATCCTATTCTCCACTGCAGGGCTAATAGATGGGTAAAGATAGTGTATTATTTTGAAAAATCCTCTATAGAACAATAGACCCCAAATATTTTTGATCACACATACATTAATATTGTAAATGTTACATATTAATGTTATATACATTTTATAGCATATGCAAAAACTAAAAATTATAAGATTAAATTTTAAAAAATAATTTTAACACTATAAAAACCTCTTGCCTTCATTAAAATGATTTTGTATTTTTTAGTGAGAAGAGTATAATTAATTTGTGGAGTTTTTTTGAAGCTTACCTGTAAGGTTTTATATTTTTTGATTCTTGGTTTTAATGACTTCTGTTGTTGAAAAATTCTCACAAAGATGTAAGAATACATAATATTCTCATAAATACAAATGGAAGAACTGTCTCACCAGCCTAATAATCTTACTCCTTGTCTCAGCCCATCACGCCAGTTTTAGTTCACTTGATGAAGCTTTTTAGTTGACTTTCAGCTATTAAATTTCATTTTCTCTGAAAACTTCTAAACTATTGGAAGGTATTGTTGTTTTTGGAGTTTTAACAAGTGGGTTCAAAACCCATTAACAAATGGACTCAAAACTCTCTGGCAAGATTTCTAATAAACTAGAATATTCTATTTCCAAGTTTTCGAGTGTGTGGATATTAAGAGTTTCCATAGGTGACACAGTTACATTGTTTTTGGCCACAAGATCACAAAACAGTGGAAACATTTCCAAACATCTGTTTTTTAGAATCCCGTCTTTTCAAAACTTTAATTTCTCTTGAAAAGCAGTTATTTTCTTGGTCGATGCTGAGTCTCACCTTTACTTTGTAAGGAAGCTTAAAGTGCGTGGATTTTTTTGCTGCTAAAGAGCACACTACTGACAGGCACCTCTGACCCCTGCCTGCAAAGGTCCACAGATTTGGAACACTTGTCCTTTTGCAAAGGAAAAGTAAATGACTCATCTTTTAAATTCCACAACTTTGTAAAGTACTCGAGCTCTGCTTGAGCTCTGCTTCCCTGTCAACCACATAGGGTGGTTCTTTGTTTTTTGTTTTTCAAATTTGTTTTTAATTCTTCTAGTTGACATACAACCTACACTATTATATTCGTTTCATGTATATAACATAGTGGTTCAGCATTTACATACCTTACAAAGTGATCACCACGAAAGTCTAGTAACCATCTGTCACTTTAAAAAATTATTATGATATTATTGACTCTATTCTATATGCTTACATTACATCCCATGACTTATTTTGTAACTGGAAGTTTGTACTTAATTCCCTTTCCCTTTTGTGCCCAACCCCCCACCAGAAGCAGAAAAAAATGTCACTTAAATGCAAGTGTAAAGCAAATTTCCCAGGCTGTGCAACTTGTTCTAAACCTTGAGTCTTCAAACATTGACCAGCATTTTCAGTGTATCTGCAACTAATATCTCAAGGCACAGCACACACTTAGAAAAGTTCATTTATATCAGTTAGCCAAAATGGATGGGAGCCCACATTTTAAATAGTCTTCTCAATAACTTAATTGTTTTTGAACGGTTCTTGTCTTTTTTTATCAAATCACCAATGCTTTGACCTCATAACATGGTCAGTAGAGAGAACACACCAGGAGCTCAGCTCTCTGTGAGCTCTGCCGTATTCGTGTTAACTGGCACTTGTGTTTTTAGTATTAGCTTCAGTCAGTGGTTCTTTTTCAGGCATCCTTTGAAACAGGTGTCTGTTTTGTGAGGGTTAATTAAAACCAGATGTTAAAACCAGATGGTATGTTCTGTAAATCCACTCAGTGGGGCACATGTAAGCTGCAATCCATTGCAGTTCACTGGATGTGGACAAATGCATGGTGTTTCCACTGCCAAGCTCCTCCAGGTTGTGGGGTTCCTAGTATTTCTTCAGGTTATCTCCCTTACAGTGTGTAGCTCATGACTTTGACGTATGGACTGATGAGGCCATATGCCAACCTGTTCCTCCAGCTTTTATGTACTTTGTGTAAGCTTCATATACAAATATATGAATGTATAATTTTTCTCTAAAACATAAATGGGAGCATATTGGACACATCTTACTTTTTTCACTTCATACTATTTCCTTCTATATTAGTACACAAATATATGTAATGTTAATTTCACCTGGTCTTTACCCCTATATTTCTAGGTAATAGGCTTATACTGTTGTTTATAAATGTCAGTTGCAGTATTATTTCTGGACTTTCTGCCATGGTAGATGATGCTATAGCTCCCCCACTCCTTTTCATTTTTCTTCTTATTACTCCTGTTGGTTAAATAATGCACAGCTCTTGGTTAAAGTAACAGTGTTGACCTTACTATGTCTTAGTGATCTTGAGTACTTTATTCAATACTGAATTTGATAATTTAGTGTTGTGTGATGTTAAATATCACTGAACAAATGCTAGATTTCTTTCAATACTTCTCTTTTGTATTAGGGACTTTTCTTGCGTGTCTAGTCATTCATTGCTGCCCATTCAAATTTCAGAATGAGATGCCAGAAAACAGACTGCAAGTTCTGGGAACTTGGAGTGGCAATGCTTGTTGACCCAGTGAGCTTTTAAGTGTGGGTGGTTGGGGAGTGGGCAAGCTTCTCTGTTGTTGCCCACTAGTGTAGTTTTTCGAGGGCCTTTTCTCCTGAGAGGAATCTTCCAGCAGAGGGGAGTGGCCACAGGTGTGACTGCAGCAGAGCAGAGAGCAGGTACTGAGGTCCCCAAGGTGAGAGTGGAGATTTCCACACCTCCTGTGCCCCAGGCTGGTCCCTGGTCCTTTTCTGTGCCTCTTGAGTTCAGTTCTCTAAAGAATCAATTCCCTGTCTTCTGTGGGTGCAGTGGCTGGCAACAGGCAACATACTTCCTGCTACCTGAGCTCCAGGTGCTTATTCTGCATCCGGGAGAGCAAAGTGGCCACAGGCATTTAGGTGGCTACTTTCTCTCCTTATATCAGTTAACAATCCTCTATTTTTTTTCTCTTTTAAAAATTCTTTGAAATTTCTCCCTTTTATTGTCTGCTTGCCTTTTTTTTTTTTTGCCACTTTTTTTTCATCTCTAACTTCTTTTATTGTCATTTTAGCAGGGTTTCTGGAATGGAAGGAGACAAAAACACATGATCCAGTCATCACCTAAAATGGGTATCCAGGAAAGCTACTGCGTACTGGAAACCGTCTTCATATTGTTCTTTCTTGTGCAGTAGAACAAGCTGCCCCCCTGCCCTCTTCATGGAAAATAAATTCAAACCCTAACCAAATCAGGAATTCAGTGCTTCCCTTTTGGAATCTAAAAATAAGTCTCAACTATGAAGTTTACTGAAGAAATCTTTTTTTTTTTAAGTACTGAGATACATGTGCCCAACCCCTTCTCCTCCTTCTCTGTCATGTTGTGGATTTTGTTGGTCATGTGTGAATGGTTGGTTTTCTAAGTGCATGGCTGTCTCTCATTGCTTTTTCAGCAGATGTGATTTTTGTCTGGGTGTGTCAATGAGACAGCTGTTTTATGTACCAGCTCCTCCTCATCTTCTCCATAGCCAGCCAGGCCCACTCTCAGAGGGGTGTGGGAGCTTGGACCTTTTGCTAGAATTGCTGTCAGCCTGACATCTTCCAGTGCCTTCTGGGAACTTCTCTTTCACAGTCCACTTGGGGCACTGCACTTTCAGGGTGTCCTCATCACTGGATGAATTTGCAGAAAGATATCAGGAAGTCTTGAATTATTTTGGCATGTTCGCTATCTGAATATCAAAAGTAAAATATATTCATTTGAAACTTTCAAGATCAGTTTCTTATACTGCCGTGTCAATGCTAGCTTTCATGGCCCCCACCCCCATTTGAATAAAGTTTATATTCATTCAGCCCCCACTAAGTATTTGAGTATTTGGATGTCTTCAATTGCAAGTGTCAGAAACCTAACTTCCAGTAAGTCTAAAGGGTTGTTTGGTTTGTGTATCTGCAGAGGATGGCTGGAGATAGGCTGGCCTCAGGAGCCACTGGGTCCAGAGACTCAAATGATGTCATCTCCACCGTGTCTCTTGTCTCTCTTATCCTGACTTTCCATATGTCTGACTTTCCATATTCCTGAAACCCTGGAATGAGGGGACAGGCTGAAGACATGGTTACATGCAGCTGCAGACATACCCTCTCAGTTTAGCATCTCTTCTATGTCTATATGTTGATATCAAAACAAAGGACCACAATCATGCAGCATCCTTGATTGTAATATTGGAGCTGTGGCTTCTTATCTATCTTTGTGCAAGCCCTCCCACACCCATATAAAGAAAACACTTCATGAGGTCATCTGTTTCTTCTAAAATTAAGAGAACTCTGTGGAAAGTTGTTTTGTGATTCATTGGTATTTGTGAGACCACCTCCCATGGGCCAGGCACTGGAGCCCAGTGGTGGCTGAAACCCTGGAATGAGCAAAGTCATCCAGGCCAAAGTTCTTAGGTGGGACCTGTGCCCAGCTAGAGGGTGAATTCCCACTGCTGCTCAGCACCAGATGAGTGATACCAGGCTGAATGCCAGATCATCCCGTTGTTTTCAAAGAAGCCAGAATCTAAATCTGTATGTAAATTTTCCCAAGGCTGAAAAAAATTGGTAATTAATTCAAGCATTTTCTAAATCACTGTCTGGGCCAAAACAGTACATCACTTGCCTTTTCTTCTCAAACTCATTTGAAAAAGTATAAAACAAGATCAAGAAAGCTGGAGCAATGTTTTCAAGGTTAGGCAGTGATGGAGTGGCAGGACCAGGTTCTGTAATAAGTCTTCTGACTCCAAGCCTGTGGGTCTTAGGAATGGGCCACAATCACATTGTAAGATACTGTTTTCATAGGCAAAAATTTTCTTGAATTTTTAAAAGCCTGTCTTACCACTGTTATATAACCTGTGAAATTTTGGCCTTGTATCAAGTTTCATATCAGACTTTTTGGTTCATGAAAGGTAAAATTTTAACATGAGGTTGGCAGAGGGCCAGCCTGTGAGGAACACCCACCAGAAGTCTGATTGAGTTTGCAGATACCATGTTGACAGATGGTCTATGGTAGGGTGTGTCTGTGTCATAAATTAAAGTAAGATTCTAAGAAAGAGTTTAAAAATATATTTCTGATGGCATTTTAATTTTAGCCAAGTAGCCATTAATCAAAAGACTGACTTAATGATTCTTGTTCTACAGAAAAATCCCCTTGAGTGTAATAATTTGGGCTTTTTCATTTAATAGGTGCTGGAATGACAAACCTCTGTGCCTTGCTTTGCTATCAGGACAGCTTTGTTTGGCTCATTAAAATAAAGCATTTATTGTCTACACATTTGAAGATAACTCACAGTTCAAAAGAAGGCTTTAATTAAAATATACTTGCATCTTTGATTTTTGTGTTATCTTCAGATACAAAGGTATTAACTTAAAAAATAGTCTTAGAAAATGATTGGTAATGGAGCAGTTGTAGAATTGAGCTTTTGGCTGAAGACGAATAAAAACACATTTCACAATATTTTCACCTGCCCACTTTCCTACCTCTTTCTGCCTGCCCCTCTGAAACCACAGAACTTTCAAATTGCTCTTCAATTTGCTGTCTCAGTTGTAATGAGAGCCTTACCATTCCAAGTGCAGGCCCATGATTGAGTCATAGTGAGCCTTGACTTTTTAAAATTATTTCAGCCTATATTCATTACAAGATTATAAATTTCCAAGTGAGAGCAAGTTAATTTTTTAAAAACATGGAATAAGAAATTGCAAATAGGTATCAAATACAATTTTTCTTTTAAAAATTAGATAATCTTTCTCACTACCTCCACTGCTTCAAAACTTGATATGAAAATCAGTAGGAAAAAGTAGGAGAAACTGGTGCCTTTATGATATTCTTTGTTCTAAGGGCATTATAGTTTTTACGGCAATATAAAATACGAACTTTGGTATGTAAATCAGTGGTGTTATCCCCATTTAACAAACAATAGTATTACAAGAATTTTTTAGACTTCCGCTCCAAGGTATTTGGAATGCAGTGGTTATAGATATTGCACCCAATTTGTACAATTTTGTGTACACCAGCAGTCTACCTAATTTGTTAAAGTTTCTTATAATGACCCTTAAAGTTTTTTGTCTGTTTCCCTGCTCCTCCTCCAGCTCCCACTCCCCACCCTCTCCAGAAATAATGCAGATGTCTCTGGAGAAGACCAGAGAGGAGGACATGTACAATCTTAACTCTAGTTTCTTGGTCACAGTATGGAAAATATTTTCTTAGAAATGCACCTGAGGTCATTTTGTATACCTCTGGGGAGCATCAGTGGAAGGTTTAATTCACATTTAAATGGCCCCTGCTGTTTGTGCAAAGGCGACAGAAGGTGTCAGAATTTCTAGCTGTGATTCCTTTCAGGAGCTCTGGAATACCCTCAACCCTTATCTCCTACTAGTAATTTTAGATTTCTAGTTATTCACTTCCTAAAGCCAATGAACTCAAGAGCAGAAATGTTCAAAGTAAGCTAGGCCGTGGAAATCCTCCTGTGCTTATCTGCTTATCAACCATTGAGTCCACAAAGGAATTTTGCTTTTTAGGATGAATCCAGTAAGTGAAATGTATCTATTTTCAGACACTGGGATACAGAGGAAGAAAAAGGTTTTTAACATTAATGGTGAATTTATATCACTTGTTTATTGTAAACTCAGCATCCTTTTTCAGAAGCCAGAAGCAATTGAAAACTTGTAAAGTCTGGGGAATCTAGTATGACATATTTATTACTTGATTTCCCTAAGAAATTAATTAAAGTTAAAGTAATACCCAAAATAATAGTCGTGTCAAGTTAGGCTTTACAATTTTTTCCTCATTGTGTCCTTATTGGTCATGAGTCCTTGGTGCTTATCTTGCCCAGATCTATCATTTTACAGTCCACCTACTTTTCAAAAATCATTGAATTGTGGTTTAAAATATATACTTATATATTTAAGTGGTAGAAATGTTGTTTGGGAGATACAGTAAGCCCTCTTCAGTCTGCATCTTGAGATTTTTGAGGAGGGATAAATGGGCCTTTCAAGATTAGTCCCGCTCTTGCCATCTTCCATCTCGTCCCAACCCCAGGTGTACAAGGTGCCAGGAAACCACTTCCTCCTGTCCACTCTCATTCAGCCTCTGTACCCAGCATCGCACCCTGCTGGATGCCTCCTGTTTCATCTCCCTATGGCATAATTTGTAGTGTATTGTCTATTCTAATTAGATTAAGTATCTCAGTGTCTACTACATTTGAGAAGTTGTTTTTTTTGCCGGGGGTGGGCGGGGGGGTCCTTTTTGTGTATGCTTGGCTGAATGAAAACCAGTTGCTAATTATGTGTTAGTCTGGGACTGTGAATATATCTGAATCAATCAAGCACCATTAATAATGCTTCACAGTTTATGAACATATTCTTTATCTGACTTAAAATTATATAAATTAATGAATTTATTTATTTGTTTACTGTCTCAGTGTGAAATGGCTTTGTGGGTATCTTGGGATGTCTTAATTTCAGAACCATTACCAACTGGGTCTCACTTATTTATTCCTTGTCCAGTAGCTATTTATTATGCCCATTTTTGCAGCTTAATTGCAAACTTTGTTTTCTTGCCAGCGTGAATTCAGTGTTACATCTGCAGATCTGGTGGGAAAAACCACCTATGTTTTACAATGTTGGAGGTAACTTGAGTGGGATAGAAATTTGATTGTTTTGCTGAAGAGAGGACTGTCTCAAGATACCTTTTCTGAGTTGAACCATAAAATTTACTGTACTGTGTGTGAATCATATTTTTCATAAAGGAAAAGTCAGTTTGCTTTAATAAATAATTGTTTTGGAAATCGATTTTGTATTCTTTAAGCATACTGTTTGTGATTCATTATGATTTAATAAACCTAGCCCTGGCTGGTGTGGCTCAGTGGATTGAGCACTGACCAGCCTGCAAACCAAAGGGTTGCCAGTTTGATTCCCAGTCAGGGCACATGCCTGGGTTGCGGACCAGGTCCCCAGTGAGGGGTGTGTGAGAGGCAACCACACATTGATGTTTCTCTCCCTCTTTTTCTCCTTTCCTTCCCCTCTTTCTAAAAATAAGTAAATAAATAAAAATTTTAAAAGAAAAATAAAATTAAAAGATTTAATAAACCTTTGAGAAATATTTGTTTTCCCTTTTTTTTGCAATCACAAGGAATGTCATCAGAGAAATAACTTTTCAGCAATAGTGGTCTTCACAACTGATATAACTGCAGTAGACTATAGTGCCTTTTCAATTAAACATGTATTTAATCATTTATTCTAAACACCTAGTTAATTATTCCTCTTTCAAAATAGGAATCCTATAGAAGTTTTTTTTGTGTGTTTTTTTGTTTGTTTGTTTTTTTTAAACGCAGTGAAGCCTTACATTTCAGGTGGTTGTCGTATGAAGTTGCTATGCATCTTACCTCACAGGCTTTAAGATGCTGCAAATGAGCTTAGGGTCAGCCAGTCCTGCCCCCTGAATTTTATACTTGAGGAAACTCAAGTGAGTTGCCTGACTAAGGAAGACTTAAGCTGAATTAGTTTGCCTAATCGCACTGAGCCTCAATTTTCTTATCTGGAAAATTCGGATAGTAATTCCTACTCTATTTGTTTATAAAGATCAGATAAGATACTATGTCTAGCATGTTTAATGTATGCTTAGCAGGTATTCACCAGTTGCAGCAGTGAGCTTGGTGGCAAGTTTTGATGCAGTGAAGGCCAGGCTGAACCTAGATCCCAATGGCTCTCCCCACTCTCCTCCCCTCACCGCCCGCAGAGTCAGCCAGCATTTCCCCCTCTACCCACACTCTCCCCGCTCCTCTCTCCCCCAGCTCTTGAACACAGTCAGTAACGTTGGAGCACTTTGTAGTAAACCTTTTAGTCACCCTCCCTGCCCCCCTTTGCCATGGTGTCCATTGATGTTGACAACAAAGCTTCTTTATTTTGTGTCCTGTGTGGGGCCCCCATGCCGTCCACATTAATGCCAACGGCTAAGCAGAAAGGCAGAGCTAGTTCACACTTGTATGTTTTGGGGGTGCCTAGTGCTATATAGAAACAGAAGTAAGAGACCCTTCTGAGGGCATTGGGAGACCCAGCCCACAGCCTCTCAGGCTGAGGTATTTACAGTGTTTTCACAATCATGAACTCTATAGAACTGTGAAAACGACTGTCAGCACAAATAGAATATGAAAAACTATAGCCAAAGTGGTTTGACAACTAGTACTTCACAAGTATAAAATGGTACCACCCTTTTGTTGGGAGAGTTTATTTGTAAAATATTTGTAACCTAAAGGAAGCTTAAATGTAGACTTAATAGTTTATTAACTAACCTAATGAAATTTTAATAGACTTCAAAAGTACTTTTACTTTGTAAGTTAAAAGCTATTTGGATTTCATAATACATGCTTATTTCTGGTGTGTATATGCTATTTTCCCCCTCAAAATAGTAATGGCTAACAAATTGTTTTGTGTCCTTTTAGGAATATTATATAGCATATATAAGTATAATTATATATGAGTATTTTCTATGTAAGTATCTATAAAGAAAGAAACATAAATGCTTTGTTAATATGATGTAAACCATTATTAGTTTAGCTGCCAGTTTTGAGGTGGGCCATTTGGAATGACTGGGCTAGGTAATGTGCCAGACTAATAAATTAAAATTTTCTTAAGCTGAAGACTTTGAAACCCAAGAAATTTGTCCTGAAAGCAGCAGTTTCACAACACATAGCCCTATGTGGAATATAGAAATTAACAAGTAGGATTAACTGACCCTTATTCAAGATGATCCGTCATTGTCATTACCTGTATCACTCATGAATGTGAACTACAGACAAGGATGTATTTTAGTTTGTGTGATGTCAGACTAATAGGCTAAAGGAGAGAGTTATTCAGCAAGGTAGATGGCCCTGCAATTATTGGGCAGTGCTATAATTAATATTTTGGTAAAATTGATAAATGGTGAGCTTTGTATACAATAAAATAAAACATTTGTAGAAAATATAACATAGGGTCTCATGGGTACACTATTGAAAAATATTTTTTACTAACTAAAAGCTTCTTTTAAGTGGTAAGTCCTCTGGTTGATGAAGTGTTCATTCATGGGTCTTTAAGTCTAGCTACCCACCTGACTAAGAGGTTTAGGGAGGAATATTTTGGGGAAAAGAGAAAGCCAAAGGAAACGTGAAGCCATTGTGAATGAAAGGCAAGCCCGAAAATGCCTGTGAACTAACTAATATGACTTAGTGCCAAGTACCTGCTCGGTGATAGCAGTATAGATAGATATACCAGGCTACATTATAGTCTGCAAAATTAAGAGAAGATGGTAGGATCTCTATGATTCTCTTAATTTCATCATTTTATGATTCTCCATAAACCAAAGTGGAAATGTAATCATCTTTGATTTCTCATCTCTTGTGCAGTAATGGGGGCCAAACATTCTCTACGTTCTGGGGTATTCTGATTTGTAACTATGAGACTTGCAGAAATAACTAAACCTGTGCCTTTACCAGACATTTAAATGAAACACGGATCACATCTCTCAATCTGTCTGTCAAAAGCCACAGCAGCTTCACCCCTCACAGAAGCCCTTGCCCAGGCCTGTTGCAGTGGGCTCCTTGCTAAGCTCCTGTGGCATTTAATGTCTAGACACCAGCATTTCTTCTCTGCTGTTTTGTATTTTGCTCTGTATATCTGCTGCCTCATCAACTATAGGGGAAAACTCTTTACAGTCAGGGATAGTGTTTTACACTGACTTTCCATTTCCAACTGATCTTCCTGGAATTCATTTTTATGGCACATTTCTTGTCCTCTTTCTGGCACATTCACCTAGCAAAAACCTCAAACCTGACCCCAGCCACCCTTGCCTCTGCACCTGCACCCTGAGGCTGACTCTGCTGGAATGTCACTCCACAAGTTCACTTGGCTCCCTATAAATTAACCATCCCAGCTCTGCCTAAAAGCCCAGCCCTATTTCTTCCAACTTGTTCTCCCACATTCTTTAGTCATTTTCTCCGTGTTCTCACTAAGCCTCTGAACCCCCTCCCTGCCTCCCACTCCTAGCACATGACCATGGCTCTCACTTCCAGAGAAAAGTAGAGCTGGCAGACAGAGCTCCTGTCTTCCCCCAGCCAGATTCTGCCCCTTGTGCACGATTCCTGTCCTTGTTTTCTCTTGTTGATAGAGGACTTGCCTCCCTAGAACCATTTCATTCACATATGCCTGGATCGCATCCCCTCCTACCTTCTCAGGAAGGGCCGTGGAAGTAAAAGCCATTTTCTCTCAGGCCCTTCCCCTGTCCCCCATCTTCTTCATCTTTCTCCTCTCCTTCACATCCAGACTTCTTAAAAACTAGCCAGATTCAGTGTCTGCATTCTCTTAGCTCACCTGCTCTCCTCAGATGATTCTAGCCTGGTTCCATCGCTCTGCTCCTTCAAACCCCTCATGCCAAGGTCACCAAAGACCTCCATGTTGTTCAGTCCAGCAGACATTCCCATTTGTCTTCTGGGAAGCATTCAACACCATTCCTCCCATCTTGTTCTTGAGTGCCTTCATGTCTATCTCATAGTTCCTCCCTTTCTCCTTTGCAGGACCATCCTCCTCTTCCAACTATTAGTGGATTGATGTTCTTTCAAGATGGCTTCCAGGTCTTCCTACCCTCTCATTCTGCCCACTCTCCAAGTTACCTCGTTCACTCCTGAGGAGGAACTAATGTCTTATACACAGATACATATATTTTTACCTGCTGCCCCTGGGAACTTAAGATCCACACGTCCACCTGTCTACTTGACATCAACACTTAAGATGTCTCAGGAATACGTCCAATTTAACAAGTTCAAAACTGAACTCTTCTTTGAAAATGCTCTACCTCTAAATGGAATCACAGTCTTTCCCATCACACAGCCTGTGTTTTGCCACCTCTGTATCGCTGGAATCTACTTTCTTAATCTCAGCTGCCTCAACTCTTTCCCAGGCTACCATCCTCTCATGGAGTCCCCAGCAGCCTCTTCCAGTTCTCTTAGGCATACTGTTCAGCCCCAGCCCATCACATGGCCTCCCCACCACATTAATCTTTCATTTCTCCAGTTAACTATGCCTCCTCCTGCCACAGGGCCTTCATACCTGCGACCCTACTTCCCGGCACCCTTTACTGCCTTCTGCTCCAGTCCAGCCAGCCCCACCTTCAGTCATCACTGCCCTGGTCCATGCCTGTCATGCTTGCTCATATCCTGAAGTCCTTCTACCTCTTGACACTGTCACTGTTGAAATGTTACATTTGTGCAGTTCTTCAATCAGTGTGTGTTCCCCTCCAGACTATAAGCTGCCTGAGGGTGAACACTGGTGTTTGGGCAGGGCCCAACCCAGAGTGGACGCCCACACATTGTACTCATGAAAGGAATCGATATGGGAAATGCTCAGATTTACACATTCCATCTTGGTGGAAATATTTTCATAATTTTTCCCACAAAACCTTTTTCAGAGCAGGAAGTATAAAGCAAAAAGAATTAAAAAAATATCTCTTTTCCTACTTCCAAATTGGATTTTGCTTTCTCAGTAATCACTTGAAGCATAGATATAGTAGAAGAAATCATTTATTATACTGTCTCCAACTTTTTTCTGTATAATTTAGTGAAAACAATATAGAATTTATTACTCCTTAATTTTCCGTGCCACCCTGTAAACTCCTTTTGTTTTTATTTGCAGTTTTATTTCCACAAAATATTGAAAAATTGATTGTCATCAGCTTCATTCTAATTGTGCTTACTGTCACAAGACTTGGCTTTTAGTTCTGATTCTATTTTTAAAAACTGACATTCCAGTGCTAGTATAAAGATATATAAACTTAAGTTTTTCACAAATATACTCTGAGAATTATTCAGTAATATTTACTTGAGTAAACTGAATTGGAGACTATGATTCTAAATTAGTCTAGAGTTTTGTTAAGTAGGAGTTTCATACATTTTTACTCACCGTAACATGAAGGAGATTTTAGTTAATACCGAACGGCTAAATGTGATGTCTGGTTAAGTTATTACAGCAACTTGATAGGAAGAGAATTATAATTTGGTCTTGCACAAATGTAGTTGATTCAGAGTTATCTCAAGAAAACCACTTGCATGGAAAGATGATATAAATCATCAGTTTTTATGAGTTTAACTGGTGGTTGCAGTTAAGGTTATTTGGAACATTATAAAGTGGTTATAGATTCTAATCTATTACAATGTATTTTAAGATGTTATTTTGATTATTTTATTCCATAATCAGATGATATCATTTGCTGTTTCAAGCATCTGCCCTGTTTACAACTTTGCTTCCCAAACTGTGCCCTACAGCATCGAAGCAAATTCAGCAGGAGTGCCACAGGATGTTTTAAAATTTCAAGGGCAACGTTGAAATACTCAATATCTGTAGGACACCATGCAACCTACTAGCTTGAGGGAGTTCACAATTTCAACTTAGATTGTACTACTCTCCTTAAATGATGTGGTATCTTAGGGAAGCTGGATGGATTCCCAACAGCTGTGTAAAAGAGGGGGTACCCATGAAAGTCAGAGTGGATCAGGGAATGAGGGTGGTTTCATTGTGAGGTCTGAGTATTTGTGCAGTGCCCAACACAACCTAATTAAATACTAATTAGTATGTATGTTAATTACTTTACTAAAGTATTAATATAATATTTATTTTATAAAATATGCCTGGTAGTTTGTGTATTATGTTTTTCTTTTTGTCATAGTTTTTAAAAATATTATTGAACTAAATTTTTAGAACAGGCAATTCTTTAACATGATTCAAAAATCAAAAGCATAAAAATGAACACAGTGAGAAGTGCCTCATCTGGGTTGATGGTAGCTCCATGCTTCTGATCGTTCCAGCCAAAACCTCTGAGCAGGTCTTGGCTTCTCTGTCTTTCTCACACCCCACATTCAGGACTACAGGAAGTCATGTTGGCTGTACTTTCCAAACATACCCAGAATCGGATTCCTTGTTCCTAGCCATACTGTGGTCACCCAGGTCAAAACAGGCTATTGCTACAGCTCCTCATAACTGTACTTGTGCCTCCCCTACTCCACCCCCATTTCACTCCCCCCAGCAATCTTTTGAAACCCTAAGTTAAGTGATAATCACTGTAACACCCAGAGTGGAATAAAAACACTCTGCCTTTTGTTCTACTGCACAGCGTGGAACAAAAGCCAGAGTCTTTTTAGTGATCTGCAGAGCCATATAGGACCCACGTGCCTTTACTTCTGTGATCTTAGCTGTTACTATTCCACATGTGTTCTGCTACAGCCACACTGGTCTCCTCTTCCCAAGTGTACCAGGCACACCCCTGCCACAGGGTCTGTGCACTAGGATGCTAACCCTATGTCTTTCAAACCTTGGCCCACTCCAACCTACTCTTTTTAATGTATTAGTGACCCCCACCTGTGTACTGATGAACTCTTTTATCCTGCTCTTTTTCTTTTTTTTTTCCATAGCTTTCTAACATAGTAGGTAATTTACTGCCCACATGGTAATTTACTAAGTTTATTTTATTTTTTGACTCTCCCACTACAATGTAAGCTCTCCAGAGCAACTAGAAGAATAACTTGGCAGTAATAGGTGTGCAGCAAATACTGAATGAATAATGTACAATATGTGGTTAAAGAATGTACATCATTCTTAATTTTTTGTCAGTTTGAATTATGAATCAAAGTATATTCAAATCTTCCTCTAAAATGATGGATTGTCCATTCTCCCTAACACCTGAACAACTTTTGCTCTGTACTTTCAGGCTAATTAAGTACTTATAAAATGTGAATCTTATCTTTCTGGCTAATTGAACCTTTTATCATTATGTACAGACCTTATTTATCCTTAACAATGCTTTTATGTTAAAGTTATTAGTTTATCTACTATCAGTAAAGGTAAGCCAGCTTTTCAATAATTTTAAATTTTGTTCCTTTTTGAGTTATGCTTTAGGTATGTCCCTTGCATATAGCTTATAGTTGTTGTTTTTTAAATTTAAATTACTTTATTGTTGTTCAATTATAGTTGTCTGTATTTTTAATTTATTTTGATATCTTTTAACTGCTTGTCCATTTATGCCTATTGTGATTATGTACAGATCCAGATTTGTTTCTGTCATTTACTTTCTATTTGTCCCACTTTTGCAGTGCTTATTTTTCTTCTTACTTGAATATTTTTTATTTTATTTTTTTAAGATTTTATTTATTTATTTTTAGAGAGGGAAGGGAGGGAGAAAGAGAGAGAAAGAGAAACATCAATGTGCGGTTCCTGGGGGCCATGGCCTGCAACCCAGGCATGTGCCCTGACTGGGAATCGAACCTGTGATGCTTTGGTTCCCAGCCCGCGCTCAATCCCCTGAGCTACGCCAGCCAGGGCGAGTATTTTTTTTTAATTAGTTTTATTTGTATTCTCTTCTGCTAGTGTGAAGCTTATCTACTCTGTTTCTGTTCTTTTCATGTTTATCTTTAAAATTTTTACCTTAATACTTAGTCTAAAGTTAACATCTTAACTCTCCTCCTGAACACTACACAAACACTGCACCTCTAAAGGTCTGCTTCCCAGCGTACACGCTGTGGCTACACAGTGTTTGTATCCACCCCTTTTTGTTTACCTGTGTTTTTCCATGTATTTACCTACTTATCTGATTCTTTTTGTATTGCACCTTTTCCACACACACTTAACTTTTTTTCTGAAGTATATCCTTAGACTTTAAATAATATGCTTTAAATCTTACAGGTTTCTTTAAATTCTGTTGTAGGTAAGTTCTCAGTTTTTCTTTATCTGGAAAAGCCTTTATTTCGCTCTTATTTTTTTGAAAACTAGTTTTGATGGATACACATACACTATTGATTATCTGTCTATCATCTACCTACCTATATTTGATGTGTATTTTTTCCAACACCTGAAAACAATGAACTGAATTCTGACACTGTCTTCCTGGAAACAGCATCAGATCCCACAGGTTAAAGGTTTAGTGCCATAAGACTGCTCCCGCTTCAGAGGCCAATTGGAAGTCTAGGTTGTCACTTGTGCTTCTTACTGACTGGCTATAAATTGGATCTTCCTAAGATTGTCTTCTCAGTTCCATTAATTTGCTAGCACAGCTCCTGGAGAACATGTACTTATATTTACCAGCTTATTATAACAAATCCAGATGAAGAGGTACTTAGGGCAGGGCCCAGATAAGTCCAGAGTGTAAGAGCTTCTGTGCCCCTGGCACTGGGGTACACCGCTCTCCTGGCATGTAGATGCCCTCACCAACCAGGAGGCTCATCAGCTCTTGTTGCTCAAAAGTTTTTATAGTGCTTAATCTACTCCAGCTCCCCACTTCCTCATCCCTGAGGTTAGTGGGTGGGGCTGAAAGTTTCAAGCACTTCCCACCTAGATAGTAATAATCTGTGCCATTTATTTTATATTTTTCTAGATCAATGAACTGAGCCATGTTCAAATCCCTGTTATGTTGATGCCAGATGACTTCAAAGCCTATTCAAAGATAAAGGTGGACAATCACCTTTTTAACAAGTAAGTGGAAGTACGACCTTTTCTAGAACTGATGTGGCTGCCAGGAGTATAATTTTTTGTGAATTTCTATAATCACATTGTTTTTCAATGGGTAGGTGCAAAGTTTTGCTGATGAAGTTAATTCTGCGATAAACATAACCATCTGTCATTTTCAGAAAAGCAACAGCAGGCCCTCTTGGGTAATATCCTTTTGCCATATGGCATATTGTTTTCTATGAATATCTTATACGTTAAAAGTGATATTCTCATTACAATTTAGATGTTTCAAGCTGTAAATTGCCTGGATTTTTTTTTTAGCAGTTATGGACCTCAGTTATCTTACATAAAACTCTCATAATGATTATGAACAGAAGTGATGACTTCGTAAAAAATAAAAAATTAAGGTGTATTTTTATAAAACATAATTGGATGCCACATTGGGCATTGAGACTATTTCGCCTTCATTGGAATGTCATTTTAGGTGTCACCATGGAGCCCTTTACATGGTGGAATGTCCCCTGGGAGCTGGGACACCAGGATGTATAAGAAATGGCCCTGCCTTCAAGGGGCTCATGGTCAGGCAGGTGGTTGAAAACTGACACATATACAAATTACAGTAATTTGGTGTGTAAAGTGCCTCAACAGAGGGGTGTGTGTGTGAACACAAAGAAGGAAGCAATTCTCAGTGAGTAGGATGAACCTCAAATCCTAATCAAAGGATTAGCTCAAAAATTATGAAAATCATCTAATTAGCTGAAATTTCTTAATGGGGCCATTGTTCTAATGTGAAACTCATATGTTAAATCTCCTCATAATACTGTGTTGCAGGGGTGTCCAACCCATGGCCCATGGGCCACATGCAGCCCAGGATGGCTATGAATGCAGCCCAATGTAAAATCGTAAATTTACTTAAAGCCTTTTTTTGCTCATCAGTTTTCATTAGTGTTTATGTATTTAATGTGTGGCCCAAAACAATTCTTCTTCCATTGCATCCCAGATGTGCCAAAATGTTGGACACTCCCGGTAGAGGCTGACCATTTGAGGGGATCTTTTCTATGTGAATTTAGGTTGTGGTATTTATATAAAATATATTAAAACAGGTCATTCAGGGAGTGAGAGCAGTTTTGTTTTGTGAGCTTCTATCCACTAGTATAATAACCAAAGATGAGTGTGGGGAGCACTGTTTGTGGCTCACTCTGATGCCCTTCCCAAGTGTCCACGGTCTCCGCCATTTTCCTCAGCATGGCCCTTCCCTTTGCACCTCTTCCTTGAGGAAGCAGCTGTAGCATGTGGTCAGGATTAAAAGATCATGTAAGCCAACTGTTCCTAGATGGTGAGAGACACAGATGTTATCAGTCTGGCCCTTCTGTCCCCTGAATCTTGTGGTTTGTACATTTGACCCTTGAACAACATGGGTTTAAACTGCATAGGTCCACTTATACACATATTTTTTAAAAGATTTTATTTATTTATTTTTAGAGAGAGGGGAAAGGAAGGAGAAAGAGAGAGAGCGAAACATCAATGTGTCATTGCCTTTTGTGTGCCCCCTAGCAGGGACCTGGCCCCAACCCAGGCATGTGCCCTGACTGGGAATTGAACCAGCGATTCTTTGGTTCACAGGTTGGCACTCAATTCACTGAGCCACACCAGCCAGGGCAGATTTTTAAAATAAATGTGTGCATGTACCTTTTCTTCCTTATAATTTTTAATAACATTTTCTTTTCTGTAGCTTATTTTATTGTAATAATATAGTATATAATAGATAGAACACAAAATATGTTTGAATTGTCTTTATGTTATTGGTAAGACTTCCAGTCAACAGTAGGCCATTCGTTAAGTTTGGGGGGAGTCAAAAGTTATGGCTAGATTTTCAGTTATGGGGGGAGGTCAGCACCCCTGACCCCCATGTGGTTCAAGGGCCCACCGTAGTTGTTCTGTAAAGTACCCCTGTGCCTTATGTGGGTAGGGACCTCCAGGCACTTCTTTGGCCACTCATAGAACTAGATGGTGGGAGATTCAAGTCTGGTTAACTCTGTGTATTCCACAATATCTGTTTCAGAGAAAACATGCCGAGCCATTTCAAGTTTAAGGAATACTGCCCGATGGTTTTCCGAAACCTGCGGGAGAGGTTTGGAATCGATGATCAGGATTTCCAGGTGAGTTGCCTTTGTGCCGCTTGCTTCAGATGGGCTTCATTGTTCTGTGCTCTGTAAAACAGGACTTACACTTTTGTCGTTACAGGTGATTATGTGATAGTAATTGTCATTTTGTATATTAATTTTTAATTTTTTTCTGAAATAAAAGGTACTTTCAGTTAGGGACCCCTACATAATATGATTTCAGTAGTCAGTAGGAAAAGAAATGATTCTTTGGGAAGGCATATGAGAATGTTATATACTGTTCTCAAGTCCAGGTGAAGGTTTTCTGCCAGCACAAAGTCCTTTTGATTCCTTCCATCAAATGTGTCACCAGACTGTTCAAATGTGTACGTATGTGGTTTGAATTAGCATTTCCTATATTTGTAGAGGCCACTTAGGAATCGTAGAAGTTTCTTCTTGTTTTTGCCGATTTGCTGCTTTTCAAATTGGCCCATGCTGACTCTTGCCCACAGCGTTTGTGTCAGAGGCCACACTTTGTGTACTGCAGTGTGGCATGGCAGTGACGGCAACCCTGTTGTCACCGTCAGGAGCCCCCTAGTTCCAGGCACAGTCCCATGGAGCACCGCCCTCTTTCTCAAGTTTGCTTTTAAACTTGAAATCACGGTGCCATCATATATGCTGATCCATGATTGTCACTGTACAAAGTGACCTGACATTGGTTACCTGATATTTATACAGCCAGCCAGAGTCAGAAAAGCCAAGAATTTTTTTTTTTAATAGCAGAAATCTGTGTTATGAGGTACAAGGGCTACTCTCTGGTCTTTCACAACAGTCTGGTCATTTTACTGTGGGAGTGCTGACTTATCTTAAATCCTTTAAATCCAGCAGACACTTTCTCTCTTTTGTCCTAAATAGGAAAGTTTAATTCATCCTGCAGTAAGTGCCATACTGCCACCCTGGATGACCTTACAAGTTGAATATCAGCACAGCTTATCCTGTATTTTCCCTTCAGGTTTAGTGTCTCTAAGGCAATTTGAGCTTAGTTACTACACTTTCCTAAAGGTCTGTGGGCCTCCCCACCCTTCTCTGCCTACCCCATTGTTGAAATTTTTCAAGAATTTCCCACATGTCCCCTCAGGCCTGAGAAGCCTTGCCCTGGCCATGATTCGAAAAAGCAGCACTGTGGCCCCAGGTGACATTCCTTCCTCCGCAGACTGGGGCTGGGTGTCCACCAAGGTCCAGGTTCTGAGCAGAGGCTTGGGTACATCCTGGAGAGGGCTGAGAGGAAGTTGACAGGGAGGATGTGGGTGCTCGGTTTGCTTTTAAAAACTGCGGCAGAGCCAACAGTGCTGAGGTTTGACCTTCATGTGTCAGAGAGACAGAACTTAGATCAAACTTAGACTTGAAATTTACTGCTGAAAAAATAAGTCTCTTTTAAAGAATAAAATTGGAATAGTAAAAAGGGTTGTATAAAATAAAAAGGAATAATTGCACATTATTTTAGGACTATTATTACATTTAAAGAGGCCATATGAAAATAAACTGAGTACTTTAAAAAGGGGTGATAAGCTGATAACTGAAATTTCCTGTGGCTGACTCTCTCATGCTAAATTACTCAAGTGTGTTCCTCCCTGTGTCCCCTCCTTTTTTTCTTTATAAATAAGAGTTACACTGGCATTTCATAGAAACTGACTTTGAGGACCTAAGCAATAGGATCTTGTTAGATTCCTCAATTCATCACCAAAATGAAAATCCTTATATTTCTTCTCCTAATCAGCCCTGTTCAATGAGATCTAAAATGGGGCCATTACATCCTGAGTTCTGCACTACAGCAGATAAAAGTCATTTTAAAAATTTCCTATAATGACCAGTTTAGTTGCTGAAATACTAAGACATGAGCTATTTTCCTTCCCTTGCAAAACCATGTAAGTTGATATTTAAGTAAGTGCAAATTGCTAAGTACAAACTTTGAAGGCAAATTAGGCAATTGGAGGATGATTCACACTAACTAATTGGTGAGTCTTTTGAGCTCTTAGCATGCGAGAGCATAGAGGACAGCCAGTGTGAATATAATTAATCATTTGAACACTGCCCCCTTTCCTCAGCTATGCCTGGTGCTTTTGGCATTTAAATTGCTGCTTTCTCTTTGACAACTGTATTTTTATTAAGAAAAAAAAAAAGGAGGGTGTTCAAAGTAACTTTAGTAAACCAGAGACTTACTGGTTTCCCTCCCAATCTTATGTTCCCTTCCCAATATCTGTACCGCTTAAGAAGTTGTCAGCAGGGGCAAGACCCCTTAGTTTAAACCAAAGACAAGATCATAAGTGTGGGGCTCCACACACTTTGTCGGCTACTTAGTTGGTAAAAAAAGGAGGAAGCTGTGCCAACACTGGCTGTGGCTTTGTGTCTCGAGGGCCCCTGCACGGTGCAGGGGTGAAGGCGGAAGTGGTGCGGTCCTGGGAAAGCCACAGTGGGACCAGGCTGGGATCACAGGGGCCAGTCATCTCAGCTGCTTGGCACTTCAACTCACTAGTGGCCATGTATTTCATTCAGCAGGGCCAGAACTAGTAACAGGTATCAGTTGACATATGTAGTACCAAACCCCCAAACTGATTTGAAAAGTGGGGTCAGTAACCTGGGGTCTCATCACCTATTAGAGGCACTGCTTCAGTTGCCAACAGGGACCAGGCCTCACGCTGCTTTTGACTTGCTGTATTTATTTTTCTAAAGTGGTTGAATGTAGCAGCTTTAAATCAAGTGGCCACAAGGAGCTCCATTGTGTGGTTCATTTAGTATTCAAGCCTTCATATTAAGGCCAATGAATAAATAGTGTTGACCTGCCATGTGTGCGTGGATGGCTTCTTCCTGCACCGGAAAAAAGGTCATTATTGATCACTCAGAAAAAAAAAAACCAGAACATAGTTCAATAATTAGCCTACCTCATTGACCTCTGTCAGTGAACTTAAAGGAACTGAAAAGCATTCCTGCTGTCACATGAACATTTGTGTCTTTTCTCTGGTTTTGATTCCTTGCTTGTCTTTTAAAAAGAAAACCTTTTTCTTAGTGTTAAAGAACAGGTTCAAACAACAGTTCTAAAATAGTCATCACTAATAACAGTGTCACCTAGCATGTATATGTAAACCTGTGTGTGTGTGTGTGTGTGTGTGTGTGCGCGCGCGCGCGTGGACCCAGGGCTTCCAGGTTCAGGACTTTGTTCAATTGGTGCTTCTTAAAATTATTTCATTGGCTTGTAATATGTTCAAAGATGAATTTTGTTCTTCTGATCATTGTGGGGCTGATGTGATGCCTTACCATACTTTTAAGATAAGTTATCTTTGAAGGTGACTGTCCCCACAGAGGCCTCCTCCGTTACTGTTGCTGCAGTTCTCTCTCTGCCGTCAACACTGCCACCTTCAGTTCTGGTCCCCTTTAGGTTGGATCAACTCAGTGTGTGTTTATTTGCACTTACCTACATGTCAGGCCCTGCTAGACATTGTAGGAAGTGCAGAAGAGAGGGTGAAGGAGTTTTTGTTGTTGTGAAGTATTCTGAATTTTGTATTAAATGCTAGTGGGGTTTACAGAAACCTAGACATCCTGATTTTTAATGTTCTTCAAGAAAATCTACTTTCCTGTCTCTAAGGGAATCAGACCCTCTTATAACAAGCCTCAAAAAGCTAAAGCAAGTTTTCAGGTAAAGTTTCTGAGCTGCAGGAATTACCCACCAGAAACCAAAAAGTTGTGCAGGATGGAGATGATGCAGTTTAAAACTACTCCAGAAACAAAACCTCCTTATTCTTTGTGGAAGATAATATCAGGTTTACTTCCCCCCTACTGTGTCTCCTGAATTAGAATCCCTCATTATTCACATTTGATGCATTTTCTTCTTTGTATTTGTAACAGAGAATTCTAATTTTAAAATAATTTTAAGAGCTAATGTTTTAAACTTTTGATGTTCTTGTTTGAGGTTTAAAAATAAAAACTTAAAACGTTGAGACCTTTCCAGAGTATACACTTTGTAAAAAAACTCCACCAGTATCTAGAATACAAAGTCCATTGTCATGTTTTCAAATGTAGATTTTCCAAATATAATTTCAACTATCAGAGGGCAGGAATGGAGTCTAGCTGGTTTTCTGCATTGCAGGCCCAGAGTCAGTAGGCCTGGGCATTGGAGTAAGTGCTCTGGACAGGCACTAAGAAATGCTCATGGAAGAGAGGGACTGAAGGCTGAGGTGGACATTCCAAGAGAATTGAGCCTTCTGGGCCAAAATATGGAGGCCAGAATGCTCAGGGAAATGAAGCAACTGATGATGGTAGGACTGTGGGAGATAAAGATGGAAAGTGGAAAATGTGGAAACTGGGCTGAAGGTCTCAGCCAGATACTTCAGCATGTGAGCAGCCCTGTGGGTTTTGCACAAGGGAGTGATGTGATGACATCTGGATTTTCTAAAGATAATTGAGGCAATTATGTATAGAGCACATAAAAGGCAGATACAGAAATTAGGAGGCTATGATCTATCCCAACAGGTGAAGAAGAGGCATGAACCAGGACACTTGGCACTAACAGGGTCAAGCAGAGAGCATCTTGGCAAGACAATGAGAAGAATAAAGTGACAGGAGAGGTGGCTGATGGGCCACAGGAGCAAAAGGCAGAAGCCAGAGGTGTTAGAGCCTGAGACACTAAGAGAGCAGGGATGCTGATCACGGGAGGAGGGAAGTTTGGACTGGGGCAGGAAAGAGAGGAAGATGAGTTGACTTTTCAGCTTGTTGATTGTGGAGGTGACCTGGAGGTGCCTGTGTGAGGTTTGTCATCATGCAGTTGGCCTTCCCAGGTGGAGTTCAGGACTGGGGTCTGGAGTAGAGGCCCAGATCTGGGAGGGTTTAGCACATAGGTACTTGTCCCTCAGACAAGCCTCCCTGTACTGTCACCACCTCAGTTTGCTTACTCATCGAATCAGATAAGCTCTTTTGTTCCTTTGTAATTGTTTCTTGTCTCTTCAGTGTGCTTAGCCCAGTCTTAAAAAGTTTCTCCTCATACTTACTGGCCTCCCTGGTTAGCTACTGTGAGCCTCAACATGAACATCAGTTGGAAACCCTGCCTGGGCTGAAAACCAAAGGAGTTCTACTCAGATTGGACAAGTCTCTTGTTAGACCTTTGGGAAGACTCCTTCCCAACCCATCAGCATCATCAGGCTTTGCTCGTGCTTTTTCTGCTCCTCCTTTCTTTCTCTTCTGATTATTTATTTATTTATTTATTTATTTTTAGAAGTGGGGAAGGAAGGGAGAAAAGAGGAAGAGAAACATCAGTGTGTGGTTGCCTCTCGTATGCTCCATACTGGGGACCTGGCCCACAACCCAGGCATGTGCCCTGACTGGGAATCAAACTGGTAACCTTTGGTTCACAGGTTGGCACTCAATCTACTGAGCCACACCAGCCAGGAATTTTTTCTGCTGCTTCTTATGAGTTGAACCAGTGACTTTCCCCACCACAGGCTGCCCCCCTCACTCTGTCCCACATGGAACTCAGGTTTCCTGTTTACCTGTGTTTCCTGCCACTGAACTCACTTTGGGTTGAGACTTGTGATTTTCAACCAAGAGCTGGCACAGAGAACCCCTGTCCAGGTTAGATGCCACATGTGTTCATCCTGAGCCTGGAGCCTGGTCTCTAGCACTGTAACTTCAGTCAAGTACCAGCTTGAGATTTTTAAAGGAGATCTCTCGGTGCTCCCTGAAGTTCCTGCAACTCTGCTCCTTCCCCTGCTGGCCATTATCTTTTACTTTTATGTTCTTCTTTTTTAAGTTGTTTCATTATTTGTAAGTGTTAAATCACCATGTCTTGCTTCCCTCCGTAATGATAGCCATTCTGTACCTGGGATCACAGCTCAGGCTCTCTTTGAGATTCTGCAAGAGCTTAACACAGGTCTTTAAACACAGTGGCCATTTAATAAATTCTTGATGACGATACTCAAGTTAGCATGTTGGTCTTTACCTCTCTGATGGGGTCAGAGAACCAAATGTGCTTACTCAGATATGTCCAGTGCAAACCCAGGACACAGCCCTGTCTGGCCAGTGGCCCCGACTCCTGGGCTGTGTGATTTGAGGCATGTAATCATAAACCTGAGTTGTCAGCAGGGCCCTGATTAGCTTCCAGATTTCAAGTCCATGAAATAGGGAGCCTGGATTAACAAGAAGATTTTCCTGGAAGTCAGGAGTTTGGTTGGAGTCCTGGATCTTCAATGACTGATGCTGTGACTTAATTCAGTCACTTAGTCCTGACAGGTCTCCATTTTCTCATCTGTGGAATGAGGGAGAAAGATATGATTCTCTCTGAGGCCCTCCAGCTGCCAAATCAATGAATCTGCCATTAAGTCGCCACAAGTAGAACCTATTACTTAGGTTCTTGCACTCAACAGTGACATGTCCCTTTGTAAGCTGGTGGCTTTTACACATTTGAGCATGGCATCGTTGATTTTAAGTGGCCTTTGTGTTGACTGAAAATAAAAATGTTTTTATACATGATTTTTGGTGGAAATATAAATTCATATCAAAATGAAAAAAAGAGAAAAATGTACATAAGGGCATATGAGTAGTTCAAGCGAATTAAATGTTCAAAATGTTTGGGTATTTTAAAAATATACAGGAGACCATAGTGGTTACTAAATCATGATATTTTTATGAGAGGTACAGAAAACCTGATGGTAAGAATAAGCTAATTAAATTAACCTTTAAATTTCCTTCACCCTTTGGAGGCCTCACTAATCCTGGATGCCCTACTGCAAAAAATAAACATCTTCAATGCAGACTTTTAGAGGAGTGGGAAAGATGGATAGCACCATTAACCCCTTTCTTAAGGAAAAGCACAATAAATTTCCAATTATAAATGTAAGAGGCCATTGAAGAGTGAACGCCATCTCTTCTTACTTCCTGTTGAGGACTGAGATGGTGCCAGAGTTCAAACACAGCTATTGGGACTTGAGAGAGGGTATATCATAAGATCAGAATGGATTTGGCTATAGAAAATGGAAGTGGTGAAAAATAAGTTTACTTACCAAGTGGCAAAATAAGCAAAAATGGACTACATTGTCATATTCTTACCTGCCCTTCATCTAACAGCTTTGCCCTAGAATTTCAGGGTTTTTTTTTTTTTCAAGCAGTTTATTTTATCCCCGACCCCCCAGTAAGACTAGGAGCATCCTAAGAAGACACATTTGGGGACTATAATGTGTCTACTGCACTGGACTGAGTAGAGAGCACTCACAATGTCACCGTCCTCCCCCAGAGACAGCCCAGGGCCTACAGCTGGTACAGTGGCTCAAGGGACTTTCAGGAGGAATGTTTGGTCCAGTAACAAACACCTGTGTATTGTATGAGTGCATTTATATGAAATGCCCAGAATAGCCAAACATATGCAAGACAGAAAGCAGATTAGTGATTTACCTAGTTAGTTGGGTTGGGGGGAAGAATATGAGTGACTGTTAGTGGGTATGGGTTTTCTTTTTATTCTTTTTTATTAAATATAGTTACCATACAATATCATATTAGTTTCAGGTGTACAACATAGTGATTTGAAATTTGTATGCCTTACAGTGTGATCACCCTGATGAGTCTAGTAACCCTCGGTCACCATACAAAGTTATTACAATATCATTGAAATAGTCCCTGTGCTGTACATTATATCTCTGTAGCTTATTTATCTTAAAACTGGAAGTTCATACCTCATATTATCCTTCACCTTTTTCATCAATTCCTCCAACCCCTTCCCCTCTGGCAACCATCAGTCAGTTTGTTCTCTGTTTCTATGAGGCTGTTTATGTTTTGTTTTGTTCACTTGTTTTGTCAGGGTTTTGGGGGCGATTTTTGAGGTGATAAAATGTTCTAAAATGCACTGTGGTACTGGTTGTTTAACTTTGCAAATTTACTAAAAGCCATTGATTTTATACTTTAAATAGGTGGATTATATGGTATGTGAATTATATCCCAGTAAAGACTTTAGGAACAAGAATATTTGGAGTTTAAGATTAGTTTTTATTCAATATGAGACTTTTCTTTTTTCTCCATCTTTGATTTGGATGCCTTTTTCTTGAGTATAGGGAGTTATGATAAAAGTTTTTCCGTTTAGAGTAAGTTAATTTAAGGAGTTACATAGTTTATAATATGAGACTATCAAATGTGTAGAAGGCAAGGGTAGCCAATGAATAGAGCATATTTTTGCAGTTTGTTTATAGTTATGATTACATTTTTCTCTCCAAACTAGTAACAAATCATTATCCATTTCCTAAGTCTCTACAAGCTGACAGCAGTAACTATTACTGAATACTAGTTAGAGCAAGAAGAAAACCTAGAGACCATTAAGTCCAACTATCCCCTTTGCATATAACAGATAACAGAGTAAGCGGGGGGGGGGGGGGGGGAATGGGGGGTTAATGAGGGGTCTCATGACCCTTGACTTGACCGCTAACTCACCCTTTTTCTACCATGTGTGCCGATACTTGAAATCCTGAAAAGGAAAGAAAGGTGGTAAAGGCAGAGGCTATGAGTGACTATTGTGGGCAGTGGAGGCAACAAGACACTATCAGATTTCCACTGCATCTATAATTTAAAGGTTGAATTAAAGTCTTTTAAGGCTCTGCATTAAAAGGGATTATGGATTTTGTGGTAGCCCAACAGGTCACACAAATGACTTAGACTCTCAGTTCCCAGGTTGCTTTCCTAAACCTCCATCTCTCTCCTCAAGCCCTCTATCTCATTCAGTCAGACGCCTACTCACTCCCCCACCCACCCCCCCACATTTTAAATACTCTTTTACAAACATAAGTGCTTATTATTGAGGGCCATTGAAAATAGCCTGTGAAAGTGAATGGGGGAAAAATGTGTAGCTCCCAGTTTTCATTAGGTACAAACCAAGGTTTGTCCAGGGTGGTGGGAAAAGGGATCCAGAGCAAATTGGAAGGGCTCATTCTACACGTTCTTCTTTATTTTCAACTTACCAACTTACAGAATAATTTATGATTATTGATCTGTATCTCTCATTATTTCCAACTTGAAATCTGCTTTTTATAATAAAATAACTATAATTTATTGAATGCTACAATATTCTAGGCATTATTGTAAAAACTTTGTACTATATTATCTAATCAAACCCCCAAACAAACTTTTGATTATTATCATCCTTATCTTCATTACCTTTCTGCAGATATGGAAATTGAGGCACAAAGAGCTTAAATGGCTTTCCCAAAGTCAATTTCTAAGGCCCCTATGTCGATGCCATGTTATGCTGTCTTCTGTCTTCATTGTCAGTACCATTTGAAACTTCAACGGTCATCATCAGGCCTCTGCTCATGGCAATATGAGCCTGAGAAAATATGAGTAAACTAAATAAAAGTATGAATAAATAAACCAAATATAGACAGATGGTTTTGACGTTCAGGACATACTGATGAGTATATGTTTAGGGAGTTTGTGAATGTTTTCTGACAGCTCCTAGATTGGGAACGTGTATTAGGACATTTCAGAAGGCCAGTGGAAGGTTTCACACATTGAATAGGCCCTGGGTTGCCTGCATGTGTTGTGTAGTTGACCCCAAATGTCCACAGAGCACTTGTTTTGCACATTCACACTTCTCACACTGAGAAGTTCAAAATCCCAGATTTTGAATTTTAAAAATGTCACCATGTTAGAGAACTCTCTAAGCTTTGTCTGTGACAAGGAATTTGTCTAATGACAAATGAGAATAAATTTCTCCAAAAACCTAGGTAGATTTCCCTGGGTAATTTTATCCAGCAGCTCTCTCACAAAGACAGACAGGTAAGTAGGGGTAAGAGTTCTTGAAAATGAACAGTGAAAAAGAAAAGAAAGTGAACATTTTACTTTGGAAATGGGAATTACCTTGAGGATGACTAAGGCAGTCCTTTAAATGGTGCTTTTTAGTCCTTTGGTGGGACTAGGCTTTCATCTCAGACCTAGTCTTTTACATTAGGGTGGTGAAGATAAAGAATTTTTTACAATGGTGCTTCTGCTAGACCTTCTTCCTTCCATGCATATCTTGTTCTAACTTGCAGATTGTGCTTTAACTTCTTTTTCTCTGTTGTTTCCTCCCAACTCCTTCTCCCCCAATTAATGCTATAGAATTCAGCATTCCCAATATAAAAGGTTACTCCTTTCAGCCTTGTCATTCTTTGCCAAGAAAAACCCACACAGTCTTAACAAGGGAAAGACAGAGAATGGGACACTCTTCTAAAGAGAAAAGCCAGTGACCAAAAGAAAATGAAAACCTCCAGTGATTCTTAGGCATGTGAATTAACTAAACCAGACATGATGAACTGTGCCACATGGTGAGAGATGTGAAGAATTCTTAGGATTCGCATTGTCACTACAGTCACAGGATTGTAGGAAATCCTGAGTGCTGGGCATCTTTCAGCTCTGGGCTGAGTCTGAATTGTCTATGACTCTTGTACTCTGGGCTCAGCAGCATATATTTTCCTGTCCTAAAGCTTTGCCCCTGAAACACACATCTGTCGCAGCTCTTGCTTCGAGAGAAGATGTCTCCTGTTCCTACACGCCTCGGGTAAAGTCAGGCAATGAACAGTCCTGGAAGGAGTCAAGATAGATTTGTACACATGCTAATAGAAGTGTAAATTAAGGATTCTGACTGCATTAGCACTGAGGCAGTCCTTGATAATAGTTTTACGTTTTACTTGGAAAAATTGAAAACATAAAGACAATTTTGGTTTTCTTGCCAGCTTGCTCAGGCACTAAATTGTGATTAAAAGGTGTTTGTCACCACAGAAAAATCTATATGAACAGCCCTCATCATAACACGCCCAGACTCTCAGGCCCAGGCAGGGAGGCGGCAATGGTGGGAGGGATGGAGGCGGACTGCTCTGGACGAGGCCCCTGAAGGTACTCCACATACACCATCCCACTCTCACATTAACAAACTCAGACAGGCAAGTCACTTCCACTCTCTGATCTCTGTTTTCTGATTTGGAAATTGAGAGGTTTAGAATAATCTCCAAGGTTGCTTGCAACTGTCATGCTCTTTGACTGTGAGATTTAGTAACATGAAGGGGGGACCCCTTGGGGGCTCCTGAAGATCACTCCCAAGATCACTCCCAAACTCTGTTTCTTCTCTGGGCTTTCTCCTCTGGGCCTCTCAAATTTGTTCAAGCATCCTGTATGGTTCATTTTTCCTTTGTGACAGAACAAAGCACACTGAAGAATTTCAATATTCAGTTTTACTAGATCACAGACTGCCTTTGGGCTGCTCAGTGACTATTTTCAAAACATACCCATGACCTCCTTAACTTAGCTCATTTTTTCATTCTTGCCCCAAGTACATCTGGAATCTATGAAGTGTTATTTTTATGCTGCTCTAAGAACTATTGTCATCTTCTCTTTAATCTTGGCCCAGATGTCCTAAACCATCATTATGCCCCCGCTGGGATGATGGTTGTACTCTCCTCTGACAAGACTTCTTGGGAAACATATCAAATCATCTTCTGAAGTCTGCTCTCCAGCAGTTCCCAGAGCTGTGTGCTGTGTCAGAGTGAATACATTTGTAGAGTTATAAAAGGTCTGCAGTAAGAGATCTAATTTAGCCCACCCACTCCCGTGGGCTTGGCCTTCATCACTTTTCAAACCCAGAAACTGAGGCTCAAAAACGCTGCAACATGTCCCAGGGGAAATGAGTGGCAAAGCATGTTCTAGGTGCCAGACCAGCACTCTGCCTTTACCCACAAATGAACCAACACTTCTGTCTCATTTCAAAGGCTACAAAAGCTCTATGATTATAATGTTCACTAATGGCAAAAGTTTAGCCCTGTCTTTGTAAATATGCCCTTTTTGGTCACCTCAGAGGAAGCTGTAGGCAGGAGCCATAGGCATATTATTTGACTCCAGTATACTCCAGTTTTGTTATTTTCAAGTAGGAAAACGCACCTGGCTTCTCCAACCTCACAGGAATGTTGTGAAAGTAAGTAGAAAATAATGGGTCAGAGTCTTCCAGGCCTTAGAGCCATTCCAAGGATCATGCATTTTGCATACAGTTGTGCTTACTCTTCTGGTTTTCTGCTTGTCTAAGGCTTTCAGTAAATTTGATTCATATATTTTTTATGTCCATGGTGATTTTAAAAAGTACATTCTAAATTTTGATAAAGTTTCTGTTCCTGACTTTACAGATGATTTGAGCACTAAAAGCCTTAAAAAAAAATTCTTCCACACACTGGAAGTAGATATTGTGGGATGGGACTGACTATTCATGTGGTTGTTGAAAAAAATGGAGTTGAAGCAGAACCAAGATGAGAATTTGTAACTTGTTATATCCCAGGATTAAGATGTGGCCAATATCCAATGGAAAATCTGTAATAAATACTTATCAATGTCCTTGAAACTGAAAAGAAAGGCAAAGAATTTGGAAGGAGGTAGCATGTGAGCAAGGAGTTATGACATATTGTTAGTATGCATTTCTAGACCTTTATAAATCTATATGTTGCTTGAACATATATTTATTAGATATTTCTTTCATGAATTCATACAATGAGTACAGTGAATTACCATTCTTCACTGTAAAGTTTCCCATTTTAATGAAACCAAAGTTGGACAGACTATAATAGGGAAGACGTTTATGCAGGCAAGTCTGTAATTATAGCACACTGCATACGGACGCTCTGCACACTCTGCACCAGACAAAACACATCACAGCCACAATCCAGTAAACTCCTGGTTTTCACATGTGGTTCGCAGATATGCTGCATCAGCATCATCTCTTCTTCAAATGCCCCACTCCATACCTGCTGGACCAGAATCTGCAATTTAACATGATCCCAGGTGATTTGGTTGCTCATTAAAGTTTGAGAATCACTGACTATACAGCTTTGAATTTATTCTATCCCTTTGGTCCATGATAGAATGTTATACTTTTGTATCTACTATGCCTAAGAAAAGCAACCATGGAACAACTGATGCTGCTGTAATCCTGTCCTTTGCGGAAATCAATTATCCTTTACTATTTCCCACTCTTCTCAAAAGTTATTTTGCATATATTATCAGTTATACAAAATTTATAGCTTGTTTGTCTGTCATAAAGTTGATTGTTCCTGCTTTGATTTTTATGCTCAAAAGTAATTTGTAATCTTACAATTCCTAGTGTCTTGTTTTATTTGGAATACCTTTGCAAATTAATGTTTGGGAGGTAAAAGTAAGACTGTTAACCAAGAACAACAGTTGCTTTTTTTGCTAGTGTTCAGAACCTCAAAAGGGGGCATTCACTTTGATTCTTAATAGGAGAAATTAGTATAAAGGACATTTTTTAAGGCAGCATAATTGAGAATTCAACTGCCGTTAATATAGCCATTTTCATTATTTTAAGTCTATTTAATGAATTTCAGTTGTCTGAAGAATAAGTTAACTCTGCCAAATCCTGCTATTTAAAAGTCTTTGGGAGTTACACTGATTCTTTTTTCCTTCTCTCCAGTTTTCTAATAAGCTAAGGAGAACAAACTCAGTTAATCTGCAGCATTGGCTCTGCACTTGACAGATGTGCCCGCTTGCATTGAGATCAAGATGCACTAACTCAGGTTGTAATGATAGGCAGTGCCAGGGCCCTTCCTTGGAAATGAGAAGGAGCTCATAGGCTGCTTCCTTCAGCCCCCAGAGGACCTCCATGTACTCCTGTGCCACTACAATGTAATTACACTTTATATTGCTAAATCCTACTGGATTTCATCTAGAAAGAAAGGAAAGGTTGAAGAGACATGAATATACTAGACAGAAAGGGAACACTTTCATTGAAAGTTGCTAAAGAGATCTGTGTCCCCTCAGTTAGACTGTGTTTGGTTTATTGGGGCTTCTGAAGGCCCACTTTTAGAGAGGATGTTGAAAAGAGAAATTGTCTTTGCCTTTGAATCTCTCATATGCAACCCAGTGGGGTCAGGCAGGAAAGGGAAGTCAATACTGAAGAGCACTGTCAGTCTGCAAAGGAGAAGGCCAGACTCCTCAGATGCTAGGGGTTTGCCAATCCCAGTAGTCTAGGTGACCAGTGTAAGAAGGTTGGGGAGAGGGCGTCTCCTGGAGGCTCCAAGAAAACAGGAGATTCAACTAGGAAAGTCACATAGGAGGAAAGGGCAGACTTACCTAGCTAGATGTCCAATCACATGAGCTAGATCCTGGAATGAAGTGGTACTAGAAGAGCCCCTGCTCAGAGCCCCTCTTTGTCTACCCCCCAGAAAATAGTTATTCTCAAAAATGGCAAGGGGGTGGGGGTGTGATGGAAGATGGACCAAATTAGAATCTTTTGACGAGCTCTTATATAATCCTACTGCCCAGCCTCCCCCCAGGGCATGCCACAGGCAGCACAGTTTACTAACTGAGTACTCACAGTTTGCTGTCCAGAACTTGGGTCCTGAGCCAGCCGCACTGGAGATGGAATTCTAGCTCTTCCCTGTTACTAGCTGTGTGACCTTTGCCAAACTATTAAACCTTTCTGATCCCCATCTCCTCATCTGTAAAATGATGATGATATTAATAGTAACTGTTTCATGGGAGATGTTGTCAGAAGTGGGAGAAATACTCTGTGCTTAATATTTGGCATAGTATCTGTCATTAAGGAAACAGTGATAAAAGACTTTCTTTCATAACTGGAACCTAATTTTATTCAGAAGAAAATTTGGGCATTTGTCCAATTCAGAAAATTACAAGGCAAACAAAATAACATTAATTATATTTCTAGACATTAGCCTGTTTTAAGGACATTAGAATTATAGTACAGACCCAAGCTGTTTTTATTCCATTTGAAAGACTAACAATTTAAGTTATGATGGATATAAAATGCTGTCATCCTATTTACCAATTTCTTCCAAACACAAATGTTTTTAAAAATTTGTGATGACAACAGATTATCTGGAAATCAGAAAGCCATGTCTTTAACTGGGTCTCTTCCCTCCTCTTCGCTTTCCCAACGGGAAGAATTCCTTGACCAGGAGCGCACCCCTTCCCAACGACTCCCAGGCACGCAGCGGAGCTCGATTCCACACATCCTACGACAAAAGATACGTCATCAAGACCATTACAAGTGAAGACGTGGCTGAAATGCACAACATCCTAAAGAAATACCACCAGGTAATTTTTCTTCACCTAAGGTTAACATTCACGGCTTCTTATCATCAAGGCTAAAGACTTAAACACATAGGAAATGATGAGAACACAGTTGACGTAAAAACGACCTCTGGCCAGGCTTTTAAAAAGTGCTGTGCCCAGATGACTGACAGTTAACATTTAGGAATGCTTAGCCTATGAAGATAATTAGTTATTTATATGACACTTTTAATATAACTCTTTTGTATAATAATTTTGATGTTTGCCATCCTGATTTTAAAGTCACTCAGCTTAGGATTTGGCAACATTTCAGAATTTTTTTGTACATGCCAGAAGTTAGGTGTTGACCTATGAGTATTTATCCACTTACACCTCCTAATTGTATACTGCTTTCACTGGTCTTTCTTCTGCCTGGCCCCAAAAAGGCCCATTCCCACTCACACTCTACTGCTAGAAAAATCTTTCATTTTCACCCCTCAGCATGCATTATTCCTTCATAATCACCTGGGGAAATAGTGAAGCTGCCCTTGGGAGCAGCACTCTCTGTCTCTCTCTCTCACCCCTCCCCTTTGCCCCCTCTCTCCCACCCTCCTCTTCACTCCCTCCCTCCTCTTCACTCTCATTTTTTGGATAAATTCTAGCACAGGTTTTCCTGGTGACATGCATAGTACATATTCCCAGGTCCCAGCAGAGCCCTAAGAGGCTTTACTTTTAATACTGTGTAGTAAGACCATGAAGTTTACTGTCAGAGAAACCCATATTCAGATCTCAGACCTGCCACATAGTAATCATGTCACTTCTAGTCTTTGAAGCCTCAGTGTTTTCATATTTACAATGGAAATAATAACAACCCCTTACTATGGAGTCCTAAACATTAAACAGGGGAATGTACCTCAGATACTTAGCACAGTGCCTGCCACACTAGGTGCACAATATATGGTGGTGGTAGCTGTTATCAACCAGTCATATGACAATAGCCAGGAACAGCTATGTCATCTTGAGAAATCGTAGTCTTGTAGCATGAATATGCCCATTACTTGCCACATGGCAGCAATTATCTTCACAACTGGTGTTTGAACCACATGCTAAAACACACGCACACTTTTAGAGTCCTGCCTTTTGTTTTTTACCTAAATATCTTCAAATTCCCCTTCAAAGATAAAGACTGGCTATCACAGAGGGTATTCAAAATAAAGTGCTGCAGGCCCTGACTGCATAAACCATTGATTTTCAGCTTTTCGCCTCATGGCACACAATTACTACAATTCTGCAGCACCCAAAAAGATGTGTTTTTTACGAATCTCACACACAAAAAAAGATACAATTTTGATTCATTCACACCAGACAGCTGTTGTTGTGTTGACTGTTGTCATTTTTTTATTTGACAATTAAGGAAAAAATGGCCAATGCCCCTGACTAAATAGTCAGGTATTGTGTGTTTTAAATATTCTTGCAGCTCACCCATTGAAAATCGCTGCTCTAACATCATGGACTATTTCTTGGTAGTTGCTTATTCTTTCAATCTTTACAAATGTGATCAATTGCATTTTGCCTGCAGTGAGGTCCATAAAAATCTTTGAGCTACATACTATTTCTGGAAACCTGGGGCTGCCCCTGATTTGTCTCCTAAATTCATTTAACATCTAACAAATCATTTATAACATTTGTTCTTTTTGAAATTTGTATTACAGCATTTATGCTGCTACATATTATGAAGGAAATTTAAGCACCACGATAGTACCTGAGAGGGAGAGAACACTAAGGCACTGGCTTCTGAGTAAGCGGAATGAAAGGATGCAGCTTTAACTAGTGATGTTTTAAACTGTCTCCTATTTCATTTGTCCTTCTCTGAAACTTAATGTTGTACTTAGGCATTGTCTTTATTCATCTCAGAACTTTCAAATCCAAAAGATACCCTAATGGCTGAGGAAAACATTGTGATAAATGTCGATGATACCATTCTAATAAAATGACACGCAATTCAAATAGCATCTTGATGACAACTTTGAGTTCAGAATTTTTTGACTTTGCAGACATCACAGTTTGAAACATTTTCTCTGGGGTAGTCACTGTAACTTAACATGCAGATTTGACACATCCTCAGTATTATATGAAATACTTTGGGGATCAAAATAAGTTTATTAACATGCTGTAGAGGCTTTCAAATGCTAAAAGTTTTCTTTCATTTCACTGTTGCAAAATAGTTGTTTCCCTGGTGTGTTCTTTATCCAGAGAAATCTCATTTACCTAACATTTATATATTTTTTGTTCTTATAAATAGTATTTTCAGTATAATTTAAAGGGTATTAGTGATTGAAAAATCACCATTGTTAATACAATTTATTTAAAGGACACTAAGTTGAAAGTCAGGGGACATAGATCCTAGCCTATTATGAACTGGTTACTTAGACCATCTCTGAACCTCAGTTTTTCCATCTATATTTCATTTCATTCATTCATTTGTATATTTACTCTTGACCTAATTCCAGAAAGGATATAAGGTGACCTTCAGGGAAGTTTGAAATATAAGAGAATAAACAGAAAAAGAAAGAAAGAGAAGGTAAGGAGATTGCGAAGACACAAAATGGAGCCTGGAATGAACCCAAAACTCATGCCATGATGGCCAGCACACTTCCTAGGTTGAGGGCCACTAATCTGACCCTAGTTTCTTGGCAGCCAAAGTGGAAAGCAGAACCTGAGTAAATCAGTTACATAGCTGCTGTGCCTGAAGACACCAAAGAATCAGTTATTAAGGATAACTATAACTGTTCTTTGTACTAAGATCAGTCAGGGCTATTTCTAAGGCATTCCCTACAGGGAGGACACGTGATGTGATAAACCATCATCCTTGGAGCCAGCCATGTAACATAGAGGAAGTTCATAGAACTTTGGAAAAACTCATCAGTGTACCCATTACCAGCATGTAGTTCACATTTCGTCCATGCAGGTGTGCAGAGAAAGGCACTGCACACTGGCTACCCAGCGCTCTGCCAGTCAATGACTCCCACTGGGTGGGATCTGAATGTTCTTCAAGCTGCCCTTCTCCTGGGCCACTTTCAAACAGAGTGTTGATGGATATTACGTGGGGATGAGCTCAGCCTTGGACAGTCTCAGATGTAGCTATTGCATGTGATTAGACATGGGCCTCAACATCTGTCATCCAAGAGAGGTCCTTCCAACCATTGTTCTATAATTCTATTCAGTGATGCTCAGAGGCTTTTGAGATGGATATTAGACCTTTTCTTGCTATGCTTTAAGTAGGCCTAAGCTACTTGTAGAGTTTACGTCTAGTCTAAGAAATTTTCTGCCTCCTGCTTCATTGGTAACTATCAGCTCTTCTCTTTCTTCTTGTTTTTTGTTACATTTACTTTCTAATTTGCCATGCTCCACAACTGCCCACTCTGGGCAGGTAATAAGGCTTGTTCAAAGTGCATATTAATAGATGGGACCGGCTTCTAGGGAAGTTGTCTCCTATGGGGCAAACTGACTGCTCTGGTTACTTGATGGCCCTGGACTTCTCTTTTTTCTACTCTTTTCTTTTGTTGTTTATTGTTTGAATGAAATATACCCATAGTTACAGCTATATTCTGGAAGGTTAAAATTACCATAAGGCCAGCCTCTGGAGAAGTGGAATGTTATAGATATTTGAATAAATTCTCCTTGGGATTATTTTTCTGACAGCCCATCCTCATCGGCAATGAAGTGTGGTAGGTGGCTCAGGGCACAGACCCTGGAACTGGCCGCTGCCTTCACCCTAACCCTAACCCTAACCCTAACCTCTTTACACCTGCTTCTCTTCTATAAATTTGGGTAATAGTACCTTCTTCATTTGGTGTTGTGCTACTTAGGTGAATTGACACCTATTACCTGCTCAAAACAGTGCCAGATATGTGATAAGTGTTATATAAATGATTGAATAAGAGAATTAAGTACCTATGCAGTTTCCCACAGCCCAGTGTTGAAATCATTAATTCTGTCAGTCCACTAGGGGGCCTAGTTTCTGGTAGAGTATGGTACTGAGGCACAATTACGACAATTTGAACCACAGGGGTAAGATTTTATTCCTCAAGCTCTAGCATCTTGCCTTAGTCTTTATCTGTTACCAATTCCTATCCTAATTACTACTCTGTGCTAAGAAAGGGCAGCATCGTCTCTCAGATGAACCAAAAATTTATAATAAGCAGATCAAACTTGTATGTCTCTTTTCCTTTTGTTAGTTTTCTCTTTTTTATAATTGGGAAAATAACAATGTTTGCATGTAAATACCATTTTTTTTCCAAATTTCTGTCAGGCTAGAACAAACTCAGGTCTTATAAATGGTGATTTATCAACTGATTTAGGTAAGCAGTATCAGAAGAGCATTCAAATAGGAAAGAGTAGTGAAGAGTCTACTTGAATGTCTCATTTCTCCTACATGGACTGATTTTTTTTTTTCACTGACCTAAAATCATTGGGAGTTTTGGTGTCACGTAGCTTGAACTTTAATTAAAACTGAATCAGTGTCAGTAAAATTTTAGAAGTGTTATGGGAGGGAAGAAGTTACAGTGCAGATGGTGAAAATATCATTAATAACTCTTTTATATTTTTGAAATGCAAGTGTTAAGTGTATTTGTTTTTAATTTTAAAGTGACCAAAATGAGAAATTGATAAAGTAACCTATATTTGGGGAACGATTAATAACTTGAGCCAAATCTAGCAGTTATGCCTAAAAATTTGACCTCCTTGTTAAATAGGCTAGCTAGTATCTCAAATTTCAGTAAAGAATTATAGGATAAATGCTTGACTTTTTCGGATCCTCCTGGGAGCACATCTTTTTGTTTTGCCATGAGGGCTCATGGAGTTGGTACTGTCATTCAAAGAATTAGCCACAAATAGAGGAAAACTGAGGAAAAAGGCACCATAAAAGCCAAAAATTAAAATAAGAAATTTGGAGGTGTGGCATTGAAAAAGAAAAAGGTACACACTACATCACAGCTTCTTAAACTCTGATTATGGACAGAATACCACACAGCCTGTGGAAAGCAGTTTCCATGTTTCTAACATTCCCAGGTGAACTGATGTAACCCCCAGTACATGATGGCTCTACCTGCTTTCTAGACCTGGAGGAACATTCTGAGTCTGCTCGTTAGCTTTTTAGTCCCCCACCTACAAGGAGAAGTCAGTGGGAATGTCAAAAGTACGTTAACATTTCAAGTCCTATAAGCACCTAAAACTATGTGATCAAAAGTCCGCCCAGCAGAGCCTCTCTGCAATCAGGAGCTGCAGGTGCATTTCCTGCTTCCTTCTTAGAAATGTCAGGAAGGTGTTTGCCATCTCCCGGGCCTCTGTAGCCTTGGGAGAGCCCCTTCAGACTCCCCTTTGCAGACAGGGAGTCACTGCTGGCTAGTGGGGGCATTTGGAGCCCTCCCTCCGTTCACGGGTCCTAGCTGTTTGTTCCCCAGTTGCCAGGGAGCTGCCCAACATACTCATCAGAATGCTCTTCCTGCGGCAGATTGTTCCCAGTTTCTGGAAATTTTGTCATCCTTTTTTCTTCATCCATCACCTGTCTCCTTTATTCTCTCCATCTATCTCTTCAACAGCTATATACTTGACACTTTCACTCTGGCCTCCACATTTTTTAATTTTTCTTTCCCATTTTCCATCTCCAAACATCTCTGCCTGATTCTGAATAAATTCCTTAGCTATAATCTCACCCAGTGCCAATTCTCCCTTCATTCGTTCTACTCTGTTGTCTCACATGTCCAATGATTTTTTTATTTCAATATTTTTCTCTCTAAATGTTTCATTTTTGAAAATCTGTCAGCTTATTCCTAATAGTTTCTGGTTATATGCTTCTCTCTGATATTACATCCTTTATTTCTTTATAAACATTTTATGCATAATTGTTCCAATTCTCTTTTTGATAGTCCTAACCTATGCAGTCCCTGGGCCTGAATTTGTTGCCTGTCGTGACTGCTGACTCTCACTCAGAGTGACTTATCCAGGCAGAAGTCCACAGAGTTTGGGGTCAAGATGTTGATTAGAGATCAAAGCCTACTAAGGGAAGAAGTAGGATTGGGCAGAGGGAGAAGCCACACTGCTGGGTGTGCCCAGCCAAGTGGCAGCCAGCCTGGTGGGGGGCAGGGGGGAGGGGGCGCTCAGGAGCACTGCATCCAGAAGCTCCTGTGTTGGGCCAAAGTGACGGGAAGGCAGATCCAGAAGTAGCTGCCAGCTGAAGGCTGCTGATGGCTCCACGAGTGGGCAGCAAGGCCTCTCGGAGCTCCTCAGCGGGGTGATGCTTGGAGCAGCAGTTCTGCTTTTAATTGTAACCAGTGAGTGAATGCCACCCATACCTATGATGGAGTATTCTTTACAAAGTCATTTCATCTTCAATGATGGTATTATTTATGGCTTTATTATAGTGTAACAAAGGGAATCAGGGACATCAATGTTTACATTTGGGCTGTATTCTGATTTATCTCAGTACTAAGAATATTTGTAAACACTGCAGAGGAATGTCTGTTTCTTTTAAGCCTAGTTTTATTAAATAAAGCAGTAAATTTTAGTATTTATATTAGCTTAAATGTGCTCATCGTTACTTCTTTTTTGACCTCAAAACTATTTGAAACCAAAGTAAATTTTTTTAACTGACACTTATAGACCATTATCCCAAAATATCAACTTAAGGAAAATTTGCATTATTTATTTATTTAGTCATTCTAAAACAAAGCATTCCTTAGTCTCAGACTGGCCTCCTTTCTCCTCTTCCCTGTCTGTCTGTCTGTCTCTGTGTCTCTCTGTCTCTGTGTCTCTCTCTTTTTCATGCAAAGCCTTTTGTCGGAGTAATCTGTAAACACATCCAGGGACACAATAAGGATTACAGATAATTTAACCTTTCAAAAACATTTAACTGAAACAAGACTTACTCTTGTAAGTATTAGTATTGAAGTATTAATTTAATGCTATATTAAATTGTCACTTTAAGCCCCTAAAAAAAATGAGTGGAACGTGATAATAACAGCAATTTCCAAAAGCAAGAGCCAGGTTCACACTGTCATGAGGAGATATAAATATTTATCTGTTGCAGTCCATCACTTAGACTCCTCTCTACTGAAACGCCAGTCAGCTGTGACTCTTTTAATGGCATTTCATTTTTGCATGAGAAGACCAACAAATTGGGGGTTAATAATACTTGTTATTTTTGTTCACTGCCTAAGACGAAAAGAAACTGAGGTTTTGTGGCTGTTGCATTTTATCTGTTCTTTTAAATTCTGATTTCACTACATCAATTTATCATTGCATTACAGTTCTGACAAGCCCATGGTTATACAGGAAAAAGTACTGAGAAAGACTGACAAAGATATTACATTTGCCATTATTGATGACACCGTGGGATCGTTTACATGTAGATTTTTGAAACGACAGAAGAGTAAAAATTGCTAGTGTTGGAACACAGGTTACAGACAAAACATTGCTAACATTGAGAACACTTTGAAAAATGCAGAAGCCACTGCATGATAAATAATAGAACGAGGTGATATGAGGTGTCCAGCTATGAAAATGCAAAAGCTAAAAGTAATTAAATCAGTATTTTTAAACACACACATAGATGATACAGTGAATTTGACATTGAGAATATGGACACTGACCCCAACGATAATTTTGATTGATTTAACTCCATATAGTTAAATAAGTGATGAATATCAAGTTAACATTTAAAAATTTGGGAGTAAATGTTCAGTGCCTATTCAGATGAAAGCTCAGTGACATTGCCGAATTGCAAGCATCTGAAAGCAACCATGACGTGATGGGTACCAGACAGAGCTGCTCGATTTGAGGGGAGAGGAGGGTGTGGCTGCAGGTTACCTACAGAGCCCAGAAGGATGGAATAACAGCCTCTGTGGTCCACAGACAGGAACACTGGGTAAATGCCATATCTGAGGGGTCACTGATAGGAACGCTCTTCGAAATTGTGTGCACTCAGCCTGTGCTCTCACAAATGAACCGTCTCTTGTCTGATGTGCACTCTTGATTTCTGAGCCACCCGTGGGTGAACAGTGTCGAGTTTGGTCCACTTGTGGCCGTGTCTCTCTTGGGACCTCAGAATGGCAGCGGGCAAAAGTCCACAGACTTACCTGACTTCTGGCAAGGAATCCGCTGGGCTACAGTACAGCGCTGCATCTGTTGAGTCTGTAAACAGACATTAATACAGCAGATAGGAAATAGCAACCACAGTTAATCATGTCCCTTGCCAGGGGAGAAGGACCAACTAGCAGCCACATCAAGGCAGTGGTTGAAAGTGAAATATTTTTATCTTTCTTAAAGAGTGACCCTTGGGATTAAACCATAGTTCTCCATGCTCGTAATCTGGAAATTAAGCATGCAGAAGAGAGGAAGGAGATTGTCTTGTGACCGAATCAAGAATGTGAAAAGAAATTAGTAGATACTAAGGATGTGTGTAACTATTCAAAAAAAAAAAGATGCTCATGCCAAATAATTGATTATTTTAAAAGACATGATATGGTAGTGTCCCCAACACCCCCTTTTCTTATTATTTTGGAAGCATTTATTTACAAGTTATTTAGTTAATTTGTTAATGATGTTGAAGTTCTTGAACAGGGGTTAGAAATATAATTTTTTACTTTTTAAAAATATTTACAAAAAGATTATCTCTTTTTATAAACACATACATACCAAATAACATTATTCATTTTTGAAAAGTCTTTGTTTTATGAGAGCCCTCGAAATTGGGAGCTTATATTACACATTTGAAATAGAAAACATTTCTCAGAGAGCATTTTAGGAACATACCAGGTGCTCTTAGAAGTCTTCCTCCTGTGCCCATGACTTTCCTCCTTTTCCACCCCTCGCCCCTGGGTCTTGGTTTCAGTTGCTCCTGCTTGAGTCATTGGCCATCCCTGAGTCTCATCTCCTTGCTCTTCACATTCTTTGCAAAAACCCTAGGCACCAAGTATGTTACTACCCCATCTTCTCCAAATATGGAGACACAGAGAGGCTGACTCATTCACTCCAGGTCACACAGCTAGTGAATGTGGAGCTGGACCACGAGGGCTCCTCCCAGCAAGATATGGCTGAGTTGTGCTGAGTGCCCAGCTAACTCTGTGGCCATGAATTTCCAGTCTTCCTGGTTGTGGCATTACCTTTAGCAGCTTGTGTGTATAGGAATTCTTGTAGATGTGCCCAACAGGGTTAGAGTTTGTACACGGTATTTTCGGGGTCAGTTGGTGGAAACCTGGGAAGATTAACATTCAGGCCTCTATGTGTCAACAACCACTTGCAAGAACATATGGTGCAGTGGTCTTCCAACCCTGGTGTTCGTAGACCCAGTGAAAGTTCCTCACTAAAAAGAAACAGTGCGTTCTTTTCCCAGTGCCCCCACGCAGAAATTCAGTTACTGGGTAGAATTTTCTTCTGCAAAGTTTTGACCTGTAAATGCTCTCTCAACCTTTGGCACCAACTGCAGCTTGCCACTACTGGAATCTAATGTGATAGGCTTTGATATGGTTTGTGGTTTTGTACATATTTATATACTCAGGAGTTTTAAGTTTATTAAATCTGTTTTTTCAAAGTGGTCATCAGAGTCTCATAAGAGAGCCATGCCTTTGAGAATGAGTACACATAGAAATTTGCTAATGCAATAGATCAAATTTGATCTACTTTTTATATGTAATAATTTATTTAATCTTAAAGGTAGAGGATTTGTAGAATATAATCTATATGTGTGTCCCCCCTCCAAAAAGCTTGTCAGTGATTTTCTGTATAGCATTCAGGGTTTCATTAACATACTCGTCAACATGAGTAACAGTTAGTATGCACTGTGTTCCTTGTCACCCTTTGGGTCTGTACACAGATTTTGATCAAAGTGACGTCTTCTACTGGCAGGACTTTGAAAAGATAGGTCATGATGAGAATAATCCAAGCAGAACAGCACAAAGTAGGGTTAAGTGGCCAAACTGAATCTGGTGTGGGCCCTCAGAGGCCCCCAAAACACCTATGCAGGGTCTCCCTCAGAGTAGACACAAGCATATATCTGTGAGGTGGTTTGGAGCATAAAGCAGCAGATATGTGTAACACTAAGGTTTTCTATCAGAGTTTTGAATGAAAATAACGGTTATTATCATTGTCATCTGCAGTAGGAGGAAGGGTATAGTAAAGTACAAGAGACATTGTGTGAAGTATTTTGACATACTGTTATCTATAATCCTCATAGTAACCTCCAGGTACAAATTATGCTGCTGGCTTTCTGGAAAATGAAACTAAAATGATGAGTGATTTAGTAAGTTGCCCAAGATCCCACAGCTAGTAAAGGGAGGCACCAGGACACGTGCACATATTTCTGGCTCACAAACCTATGTTCTTTCCACTGTGGTTATTATACAGTGTAGCAAAATGTAGTTCATCTTAATCTCCGTGTTTTTAAGGCCTATCCAACCATCTTTCTTCAAAGGTGAGAGACAACAATCCCTTTGAGTGCTGCAGAGTAGGTTTGAGATATTTTCTCTTCAACCAGAGGCTCCTTACCACCTGTTTTGTGTTAGTAAAACTCAAGTTAATTTACTACTTTTTTCCTTATTTTTTATTGTTCAATGACATTTGTCCCTATTTCCCCCCATTACTGTTCCTTGCCCTACCCACTCCCACCTCCTACATTCAGTCCTCCCCCCACCCCTGTTGTCTTTGTCCGTCCTTTATACGTGTTTCTTGATGACCCTTCTTTCGCCAGCACTTGTTTGTTGATTTGTTTATGATGGCCGTTTTGACCAGTGTGAAGTGGTATCTCAATTTACAGTTTTTTGAAAGGAGAGAAGTAAAAAATGTTCCACTGATCTGACTTCAAATTAAGAACAAGATAAGGTAAAACTCTACTCAGAAAATATATCAAATTAAATTACCACAGCTCAATTACAGTTAGTAAGATTTTTAAAGGCAGGAACATCTTTAAAATATGCCAAACTCTAGGTGACAAAAATGTAACTTATTCTGATGCTGTACTCTTTTCTTTAATGAGAAAACTAAGGCTTAAAAGAAAAACACTCTTAAGATGGTTAATATTATCAAGAGTTGATGATTGACAGTGTCTACCACTAAAAAGTTTGAAAGGGCTTTCTAACTCTTATTTTTGTAAAATGTTCATTGAAAACAAATAAATTCAAGCAATATAATTTTAAAAAAAAAGAGAGAAAATAAGCAAAGTTGCTTCAAATTCCACCATTACCATTTGGTGACCATTCTTCCAGGCATCTCTCCATAAATATGTACAATGTACACAATTTATACTATTTTGGAATCGTAACAGTCATGCTATTCCTTAGTGTAGAGATTTCACACACATGTCTTAGACATAGAAAAGTTTTTCTGAAATCTTATTTCCCCTTCATTTTTTAAAATTGTTTTATTGTTGTTCAAGTACAGTTATCTGCATTTACCCCCCTCCACTCCTCCCCCACCCCAACCATCCTTGCCTCCTTCCCCTTCATTTTAAAGAAAGGAAACGTAATTTTCCTTTGGAAGATACAATGGGACCCATTTGATAAATACTGGCTTTCAAGAAGTGTCTCCCTCTTGTGTCCTTTGAGAGTATGGTCATGAAAGACCTAAACTCATGTTTTTTTGCAACTCTAATCAGAAGTGGTGTCAAAACTGGAACCCGTCCGGCGGACTTGATGAAATCCAGCACGGAGCCAGGGAAGCTCTGTCTGTGCGTAGAGTAGGAGCACATGCTCCACAGCAGCTGGGCACCCACCCTTCACGCTGCTGCCTGTGAGCAGCTTAGCCCCAGAGAGTAGTCTTGGTGAGAAACAGAAAAACCAGCCCAACTCTAGAAGATTCCAACACTGGGCTCTCTCCACAGTTTCCTTTTTAATCTTGACTTCAACACTGTTAAAAGAGCTAATCTAAGTGGCCAAGTGACTCTTCCTCAACCTCATAAAGTCATCATCATGGCTTATGGGAAGGAAGATGGAGGTTCTCAGTAGAGCTAATTTCACTTTGGAGTAATTACAGAAAGAATCAACCACTGTTATTGCCCAGATTTGACTCTGCAAATTAGTTTGAAATGTTGGGGAAAATATATCTTTGGACATAAAGTTGAATTTTTCTTATCTGTATATACATAGAGAACACAGATCGTGTATTAAGCAATATAAACATGGTTATTTTCTATAAATAGGACCTTAGTGATTGGAGGGTGTCATTTTGTATAAACACTATAGGCAGAAGAGTAATATTTTACATTTGAAAGAGCACCTTTTGATTGGATTTCTTTTTTTTTCCTCTTTTGTGCAGTATATAGTGGAATGTCATGGGATCACCCTTCTTCCCCAGTTTTTGGGCATGTACCGGCTTAATGTTGATGGAGTTGAAATATATGTGATTGTTACAAGAAATGTGTTCAGTCATCGTTTATCTGTATATAGGAAATACGACTTAAAGGTGAGATTGATTTTATTAATTTTTCTTAAGTAATGAAGCGTACGTATCCACATTGTAAATGTTGTCACTGATCATGCTAAATGCTTCCGAGGTGCTCAGAGCTCGACCCTCCAGGCAGCTAGCAGTGTCCTCTGTGGGTTTTCCAGAAGACGCTTGTACATGTTAGAGATGTCACATCTGGTTTACTCAACAAATATTTCTTGAACGCCAGCCATGTACCAGGCACTGTTTCAGGGACTAGGAATAGTGTGACGAACAAAGCAGAACAAACCTTCACTCAAGGAAGCACTTCACTCATGCTGGCTTTCTGATTGGTAAAGACAGTAAGTGAAAGTAGCAGGTAAATCATATAGTATATTAGGAAGTGACAAGTGCTATAGATACAAGTAAAAACAGGAAATTAAAAAAATAGCCATTATTTCTTCAGTTATTTTTGTTACCATCCTTAATCTTTGCAAACACCAGTTCCACATGTATTTAGCCACTTGAATTTTTCTCACAGCTCATTGACAGACTGTTCATTTCTTTAGCATTTTTAACCCCATTGTTTTCATGCTGAATAAGGTATATTATCATGTGTCCATGCTCACTATAAAGAAGAAGAAGACAGGGAAGTATGGGGAAGGGATGCAGTTTTAAATAGGGGGTCAGGTAAGGTTTCACTGAGAAGTTGATGTGGAGCAGCCCTGAAGGAAGTGAGGGGATGAGCTGAGGGAAAACATTTCTGGCAGAGGAAAGAGGCCCCACGACCAGCTATTTCAAAGACGCTGAGTGAGAGGCAGACCACTGGAAATTTTGCATGGAGTAAGTTGATCTGACTTCTAGGATCACTGACTTAGAGGCAGAATGTCCAAGTTGGGAGCTGGCAAACTAGGACCTGCCTAATGGCAAATCCAGCTTGGCCAGTTTTGTGAATAAAGGTTTGTTGGAGTACCACCATGCCTGTTGTTTCTGTATTCTGTGTGGCTGCTTGTGCTCGCTCTCAGCAAAGTTGAGTACTTATCACAGAGACCCTGATGGACCACACACAGCCTAAACCATTTACCTTTTGACTCTTTTTAGAAAAAGTTTGCCGAGCTTTGGTATTTATCAATGGATTTCATATTTTTTAAATTAATCTCCTTCACACTCTTAAAAGAGGACCCCAAAAAACTTTTGCTTATGTAAGTTATGTCTATCAATATTTGCAATGTTAGGAATTAATATGAGAACTTTTTAAATACTTTATTTAAAATAATAAAACAATTACATGTGAGCATATTTTTATGAAAATAACTGTATCTTCAAAAAATTGAGATAAGTGGCATTGTTTTACCTTTTTGCAAATCTCTTTAATGTCTGACATATTAAATTAAATATGAGACTGTTGCAATGTCTTACCTGCTGCCTGTTATCACGATTACTGGCCAGCAGTGACCGAGGAACACTGTGGGTGACTCATCAACACGCGAGAAAAACATACATAGAGACAACCGAGTCCTGTGGGGAAGTAGGAACCAAATGGCCACTCTCTCTGGTGGGGAGAGTGCCCCTGTTCCTCTTCCGGAGAGGCTTTTTATTGGTTTCATTTGCATAAGCATTCAGGTAAAGTTCATTACTCATTGCTAGGAAGTAAGGATCAAATAATAGGTAACAAGGAAGTCTGAGGGCCTATTTTGAGTCAGGGTCAAAGAGCTGTAAAACTTTGAAGAACAAACTTACTTCTTTCTGGACCCTCATCATTCAACTGAGAGCATTCTAAACAAAGCAGGTTTCACAGGAGTTTATATATTCTTTCTTAGGCCTGATCACCCAGGGAACCCGCCCTTTTCAGCACAGAGCCACACCACCCTGTCATTGTTTCAGGCTTAGGTGGAGCAAGGGAACTAAGGCAACCAAGAGATAAGGAGATTCTCTCCCAGACAATGAGGACTCAGGCTGTGGCAAAGCCGAGGGGTGAGGGTCCATCACCCCCTTTTGCTGTAGCCCCCAAAGTCCTTCCTTGGACAAGACCTCCCATGTGATCATGCCTGTGTTAGGTCATTCCCCCCGTGGGGAATCTTACCCGTCATTGGCTAACCGATCAAGCTTTGGGGTTTAGTTATGAATGAAGCAGCAGAAACAGCGCTCCTGCCAGGGAAGTAAGCTTTTGTCTCCTTGCTGGCTTACGGTCCAAGGTCACTCCCTCAGCCTTAGCCTTGGTGGAGGTACAGCTTCTGATACCAGGCAGGGCGGTTCCCAACAGTCTGTTGTGATGTTATTTGACTGAAGTATATGAAGAAAGTCAGACCTTACACAAATAAGGAGAGGGGTGTGTTATATTAATTCTGCCAGCAGTTTATAGATAGTCTTTTGATTTCCAAAATCTGACAAATGGTAATTTCCCAAAGCTTATGTGGAATCTGCAATCACATCAGTGAACTTTTGTACTCTTTTCATTGAAAACATTATACATTATGAATACATTAGGCTTCAGTTGTTTGGAATAGATGGGTTCACTTGAGTTATGTGATCTTCCAAATAGTGACACATTTCATTATATGATATCAAGAAGTCACCACCAGTCTCATCAGAAAAGGCTTTAAGTGTTGAGAAGCTGCCAGGCTCAGGGTGGTGGATACAAGTTTTTAAATTTCTAATTTTCACCTAAAAGCTCAAATTTTTACCACTGACAACAAATCCTGGTAGTTGTTTTTCGTGAAGTCTTACCCACCATTGTTTCTGCAGTATCCAGGCAAATATCAAAACACTGAGTGAGGCAAGTAACATCTCAGTATTATTATAAAGACAGTTTGACTTTGCAGATCTCTGAGAGGGTCTCAGGATCCCAGGGTGCTGAATCACACACTTTGAAAAATGCCAACCTAAGGGAGGGAAGGTGGTCTAGGTTTATCTCCTACTCTGTGGAGTTTGAATTAACTGTCCAGGCTTTCCAGGTACAGCCTTGGTCAGTCCTGCCTTCAAGTCATAACCATTCTGTTCACTGTCATTGCCCCTGGTGGAAATTCCAGCCACTGTACAGGGCTCTTTGGCACCATCCCTTTCACAAAGACTTTTGAGGATTACAGGACTCTTTTCACTGGTCTGCCTCTTCCATGTGAGAAGCCAGAGTGAGCTCTGAAGCCACATGTTCTGGTTTTATCACTGATCAGCTGTGTGCAAGTTGTTGAACCTTTATAAGCCTGCCTACTTTTTCATCTGTGAAATGAAGATAATTTTACCTCCCTGTGCTGGGTTGTTGTGAAGATTAAGTGACATATGTACATGCCATATCCAGCATAACACAGCATATGGAATTGGTCAATAAATGTTGGTTGCCTCATCCATTCTACTAGTAAGTGCCTTAAAGGAAAGTTTTTTGTCCTATTTACTTTTTTATCCTCCTGAAATGTCTGAAAGAGGACCCCTAGTAAATATATATTGATGTAAATTATACTTATAGCCTAGATATTATAGTTTTAATTTGCCTTGGACTTTATCATTTCATCTCCCTTCTTAGCTTGTAAAGTAAATAAATTCTGTTTTTGCCAGTACTTTCAGTTGCAATGGAACCTGGACATCTGGCATCCTTTCATGGCTCGAACTCTTGGCCTTAACTCACAATAATCTTACTTTTCTATTTTTGTTTCAGTTTTCTATTCTGAATTAATTTAAACTTGGATGAGTTTTTCCCAAGCTAATGATTTGCATTTACATAGAGATGAAGCTTCACTGAGAATCCTAAACAGGGGTATATTATAGGGAAAAAACACACACGGATCAAAAACTTGGTTAAAGATACAAAAAGGAATAAATCGTTTCTTCCTCTGCCCAATAGCATAAGCAGTGTTCAGGTTTTATAGGTGTCCCCATTTTTTTTTCACTTGGAAACATTCTTTGTTAGATCAGTGCACAAAGGAAGGCATATGTGGCCCCTGTTCAAGAGCCCCTAAAGCACGAAGGGAGCCCACTATAAGTGACAGCTATGGAGTTCAGTTGGCCGAGGGGATGTGCTGCCATACAGATGGGTTTTGCTTCATGAATGATCTATGATCTATATTGTCCACCTTTATTTGATGGGTCAGGTTTGTACTCCTCTGACTTATCCCCAAGAAACATCCAGCATTTGTGCTGGGCTGGCAGTGGGGTCTCTCAGATCCACCAGGCCCGGGAATGCTCAGCACCAAGGGGGTGGAGAATTGACACCCCAAGATACCACAGCCTGGTCTCAGTGCCCTTCCCCAGTACAAGAAGTCTCCTCCATCTGTGTCTCCTCATCTGTGAATTATGGTCCACACACATCCTGATCAGTGCCTGTGCTTTACTTAAATGGAAGATGGTCATGGAGTAAAAGTTTTGATTTCTTAAAGTTCTGTTTATGATTGGCTAGTGCAAGTATTCCAGGGCAATAAATGTCTGTCTAAGAGGTGGGCAGGTAAACAAATGGCTCCCCTGACCTTGTCGTAGTTTGGGTGTCCAGTACTGGAGGGGAAGGGAGAGAGTAAACTGGTCTGTGATCCTTCTCTAGCCATTTATTTGGTGAACACTGAGCACTGCTATGTGAGATACCACCATGGTCACTGGGGAGCACAAAAAACAAATAGTCCTTGTATTGACATAGGAGGAATTCACTGGCCATTTGTTTCCCAACTTTTCTTTTGCTTTAAAATCTTCCACAAACAAAGGAACATTTCTCTGCTGGAACTCTGCCCTGAAGGCCCCCTGTCGGCATCTGAGGTCAACCCCAGAGCTCTGAGGCATAGCTTTGAAAACCAGTGCAGTAGAGAGGAAATTGCTGAGATCGAGAACTGTGTTTTCTTCTACTTAATAGCTCTGTGCTCATCCTAGAGCCTGGCCCAGAAGGGATTCAGGTAAATGTGTCTGAGAAGGGATCTCCAGTATGAAGGACAGCAACGTAAGAGAACGTATTCATTCATCAGTAACTCTAAAATGGTATTGAGGCAGTCAGAGGGTGTGGACATGTCCACATCTGGAAGAATAATGTAGGACGAGAGGCATCTAATGCCCCAGTGGTCACTGCAGACAGCTGATGTCCACTTCTCCTTTGAAGATTATAAGACCAACCATTTCTGGCAATTGATGCAGAAAGGAGAGTGTGGTTTTGATCTGGTGTTTAGCAAGTTACTGCTCCAGTGATCATCAGATTTTCTAATTTCCAGCAGGAGGACAAGAGGGGAAAAGATAGCACAGGTGACATGATAGGGAAGGAGGTGAGTGGACAGGAATACCTGCAGAAGGAGCGGCACACTGCACAGAGAGTAGTGAACAGGGAGGGGACAGAGCTCACTCAGGATGAGGCTCCAGAGCAGAGTTGGTGCTCATTTATTGCAGTGCTCTGTCCTGGAACGTTTGCATATTTTACACATGAAATCCAGTGCCTCTCAGGTGCAAGTTTTTATTTTTTTCTTTGTGTTTTAGGGCTCTACAGTGGCCAGAGAAGCTAGTGACAAAGAAAAGGTAAGTACCCTGGTATACTCCCCATGGTCCTGCGGGCATGCTCAAACAGTATGTCCTCATTCTTTCTTCCTGACTTCCGCCACTGTGATCGTTCCCATGTCCCTTTCCCTGCACCAGAGAGAAGCACATTACTGAACTGGAGTGCTTTGCTTTACTTTTCTTCAGCTCAGCTGTCCCATATCTCTTGGGTGAATAATGAAGTAGTTATTAGTTTTAAAGGTGGTTGAAAGAAACGGTTAACATGCAGCATGGTCTTGGAAACGCAGCCATCTGTGTAGTGATTAAGACTGGCAGGTACAGCTCAGCAGCAGGGTCCTAGCCCTACACTTGACCACTGACTAACCAGGTGTGACCTGAGCAAGTTTTTTGCCTCTGTGAGCCCGTTTTCTCACCTGTAAAATGTTGTCTTGCATGAGCTTTAAACTCCTGTCCAACTACAAAATATTAAAATATGATTTAGAGTATTTTCTACTTAAAGAATTAGGGAGGAGAGACTATGTCTTTTCATGTTTTCCTGAGTAACTGGACAGTAGGAAATATTTGAACTACATTTAGTTTATTATGTAATATTATAGACAGATTCAACTAAAATCAATTTCGTTAGGAAGCTGGGAAGTACTTTCTGTATTGACTGAACAAAACTGAAGAAAATCAGCCTTGCTTATGTGAAAGGCACCTCTATACTTAGTTATTCCTCTTCTTCACCTTGGGAAATGCCTTTTTTTTTTAACCAAACCATCTGAAAGCTAGGGCTCAAGTTTCTGTTTTTGTTTTTGAAATTAAATTCTTTCAGAATGATATCATTCAGTTTTGGTTTGAATTTGAAAATATACTTATTCATTCAGGAGTGTTTGTGAATGTCTTTATGGTTACTGTCCTAGCTTCAGGGACGAAAATAATGAACCACACAGGCACATCTAGCAGGAGATACAGACATTAATAGGGAATAACAGTGCCATGTGATAGTACTTTGACAGGAAACATGTAGCGAGAGCGCCTGATTCCAGCTTGGTGGGGCCAATGAAAGGCTTCCTGGAAGAGGCGACATGTGGACACTTGAAGGATAAATAGGAATTAGCCGGGGGGGAAAGGCAAGAATGAGCAGCATGTGCATGAGCACAGAGGGGGTGTGCTTGGTGCTTTAGCTGGAGGGTGAGGTGAGGCCAGTAAGCTGGACCAGTTGAAGAGGCTGTTGAAATAACCCAGATGAAATGGTGACCTGAGCTGGGACAGTGGAAGATGACAGATTATAGAGTAATTTAGGAAGGAGAATCCAAAGAACCCAGAGATTGAATGTGGAGGTGAACTGTGTCAAGGAGCATGTGTAGAGGGAGGGCGGGGTTAAGGATGACTCCCAAGTTTCTGGATTGGACAGTTATATAGGTGTTGACTTCACTCTCTGAGAGAGGGAGCAGAGTGGAAGGAGTAATTTGAGAAGTCAATGCAGCATCAGAACAGAGATATCCAATGGGCATGAGAGGCTGCAGAGAGTTTCAACTGGAAAAAGTGGCTTAGGGAAGGAAACTCATGGGATGGAGGGTCAGCAAAAGCAGGGAAGTAGATGAGGTTTCCCAGAACGAGTGTATGAAGTAGGAAGAGAAGCATGTCTGGAGCCAGCCCAGAAGAAGAGAGTTGATGGGTAACTCTCTTCCTTTACCCATCATCATTTAGAGTTGATGGGTAAAGGAAGAGAGTCTTGCAAAAGATCAGCCAAAGATACAGGAGATGAACAACGGAAATCTGGATCATTTTTTCTGAATGTTTATTGAGCACCTACTATGAGCAAGCATTTTGATGAGCAATATATGAGAAGTGACTCAGTGACTAGTACTCCTACTGACATGAAATTTGCACTCTAATGTTATCCCAGAAACCAGAGGAAGAGAACTGTCCCAGTGTTGGATGCTTCTGCAAGATTACGTAGGATGAGGACTGAGTAATTTGTTATCTGTTGGACTTAGCAATGGGGAAATCTCTGGTATCCTTGTCAGTGACAATGGGTGGGTGGAACATAAGCCAAACAGCAGTGGGTTAAGAAGCGAGAAGAGCAAATGAAATGGTAGGTCCTTCTTTGACTATTTGTATTAGCTGTGCACTAGTGAATATGTTTTTATACTTCCAACCTCCATGTAAATCATCCTGAAGTCACCAGCTGAGGCCAAAGAAGCAGAAAGAGTGGACTGTCGACTTCCTTGTTTCTATGACTATACGTTCCTTCTAGGTGTCAAAGAATTCAAGTAGGTATTTAAGTTTAGTCCACAAGAAACTCAGAGTTTTCGTATTATTGGGATTTTCTCCTAGGAAAAAATAGCTGGACTGTTTAAAAAGTCACCCATACTTTTCAGCATCATAACAAGAAGCCAGCCCCTGCATGAGAACTGTGGATGTGATGACACCCGCCATTCCATGCCGGTTGCTCTGTTTTTTCTTCGTTCCCAAATGCCTTGAGACTCCTGCTAGCAGCCTTTCTTGCTCTCTTCGCTATGTCTTCCGGATCCATCGCCAAGGGCTTCATCTGCTTTGACGATAACCCATGCCAAGAAAGACAGTTACAGCTAATGGAGTGGTTGCTGCTGAAGTCTCAGTTATAAAGCAAGGGCATGTACGAAGGAAAGCCACAGTATGTGATGTCCTTGTAGCTGTAATTCCTCATCAAAAACAACACTCAGTTACTTAGGTTTCCCTCCACAGCCCAACCTGTAGGACTCCATGCCTTCCAGAGACCCACAGCATTTACACAGTTCCACTGCCCACCTCACCAAAAATGTTTAGCCCTTTCTTGGTATAGCTTTCTGTGAAAAGATATGAGAATATAGGATTTCTTTAACAAAAACTCTTTTCTAAGGATTATGCCGAAGTGCCTTTATCCTCTTTGGAATATGTGCCGGTTCATCAAATCATCTCCTTTGAAGGTGGACTTGGAAAGTCAGGGACAGGAAGGACCGTGAGAGATCAGAGGCCAGTTCTCCCCCTCACAAATGACTGATATGAAACTGAAAATTGAGTTCTTATGCTGCGTCATGAAATTGGTGGCAAAGGAGAACTTTTATCTTAACCTGGGGTTTATTTTTTTTAATGTTAATCTCAGTGTATTGGGGATTAGAAAGATAAGCAATAATAACTGACATCTATCGAGGACACACTATACGCCAGACACTTTTACATGTTATATGAGTTTGATGATGTAATCTGTACCCTCATGAGGCAGGTGCTAGTAGTGCTTCCTTTGGGTAAGTGAAGTTACTTGCCAGGTTCAGTGACCTGTGCAAGGCCCCACAGTCCTCAGTGTGGCGGAGCCAGGGCTCCAGCCCAGAGCTCCCTTTTCTAATCACCTTGCTAAAGGTGCTACTCTAGCGGTCAGGGAGTTTTCTCTGTCTCCTTTTTTAAAATGACTCATTATCAAAAATACAAGGCAGGCCCCAAAACAGAATTTATTTATAAAGAATTACATATTCTTACATGTTTAAACTTCAGTCACCTTCAGAGTACTCTCCATTTGATACAATAAACATATCAAGACTTTTTTCCACTGTTTAAAACAGTTCTTCAGCTCATTAATTTTGATGCCTTTTAGTGCTTCTTCCATTTTTTTTGTTTCACCTTTTCCATGTTGGCAAAATGTTTCCCTTTGAGGACTTTTTTCATCCAGGAAGGGGAAAAGTCACATGGGGCGAGATGAGGTGAATAGAGAGAGTGGGGCACAGCGGTCATTCCATTTTTGATCAAAAATTGCTGAATACTCAATGTGGTGTGGGTGGGTGCACTTGTAAATCACCCATCATGAAATGGACAGACATGCTGAAATAGCCTTCCAAAACATTCACTGATGTGGAATGCAGCCTCTCACAACAACACTAGCTGGTACACTGATACAGATGGGTTTCTAGAACACTAACCTAGCTGGGACATATACTAGAAGGAACCCACCCTCCAGAAGACAATTCCCACGAATCATGAAAATGAAAAAGGAATCATTCACTACACTGACAAAAACATTATTTTGAAGTTAAATATGATACCAAAGCATTTTATTCTAGGTCTTGATTTAAAAATACAAAAGTAGTGAAATAAATTGTTTGGTTTCATACTATGTTGGCAAAAGCACCCATTCATATTTCCTTAATTTGTGGAGTGTAGGAATTTTTAAACTATATCCCATGTCACTATAGCTTACACTCGGTACCCATTAAAATCATCTACACGATTGCTCTGAGGAAGAATTTAATGTGCTTTACTTTCTGGGCTTGGAGTTCATGACAGCTCTTCTTCCAGGAGAAGAGCCCAAAGGCCACCCACCTGTCCTAGGTTATAAGTGCTCCCTGGGAAGGGATGAGAGATAATCTCTTGGAGATATGGAATGTAAGTGTAATTAATATCAGTACTTGATGAAGGAGAGCATGCCTGCTGTCTGCTATAGGACATGATGCCTCTTGGATGTGGCACTTTGTTTATAATCTAGTCACAGCGAGGTAACATTGACTGAAGTGTAACACGAAAATAAATCAAATGGATTAATGGAGCTGAACTTGTAAAAACATTGAGTTTTTAGGTTCTACAGAAAAATTTTTGCATTTTCTTTTTTATGCCAATTTTCAGGTTTTCTCTCTGTGATCAGTTAATATAGTTGTCCCAAAAAAAGCATAAAACTATAAATATTTATCACTGTTACCTCTGGTTAGAAATATTTGGAGAAGGCTAAAAATATTTGTTTTCTACATGTTATCCTTCATAAATGGAAGCTAAATGGTTTGCAAGAATCTTATGTCTATTGCTCTCGTCATGTAACCATATTCTCTACAAAATGGTTGTCCTGGCGCAAAGAACAGTTTTCCTAGCGGATCTCCACTGACACGGCTTCCTAAGTAATCTGAATTCTTTGTTTTCCTTTCATTTGAGTCATTATAACTTTTAATTTCCCATACTTTTAACTTGTTGATGACAAGTTTTAAAACTGTCATTTCAAATATTCAGTGATAGAGGTGCAGACAAGTCCCATCCCTTCTACTTCAGCTTGACATGTAATTAGCGTAATTTACATTAGCATAATAATGAAGATGGGACTGAAGGAAATAAAGAAGTTATATTCCAACAATAATGGGATCACTTTCATGGCAACAAGTATCAGAGCATGCATGTACAGATGTCTTAAGTTTTTTAAAAAGATCAGAACAGTGCTTTTATTTTTTTAAGACCGCTGTCAAATTCTGACAGCTGCTATGACTTGTTTTATTCTTTAATTCTTTCCTTTTTAATGGAAGGGCATCTTCCATTCATGGCTCCAGCAGTTTAGTCTCCTCTAAATGAGACAGAGAAATGCGAATCTCCCTGGTGGTCGATCTTTTCACAGCTGCGCTGCAATTCCAGTGTGACATCAAATTAGTAATTATAGCTGAGCAGACTGCTTTTTACCAAATGACAGTCTTAGCATGCTGCCAGAAAGCAAGCTACTCAGCAGGGAATACAGGAAAGTAAAAGAAAACATAACTGGACTCACTTGATTTCTGAAGGATTTGATCTGACTCCTTAAAAAGCCCATGTTCTCGAGAGAGAGTCCTGGGGATTCACAAATACACATTTTGTTCATCGTTCTGTACAGTTCTTCTCAAAACCCACGTCTGATTTTATTAGGTAAAGTAAAGCCTGTGTAATGGAGTCATAGGGTCACAGTAAGAAGATTCTTTTTAACATATAACCTTCTCCCTGGAACCCATTTGAAAGAAAACAGCTGCCCTGCAATTGGCATTGGGGTAACTATATTGGCAATAATCATTGTTGACACTTTGATAATGGGCTACAACAAGCCACCTTGTCAATTCTTAGGCATTGTGAATTGCACTGGCAATTAAGTGACTGTCACCATCTCTGACATTTTACCTATTACTGACTGAAGTTTCAGGAGAATTAATCATTAATAACCACCCTCACATCGAAAAATGCTTTCCTAAAGCCGTTTTCAACATTTCTTTTGTGATCTTTAGATTGTTAACACATTATAATTAATTACCACCTCTCTCTGGTTCCTCAGGCTGCAGTTCAAGGTAACAAAGAGGGCAGGCTTAGGGCATGGGGTACAAAAGCATAGCCACGTGTCCTTCTGGGAATCTTTCTTTGGCTATCGGTTAAAAAGTGCTTCCTTTTCCACTATTAGTGGATGATCAGTCAGAGGAAGATTGTCAAGGTTTTTAGGCCCAAAATCAGCTGATGCTTTAACCTGCAGAAATTCTGTTTGCCAGCCTCTGTTAGGAACACCTATCCAAACACCCAAAATGCAAGGAAAAGTTTTCCTTCAGAGCAGAACCAGGACCTGTTTCTGGACTTAAATTAGAGGCACTGGTAACCTCTGCTTTGTGGCCCAGAGATTTTATAAAGGGGACTTTGGGAAAAGGGCACCACACATAGTATTAGGGATTCCCAGCCCCAGCCCCTGTGCTGCCGTTAATGGAAGTTTGGGGTTCGGGGATAAATCATTTGTCCTCATTTGTAAAATTAAAGTATTTTTTTGTGTCATTGGTTCTCATGCTTTAGTGTTTATAATAATCTCTTGTTTCAGATGAAAGTTTCTCCTCCTCCAGAGGTACACTTCAGCTGCAGGCTTGAATGTGAGAAGCCCCAGCCTTGGCAATCAATAAGATCCTTCCTGTTTGCAGTATAGGTTAAGGCGATTGCTATTATTAATGGAAAAAAAATGTTCTGAACCATCATATTGTATCAGCAGATGTCTGAGCAAGCTTTACAAACCCTGTGATGTAAACCATAGGCATTATTCTGAGAATTTACCCCACTGGTAAAAACGGCATGTGAAAAAGACGGCATGTGAAAAGGAAAGATCACGTGCAGTGACTTGTGAGCATCTTCTGGATGACAGTGTTAAACTCCTCAGGCCAGCCTGGCTTGTGGTGGTGCATAAGACCTCAGTTGCCTTACATTATTTTTTTCACTGTTGTGAACTCAGTTTAGGGTACCCAAGCACACATGGAGCACTGCTGTTAGATATGAGATTTTTTTTAAGCTGACAACTCTTATTCAGTTGGTTCCAGAAGGACTTGGAGTAGAAAGAAAACTTCTAAATTTTAGTATGTGGCCTGAATTTAAGCCAAGCTGTTGCAGATGTATAATTGTTAAAATAATAAAATTATGTTGTTCACTAAGTATTAAGCCAGAAACTATAGGACCAGCAAACACCTTAAGTTTCCAGACTTGGACATTTTTCAGATTATCACCATTGACACTCATGCAGAAGAATCTTCTGATCAGATTGTAACAAACCTACTTTGTAGACTTTGTTTACAGCGTAACTGTTTTATCACAGCCTGTAGAGGAACACCACACCGTCACCTTTGGCATCACCATGAAAAGGGCCATTATGTTCTGAAAAATATGACAATAATATAAAAGAGATGCATATCACTTTTTAAATGTTAGTTTGAATATTTTAGGGAAAATAAAGAACCAGCAGCTGGGTCCTGACTTCCTTAACAGTTCCAAACTGCAAAATTATGACAGGGCTTGTCCAGTTTTGTGCTTCTTAATTGTAGCAGTTTCACAAGTATGTTGAGGTATATTCTCTTCCTACATTTACACATAAACACAGATTCAGAATAAAAACTTTCACATTTAGATGCTGGTCACAGATGTATACACAACTGTTGGATCATTTCCCAAGCCATGAATTTGTATAGACATTCTGTTTATTTTGTTAAAGAGGGCTGTTATATGTACTTCTATGAGAAAACACCTGTTGTCTTTGCTGTTTCTGTATGAACTGTACCCATATTCACAGTTTGCCTTTTTATGTATCAAATTTGTGGCTTGGGTACATTTGAAAAGCAGAACTGATTTTATTATAAATCTCTTAACATCTCTTATTACCCCAAAATTGATACTACATATAGTCAATCAAATTATCTTTACCCTAGCTCCAGCGTCAGAGTTACCCAAAATTCTCTCCCTTACAAAAACATTTCTGGGGTATATTTTCAGCCCCACCAACTGACTTTTATGAAGTGTTTTTTGGCAGGCTTGGTGAAAGAGGGCTTAGTCTTTTTTGCAAGTTTATTTTCATTTAGGTGAACCTGTAATAACAAGTAAATCAGGGACATAAGCAGTTCCTAACATGAGACAGTAATTAGTACATATTTTTTATGTTGTGTATCCAGCTCCGAGGGTCACAGTTTGGCCCATCAAAGGGACCCCAGGCAGCAATCTTTGACATCAAGGCTTACAATTAGACTTCTTTTAAATGGGTTGCCAAATGAGCACATTAGGGGTGGGGGGAAGCATTTCCTTCTGAAATACAAGTCCTTTAATCACAGAGTACTACGCTATGTATTATCCTTTGCATTGAACCTTTGGGTACTGAAATCCTGTCTGCATTAATAGTGAAGTGTGACAGAGTACATTTTATCTTCCTGCTGAGGTTTCCATCCAGGCTGAAAAACAAAACAAAACAAAACTTGGTTCTGTATTGTATAGATATTGGCTTTGTACACTTCAGACACATGTATTTTTTCCTATTGTTAATGACAATATAAAATACAGTAGACTATTTTTTATATAATTTAATGTAATTATTGAATGATGATAAAGTCCAGTATCACTTTAGCTTGAGTTCTGTGTTTGTAAAGTTATGTTTTGATTGTAAATATAGATTTCAAATAATTGTGATATTTATAAAAGTTTTGAGTCATCTGCAAGATAATTAGACTTTTAAAGCCTCAGTAAAATAAGTCTTCTGTAGAATTCCTGGATTTCCTAGCCTATAAGATATCCACTGTTAACTAAATTTCTTGAATGTGACAGCAGCTACACATCACACACAGAGCCTAGCGGAATAAGTAAACAGACGGGTTACCTTCCAGTTGAAAGAAATAGAGAATTTGAATACTTTTGATAAACATCTACAAAATTTTTAGTGATTTGGAGTTTATAAGTTTTTATTAAAAGTGCTAAGTATTTTTCTATTCGAAGGGAAATTCTAATGCCTTGTTCTTAATCCCCTTCCCACAATTCTGTTGGGAAGAGCATGTTCCTCCTTTGCCCTCTCAGAATCCGCAGTGGATCTCTGGCCACCGCCTCCACGCCCAGGCCTGTGTCCCCTGAGCTGACCACGAGAGCACAGGTTCATCTTAAAAATGAGAGCTCGATAACCTTAGCTGTTAGTTCTGCATATTTTTCCACTTTTTATCTCAAATCCTGGCCAAATCTTTCCTCCAGGATCATCTAGATCTTTTATTGAACCCTGGAGGATATAATCAGAAGCATTTATACATTTAAAATATTGTCTTCAGGTATTGGATTTCATCAGGCTCTGACGCAGAGCATGACGCAGAGCCTGCCACAGTTGTGTGTATATCTTGACTAGCACATTCGTATCTTAGTGATACACAGGCCATTTTGACCATGACTAGTATTGTTACATAGAATGTTTCTTTTTTTTTTTTTAATTTTTATTTATTTTATTTTTAGGGAGAGAAGGGAGGGGGGAGAGAGAGCGAGAGAGAGAGAGACATCAATGTGCGGTTGCTGGGGGTTATGGCCTGCAACCCAGGAATGTACCCTGCCTGGGAATCGAACCTGGGACACTTTGGTTCCCAGCCCGCACTCAATCCAGTGAGCTACGCCAGCCAGGGCTAGAATGTTTCTTACTATTGAAGAATGTAGACTCGCTGAGGGACAGCCTGTAATGTGCTTTAAAAGAAACCAAGAACTTTTCACCCAATAATATAGTTACAAAAGGAGAAAAATGTTATGATGAAACAATTTTCTTTTTACACCTGATAGCAAGTTAAATGTTTCCAATAAGCTTATTACTCTGCAGTATTTTGGTTAATGTTTTCTGGCTACAAGATTTCAGTTAGTGAATTTTTGCTTCAGGTCAGCAAAATAGCATTTACTAAATTACCTTACTCTTATGATGTGCTCAGTGAGGAAAAATAACCCATAGAAAACTAAGGTAAGACAAGAGTCAGCAAATTTCTGACTTTGGCCATATCTTTAAAATTATTAGATTTTATTCCATATTAATAAATACAAATTCAAGTACTTTATTACTCTTAGAAGTTCGTTTACCCAATTTTTATTATCATATGGCAACATTTTATTATCATTTGGGTTTCAATAAAGATGTTTTCAGTGAGGTTTCTGATTAAGGATAGCTTTTGCAATGGACCGCAGAAGTTTGGAGAGAGAGTTTGGAGCTTGAGCAGACAAGGCAGGGGAATACAAGCCTCTGGCCAGTGTTGCATTTAATGCACCTAATGTACCTTCTGTTCCTGTGTCTGATGCAGTGAATGGAATAATAACCTTGTGCTTGTATATGCTAGATGTGTGTGCTGCAAGTAAAGGATGTGTCCTCGAAATGTAAAGGCAATGCGTAGAAAATTCATGAGAAATGTTTGTGACTGAAAACAAAGGAAATTTTAAATATGATCTAGGTTACTGGTATCCCAAATTTAAAGAGCTTATTTCTTTAAAAAATCAGGAAGGATAAGAGAATGGCACGTGTATATTCTTCAGTAGTGAGAAACACACTGTGTAACAGTATTGGTCATGGTAAAAAATGGCTTATGTGTAACTAGGGTGCAAACTAATATTGAACGGCTTCTTATTGCCAAGCACCATGTATTTTGTTTCATTTAGTTCACACACTAGCCATAGTAGGTAGGTATTATTAACTTCCCGTTATATAGATAAGGAAACTGAGGTTTGGGCACATTAAGCAACTAGTTCAGTATATCACAACTAGTATAAAAATGTTCAATGTGCCAATGTTATTTTTTTAAATCTTGTGTTGGATTTAGTACTGATGAGCTTTACGCTAGATACTACCAGTCTTACTCAAGACTATGACCAGCAAATAACAAGAATAACCCTACCTTTGGCAGGCATTGCCTTAAGTTTTACGTATATATGAACTTGTATAATCCCCACAACAGTGCTGTTTGCTAACCCCCAATTAGAGATGAGGCAACTGAGAGGTTAAGTAACTTGCTCAAAGTCACACAGCTAATAATTGGAGGAGCTGTGATATAACCCCAGTGGCTGAATCCAACCTGTGCTCATAACCTCAGGCTTCAGTCTGTGTCCGAATAGAAACCGTGCTGAGCTGAACAGGAGTTTGACATTGTCCACAGGAAAGTGTGAGGGGTATTCATCTGCTAATTTTATCCAACTAGTGGAAGCAGGATAGCTAAATTGCAGGGGCAACGGTGTCTCTTTGCTTATGCTTTTAGCTGTGTTTGTGCATTTCCATGTCACATTAGTAGAGATAAATGCCACTTGGGGCCCACCCCACCCCAGTAGAATGACTTCATACAAAACAGAAATTAACTTTGTCTCATCAAACTTGGGCTGCACTGAACTACACAGCCTCACTCAGCCAGCCAGGGCCTGGGAGCAGCTCCCAGCAGCCCAGGTCCGGGCAGGCTTTGGAAGGTAGCAAAGCAGATGCCTCCCATGTCTTGTCCTCCTTTGCAATCACCTACCAGCAAGTACCTCTGTGGTACCCCCTTTCACACTTGGAGGCTCCCAATCTACAAGGAACTGGCATGAGAACATAATTCAGAGCAAATAAATAAAGATGTAACCTGCTACCGCTTTAGAAAGATTGCTGACTGGTGGCTGGATGCCAGCCTCAGAGAGTCCCCAGCTAAGAAGCATTTCTGAGCTGATGTCTTCAACTCTGATGGTTTCTTTCACCCTCTGCCTGGTTCTGCATTGAACTAGAAAGGGTATGGAAGACACCCATTAAAGAACCTGACCCAGTGACTTCAAGGCTTTCAAAACTCATCCTGAGTGGAAATAATCCAGTGTTGCAAAGCAAAGCATAGAAGCCATCGCTGCCCACAGTGATTTCTGGGCTGCTCCGCAGACATCACCCTTCTGGGCAGTGTGACACTGAGGATTTAAGTTCATTAATTCATAGCTTAATAGTTTTCATCCCTTTTTTTTAATGGTGTGTTTTCAATACAAATGTTGCTCATTATCAGAAAGATAACTTGAAATTTTTTAAAAGTAAGCAGTAAGGGTTTTTGGAGGGTGAATCATCATCAGGTGACTTTGTCATCTAGTTCTTAACAGAAAAGCACAGCTGATTTAAACTTCTTTCTAAACAAAATGGTATATGCATGCTCAATCTTTAGTATCAGTTTTCGGTCCTTTTTGAATGCTTACTGAAATGATGATGACGATGATGGTGATAACAAATGCCACTCGCTATTTACATTTTTCACACAGGTTTTGGTCGAATTTTCAGAACAACCCCACCTTAGCCAAGTGACTAAGTGAGGCTTCCTGGGTTCCCATCTCAGCGTGAGAACTGGCTTACCAAGCTCTCCTTCCAGGCTGTGAGACCTTAGTTAAGTTTCATAATCTGTCTAAACTGTTTCCTTGTCTTGTAAAATGAGCTTAAGAACAGCTATGGTTCATTTACACAATGGAATACTACTCTGCTGTAAAAAAGAAATTTTTACCCTTTGTGACAGCATGGATGGACCTGGAGAACATTATATTAAGCGAAATATGCCAGTCAGAAAAAGATACACATGGAATCCAATGAACAAACTGAACTAACAAGCAAATAGGAACAGACTCATAGATGGAGAGCAGGCTAACAGCTTGGTGTGGGGAGTGGGATGTTGGAGGGATGGGGGGCTGGAGCAAAAAAGAAGAGAGAACTCATGGACACTGACAACAATGTGGTGATTGCAGCGGGGAGGGCTTGGGTGGAGGTGAAAGAGAGTAGTGGGGGGATAAATGGTAATGGAAAAAATACAACAAAAAATAGATTTAAAATAAAGAATAATAGTCAAGGTTGCTACAAAGAGTAAGTGAGATGAAGCACTTAAGTAAATTTAGCACATAAGTGCTTACTAGCACGGGACCACGGCTACTGTGGTGGCGGTGGTGGTGTTTTCCCCATTCTGCACCTAAGGCAACAGCCTGGAGGGGACCAGAAACCCGGCCTTCGTTCCTGGCAAGTAACGGATGGAACCAGGATTGAAACCTCAGGATTTAGATCTCTAAACCCCTGGTGTTCTAAGCACTCTGCCATCCCACAGACACCGCAGGAAGGTGTCTTTAGACTAGTGTTAGATTCCTCTAGCAGTTGCCCTACTAAAGATCCGCCTTTGCCTCTTGAGCCTTTCAATAATATAAGCCCTTAAGTCTTTTAACCAATCTAGTTGCTCTTTTTAAACCCGATCCAACTAAATAGTGCCTGTGAAATTCACAAGGAAGCTTAGTGATATGGTACAGGGTGTTCAGAGTTTTATGAGATAGGATTATGCTTTGCCTGTCACATGAGGCAATTCTGCTGCGTGAACCTGAAGTGACATTCATCTTCATTATGTGACTGCTATTACAAACACGTATCTAAGGTGTCATTCACTGCCTTGTGTTTGGTCTGTCATCCCTGCCTTCAGGATTCTCACTCACACACAGACACAGTGTCCCTCTCCCCTTCTTTTTTTACATATTTAAAAACCCAAGTCATGGAGTTACGGCATATATCTTAATCCTTAACAACCCCCCCTCATACACACCCCAAAACATAGAAAATGCTCAAGGTGTCTACTTGGAGAATCACAGTTCTTCTCCATCTGTGCTTTTGTGGGTAAATGTGGCTTCAACTCCTTCTTCTAAGGTACTTCCAATTTTGTAGTTTGGGCAGGGCTTGTTGCCCCTTGAATATGCTAAGCTTCAGATTCCTGCATTTTCTTCATGGTGAAACCTCAATTTGTTTATAACTCTATTGGAAGAAGAACTAAGGATCTAGTGTGATTGACTCAAACATTTAACATCAATGTGCTATCTTTACATTCAGAGTTTTCTTTTACATTTATCACTTTATTTTAAAGTTCTTAATGACAAACTTAGGAGGTTAGTCTGACAAGCCCCTCTCTCGTTTTTGTGGGAAAGGGTGTTGCGTTTTTATTTCCTCGAGACTATGACTCGGCATAAAAGTATTTGCAAGTAGATCAGTCTCCCCACCTCGCCAAGAACTGTATTATTTAGCTGTACGTGTGATGTACTCATGCTGTCCTTTCCAACCAATTTGCTTTCCTGTCTTTCATACTAGATTACAAACTCACTGAAACTAAAAATGTTGACCTGTTCATTTTTGCATTCTTGTACATTATAGTCATTCAGTAACTGTTTATTGAATTGGACCTTTAGATTTCTGAGCTTCACTATACCTACTTTGTAAGGATAATTAAAATTTTGGCAGTAGTTATATAGAATTCAAAATTACAAAACTATTCAAATTTTTGTAATGTTAAGATGAGTAGCAAAGCTACCAATTTGGATTTACACAATATATGCGCAGGTACAGGTAGATGTGAATAGTTTACATGCATGTTTATACCTTATAAAATAGGGTAAAAGTGAGCAGTTCAGGTGTTTGAAAGGTGGTAGTTATGCCCAGCAGCTTTTCTTTTATTACTCTGGATAAGGGGTCAGGGGTATGGAGACCAGGAAGGAGAATATGTTCTTTCCTTGAGTTTCCTTTTTCATTTAGTTCACACTTGTGGAAAAGAGAATCATTTAGGCATCCATTAGTATACTAAGAAAGAGTATATTATGTTGGATTCTTTTCAACTGGAAGAAGTAAGCTAGGTTGGCTGAAAGGAGGGGGGAGGAGTTTTGAATGGTCTTAAACTCTCAGAATGCAGGTTGCACAAAGTTAAGTTGTGCACACTACTTTAAAATCATACACCTATATTATCCTATAGTGCAAGCTAGAGCTTTTTTCCTGCTTGTGACCCATGTTTTGATAGTCTCCTATTATTTTGTGTTGGTTAATTTAAGTACAGTTTAGTTGACAGCTCACCACCCTCTTGTTTATTTGTAAATGGTAGAACATCTCATCTTAATATGTTTTAAGCTAAAAGAAGACATTTTCCTTTGACATTGTACAAATGAAAACAGAATTGCCTCATTGGTAGGGTGGTGAGCAGGTAGGCTTGGGAGGGCAGATGGCTAACTTCTGGCTTCATGTTTTCCCTGATTCAGAAATTAGATATGATTATGGGTGGTGCTTTTCTGAGACAAGATAACATGTTATTTGCAACATGACCCCAGCATAGCTTACCCAAAAAAGTATGGAGGATGTGGAGTTGGGTTGTACCAGTAAGAAAATTAAGGGTTCCTGATGATTCCAAGAATACAAATTCTATACTTAGAAGACTTCTTCTAAGAAAGTGAATCTAAGAAAGCAGTCATGGTCATTCCTAAGAAAACCATGGAATCTCTTACAAAGCCTTAGGTGTGTGTCTCACCCTCCATTCCTAGTGGGAATGCTGCCAGTGGTCGTAGCTCACTGGTGCCCCCTTGCGGTACTTCAGTCACTTCACATTTTTGCCTTGGTAAGACCCCTGTAGTGAATGGGGCAAACTCAATTTCCAAGGAAAAAAAACTTAACCTCCAGGATTAGAGGCGTAGGTGTTCCCTAAATTTCATTCACTTCTTTCTCATTCTTTTGTTACTTTGTTTTAGGCCAAAGAACTGCCAACTTTAAAGGATAATGATTTCATTAATGAGGGCCAAAAGATTTATATTGATGACAACAACAAAAAGGTGTTCCTGGAAAAACTGAAAAAGGATGTTGAGGTAAGAAAAATCAGTGTAATGGGCATTCCCCATTGTATAAATGTCAACATTGTTGGTTTTTAGGAGCTTTTTAAACCACCATCTAAGTGTGCAACCAAGGCAAAAATATATATTGTACAATTATCAAAATCAGATATAAACAAGTGTAAATCATATGTGATATGGTTTGAAAAGGAAGTGTACTGGTTCAGCAGCTCTCTCCTTTAGGCAGCAAACAAAAGAAGTGCCTGCTGTCTTCTGCTGGCATCTCCACCCTGGGGTCCCTGCGTTCTTTGTTGGCGGGGACAGCCTGTGCTGCTGGGATAGCCTGGATGGAGTTAAAGCCCATTCCGACTGACTGCCCACAGCCACCAGAGCTGGGGTGAAGGGGAGTGACTGCATTCTGTCAGGCAGCAGAACATTCCAAAAACAAATGTTTAGAAACTGTTCAAATTTGGGGTTTTCTTCATCAAAACCACGTATCAGTGCTAGTAAGCACAGCCTTAGTCACTTCATGCTTAATATTTTCACCAACCTCTGTGAAACTAGTGTCCTTAGGCCCAATCAGCCAGCCGAACACATCACAGGAATAGCATAAAGGCAGTTTGGACACCAGGATCATGGGGGATGGTTGGGAAAAATAAAATACTATGCAGAAGTGGGCTTTAAGCCTACAATGAAGGAATTTTCTTTTAAGTATTGTTTAAAGAATTAAAAATATATGTTTTCCTTTCCTTTTGTTTATTATAAAGACATTGCAGTCCTCCCATTGGACTTCCTTATATGATTCTTTTAGAAATAAGTTCAGGAAAAAAGTTATTTTGTTGAAATGGGCTATAAGACAGTTACTTCGTTTTTCTGAGTTGTTAACTTTTGTTCATGTGTATATACTTGTGTACTTTTTTTTCTGCTTTGAAATACAGTTCCCCTTATACTAGCACAGATTTGCTACTTAGATGCTCTGTGGAAAGATGTTCTTTTTCATTTCATTAAACAAAACCAGTTGAAAAGAGTGGAGCCGCAGAACGAATGTCATGCATTCGATTGCATTCCGCACAAGGGCAGAAGCAGTGTTACACTTTCCTTGTTAATCTTCTAACATCTCTTTTGTCTCAAGACACCCAGACTGACCAAGTTAGCTTATAATTATGTTAGATCATAAAAATTTTAATTTAAACATTTTACATTATTTTAGCCTATATGGTATATATGCTCCTTTTAGAACGTAAATACTGGCGATTTGTGAAAGATGCAAGTGTCTACTTTTAAAAAGTAGACAAAAGTGTTTGTTTTCATCATATAACATTTTTTCTCCAGCCTTTCATTAATGAGCATTTATTTTTTCTCAATTGTCGGTGGTTATTAAAGTTCATATTAGTTAAGCATTTCCTCCTTACTTTGAGGTCGACTTGATCTAACTGATAAGTATAGTAGGTAGACATACACTCTTGGATTTTTATTCATTAATCAGCAAATCTTTGATCCTGAGAATAATGTTGGTTTAGCAATTATGTATGATAAAGCCCTTAGGGTTACCTGTGATCTGCCAAAAAATTGTCATCTTTTTTTCCTGTTGGCTGTATATCACTGTATGATACTTACTCCAGAAATAATGTAACTGAAGCGGCCCAGATTTACAGTTGAATTACATAAGGATCCTCTTAGTCTTTTTGTTGTCTCTAATACTGTCGTTGATTAGAGGATCAGGGTAGTTTAATCCCATACATGTCTCTTATACTTAGCTGTTTTGTTGAAACAGAGACAGGGCATAAAGTATTCTTTCATTTTAAAAAATTCTCAGTGGTTGATAACAGTGTCTTTAGTTTTGAAATTCATGCTGAAGCATCATTAAATTTTTAAGCAGGTGATTATGGTGAAGTGGCTTGACATCTGATCTTGACAATGAAGCTAGAATTTAATCTAGCTTAGTTTTTTCGTCAGGTCCATGCTTTCTGTTTTAGCTGACCAGCCTGTTAGTTTGAGTACAGTTTTTAGGGGGCTGGGGGAGGAGTTTTTTGGTTCTCCACTTACTGCTTAAAGTAAAAGATGAGTATACTAAAGCTTAATAATCTAGTTTTGTAGAAAAAAGAAAAGAATTGTCATTTGAGAATCTAGCATCTTTTTTCTGCTGTTGAAATCCCGTTCTATTCATATGCCATGAAAAGTAATTTCGTTCAGATAGCTTTGCACATAAGTAAATATACATGAGCCTTTTTCTGCAAAAGAAAGTGCTCTGTGGAAAGTGAAAATTACTTTTGTGTTGCAACCTGCTTGTTGTCAGCTCCAATCATGATGGTGGAGCCCCAAAGCTAGTCTCTCCTTTCATTGGTGCATACTGGGACCCAGATGTCACACAATGCAATGCAGTGCTCTCCCTCTGGTGTCTGGGGTTACCCCTATCACAGGGCTCTCAACTCTCACATTTATGACCCTATAACCTTGGCTGTGGGTGGGAGGGAGAAGGTAGCCACCAGTGATTACAGAGCATAGAGATCCTCAGTCTTTCCCATACAGTCGTTATGTTGTTTCATTTCTATAACAACTCCTTGAGGGTGAGCACTATTATTATCCCAGTATATGGATGAGAAAACAGAGTCCAGAGACTATGTAATTCACTGAAAGACACACAGCTACTAAATTCAGACTTGGATTTGAGGCCATCAGAGGCCACACTCCAAAATTTCTCTCATATAAAATGCAAATTAAAAATGTTTATAGGCACAGTTCAGACTTTGTTTTCTGATAAATGCTCCAGAGGAGAATTTAACAAGTGATAAAATATAACTCTTAAATAAGGCTGGTTGGAATTTTAATTCTGTGTCACAGATGTGTTGGGGTAATCCAATAGAGCAAATGTGGTAATTAAGTTAGCAAATAAAATGAATTTAAATCTGTTGTAAAGGAAAGTTTATTAATGGTTCTTTTGCTACATAGTTTTCTAGAAGAGTTTGTGACAGGGCTCATAAAGATCTTGAGGAAGATACTAGCTCAAAGATGTGGCAGGAATTAATTACGAAGGAATCAGATTAGATGGGATATTCTGAGGGGAAAAGAGGCTTGTCAAAGATCTTTACATGATCATTAAGAAACTGGAAAAGAGGAAAAGCAGGGGACCTAAAGATTATAAAGATTTAAAAATCTTCATGAGTTGAAATCATATGTACTTTAAAAAATCAATAAATTTGAGGCCAGAGCTGAAAGGGATGAACAAATGTGTATTAAGTTTCTAATGTTGGAGGCAGACCCTAGTAGTGGGGCCCTTGACCCCTTTCTGTCCTCTCAAACTGTCACCTTCTGCTCCACAGCAGCTTTTAGCACCTAACAGGAATTTTTTTCTAGTAAGAATTTTGTATTTATTGCTACATTTCATTTTACTCTACTTCAGAAGATATTTAAAATTAGTGAAGATAAGAGTTAGTGAATCAATGGGCACTTCCACATGTTAGCCGACCTAACCTGTGGTTTAAATTGCATACTTGATGGACAAAAAAAGGCCTTCTACCATAATGATAACAACACGGACAGTTATAACAACAGCTTCCATTGTTGCATGTTCCACTGTCTCAACTACATTACCTATTTGTAACCCTTTCCACACCCCTGTGAGTTGCGTGGTATTGTCCTGTTGTAGAGTTAGAATAACTGAGACTCCAAGAGGTGGATTCATTATCAAGGCACAGAGAGAAATAAGATTTAATCTCCTGACTCCAAAATCTATACTCTTTGTTTTTATTTTTAAGAATACCTGATACTATAATTAAAGAAGAATAAATGAGTCATCTTTTTCAGCAAAACCTATACTCCGAAGCCCTTTGCTTTACCCTTTCTATCTCAGGCTCACAGACTTGAAAACTTACATAATACCCATTTAGGCCTGCAGTTGGTTTCCTTGATCATCTTGGGAATACCAGAACAGCTTCTTACCTAGAAATGCATTTTTCATTTTACTGATGACTTAGTGGGCAGTGCTGGGAACTAACTTCACTTATGAATACAACTGTTTCCTTACTGGATGAGGAGCCTAAGCAGCAGTCTGACCCCAGATGGGAGGCCCAGGAAAGGAGCTCAGGACCTGCCTGACCTTTTGAGCAACACAGATGCAGAGGGCAGGTGTGAGCCTGGAGACCTCCCCACTTAGTGCAGCCGTCCAGCCCCCACTTGGCATCCCTTCCCTGTCCAACCTTTGGCAGGTTAATTACAGGGGGCCCCTTACTTTTGTACATAGAGCACACTTGAAAGTGTATTTGAAAGTCAGCTGTCTGAATGTCAAGCAGTGGACGTGCATGTTAAACAGCAGTTCCATTCTACAGAGCACAGATAAATTGTAAATGGTCTACTTTTGCTTCTGATAGGTGCTGCCACGTAGAATCTCAAAGATTTTTCTGTTGTTGCTTTGTTCTTTTTTTTTTTTTTTTGGTTGGCATGGTTATTTCGTGGAGAAAGGGGTTAGAAATTTGGGAGAGTTAAGGAGGACAAGGGAGGAAGAAGCAGACATCTCATTCACTTGTTCAATAAATATTGAGTACCTATCGTCCCTTCCTGAGAGTCAGGAGTGCAGTGAGGGAGGAACAGGCAGAGCCCCTGCCCTCATGGGGCTGCCGTGTTGGAGAAAGACTGAAATTATTCAAGTAATCTAACAAGGTGAATGTGCAGCTAAGCCACGTCACTGGGGGAAAGCATGCAGTGCTGTACATGCTCAAGATTTGGGATGTAGCCTAGGCAGGATCAGCAAAGGCTTCCTGAGCAAGTGCCCTCATCCTGTAACTGAGATCCGAAGGATTAGTGGGAGGTGACTGGGGGCAGGTGAGAACAGGGTTCAAGATGGCCCAAGAGGTGATCGGGCCAGACTAGCCAGGTCCCCTGGGCCATGTTAGAGTTGGTATCTGTCTTGTGAGAAATGGGACATCATTGAAAGGTTTCAGGCAGGGCACAACAAGATCAAATTTGCATTTTGAAAAGCTATTCCCTTTCCAGAAGGCTGGAGGGGGATGTTAGGGCAGCATCCAGTCTTTCCTACTTCCTAGGGACCTTCCAAGGGCCCAGAGGAGCAGAGATGGGGAGAAGGGGACCTTTGCCTTGCCACCATACAAGCTGAGCAAGACCCAGCCTGGCTACAACACCCCCCACCCCCACCACCACCACCACCCTGCACCCATGGCGCACACATGGACCCTGGGTGGAGATGTTGTCACCTATCAATTGATGTGCCTGCAGGTATGCCTGGACCTCTGGAGGCAGTGGGGGTGGTGGAGGGAGTAGAAGCAGGACAGAGAAAGACCCTGATAAAGGGGTTGGGGCAGGCACTGTGCTAGGCGTGGTAGGGGCAAGGGATGAGACAAGGAAGGCACTGACCCTGTTGTCTTGGAGCCCAGGGGCTGAGCTCAGGCACAGCCACAGCCTCCTGGGAGCCTTGAACAACAGATGGGGCAAAAGCAGGGCCGGTAGTGAGCGTCCTGCCCTTTGTAACTCCAGAGCATTAGAGGATATGGCTGCATTTCTAAACACTGGGAACAGTGTCTTTTGTTCCCAAAACACAAGCTGTTCCGAAGGACGGAAAGCAGGTTCCATGATTAAATTGGTATGAGACATGCTGCTGGTTGAGAACCCTCTCAAAAATCCATAGTACTTACTAACGTGGGGAGATCCTCCTCAGAAACCATTAGATTTGTTTAATTCATCATTTCCCTACCAGTGCTGTAAAAAACAAGATTTGGGAAAAGCTGCCTGAATGCAGCTTCCAGAGACAGCAAATGTAGTATAAAGGGCATGAGCTTTGAACATGGGATCCCAAATCAGCTCCTTCTTAGCTTTGATCCTTGGGCAAGTTCTTTTAATCTGCCTGAGCCTATCTGCTGTCTCTCATGGGGATCAAATGCCTGCCTCATGCCAGGCCAACTGTCTTTGTACCCATAGCTCTTAGTTCTCTTCCAAATCGTGGGCCCGTGGGGAGCGGAACGAGCAACTGAGTTGGTGCCTGACTGGGTGTCTGACTCTGTGTTAGTAAAGGAAGCACTTTATGGTACTGTTATTCTCTTGAGATGCTGCAGCTCATCTGCACAAACATGTTCCTGGCCAGATGCTCCCTGAAACCCAGCAGCTGCCAGAATGATATGGAAGGATGAGCAGTCTCTGACCACTTGTAGGGAAGGCTGGCCAAGGGAAGTGGGAGTGGCCAGTTGGTTTTGAGATGACTTTGATGGTGGAGTTTGAGGAAAGCCAGAGGAGGAGCAATGGCTCAGAAAACTGACTCAAAGCTTGAGAATGATTACTCTGTTGTTGTTGTTGTTGTTGTTGTTGTTGTTGTGTGTGTGTTTTAATAGAATCAGTAGCACCTATAGTTTCTGGAAGTCGTGTTTCTGGGTACATCTACTAAAAAAGAAGAAAAGAAAAATTATGACATGAAAAGCCAAAAAAGAACTTGGGAGGCAGGAGTAGTCAAACCCCAGAGCTGGGTCTTGCCTCACAGTACGTCCTAGCTGTGGCTGGAAGAGGAGAGAGAGGGAACAGGAACCTGGGCCTGCGCTGCCTCATGGAGAGTGAACTGCCAGCAGCGTCTCTGGTCTCCCTGCTCACATCAGAAAGAGACCCACCAGAGCAGGACAGAAGGACTGTGTTACCCACCAGAGTGTTGACACAGGCCTTTGCTGGTTGATTGGGACATTTGGCCTTGTACTTATTTGTGATGGACAGCATAATGTTCTCAGTGGAATATGCTGAATTACAAAGTGCTTTCACAAACTGTTCTGAGAGACTCTGTTGGAAACTACTTGGGAGGTCCCTGGTTTTTCCCATTAGCCATGTTAATTGTTGGGAGAAATATTCTCTTCGCTCCTTCAGTGTGTTTTTTTTTTGCCAGTCATGCTCTCTGCTCTTCGGCATAATCCAATCTAGATGTGATAAATGCATGCCTCTCAGCATTCAGTGTGGCGTTTCTGGGAGAATAACACCAGCTCTGAGCCAGCCGAAGTGTGAGGCCATATTTTTGGCCCGGAGAAACTGCCTGGGACTTTGAGCGCACATGAAGAAGGCTCCTGGCCGCCTCAGGGAGATCCTCCTCTCCATTCTCCCATTCCTTCACTCACTGCTTCCCCCATATACATTTTTCTGAGCTTGCTTTCTTTAAATCTAGGGTTTTGTTGAAGGCATAACTGACCCTGTTCCCTCCTACCCTCCAGTTTCTTGCCCAGTTAAAGCTCATGGACTATAGCCTGCTGGTGGGAATCCACGACGTGGAGAGAGCTGAACAGGAAGAGGTGGAGTGTGAAGAGAATGACGGGGAAGAGGAGGGGGAAAGCGATGGTGCCCACCCTGTCGGAACTCCTCCAGACAGTCCTGGAAACACGCTAAACAGCTCCCCGCCCTTGGCTCCAGGGGAGTTCGATCCAAACATTGATGTTTATGGAATTAAGTGCCATGAAAGTAAGCTCAGTTACTATCAACTCTTTTTACCTGTGAAGTGGTTTGACTTGCGAATTATCTACCAGTAATTATAACCCCAGTTAAAACTTATGCTGCCCTGCAAACTTTGTTCTCCAGAGTCCCAATAAATTGATTTGGGGATAAAAGTATGTTAAAGGTAACTGTAATCTCTGTTTTTAAAAAGTATAATGTGGTGAGGTCCTTGAATTTCACAATATTAAGGGAATAGAGTAAGACCATAAAATGTGTTACACATACAACACATACACGTGAACTTAAATAAATATAGATAACATATATATGTTTTAAAATATTTTTATTCTGAACTCTCTCTCTCTTTTATGTGAATCTAAAGTGTCACAAATGTCTGCTGAGCTAGGTACATACGTAGTCCACACTGAACCTCGTGTGGACATTCTGTAGTGCAGACATCTCATCTCGTGTGACCCTTTCCTTCTCAGAAGTTCTGAAGCTGCCCAGGGTGTGGGATGAGAATCTGCGATTTGCTGCTGTGTCTGCCCTCTGTTCCCCACACCCCATTAAGGGGCCTGTGGCCCACTTTAGAGTGGGTTCAATCTTAATTTTCAGTACCAGTGAAATTGCACATTTGAAGAAATATTACATCCTACCATAACTACATATACATAAAAAACAATATTCTAGAGATATAAAAGCAGACCTCTTTTTGCATAATAAAAGTTATGATTCATAATTTTTTAAAGAAAATTTTATATAGCATAACAGCCAAGTGAGTTTGAGTTGTATTTTATTTTGCTCACCAAAATTGTTTCCTTAACAGAGAAATTAGGTACAGTCAAATTTACTTTTCTTATTCTTCTAAATGAAACAGCATCATGTCTGTGAAAATATATAGAAGATAGAAATTGTACATGCTACATACCTTTATCCAGTTCTGATACTAGTGCCAATGAGAATTAGTAACTAGCACCTAATTAGGAATTAGCGTCTAATGGTAGAAAAGAAGTAAGTAGTATAATTGCTTCTACTTGTTCTATAGAGTATTTTACTTTGTTTTATTTTTTAATATATTTTATTAATTATGCTATTACAGTTGTCCCATTACCCTCCTGCATTCCTTTCCACCCTGCACAGCCTCTCCCACCCACATTCCCCGCCTTTAGTTCATGTCCATGTGTCATAAGTTTTTTAGCTTCTACATTTCCCATACTATTCTTGCCCTCCCCCTGTCTATTTTCTACCTACCATCTATGCTACTTATTCTCTGCACCTTTTCCCCCTCTCTCCCCTTCCCACTCCCCTTTTGCTAACCCTCCATGTGATCTCCATTTCTGTGGTTCTGTTCCTGTTCTAGTTGATTGCTTAGTTTGTTTTTGTTTTTGTTTTAGGTGTGGTTGTTCATAATTGTCAGTTTACTGTCATTTTACTATACATGTTTTTTATTTTCTTTTTCTTAGATAAGTCCCTTTAACATTTCATAAAATAAAGGCTTGGTGATGATGTAACTCCTTTAACTTGACCTTATCTGGGAACCAGTTTATCTGCCCTTCCATTCTAAATGATGATAGCTTTGCTGGGTAGAGCCATCTGGGATGTAGGTCCTTGCCTTTCATGACTTGGAATACTTCCTTCCAGCCTCTTCTTGCCTGCAAGGTCTCTTTTGAGAAATCAGCTAACAGTCTGATGGGAACTCCTTTGTAGGTTACTGTCCCCTTCTCTCTTGGCTGCTTTTAAGATTCTCTCCTTATCTTTAATCTTGGCTAATAATGTCATTATGATGTGCCTTTGTGTGTTCCTCCTTGGGTCCAACTTCTTTGGGACTCTCTGAGCTTCCTGGACTTCTGGGAAGTCTCTTTCCTTTGCCAGATTGGGGAAGTTCTCCTTTATTATTTGTTCAAACAACTTTTCCACTTGTTGCTCTTCCTCTTCTGGTACCCCTATAATTCAGATGTTGGAATGTTTAAAGATGTCCTGGAGGTTCCTAAGCTTCTCCTCATTTTTTTTTTTTGAATTCTTATTCTGTTCTTTTCTGTTTGGTTGTTTCTTTCCTCCTTCTGGTCCATTCTATTGATTTGAGTCCTAGTTTCCTTTCCGTCGCTATTGGTTCCCTGTGCATTTTCCTTCATTTCTCTTATCATAGCTTTCCTTTTTTCATCTAATTTGAGACCAGATTCAACCAATTCTGTGAGCATCCTGATCACCAGTGCTTTGAACTGTGCATATGATAGGTTGGCTATCTCTTAGTCACTTAAAAGTATTGGCTCTGGGGCTTTGATTTGTACTTCCATTTGAGCCTTTTTTTTTTTTTTTTTAATCTGGTCACGCCTGTTACGTAGTCAGGGGCAGAGCCTTAGGTGTTCTCCAGAGTGGGGCAACCCAGTAGCTGGGTTGTGACGTTGTATGTGGGGGTGGGGTCTGAGAGGAAACAATGGCATCTGCTCCACTCTCTGTCTGATTCCAGTCCCTTCCACCACTTCCCCCAAGCTAACTGGGCCTTTCTGGTGCTAATTCCCATGTGAGTGAGCTTGTGTACATTCTAAGACCCCATGGGTCTCTCCAACGAACTCTCTTGTGAGGCTGGGAGTCTCTCCCTGCACCTTAACTCCCACAGGTGTTTTCAATCAGTGTCCCAAGGCTCTGTTTCCTGGCACTGGGATCCTGGGTTGCGTGGTCTGTCTCACTGCCCAATTTCACCTGGTTTATCTGTGCACGAATGTGGCCTAGACAGCCAGGCACCTTGTATGCAGTGCCCCACTTCCCAGTCACTGCTTCGCTGGGTCTGCCAGCCACCTGTGCACCCAGGGTCCACCTGCTGTGGTCTTGCGCTTAGGATGCCTTATGCCCCCGGGATGCGTTACACGTCCAGTGCCACCGCTTTTTGTGCTACAACCCCTCTCCGTCCACCTGCCTGACTCTGCCCCTCCCACCGGTCTGGATAAATGTGCATATTTTAACTCTTTGGTTGTTCAGTTTCCATACAGTTCAATTTTCTGTCAGATCTGGTTGTTATCTTGTTTCTAAATTGTTGCTTTCTAAACCTTACTTTGGTTGTGTGAGGAGGCACAGTGTGTCTACCTATGCCTCCATCTTGGCCAGAAGTCCTTATGTAGTATTTTAAAAATAGAATGTTCCTTAATACCAAAGCAATATACAGTCATTAAAGAAAATTCAGATTAACAAAAAAATAGAAACATTCAATCTCACCTTTAGCCTTCCGCTGTTAAAATCCTAGGATTATGTTGTTATTTTTTACTTTTTTAAATTGATAGGGAATTGGGTGCAGTTAGGCTGTTTAATAGGGGTATGCAGGAGTTACAGGGACTCTGTGAAAGCCTCTGTTGCCTTTTTGCATGGGCTCCTTCAGTCTCTACCCTATTGAACTCCTCTCCCTCTAGCACTTCCTCCTCCCTCAGCAGCTCATGCCCTTCCAGGTGTTACCATTTGTGCCCCAACTTTGCTCATTCCTTTACAGATGCACCTAGAAAAGAGGTGTACTTCATGGCAATTATCGACATTCTGACTCATTATGATGCAAAAAAGAAAGCTGCCCACGCTGCAAAAACTGTTAAGCATGGCGTAAGTATCTTCCTTTTGTTTCCTTCTCTGCTCCTGGGCCCTTGAGTCCTCCATGCTGCTCCTTTCTACTCTGAGGCTCAAAGTCCTTCAGTGGTTCTTGTTTCCTACAGGGGGTCTGAGTGCAAGATTCAGAGCCAGCAAAGGCCCATGCTGATGCTTCTCTCCTCGGCTGCCTAGGCTTTTAGCAAGTCACCTAAACTTAGCTGTGATTCTTCCCTTTACATACCAGGGATATTCACGGACACATGCATCACTAGAATGTTATGCAAATTCTTTTCTGTTTGAAGAATGTCTCAGAGATAAAAGGGTTGAAGGTAGTTAAGTATTTAAATATATAATGTTCAGAACTGACGCACTATTCTCTGCTTCAGACACTTCCAAAATAGGCAGTATTATATATATGTATATATGCGTGTGTGTGAATAAGTGTGTGTTTGTGTATATGTGTGTGTGTGTGTATATATATATATTCCTACAGCGAATTATATTTTTTATATTACAGAAATCTTTCTAGTGCAAGGTTAAAATTTAGTCATCTGAATTCCTTACCTTTGTTGTGCTTGCTCAGAATGATCACTATTCCAGGCATATGGTGATTTGTTTAATCCCCATGACAAGCCTAGGAGGGGTACTAGTGTAACCCTGTTTATCAGTTGAAGAAACTGAGGACAAGAGCTGAAGTGGTAACTTGCCAGGATCACACCACTAGGAAGTGGCAGAAATGGTACTGCTCCACAGGACCTAGCCCAGCCCCTGCTCTGTGCTAGTCCCAGCCCCCTGCCCCACCAGTGAACCCTACTGCCTGGTCACACCTCACAAGTTGGTGGTATCCATTATGGCTCTTACAGATCCACCAGGTGCACTAAATAAGATCTGGGTTGGGAACCCTATTTCACCTTTCCCTGTGTGAGCTTGAAAAAGCATGTTGGAGCTCCAGTTCCCCCAACTGATAAAGGGGGTCCTAACATCTTGCTGTTTGGGTTTTGTTGGGAGCATACATGAGATGAACAGCCTGAACATTGGGGAGTGTTCTGTGTTTGTTCCCATGACTCCTCAAATCTGCTGTAATATTCAATTCCACATGGAATTAGAAATATACCACAGCAAGCATGGCTCCATTTTCACCTCCCCTGTAAGTCACCAGCTCAAACCTATAATATACCACATGGCCTGAAATTGTGTGCAGTTGCAAGAGTGAAACATTTCTGTCAGTAAATGAATGATCTGTTGAGCTGGCTGGGAACCATTCACTGCCTTCAAGGTTAGGGCTGTGGCAATCCCGAGACCCAGGCCAGACGTGGAAATGACGCTCCCCATTGTGTATGGGTATCTAAAAATAGCACCTGGTGACTTAGTAAAACTCTGTTCTTCCCCTTTGCAGCTCAGGAAACTGGACAGTAAGTACCTTGGGTCTGCTTGCCTCTTGAAATAAAAAACTCTCCACCCAGCCATTGCAAGGGGCCCAGCATCCTTGCTCCAAGCAGGTCTCTGTGAAGGGGAACAATGGCATCCCTGTGCCATGTGCTTGAGGGAAGCCAGCCCCTGCTCCCTGGGAGAGATGCGGACAGCAGTGCTGTACCTCTCCTGGTCATAGTGCTGGGAAGGAGCCAGGGCAGCTGACATAGAAGCTACTGTTGCTGCTGCCACTCTTGTTTTAGAGCACTCAACTGCTCACAGTTTTCCAGAAAAATGAACACAATCCTTACATCATTGTCATCAGAGTTTTCCTTAAGCTATGTGTTGATGTTTGTGTCATTATCAAGGTATCTACAATCTGCTGTGTCAAAAAACAAAAGTATTCTCCCTATGGCTTATGAATGTAGGCCACACAGATTCCACTGTTTAGCAGAAACACCCCAAACATGGATAGTTTGATTTTTTTTTAAATCACAGCAGTTATAGTGTATGTGATAATAGCATCTGTTGTTCCTGCCACTCTGCCTCATTTTCACACACAGATTCCTAACAACCTTGATTATTTAGACACTATCAAAGATATTTTGAGTTTTGTTTTAAGAGCAGAGCCTACACAGATTTGAAAATTATTAGCTTTATAGTAAGCTGCAATCAGAAATTGCCATAGATACTGAGTAGTAATTATATCAATATTCCTCTCCTTTAAAACTACCCAGGCTGGTGCAGAGATCTCGACCGTGAACCCAGAACAGTATTCAAAGCGCTTCTTGGACTTTATTGGCCACATCTTGACGTAACCTCCTGCACAGTCTCAGATGGACATGAGCATGGGAAGGACAGAGGTGACTTCGGTGTATAAAAGATGAAAACCAAACTCAGTGAAGCACACCACCTCGTTTACATCTTAGGCCAAGATGACTGATTTGGGGGCTACTCGCTTTAACAGCTACCTGATATTTCCCAGCATCATTCTAGCTATTTCTGACGTGTGTGTGTGTGTGTGTGTGTGTGTGTGTGTTGTGTGTGTGTTGTGTGTGTATATCTTCAAAATTAATTAATTAATGAAAACCGATCAGCTTCAATCAGAGTGTGTTTGGGCAACCACCCTCTGATTCCAGCTGTGGACGAGTGAATGAATGAATGAATGAATGAGCCTATGCGGGGGGAGGGGAAAAGGAAATGCATGTCAGACCAACCATGTTGGCATCACACGATAAACTGTAGATCAGTTTACTTTTTGGAGTTGAAATATGTGAGACAGTATTCATAATAATAATGAAGATAATAATAATGATGATAATAATAATGATGGTGATTAAAAGAAGAAACTTAACCATGAATGTTACACTCCTACCACGCACGCTGACACTCCTAATAGTTGTACCCCAAGCCTCTGGCACTGGACAGAGGAGTGCTGGCATCTCCTGCAGGTCCTGGTTCAGGGTTCTGCTCCTCCCGGTGTCAGGACTTCTGATGTCCCAGGACAAATGCCCCTCCTCCAGCAAGAAGTTGATGCCCCTAGTGATTCTATTTGTACATTTTCACCTCAGTAAATACATCCAGGAAAACTGCTTACTTCTCTTTTCTTGCCTGGAGCTTCTTTACTGTTACACTTATTTTGCAACATAAGAATTAATGCTACAAAATAAAAATAAAGCTTACCTGAAAAGTGCATAGTTTGGGGCAATGGTATCTACATCTCCCGTGGTGGGAAGGTGAGCAAAGCATTAGAACACTCAATTCTCCTGTTCTGATTACAAATCTGAATTATAAGATGTTTATGTTTGACCATTGTTTAAACAGTGGTATTTTGTTATGAATTATCCCTTTAACTGAAACCCTCGATATTACTGTTTACATTATTAGGAAAACAGGGATATTTTTGAATCTAAAAATTTAATGTACAGCATGTGATTTTTGAAGTTTACATGTAAAGTCATTTTACAGTGTAGGTGAATTAATGTTTGTCATATTTTGAAGTGTAACCTGCAGTCATATTTTGGGGTGAATGTTTTATTCAAAGTACATGGTAGGCAGTCTTTTACAATTAAAGGAAAAGAATTGTTTTTGTTTCTTCCAAATGTACATTTATGAACCTAATGATTTTTTTAATGCTTAACCCAAATCTGGTTATGTAAGTTCATTGCCCTAAACTGTGCTGATGTGTTTAATCAAGTTATAAATTTCCAACATCAATCATGTATTTACCAACTTTCCAGCATTTTCTGAAAGGCGTCAAGCTTAAAACATTAGACTTGCTTAGAATAGGTTATCAACTTACACACTGTGCTAAAGCTGTGCCTTTGAAATTCCTTGTTTAAAACATGAGATGATTTTTGTAGGCAGTTTCAGAAAAGAAAAAAAATACACCCTTCAATAATTACTTATAACTCAACCAATACCCCCTGCCATACTGCCTCTTTCAATGACTTTACTTCAGGGCTTGCCAAGCCTGTAATTGTGCCCAGTGTATGTGGGTTTACTCCAGAAAACACAAGGGAATAGCAAATCAGTGACTTTGGAACCCTGCAGCAACACCATCCTACTGCTACCTACTGACTTCATGTAGATCTGTTATCCTTAGCAGACGATGTTAACACCACTATGTCATGGTCGTCCAAATATGTGTTTCATGCATTTAAATTAATTGAGACTGGGACTCGGTTTCCCACCCACCCCCACCTCCCACTATTCATTCTGGAATCCAGTCACTTTCAGTGTTCTGAAGTTATCCTGTATTTCTTTGACCCAAGACTACAAAAGTGAGACCCTGAAGTAAGGTTAAGATACACTCACATTATTTGAGCAACTATTTCCTTTATGGCCAATCTGTGTATGCTTTTAGAAGTTTACAAAATGCTTTATTTTTGTCTGTAACAGTCTCATTCATTTCTATTGATAAACTGTTTGGACAGAGTGAGGAAGTTTGCCTTGTATCTCCTAGTGCTAACAATACACTCCAGTCATGAGCCAGGCTTTACAAAATAAAGCACTTTGATGACTTACAAGGTGGCTTCTTTGTTCATTCTTAATTGTGTTTCTCTCTGTTGCAAACAAGTGTTAAATACTCAGTACTGAGGTTATCTTTAGCTGATCCTGGAAGAAATAAAGAAGAAACTGAATCTTACTAACTACAACTTTGCCTTCAAGCTATAAACTGTTTTATTAATGAATAATAGAAACATCCAGGACAAAATTGACTTACTACAAGATGCACCGGCATAGAAAACAAATCTTTTCAATGAATACCCTATAAAGTATATTATTATACTTTTAATTTTTGAGTTCTGTGTCAGCAGTTTTCGAAACTTTATTGGGATACCGTTGATGGATTAAGGCTTTTTCTTTTTAATAGCTGTCACTGTTGCCAGCTTAGCAAACACAGTAGTTCATCTGTAGCACTTGTTTTGCGAATGTAAGTTCTAATGCAATTGCTCTATGAGGAAATGACTTGGGCATAATGCACTTTTCCCATTGTATGCCTTTTGGTTCACAAGGCACATTAGATGAACACTCAAAACTGCACCCACCTGCACTGTGCTGCATAGAAAGACACACATCCCTCAGACATTACCAGCTACCTCAGTTCAACACCTTAGGAATCCCAGTGGTTCAGATCTGGAATTACAGCTTTCTGTCTGACTTCAAACCACTCTCCTGCCTACACATCACAATAACCCAAGAGCCTAAGCACTTCCAGCTCCCGTTGCCAAAGGTGCCCCTCAGTTGTTTTTCAGGATAACTTGTCACATTTACTGTGGTATTTGCGTATTTCCTGACCATTTAGCATGTTTAAAACTGCTACTGCTTTTGTTAGGTTCCTATGTTTTTAATATATCACTGATAAAACGTTGGGGTATTGTGCCCTTAGTTCTATTATTCCTGTGAGCTCTGGTTTTTTTGTGTGTGATTTTGCACAGAGCGGTGATTTTTGAGAACACATGTCTCATTACAGCAGTACTGACTATGGTCAGCAGGAGCTTTAATTTAGTTTTCTTTGTGGACAGTTGGAATGTAGACATTCATTTTCATTTTGGTTATTTCATTTCCTGGATTGAAGTCATATTAGTCCCAGGAAATTGGTTACTCCTAATTCATAGAAGGACAAAAGTTGGTCTGAAGCATTAATTCTTAGTGCAACACTTTTGGAAATAGTAGTTAAGAGTTAAATGCAAGAGATTAGGAACTATATATAATGAAGTGGAAATGTACAATGTTTAAATGTACATAATGAAGTGTGGCAGTGAAGAGAAGGCAACCTTAATAGATGGAATATGGAGTTCAACTGTGGAGTTCTTACATCAGTGGATTCTGAAGGTCCCCAGCACCACTGCACATGGCCGTCCTGGGCATTTTAAATTAGCACACCCACTGGAATGGATATAATAAGAAAAACAGGTAATTGCAAGTGTTGATGAAAATGTGGAGTAATTAAAACCCTCAAACACTTTGTGGAAGTGTAAAATACTGCAGCCTTTGGAACACAGTCTGGCAGCTCCTCAAATGGTTACACATGACTCAGGAATGGTTACACATGACTCAAATGGTTACTATGACTTAGGAATCCCACTTAGAGGTGTATATCCAAGACGGCCACATTCTTGGAAGCCCTAGGAGAATCCATTTCCTGCCTTTTCCAGAGTTTAGAGTCTGCCTGCATTGTGGGCTTTTGACTCCTTTCATCTTCAAAGACTGCATGTAACACCTTCAAATCTCTCTCTCTCTCTCTCTCTCTCTGACTCTGCTTGTGTCATCACATCTCTATAGCTAGTGGTCTATTTTGTACATTTTTTCCCAAAGAACCAGAATTTGGATAAATAGATTTGATCTGCTATTTTTCTGTTTGCAGTCTTACCCATCTCTGCATTTATCTTTGTTACATTCTTTAGCTTTCTTTTGGTATATTTTATTGGGTTTTTTTCCTAGATTGAATTGGGGATCTAAAGCATTTGTGTTCCTTTTTAATTTTACTTGATATAGGTGTGTAGGGCTATGTTTTTTTTCTGAGTATTGCTTCTTATACATAGAAGTAATATGTTCTTGATATATAGCCTTTTCATTATCTTTCAGAAATTCTGTAATTTTTGTGTTTTTTTAAAGATTCTATTTATTTATTTTTAAAGAGGGAGGGGAGGGAGATAGAGAGAGAGAAACATCAATGTGCGGTTGCTGGGGGTCATGGCCTGCAACCCAGGCATGTACCCTGACTGGCCCTATAATTTTTGTTTTAACCCAAGAGTTCTTTAGTAGAAATTTTTTGAAAATTTCCAGGTAGAAGTGCCTTTTCGTTTTCAGTTTTGTTTTTAATTTCTAGCATTGTACTGTGTGCGGAAACTGTCAGTAATATTAACTTTGATGAAACCTGTCAATGTTTTCTTTGTGTCCTAATAGATGATCACTTTTCTGGAATGTTCACTTGTACTTAAAACAAAGGTATAGTCTATATTATCAGGGAGTAGCGTTTGATATATAGCAGTGGGCAAACGTCAGTTTATAGTTGTAATACAAATAACAACAATTAATAAGTAATATAAGAATAAACTCTGTGTTTCACATACTCAGAACTGTAACCCTAGGTTTGCCCACCCTTACACATCCAAAGGATCCTGAGATTGGTGGTGCACCATTCATTCTAGGGATGGTATTGCTTCTTTGTTCATGTTTATATACACTTTCACATAGACAAGAGGCTCCACCGCCTTTGCATGCTATCACTCAACTCCCGACTTTGCTCACACATCCCTCTGCTGTCTGATCAAAGGCAAAGTTTTCATTTACCTACAAATGATGGACTACAATGTAAATTTTCCTGCAGTCATTAGCATCATAAAGCTGGCCAGTGTGTGTGATATTCTCTCTGGTTGGGGAAGTCCACATCCCAAAACACCTGGCACCCTGGGGCAGGCACTGGTCCAGCCTCTAACAGAGGTCACTGCCTCCATCTGGCCTGGCTGACACCTGGCCTGGCCTGCCAACGCATGTGCACTTCTTATCTCGTAACAGGCATCCCTTGAGACCCGTCAATATACAGCAACAAGTAATCTTATTCTACTTTCAACCTTCTCTTCCCATTTTGAGTTGTAGTTTCTCTACTTTTTCATGTTTATATATTATTCTTATACACATAGACCCACCCTTATTTTAGCCTTGGCCCTTGCTCTACAATTAAATACAGAAAATACCATCAGCCCTTTTACGAAATTTCCTCAGTCATCTTCATTGGATGAAGCTCCTCCTCTAGTACCACAATAGGCAAATTTTTAGTAATGAGACTAATAGTATTTTAGGCTTTGTGGGAATTTGTTGAAATTAGTCCATTGTAGTGCAAAAGCATCTATAGATAATACATAAATGATTGGATGTGGCAAGGTTCCAACAAAATTTTATTTACAGAAGTGAGTGCAGGCTGGATCTGGTGCGTGGCCAGTTTGCTGACCCCTGCTGTGATAGTTAATTTTATATGTCAACCTGACTGTATCACGAGATGCCCAGATATTTGGTTAAGCTTTATTTCTAGGTGTTTCTGTGAGGGTGTTTCTCGATAAAATTAGCATTTGAATCAGTAGATTTAGTAAAGCAGCTTGCTCTCCCCAATGTAGCACCATGCAATCTGTTGAGGCCCTGAGTAGAGCAAAAAGGCAGAAAAAGGAAGAACTCAACCCTTCCTGCCTGCCAGATTGCTTGAGCTGGGACGTTGGTCTTCTCCTACACTCTTGGTTCTCAGTCCTTTGACCTCAAAGTGAGCCACACCACTGTCTTTCCAGCTGGAAAACAGCAGGTAATGGGACTTCTCAGCTTTCATAACTGTGAGCCAATTCCTTACAATAAATAATGTATCTATCCTATTGGTTCTATTTCTCCAGCATATCCTAATACACCTGCTTTAATAGATTCCATGGGCAAAGTACCTGTGTATGGTAAGCCATACACAGAGTTCTTGTACACTCGGGACTATTTATCAATAGCCCTAATACTGGAAGGATGATTTGGCTGAACAATTTTCCTGGGTCATACTTTTTTTCCTTGAATTTCTTGAGATTATTGTTCTACTGTTGCCACTGAAATTATTTCATCTTTTTGTCTAGAGACCCTGAAGATTTCTGCTTTTTCTTTAAAGTCTAGTCATGTTACTAAACCTCCAATGATCCCCTGCTCCTAGTAATCATACCTTGATCTAATCCCCTCCCCTCAAGTGTGCACTGGAACAGTGACTCCCTTCTAACAAATAGAATATGGCAAAAATGATATGTCACCTCCAAAATTACAAAAATAAAAGAAGACGACTCTGGATTCCATTGTCCTTACCCATTCCTCTGGCATGCACTGTCTGAGGGAATCCAGCTAGCTGTCATGTTGTGAGCTGGCCTATGGAAAGGCCCACTTGGCAAGGAACTAGTGCTTACCAAGCTGATGTTTAGCCTGCCGAAAACCCATGGGAGTTCCTCCTTCAACTGAGCCTTCAGGTGGGACCCAGCACTGAGAACTAGATTGCAGCTTCATGAGAGAGGCAGCTTCACCTCAGGCAGAGGCACCAGCTAAGCTGCTTCTGGATGCCTGACCCACAGAAACTGTGAGATAATAATTGTTTGCTATTTGAAGCTGTTAAATTTGGGGGTAATTTGTTGCACCACAATTGATAACAAATACATGGATGTCTCACAGTTGATCACCCCATGTTCATTTTGTGGGTGTCTAGTTGTTCCTGTAAAAAAATTGTAGTAAAACATACATAACATGAAATTTACCATTTTAACTGTATAGTTCAGTACTGTTACATACACTGACACTGTTGTGCAGCCAATTTCCTTTCATCTTACAAAACTGAAACTGTATCTATGAAACAACTCCCATATTCTACCTTTGTCCCTACGAACTTGACTGCTCTGGGTTCTTCTTATAGTAGAATCATAAAGTATTTTTCTTTTTGTGATCAGCTTATTTCACTTAGCATAATGTCCTCAAGTTCATTCCTCCCCAAAGTCTGTCCCACCACCCCTCCCCCAAACCCAATGTCATCCTTTTCTAATTCTCCCTTCTAAATATCCCTCAGATTTATCTACTTCTTTTCATGTCCACCACCTTTTTTAGCTCCCAAGATCCATTCAGTTACTCAAGACAGAAACCTGGGAACTTCCATAATTCATTTCTTTCCCTCACTACCTACCACATTTATCAATCAACAGATCCTTCTGACTCTTCTTTCAAAATATCTCATTCCTTCAGTGTCTCTCTATCCATTGCTACCCTTCTGGTCCAGGCCACCATCATCTGTCACTAAAAGCCCTCTTGCTACAAGGTATGTTCTTCTCTTCCTAAATGTAAATCAAAACATGTCACTCACATTTATGAAACCCTTCAATGGCTTCTGATTATACTTAGAATAATATCCAAACTCTCCACAAGGCCTGCCAGGCCTTAAATTATTTTGACCCTGCCTGTTTCTTAAATCTTATCTGCCCCTCACCCAGTGTCTCCCTTCCCACCAGCTGTACCTGATTTGATTTTTTATTATTATTTTTAATTGAATTTATTGGGGTGAGACACTGGTCAATAAAATTACACAGGTTTCAGGGGTGCAATTCTATAATATATCGTCTGTATATTGTGTTGTGCGTTCACCACCCACTTGTTTTTCTTTGTCAAAGAAGCCAAGTTCTTCCCCTCAGGGCCTTTGTCTTTGCTCTTCCCACCTCCTAGAATGTGCTGCCCTGAACTCTTCACATGACTTTTCTCATACTGAACATCCTATGAGGGTGTTCTTCCATTCTCTATCACAATGCTCTGTTTATTTTCATTATAGTCTATCTCACAATCTGTAATTTGTGTGTGTGTGTGTGTGTGTGTGTGTTGCCGGCTTATTTATCTTTGGTTTTCTGTATGTTCTTTGTTATAAGGAGAAAGCACAGTTCTAAGGGTGCACGTAGGAAAGGCATGAAAATGCCATCTCTTGGGGAAACAAAAAGCTGCCAAGAAAAAGTGGTACCATCCCATTTGAGATCAAAAGGATCATGTGCCAAAAAGGGAGGTGGGATGGTGAGTAAGAAGAAGCCATTTTGGCTGAGAGAACAGTAGATGAAGAGGACTGAGACAACACAGCACATTCAAATGGTTTTATGTGACCAGGGTATAAATTTAGAGGTCCAGAGTAGACAGGAGGCTGAATAAGATGGGTAGCACTCACTGTATACCTGTATCTGAGCATGATGGTATTTAGAACTTACTCCTTTGACACACCAATCCTTGTGATAGGAATTTACCCTAAGTAATTACTGAAACACGTGAAAGAATGTCTACACATTCATCTGTCACTGTGAAATTTGTACTGGCAAAATATGAAAACATAAGAAGTCTGGTAGAAGGGGAAGATAAATAAATGAGAGTTTATTCAAAAAAGAAAAAACATGGTGCCCAACAGCATAATTTCATTGGTGAGAGATATACAAGGTCTGTCCGGAAAAAGTCCACCATTGTTAATATGAGAACAGTTTGTGGGACATCTATATAACCTGGCAGCCAAGGAGAGTGGAATGGAAAGTGCATGCACAAACAATGATGACTTCACTGTACTAGTCAGTGGGGGTGGTAGACACCGTGGAATTAGCATGTGTACTGTGTGGCCGTCACATTCAAAATGACTGAGCAAGTAGAGCAATGAACCTGCATCAGATTTTGTGTTAAGCTTGAACATTCCTTTGTAGAAACTATTTGGATGATTCAGAAGGCCACAGCTATGGGCAAACTGGTGATTGGCAGCTTCATCATGACAACGTGCCTGCTCATGCATCACACATCATGCAGAGGTTTTTGGCGAAACATCAAATCACCCAGGTGACTCAGCCCCACTATAGCCCAGATTTGGAACCTTGTGACTTCTGGCTTTTCCCAAAACTAAAAACACCTTTGAAAGGGAAAAGATTTTAGACTATCATTGACATTCAGGAAAACAGGACAGGACCTCTGATGGCGATTGGAGGAACTGTGTGAGATCCCAAGGTGCCCCCCCCAAGGGGGACTGAGGTATCATTGTCTTACATACAATGTTTCTTGTATCTTCTTCAATAAATGTCTCTTTTTCATATTGCATGGCCGGATACCTTCTGGACAGACCTTGTATATCCTCACTGTAGATGCATAGAGAATCTTTGGGAGAAAACACAAGAAACCAGTGTCAGTGATCGCCTCTGGGAAGGAAAGTATATGACGTAGAGACAAAGATGGGAGACACACTTCCTCTAGATTATATACACTTTTGTATCTTTCGCAAATACAAAATGAATCCTAACTCTTTAAAAATATAATGGTCTTGAAATTGAGGGGAGGCTTCTGACTTTCAGAATTTTCTTTGTTGTCTCTTGGAGTACTCACTAGCTCTTGTTCTGGGAACTCATTCCCTTTAAAATAAAGAGGCCAAAGAGAGGCTCCAAGGGACAGGAGCTGGGAATTTCCCTGGATTGGCCACTTCTACCTACATTCACTACACCCCTCTCCAGTGCGGAATAGACAACTTGTGCTCACAGTAGTTTAAGGTTCGATTTCTCTGAGCCTTCTCAGGAGTGGGGGAAATGGTTAGTTGTTTGCACTTCAAAGAGCATTCACAGAAAACAATGATACAGGGGATGTCCACAAAGTGATCCAAGCACACAGTTCATTCTCCTTTCTCATGGTAGCAGGGCTCCTAGATATTGCCATCTACATATGAAACAGATAGGGTAACGCCTGGCAGCTTTTAAAGCCCTGTGTTTACAGAGAAAGCTGTAAATTCACCTTCAGTTAAATTTTCACTTCCACATTCTCAACACCACTGAGCAGATTTTGTAAGTCTGGTAACACCTAGGTGCTGATTGGGTGGGCCTTCTCTTGGCTGAATTAAATCACAAGTGTCAGTGATGGTACCAGATGTGGATTCACTTCCTCATTATTCTCTGAGTGAATGTCGATTCAGCAATTATAACTGTACTTGTAAAAAAATAGCATGGCAAATCTTTTTCCCCCCTCCACTTTTTTTGTCATTTTTATTTCCTCACTTATTTTCATTTATTTATTTTTCACCAACCAGAATTCTCACCAGGGTAAAAACAATTGAAATGTGTGAATCAGATGTCAAAGTAGCCCTGATACTAGTGTAGAGAACAGCCATAACAATGAGCCGAGGAGGAGAGAAGGCTGCGTGGGCAGGCTGTATGGAGGCTGTCAGAGTAGGCCTGAAACAGAAAATGCTGCCAAGAAACAGTATCCCTGGATAAGTGGAAAAGGCCGACCTCTAGGATTTGATTACACAGAATTTGCATCATAATCATTTAAAGAATTGTATTGAGCTCCAATATGTTAAGCTTTGTGTGAGTCACTAAAGATGTAAAAGAAATGAACTAAAGGGGCTTACAGTCTAGCATGGAAGATGACTGTAATATGCCAGAACTGAAGGACTAGGGATGAGGAGGAGGCATGACCATCCCCTGGGGACCATTGAGCTAAAGGTCGGGGCCTCTGTTCTCTGCAGGCTGCCCGTGAGCGTATGTGTGTCTTCCGAACACTCCTCAGTGGAAAGCCTCAAAGTTCTTCTTTCATACTCTGTCATGAGAAGGGCACAGACTTTAAAATCATTCAGATCTGAGGTTGAATCCCAGCTCTGCAGGGTGACCCTGGACAGGTTTCTGAGATTCCATTTCTACATTTATAGAAAGGGAATAATATGAAGCTCATATGGTCACTTTAGTGATTAACTGAAATAACAAAATGTTATGTGCTAGTTTTAGGACTTAGCACATAGCAAGTACATATGTTCACCCAGATCATTCAGGACTGTGGGTACCCTAATTTATTAATTAGAACAAGTAATTGAATCCATTTCCATACAGTCATCTAACATTGCAGATGATTTCACACTTCCTTTCTACATAATTACATGATGTCCCGGAGCAAGGCCAGCCATGTTTACTGTAATATGTCAGTGCAAGGTCAACATTTTGGGGTTATGATGTGATTCACAGGTACAACAAGGTAGGTTCCAAGATAGTAGGAACAAATGGGTCACCAAATGGGATCATATTATACCCTAGATGAAGGAATATCTTTTTAGGCCATTATAGAAAGCAATGCATTGAGGAGAAGGTTATTGTTTTATGGAACTGGTGGACCTACCTCAGGAATCCATCTGAAGCAAAGTAACAGGAAACACAGGCAGGTAAGGAGTTCTGTCTGACTGTTCACCCCACATATCAACTTTCCAATGAGAATTTTCTCCCAGATTAATGACATACAGACTCTCACCTCCAGTGACAGTAAAAAAGCTTTATAGTACTTGGTGTACACATAGCTCTGACGGGTTTTCTGTTGGGACTAGAATTTTATCTGATGGTATCACAGCAACATGTTAAACGTATTTTCTTTCACCTTGCCTCATCATCATTTAGCTCCTTGCTTAATATCTTCCTGAAAACTCCCTGTCTGGCTAATAATTTCCAGCCTGATTTTTCTTCACAGGTAAAATGTGCTCAGACCCTCTGGCAAAGTATTCTTTGGAGGATGATCTGAGTGAGATGCAGCCCAGAAAAAAATAAGCTTTATCAGAATGGAAACTCAGGGGAAGCACACTGATGTGTATGCCCTCTGTCTTGGAAAGACACAGGGATGGGAAGTGAGGGAGAATCATTCTCAGCTTCTTGCACGTTGTGAACAAGTGATCCGTAGATGTTTCACTAAATTTAAAAAAAAAACAACCATAATACTGGAACCTTCCTAAAAAGATGTTTAAACAGCATAATAAGAAAGGTGTCCATCCCATTAACTTGTAAATATAGTCAAGGTCACAAAGAGAAACTCAACAACACAAATTCCAAAACCTCACTTTTTTGCTTGTAGCTTAAATCAACCAATTCTTTTTACTTCCAGAGGGTCCGTTTCCCTGAGCCCCCTGCAGCCCACTGAGGAGAACCCCACTTAGCAAAGGTCAAACCCTTCAACAAAGGCCAATGCTGTGGTAGCCCCTACTGTGATATTCCCATCAAAATTTCAAGCATAGGTTAGATAATAGCATATTTCATAATCCAAAAGCAAGAATAAAAATGTAAGTGAAATAAATTCCTATTTACCAAGAATAAAAGTTATCTGAAAACAAGCATTCACAGAATGCCTTTGCTGAACTCTGCAATGATAAATTATTCCCAGGCACTGCAATACCCTAAAGGGCTTTAAGACTCACCAAAGAATCACATAAATCATGGTTGGATTGGTCTGCGTGGTGTGAATGTTATTAAGGCCTTTGAACACTTTTTCGAAATTAAGTGGTTCATTTAGGGCATATTAATCAACTTAATCAGAATTTTCCATTTCCCAATCATTTGGTTCCCACAAGAAAAAGCATCAACTGACCTTTCTTTGTGATCACAAAGCCTCTCACTTGGTCGGTTCAGCCATCCATCCAAACAACAAATCTTTATTGACACCTGCATTACACACTGTGAACACCATGGTGCTTGCATTTCCTCTATTCAGCCAGTACCTCCTCTGACCCATCTGCCCTTTTCTCCCCCTCTGTTTCTAATCACCTTCTTGTCTAGTCACTTATGACAGGAGTTGTGAAATAAAGGCAGGTCCTGTTTCCTCCAAATTTCTCATAGGTACGCAAATTTACTATTCAATACTCAGGACTAAGACATTTCCTGAAATGCACAGCTTCCTATGAGAATTAGAGACTTTCTAGAAAGTCATGTTTTTATGGTGATTTCACGTTGGGAACCAGAGGCAGACATCACCTCATTGGACTGTCCTGTGGGTTTCACATATTTGCCCACCAGTATCTGCTCCTCAACCAGATGCTGAGACCCTCTTCCTGACCAAAGCCTCTTCGATGTTACATTACTAAGTGCTTTTTTAAAGATAAATTTACCAGAGAATCTCACTTTCTCTTCATAATTTCTCAAATTAAGAAAAAATTCATTATGCATGAAATCTGAAATAATAGCATTACTTTCTAAGCAATTAAATACTTAACCATTGTAACCTTATGGATGGCAAACTCAGCCAAATGCCTCTTTTACATAGAACAATATTTTAACACGATGATATAAATGTCTTTTGATGAATACATTTTAGTAACACTTTAAAATGCCTCTTTATTTGCAAACAGTTAAGTGTAAACTGTATAAATGTTCACCCAGTTGCAAATCTTGTCCTTACCTTTTCTTTTCTTTTGAAACTAAGTGTCTGGAGTCTCTAACAGCAGCTGGTGTTTTCTTTCTTTAAATTATAATACTATTTTTACTTTTTTTTCCTTTGAAATCCAGCCCTCACTGAAAAATGTATTCACATTCATCTCTGCTTGCTTTGCCCGTGACTGCAGGGCACTTGTCAGCACATGCTGACTTTGCTCTGTGTCTTCCTCCCCCAGTTCTTAACACATGTTGACTCTGAGAAACTGGTGAACTTATTTTCAGGCATTTAAAAAATGTAAAGTGCTATCACAGGGCAAATCAATAACAATGCTGAGTGTGAAAAGAGCAGTAAAGTGACAGCTAAACTCACTGCCTCTTAAATGAGCAGACACGCTGGACCTCAGAGGCTGAGGCCTGCCTGGGGGGTGGGTGGAGAGGCAGAGAGCTCCTGAGGCCAAACCACTCCTTCAGGAAAATCCCCTTCCTGTTTGTTTTCTCTATTTAGCTACAACAGAACTGTTTTGTCAGTAAACATTAAATCTTTTTTTTTTAATTTTTAAAAAAAGTTTTATTTTTAAATAATTATACTTGACATGCAATATTATATTAGTCTCTAGAGTATAACAGTTATTCAACATTTGTATACATTACTAAGTAATCACCACAGTAAGTCATGTATCACATATAGTTATTATGTAATTAATGACTGTATTCCCTGTGTTGTACGTTACATCCCCATCACTTATTTTATAACCAGACATTTGTACCTCTTAATCGCCTTCCCCTTTTCTCCCCAGCCACCTCCATTTAATACTGATTTTTATTGACATGCTTGTCTCTGAATCTGACCCGAATCAGCCCATCGCACTGGTGGGAATTAGAATAATCTGAAAAGAGTCCTGTGTGGGGAGCTGAGATGTCATGATATTACCTTAGACATCTTCCCTGACTTTCACATGAAAGTCTTAATAAAGGCTCATAACATTCCTGACAAAGGCAGCTCCCCCCAATTTCCAAAGAGAGCAAACAAGTCCCATGGAAGTGAATGGTTTCTCTAGCATCACACAAGAATTCTGCGACAGTGGTGAAGGTTAGAATTTGGCATGGCTAACTTCAAGTTTTTAAATTTTGCTAGGAGAACACGCTCCCTTCTTTTAGGCCAATAAGTCATATTAACCAGATATTAATGTTGCTATTCCAATCTAATCATAAAGGTCACTTTCAGTAATGGGAAAAGGACACATTTGCATATATCTCTCGCAGTCCATTGTCCTGTGAACACTGTCACAAGCTGAACAAAGGCTCCTGCACTCAGTGTAGTCACAGAGGACCTCAGAATTCTTATCTGTCTCAGTGGTCCTGAATATATGGCCATGTCACAGTATAAAAATATGACTGCCAGCTCAACACAGGTTTGTGTTACTCTAAATGCCCCAGAAAGGCTTTGTGTGTCTGTGTGTGTGTTTCATCAAAGCCATTACTATAAATAATCATTTTGTCTTTATGATCCTCTAATTCCTTATTTTAAAAGGGAAAAGGAAACAGGATGACTCGCGTTGGCAGAAATGTGTGGAATAAAGTACAAATGTACATAGTGATTATTATGAACTTCAAGGTTTGATTTGGTTTTGGTTTTTAGCAGCTTCTCACTGTTGACAGAAAACAGCTCCTGCCAGATGAGCAGATTAACATCACGAAAAACATGAGAAACTTCAGTCTCTGTTCAGCTTGAGCTGTGATGAATGGAAGCGTCTGAATCCTTCCCCTGAAGCCTGGGACCACTGGACACTGAAAGTATTCATCTTCCCCTCAAGCTTTCCTCACTCAGCATCTTTTCTAATATCTATTTCCTACCAGTCTCCAGGCCCCGTGCTAGCCTTCAGATTTGGAAAAGAACTGGATTGGCTGCTGCCACTGGAAACTTTTCTCCATGAATGCTTTTTATATGGTTTTGGCATTTCCATACCAGTGGAGAGAGAAATCCCACTGGCGAGAGAAAATAAAACCTTAACATAACTGTAATGGCCCCAAGTGGTGTTTTACATGCTATGCTTGCTCAAGATTTATGTTAAAATCAACCTTGCAAAAGAGGTTTTTTAAAAGTCTCTCAAGCTGCCAAAATTTAAATAGCTCTTTCTTTACTATTCAGTGACGGTTGGTTTAACAACCTGAACGACCTGGTACAAACTGGCATTTCCCAGCAGTCAGAGACCTTGGAGCCTTGGTCTAATTTCAACAAGTAATTTTTTATTTACTTTACAAATGTCTGCATTTTCCTTTTATCCCTCCCTTTCCTCCTCTTCCCTCTTGTTTCCCCCTTACTTATATTTTTTCTGTCCAAACTTGGGAAGTATCCAACGGAACTGATACCAATTAATCCAGAGTCATTGAAATTAATATTTTAATTTGGAGACAACATTTGGAAATGCTGCTAGGCCTGAATGTTTTTGATTATCACTCCCATATCACTAATTGCTGGTTTCTTCCTGGGTTAGCTAGCTGTCACTTTTCCATGCATACCTGCTCCCCCAAGCAGCTTACCACTGCCAGGGAAGTTCTGCCTCAAGGGGAGGGTCAGGTTGTCTTAAATGCAGCTCTTTCTGCCCCTACCTTCATCGTCTGTCCAGGACTTACTGCATTCTGGGAAGAGGAAACACCTTTGCATATGCATAACTAACCAATATTTATATCTCCCTTAATTGGCTAATTAATTTACCTGGGAACTTACACTTTATTCAATCACTGCTTCTGACAATTGCTAAAGGAAAATTACTTTCCACACATGAAGCTCCTTTATGTGGTTTAGGATACACTTAACCAGTAACTAGAACAAGAATTATATCTCTAGTAATAAGCCAGTCTAGCAACAAATCAGGAATATTTTTTTCCTTTTTAATATATTCATCATGGAGAGGCCACCTGCTTCAAAGAGGCAGCTGAAGCAGAACAAGGAGGGCAGGTAATGAGTCTTCATGCTGACATTGTACCTCAGCTGCCCAGTAAGTGACAAAGGGCTATAAGCCACAAAGGGAAAATGCAAAGGGGCAGAACTCAATAACCATCTTTAAGGAGAAAGGATGTTGGCCAGCTGTTTTCCATTGTGAGTGAGAACAGAAGAGAAAGAAGCTGACGTAGCAACATGGAGAAGAAGACAGACTTATCAGGAAACGTCGGTCCAGGTCTCAGGCTTACTACCTCTTTCAGTAGCCTGGCCAGGAACTAACCAATCCCCATCAGAATGACAAGATGAGGCCCGTCCAGACACAGAGCTCCAGGCAGGGACTCTGAGTCCTTCATGGACTAGCATCCTCTCAAGTTTATTTGAATTTATGGTGTTTTATATTTGCTCTAACAGCTTAGAAACAAAAAGATGTTGGTGATGACCATCAAAACAAGAGAACCACCATGTTGCCCTAGCGTACAGCTCTGCATCCCTCGCTCATACCAGCTGCATGCTGTTTCCAGCTGTCTGAAAAGCAAAGAAGCCCATATTGTTAAAAAAAAAAAAGGATCTTCACAGAATATTCTTCACGTGGGTTTCTCCAATGGGGATTTCCTAGTGTAAGAGGTGAAGATGGCTATTTCCTAAAATAAGGCAGGCTCAGAGAGGAGGCCTGTGACCTTTGAGGACAGATTAAAAATGCAGTGGGGCAGAGGGCACCATTTGAATTCTCAGTTGGAATGACCTCCGCCCCAGCCCCTGTACCTAGTCCCCGGGATCTCACTCCACTTTAATCAATGAGTCTGTGAGCCACCAAGCATAACTTTGTACAAGTCCTCCCTTCAAAGAACAAGGAATGTTCTCTCCATCTATCTAAAACCTCTCCCTTCAAAGAACCTCTCCATCTATCTAGTCCTCCTTACTCCCCAGAGCTTTGCCCGAGTGTGTCCCACTCATGTTCCTCCTTTCCCTGAAGCCATTCTGCCACGGTACCCTCAGAACCCAGCCAAAAGGCTTGCACGTGCTAAGCGTTTAATAAACAATTTTGAATGAGAGAATGGCTTTGATGGGCAGAGTGGGTAAAGTCAGAGCTAAGGCCCACTCCATGCCTTCAGAGAATAGTTTTGAATGGTCATACTCATAATTTTATAAGATACCTACTGAAAGTCACATTTCCCATGTATCTAGGACCTCCTAGATATCCAGTGAATTCTAAATCACTTTGCCAATGTTAATGTTTCTTATCTGATGGATAACTATCTTCCCCCCAGCCTCTTTGTATGGTCAAATGAAACTAGAGTTATTCCATAATAGTTTTGCTTTCTTTGGTAATGGGGCCAGAACAGAGAAAAAGCCATTCCAGTGAAGACCACATGTAATCAGAAACAGACTTAGGGTATCAGCAAACATTCTGGGGAAACAGACTTGGGGACTGGGGACCAACCAGGTTACTTGCTAAAGATGTGAAAGATTTCTGGGAGTCTAGGGACCCAGAAAGCTACTGCTGCTTAGCATAAACATCGAAGATGGCTCTGGGCTAGCTCAGGCTCCCTGGCCTTTGCCTCAAATGGTTATCAGAATCTTTTTCTAAAAAACTTACATCATCATGTTCTTTCCCTATTAAAAATAAATAGCCCTGGCTGATGTGGCTCAGTGGATTGAGCAGGGTCTGTGAACCAAAAGGTCACTGGTTCAATTCCTGGTTAGGGCACGTGCCTAGGTTGCTGGCTAGGTCCCCAGTTTGGGGCATGCTACAAGCAGTCATGTTTCTTTCACACATCAATGTTTCTCTTCCTCTCTTTCTCCCTCCCTTATTCTCTCTCTGAAAATAAATAAAACATTAAATAAATAAATAAATAAATCTGCCCCCCATCTTTTCCCCAGCCTCTTTGTAACACAAAATTTAAGCCCCTCCACCAAGCATTCTAGAGCTTCCCCCAATTGGCATGAACCCCTCTAATAACATGTGCTACAATTCTCAACAGAGACCCTCTGCTCTAACCAGGGTCAAACCAGGTCCACCTTCCAGTTTTGTGAGCAGAAACTCTGCAACCAGGAATGCCTTTCCTATCTCTCAATCTATCTCTGCCTCCTTACTCCCCAGAGCTTTGCCTGAGTGTATCCCACTCATGTTTCTCCCTTCCCTAAAGCCATTCTGCCACAGTACCCTCAGAACCCAGCCAAAATGCTTGCACATGCTAAGTGTTTAATAAACAATTTTGAATGATAGAATGGCTTTGAAGGGCAGAGTGGGTAAAGTCAGAGCTAAGGCCCACTCCATGTTGTATCTTATAGTCTGGGACTGGATGCCTTACTTTCTTACAAAGGAAAGTAAGATATCCATGGAAAGAAGAGGTACACAAATGACTTCTTTAAAGGATGTCTGAGTGCATGTTTTGATGAGTGACTAGAAACTCATTAAAGTTTTAAGATTTGTTTGTTTATTCTTTCACTCAATGAATAATTCTTTATTCTTTGGTAAACCCTGGGGTGCAAATATGTAGAAACTTCCCACTCTTCACTCTTGCACTGAACTTTGAGTTGGGAGGAGAAGGCCAGTAAAAACCCCAACGAACACACAGAGAGGGTGGATGTGCACAGGATACTGTAAGTGCTAGAGCTAGGACCCCTGTTCAGCCTTAAGAAGGGCAGGGAGCTTCCATAGGAAAGCTGGTCACTTGAGGGAACAGATGAGAGTGGTTGTATCCAGAACTGAGTGTGAATCATATGACTGGATTAAGAGGGGGCCACCTGGAGGGTGGGCTTAAACAGCCTGAGGAACCTACTGGAATGACTAAAATGAAAAAGATGGGCAATACTAGATGTTGGTGAGGATGTAGAAAAACTGGAACTCTCAAATGCTAGTAAAGGGAGCATAAAATGGTACAACCAGTGTAGAAAACAGCTTAAAAGATTCTTTTAAAGCTAAAGACACATTTATCATTACAATGCAGTAATCTTGCTCCTAGGAATCTACCTGAGGGATATAAAAATACATGCTCACACAAGGACATGTACACAAAGGCTGCTAGCAGTTTTATTTGGAATAGTGAAAACTGGAAATAACCCAAATGTCCATCAACTGATGAATGGATTAACTAATTGTGATATGCCCACCCACTGAAATACTAGTCAATCATTAAAAAGAACAAACTTTGGATACACACAACACCATGGATGAATATAAAAAGCATTATGGTAAGTGATAAGCTGGACATAAAATACTACATTCTCTGTGATTCCTTTTATGTAAAGTTCTGTTTTAAAAGCAAAACTGCAGTGACGTGAAACAAATAGTTTTCAGGGTTTCCAGGGACAGGAAACAAGGGAAAGTGGTGGAATCAAAGGGACATGAGGAAATTGTCCTATATCCTAATCGTAGTGGTGGTGGTTCAATGAATAAAACCACATTTGTCAAAATTGAAATACACATGTAACTTCAGTGAATTTTATTGTATATAACTTATACCACAATAAAGCTGAGAGAGAGGAAAGAAAAAAGGAAGGAAGGAAGGAAGGAAGGAAGGAAGGAAGGAAGGAAGGAAGGAAGGAAGGAAGGAAGGGAGGAAGAAGGAAGGGAGGAAGAAGGAAGGGAGGGAGGGAGGCTGTGTGTCGTGCTAAGAGGATGAACTTTATCTGGAAGGTTCAGGAAGTCAATGGAAAGCAGCCTAGGCAAGTAAGTTACAGGTAACATTTGTGCTTTAGGAAGATGCTTTGACAAGAGCAGGGAGAATGGCTTACAACCAGGATCGTAATGCTCAGCTCTGGAACTGTCTGGAGGAGACAAGTTTGGCAATCCCCTTGATTAGGAAAAAAGTGCTCCCTGAGGCTTATATGTCACGTATGCTATAAGTCATAGCTCTTACCTTGTGGCGTCTAAACAGGGTCTAGATATTAATAATGATTATTTCTAGGTAGTAAGTCATGGATAATGTGCCTTCTTAATAACATCTTATGTTTTCCAAATTACCTATAATAAACATGTTTTACTTTTATAAGCAAAAGCTCTCTCTTTTTTAAAGCAAAAGTAACACTTTAAAAAATTAAGCTAGCATGTAATTTCAAAAATTTTAGGAAATAAGACTAGCCCCTGCACTCTGCATCTAGATAATGTGGCTCTGGAACACCACTCCAATGATGGCACCATTCAGCAGCACATACCATGCTGGCAGCTGCCTTATAGACATCAGACAATTGTTCATGTGTTGTTTTAGCCTGCTGGTCCTCAACTGGCATGGCCACTGTAGTCACATGGGGAATGAGCAGTAAGAGTAAGTTCAGAGATAGGACAAAGAGCCAAAGAACAGAAAACCTCTGAAAACTGGGTGTCTGGGCAAACCAAAGATGGGTTTGGCATGGTGCAAGAGTCAGGGGTAATGACTGAGGGGTAAGTCAACCTCAGACAACTCTCCCCACTGAAGTAAGGAGGACCTAAAGGTTATTACAGAGCTGAGGGTCAAAGCCAGTTTAGCACTCAACACAATGGAAGACCCCAAATACAAGGAGAACTTGATTTGGGAAAATTCTGTCTCAAGTGTGAAATCTTGTATACTCTTTCTGCTGTTGGAAAAGGTGAGACATTTGCTACAGTATAACTAACACATGAGGCAGATCCTGATACCTAACCAGTCATTTGGATGGATTCCTTCATTCAACTAATACTTACTGTTATAGACTGAATGTTTGTGTCTCTTCTACCCCAAATTCATATGTTGAAATCTAATGCCCACTATGATATTAGGAGGTGAGGTCTTTGGGAGGTGATTGAGTCATGAGTGTAGAGCCCATGTGAACGGGATCAGTGTTCTCACAAAACAGACCCCAAAGAGATCCCTCAGTCCTTCTGCCATGTGAGGACACAGCAAGAAGATGGTCATCTGTGAACAAGAAAGCAGGTCTTTACCAGACACTGAAACTGCCAGCAACTTGATTTTGGACTTGCCAGCCTCTGGAACGGCAAAAAATAAATTTCTGTTGTTTAAAAGCCACCCAGTCCATGGTGTTTTGTTATAGCAGTCCTAGTTGACCAGGACACATACTGAGGACCTACCCCATGGTGGAGACAATGCCAGGGCTACAGAGAGAAAACAAGTTCCTGTCTTCATGTAGCATGAATTATGTTTTCATTTTTATGCCACCTTGGAAAAAGTGATCATCATTTCCAAAAGGTTTATTCATTTAGCAACTGAAGCCCCACTTTTGTATAGTAATAAGAGTTATACCAGGTCTTAGAGTTGAAAAATGATTCATTCAATGGGATGTTCTACTAGGGACACTGGGTGCACAACACAGGTATTGTACTTGACCTTTCCATTGCAGTCCCTTCTCTGTGACTCAGCTGTCTGTCAGTACATGACCTGGAATTCCCTAAAAAGTTAATTTGTTAGATAACACAACTTAGATCTTGATATAATCTTCAAGTTTCCTCCTTCTGGCCCACTATAATGACTTTGTGCTTATGATGATGGGGGTCAAGACTGCCCTTAGGAGTCAACGAGAATCAATAGCATCATCAGTGCTTCTGGATAAATCTGTAGGTTTTAAAGAAGTGACATTTTAATCATCAAGTTTCAAGTATTTTTATTAGTTTAGGTGAAATCCTCCTTTTGTGCATTCTCAAGCACCACATACCCTCTCCCTCATGGCACTAGCCATAGTTGAAATTTTACACTTCTGTGTATGGTTATTTAATTAATGTCTCCACCCATTAAACTATAAAAGAAATGAGGGTAAGTACCATGTCTGTCTTATCTCACAATTTTCCCCCCTGAACCCAATATAGTACCTGGAATGTAGTAACTACTCTGCAGAAATTTGTGAAAGTATGAAGGGGCTGGGTGGGGAATGGTGGTAAGAAGGGACAGAAAACTAGAGAAAGATGGAAGAGCCTGCTTTGCAGCTGCAAAGAAATGCATGCTTCCTACTGGGGGTTGCTGGTCTTGTGTCAACTGAGCTAGGCTAACGCTGTTCCCCAGAATTCCCTTCCCAGCATGGTTCCAAGTGACACTTGGCCAGAAGAAATTTGCACTAGATTTGGAAGGCGGAAGCGAAGCAGGAGCCATGACATTCCAATGGTCAGTGCAGGTCACCAGGTGCCACAGCAGTGTGTGTCTGTGATCTGTTGGCCTGTCTTGTCAGTGAGGAGAAGCACCTGCCTGGTAGCTCCTTCAGCTCCCACCAAATCTCCTGCTTAAAATTCTCTGAGACCTGGACTAGGTGTGCATGCAGCTCCATGGTGAAGGGTGCCAATTCCTACAGGTCTCCTGTGACTCGAGGTCAAGGTTAGTGAGAGAAATGCAGGATCTAGATTGTCCCTGTGAGTTTGTTTGTTCCCACTCTCATATTTACATTCAGCTTTTCTGCCCAACTGCTAGCTCAGCTGACCTAATGTGAGGTGAGGATGGCCCCAAGCTCAGAGGCAAAAGTAGCATACACCATCTAATCCATGTAATAAACCCTTTACTCCAAATCACTCTTAGTGTTGCCACTTCCCTGACAGCTCCCAGATGAACCATTAGAGCAGTTGGAATCTCTTCCTTTTGAGGGTGGTTGCTCTTATGAATTAAGGGCTTTCATTACTGATATTATAATTAGTAATAGTATTAGCTAACAATTTCTATTGCCAAGCTGAGAAATCTACCCTATGTCACACAGCTGAGGCAAGCATTTGAGTCTACATCTGTCTACCTCTAATATTTCTATTATTACATTACTATTATTATTACCTATTATTCTTTTTAGTATGCCATGCTTTCTTTTGCATTAGTAAGGTTTTAAGTTGGAGTTGTGTCTGCTTAAGTTTCATCCATGACCCATAGTAACCTGATGTTTCCTTTGAACAAGAAATACAAATATCAGGGCTTTGTTTAGTAAATAGAACTGCTCAGAGACATCAGGTGCCATTTCCTCAGTCATCAATAAAATGATCAATATTCTATTTGCGTGTAACTCTTCAGTGTGAGATGTCATGAATTGAGGACTTAATGAAGTTGATTTTCCAGAAGTAAATTCATGGAACTCTTCAAGGATTGTGAGGCACCTAAATCCATCACAGCCCTTCTCACAACACAGGGTATGGACAACTTCATATTGTTTCTCTAGCACAAGGGTGTCAAACTCATTTTCACCAGGGGCCACATCAACCTCACAGTTGCCTTCAAAGGCTGAATGTAATTTTAGGACTATATAAATTTAACTACTCCTTAACAGCTAAGCGACAGCCCGGCACTGCCGCCAGGTAAAAACAAGGTGCTGGCCAGATAAAACAAGGTGGAGGACTGGATTTGGCCTATGAGCCTTGTGTTTGCCACCTGTGCTCTACCACAAAACACAGCACCTGGCAAAGAGTAGGTTAGATGCTCAATAAATGTTTGTTGACCAGATGGGTTGTGAATGAGTTTACTTATTTCACTTAAGTGTTTCATTCTATCAGCTTACTGTTGTCCTTAGCTCATCACTGATAATGATAATCTCATCATTATGTCTATGAGTCTCTTGGAATATTTTCACATAAATTTAGTGTGGCAATTCTTACTTCCTCATTATACTGATACACTTAGCAGCCAGTGCCAGATTTGGGAAGTCTATATGACAAAGAAATGAGTTGGGTCTGCCCTATCTGACTCATAACATGTCTGCCGTGACAAGCACTCTTTTTCATAGGTGGGAATCTATACAGCTTCAAAATACCCTCAGAATTGAAGGGAAATTCTGTACAGTCAAATGGCAAATGGTTTTGTGAGATCTCACTCTTCTTCCAGTCTTAAGGGATGGGTCCAGGAATGAATGTCGTATGCAAGGGAGCAGTCTGTCTCCAAAGTGACACATGGTTTCTCTGACAGTTTCTGTCATCTGGCTCTCAGTGACAGGTTTGTTAAGGAAGTTAAACTGTAACTTTCCATGCTTCCTTGTCATTTGGAATTTGACAGTGAATTTGCTAATTTATTTTCCATATAAAACATTTATCTGGTCTTTATGAACCATGGACTTCATTTCTCTCAGGCTGGGCTCTTAGGGAATTAACAAACTGACAGTGATTTTCAGTAGAGCCTTTCCACCTGCCACAGTCTCTTGCTATTCTCAGAGAACTGAACATACCATGACTATCCAGCCCTTTCACCTCCGTTGTTGCTCAAAAGCAATAAGCACTCTTCCTATATTAAGCAAGTTATTTACTAGGAATGTACCACATGCAAGGCACCAGAGAGGATTTAACAGTAGTGTATGAGAGAGGCCCTGCCCTGGTTATGAAAAGGGAAATAGCTCTGGAGCAGCACACAGTGAAAGGTGTCAGTGGTTATGATTGGAAGTCTATGACAGAAGACAGCATCATAGCCTGAGTCGTCAGGGAGGTCTTGGAGGAGGTAAGTCAGGTGTATCTAAGCTCTGGAAAGCTGCAGGTATCGGCAAGCAGTAGGGACTGATTACTAGAGGCCTAGAACAATACATTTATATAGTTTTAAATTATGGAGTGATGGCTTTGTAAATATACAAGTGACAACAGGGTACAATAATATGATCCAAAAATAAATCAGCAGCCACAACGAAACCAACAATAAAGAACATAAAGTGATTTTAGTTTACACTTTTCACAATCACCTTGGTTTCAACCCTCTTATCTTCACTCCATTCTCAGTATTCTTTTAAAGGAGAACTTGTCAGGGACCCAAAGTGATTCCAGGCCCAAACTTGGAGTTAGGCCAAGTGGGACCAACCCTGCTCCACTGCTTGAAAGAGATATGCCACGTAAGACTCCGCTTCCCGATTTTTAAAATGAGAGTAATGATACCTACATGGACAGATTGTTCAGAAGATTAAATAAAGTTATGTGTATAGAGTCCTAAGCACAGAGCTTGAAATGTAGTGCAAGCTCAGATAAATGGCAGCCGTGATGGCACGGTTTGATGCCTCGGGTTTAGCAAGTACAGAGTGACAGACAGATGTTTCTTCCAGTTGGGCCATGCGACAGGCATGTAATAAATGTTTACTAAATGAATGACTGAGTTAATTAAACAAAGGTCTTTCCACTTCATTTCAAAGCCATTATTAAATCAATATGGCATTTATTTTATATTCCTGTGTTACTTGAGCTTTATTGTTTTTGAAGGAAACCTGTGATAGAAAATGCTCTTATCTGCTTGACCTCCGAGAAAATAAGTGAATATACTGGTAAGGGCCCCCAAAAAACCTGGAATTTATTTATAAAAAATTGTGTATTTATTTATCCTTATGTGTTTAAACTTCAGCACTTTCAAAGTACTCCCTGTTTGATGCAATACACTTATTGAGACATTTTTTCCACTGCTCAAAACAGTTTTTGAACTTGTTTGTTGTTTTGATATTTTTTAGTGCTTCTGCCAATTTTTGTTCCACCTCTTCTACATCAAAAACATTTCCCTTTGAGGACTTTTATCATCTGGGGAAACAAAAGGAAAAAAGTCACTCATGGTAAGATCAGGTGAATGGGGGGATCAGAAACTGCTGAACACCCAGCGTGGTGTGGGCAGGTGTGCTCGCAAATCACCCATCATGAAATGGGCAAATGCATTGAAAGAGTCTTCAAAAAATTTCACTGAGGCCAAACAACATTACCTAGTACACAACAACGCTATCACAACAATGCTATCTAGTACACTGATACAGACAGGTTTCTGGAACACTCACCTAGCAGGGGAAAGCTGTACTGCAAGGAACCTGACCTCCAGAAGATAATTCCAGTTTTTTTCTGGGGGGGTTCCCCCCTCATACTCTGGTCTACAAAAATTTTGTGAGAGCATGGATGGGCCTGGAGATTATTATGCTAAGTTAAATAAGCCAGTCAGAGAAAGACAAGTACCATATGATCTCACTTATATGTGGAATCTAATGAACAAAATAAACTGATGAACAAAATAGAAACAGAGGCATGGATACATGGAACAGACAGCTGTCATAGGGGCAGGAGGAAGGGGGTCAGATGAAAGAAGGTAAAGAGATTAAGCAATGTGTGTGTGTGTGTGTGTGTTTGTGTGTGTGTGTGTAAAACATAGACATAGACAACAGGGAGGTGATAGCAAGAGAGAAAGGGGGTTAGGGTAGGTAGAGGTGGGCAGAGTGGGGATAAATGTAGACAGAAAGAGATTTTGCTTGAGGTGATAGATATATGATACAGATGATGTTTTGTTGAGTTGTACACTTGAAACCTGTATGGTTTTGTGAACTAATATCACCCCAACAAATTCAATTTAAAAATAGCCAAGAATTGCTGATGAAGTATTCCCAAAATGTGGAAAACTAAAATGTAATCATGAGAGTACAGCAACTATTTCGATATAACAAATAGTAGCTGCTGATTCAAACTGGAAGAATTATGAATCATCTCCTTTTTTACAATGGGATTTTTGGGGGTCTTTACAATAAGTGACTCCCTTCCCTCATGTAGGATGATCCGGTGCACTTTTAAAATGTAAAAAAAATTGTTTAAAATAAAGTGGCTACCTCAAAATGACAAACTACTACTTAACAGAGGGCACAGTTTCTGACTTCTCTTTCATTAAAAGGACTTTGTAAGCTGGTTTTATAAGTGAATATTGAGATTAATTTTAAAGAGACATTTCAAGCCCTGAGCATACAATCAGCTCATTGGCACAGGTCAGAAAGAAAAATATCTGTAAAGATGTCAGAACTGGAGAAGGAAGGCCAAAATATAGCTTATATAGTATAAGTTATCAGAAAGTAAGAGAGAAGAGAGAGACGAGAAATGAACATCAGCAATAAATTTGTTTCAGGACTGATTTCTTGGTATCCTGAACACCACATGGAACAAATTAACTCCATATTTCAAGGACATCCTGTTTTCTGAAGCTACTGTGCTTTGAACAATTCTGTAGCATCTGTTGGATGTAAAATATAACCTCTTCCATCTCACTTGTATAATTTGAACTTTAACTCATCAAGCCCCTCAAAAGTTCTTCGAGTACACAACCCATTTTTGGTGGCAGAGCATTGTGTAAAAGTTGATGGTCTCCAAGAAAAACAAGAGGCCTCTGCTTTGGGTCACTTTCTGGAGGAAAAGTAATAGCAGGCAAATGCCAATTGTGGCCATTAAGGCTGCAAGTTATAATTGCCTCACACCTCACAAAGAGCAGGTGCTGCTCTGTAAACATTTTATTTTCCTAACTTATTTTTATATTTAGATTTGTTATCTGCACATTTGCAGCAAAGAAATTGTCAAGATGGCCAAAGACACATATTCTCCTACATAAAAATTGAGGGTTTTTCCAACTCTGTCCAAAAGCAAGTGTGACCTCTGGATATAGCCCAGCTGCTGGTATTACTCTTGGGGACCCTGGAGAACCGAGAGCAATCCGAAGGAGTGAGAAAGTGGTAGGGGAGAGTAACACCTAACCCTGACACTTCGCGCCACCTAATGGGTGTTTCTGACCTTTGGTAACTACCCAAGGGCACATTTTTTAAAATTAGAAAAAACCCTCCATGAATGAATTTTAAAAGATTCAGTGTTTACATGTATGTTGTATTTGTGTTTGCTAAAATGCACCACTTTAAGGAATATAGTCAGAGATTGTACCTTAAATTAGGAAAAAATAACTCTGACGTGCATGATAGTTCCACTTCAGAAAGTCTTTATAAGTAGGGGAGAATAGTCATGAGTAGTCCCCAGAGGCTGACTGACAGACTAACTAGTAAGATTTAAGAAAATTTTTATTTTTCATTTTAAGAAAGTACATGAAGAGGGAAGTGAAGACTAACCCTGAGTTAACAATATTATCTATCCTTTCTGGTTACTCAGAATAACCCAAATAAAATATCATCTCTATTCTTTATTTAAAATGTCTTTACAGCTAAAAACATAAAATCAGAGATATCCATGCCAGTTTCTGTTAAAATCAATGTCAGGTTTTTTTTGTTTTTTGTTTTCTTATTGTTCAAGTACAGCTGTCTCCATTTTCACCCTACTATGTCCCCCCACCCGACATCCCCACCTCTCACCCTTGAACCTACTCACTTTGCTTTTGTCCATTTGTCCTTTATACATGTTCCTTGGTGGACCTTTCCCTATTATCCCCTATTATCCCTCTCCTGCCTCCTCTCTGGTTACTGTCAGTTTGTTCTTTATTTCAGTGGCTCTGGTTGTATTTTGCTTGCTCGTTTTTTTTTATTAGATTCCACTTATAGGTGAAATCATATGGTATTTGTCTTTCACCACCTAGCTTATTTCACTTAGCATAATGCTCTCCAGTTTCATCCATGATGTCACAAAGGGCAGGAGCTCCTTCTTTCTTTCTGCTGGGTAGTACTCCAAAGTGCCCATCAGTAAATGAGTGGATCAAAAAACTGTGGTACATTTACACAATGTCAGTTGCTATTTTTAAAGATAAACATAAAGGTGACATAAGCTTACATGATTCTATTTAAGTGTCTCTTACTTTAGTGATAGAAGATGGTAGAAATATGTGCTCTATTCCATCCAAGCTTGAGCTTGACTTGTTAGACTTGAGGAAGTTCATCCTTAATTAATTTCAAATGGTCAACTTCAATTAGTTTTGATAAATAATACTGTATAATCAAATTACCACTGAGTCTTCTGGCAGTGCTGCAAAATTGATCATTTTAATAATGAAGCTAATTTTTTAAGTGTAGTCTACAAAAAAAATTACAAGGTCAACCACAGACTAGGACAATATTTGAATCCACTATAGAAGACAATGATTATTATGTATAAAATATAAAGTAAATTTATGAATTTATAAAGAAAAATACAAATTCAAATTCTTAAGAAAAACATTGACACCAATGGGTAAATGAGCAAAGTATATTAACTACAATTCACATGTAAGAGGAAAGACATATTAGCAATATCTAAAAAATATATCTATCTTCATTTGTAATCAAAGAAATACACAGAGCAATCCCAAGGTTTAATATTTCATCTGTCCAGGTAGCATCTTTTTAAAGTAATAACAACATCCAATGTTATCAAGGCAAAAGTGAGACTATTTCTCTTCTTTTTTAAAAAAAGTTTTTATTCATTTGTTTTTTGAGAGAGGAGAAAGGAGAGAGAAGGAGAGGGAGAGAAACATCAATGTGTTGTTGCCTCCTATGTGCCCCCCACTGGGGAACCTGGTCCGCAACCCAGACATGTGCCCTGACTGGGAATGGAACTGTAGACCCATTGGTTTGCAGGCCGGCACTCAATCCACTGAGCCACAGCAGTTTCTCTTTTTCATTGCTAGGATTATACACTACTGCAACCCCTTCAAAAAGTGATATGGCAGAGCATAGGAAGAGCCAAAATGATTTTTTTCTTCCCTGGAAATTGGTCAATAAAAGTTTGAAAGCAGGGTCATGGTAACCTCAATTGTCACAGAGTGACTGAAAGCTCATGATGGGAAGAGCGCTTAGCTGACTCTGAATCTCTGCTTAGTCCTTTCCTGTGTCTGCCACCCCTGCTCTAAGCCTCAGTTTCCAAGTCTTAAAAGTGAGATTAATAAAACCTATGTTCTGATCCTTTTGTAAGTCTTAAGTGATACCATAAATGTTTTCAAAGTGCCAAGTGTAGTGCCTGGAAGAGAGGGAGTGCATAGTAAGTGACAAACTACATTCTTTTTATCAATAAAGACTGAAAAATAAAACTGAAACACTTCATTTTTTATTTTCAGAGACATGGTTTAATATCTTGTGGCAAATCAGTAAAATAATTAGCACAGCCATTTTCTTAGTATGAAGTCTATAGAAATCATGAATGATTTATACAGTATTATATTAAATAACTTGTAAAGTAATATGCTTATTCTTATTAAAACTATTCATGTGAGCCCATTATTCAAAAATAAAAGTTGAATAAAGGAGGGGAATTATCATTGATTAAACATTATTTTATTGTTTTATACTTCTATTTATAAAATTAAATAGTATATTAAAACCAGACCTCACAAGAATGATTCTATACTTCAGCATGTATTCAGCATATTAAATAAATCAAGGGCACTGTGTAAGAGAAAAAAAGACTAAATCACTTTTCTGACCAATCATGTACATGTACTTAATTCATATTTCCAGGTTAAGAGAACCTTTACTTCTATCAAACTAGTGCTTTAGAAGTTGACATATTCAGGAATAAGCACATGTAGGCTATTTAGAATAAGTAAAAAACAAAGCATAGTGTTACTTTTACTAGATATGGAGGCATAAACCATTTTTTGATGCTAGAATATAACTTCTTAGTACAATTGGCCTTTTTCAGTTTTACTAACAACCAAAACCATTAGAACAATGAAATAATACACTTTTTATAAAACAAATATTTGAGAACATTACCAGCTAATTAACTAATCCCCTGGATTATAGTTTCTTGATCTATAAAAGGAGCCGATCACACATAATTCGAGTTTATTTGGGAAATAAATAAGAAAACAGCCCTGGCTGGTGTTGCTCAGTGGATTGAGTGCTGGCCTGCAAACCAAAGGGTCATTGGTTTGATTCCCAGTCAGGGCACATGCCTGTGTTGCAAGTCAGATACCTAGTATGGGGGATGGGAGAAGCATCCCTACATTGATGTTTCTCTTCCTCTCTTTCTTCCTCCCTTCCCCCCTCTCTAAAAGTAAATAAATTCTTTTAAAAATATGTAAAAAATTACTGGGAAAGTGACTTTTCCTTTTCTTCGGCAATTCCACCTACCCATTTCCTGAGAATGGATAACATGTCCTATCTAACTCTTTTGATGTGAGAAGAATGAATGAAATATGTCCTCCAAAAAAATGCTTTGAAAAATAATAAAGCACTCTAAAAACACAAAGTATTGTTACTAATATACATATTTGGAGAACTGGGGAAAATGTGCAGTTCTAAAAACACTTTGTACTATAGCAAAGTTTTTAATAGTTACTCAACTTATTAATAATTATTACCCAGAGCGACAAGACCTTTCTCTCCTGAGAAGCAGGTTTTCCAGATTTTTCTCTATGAAAGTCTTTAATTGTCAATGATAAAAATCTATTTATATATTAATCTAGTTACTCCCTCTCATTCTCCCTTATTTTCAACACATTATTTTACTTTTGGTTTCATTTGGTTCACATCTAGTTTCTCTGGTTCATAACATGGATTTCAGTTAGGTTTATCCTGCTGCCTCTCACATTTCCTCTGATTTAAGAGAAAGATAAATAAGAAAGCAGTGTCATGACAAGCCATACTGAAGTTTAAGGCAAAAGGAAATGTCAGGAATGCTGTTTTCATTTAAAACTGTTATTATTTATTCACCATGGATTTTTTTTTGTGTTAATATAGATTTTTTTAAAATATTGTATTAAAATGTTAATATTGGTTACTGGGTTTTCAGGCACCCACTTGAATTTTGTGCACAAGGTAAATACTTCATTCTCCTTAGTCCCAGCCCTGTAAAATGGGGGGAACTTACCCAGAAAGTTTGGGTGTTTATAGCCAACCCAACAGAAACAGATGCAACAACAAAGGGTGTATGCACACATGAGCCTAACTTGATTCTTCCACTCATATGAAGAAACCTGCATGTAGACTGTCCTACCTTCTGTCTTGACAAAGACAAGAAAAAGGGAAGAAGAGAAAAAATGTTTGAAATTCATTTAACATACATCCTCTTTCTGGAGACATTACTCTGACATCCTAGATTTGGTCTATTGTCTGTCGCCCAAAAGCAAATGGATTATTACAACAGGAGGGGCAGAAAAGCAGCTCTGGGCCATGCTGCAGATTGGCCCATGGATAGTAGGCCTTCAAAACTCTGATCTGGGATAACAGAATAAGAACAATTTAGGGAAAACTAGTTGAAATATGAGCCAATAGTACAAGTTGTAATGAAGTGAAACCCCTGTGGGACCATGTGTGGGAAAGAATGCCTCCTTTGATCCTGAAGGCTGCATTTGCACTTGCCTCCTTCAGTGAGTCACTGGGTTCTATCTGGAGGTTGAACCCAGGTTAGGTTGGCCTAACTTGGAGCCTTTTCACAGGGGACATAGCCTTTCATTTTATAATTAGAGATAAGACCCCAAGTGCAAAGAGTGAACATCTAAAATGAGAGGCCAGGAGTGAATATGTCCTGTAGACTGTAAATACGAGGTCTGTCCAGAAGGTATCCAGCCATGTAATGTGAAAATAGAGACATTTATTGAAGAAGATACAAGATGCAAGAAACATGTACATAGGATGTTGACACCTAGTCCTTTTCAAAATAGGCACCTTGGGACCTCACACAGTTCTCCCAATTGCCGTCAGAGGTCCTTTCATATTTTCCTGAATTGCACCTATGGTCTGAAATCTCTTTCCTCTCAAAGGTGATTTTTGTTTAGGGAAAAGCCAGAAGCTGCAGGGAACCAAATCTGGGCTATAGTGGGGCTGAGTCACCTGGGTGATTTGATGTTTTGCAAAAAAAATTCTGCATGAGACATGACACATGAGTGGGCGAGTTGTCATGATGAAGCTGCCAATCACCAATTTGCCCATAGCTGTAGTCTTCTGAATCATCCAAATAGTTTTTGTGGAAGAATGTTCACCCTTAATGCAAAATTTGATGCAGATTCATTGTTCTATTTGCTCAGTCATTTTGAATGTGATAGCCACAAAGTACACATGCTCACTCAACGGCATCTGCCACCCCCACTGACTAGTACAATAAAGTGGTCACTGTTCCTGCATGCAGATTCCAGTCAACTCTCCTTGGCTGCCATGTTACATTAGTGTTGTACAAACTGTTCTTGTTATATTAACAATGGCTAGACTTTTTCCAGACAGACCTCCTATATACAATATGTGTAAAAAGCACTATTGTCATTAACCTAAGACACATTGAATGTTGAGTAACTGGTAACAGGTATTTACTTCACACACTTTAGCCCAGTTGGATTCAGCCTGGGGTTCTGCTGACTAGGATTTGTATGGAACATAGTCAGGTGACAAGGGGAACTCATGACAACAAATTATTCCATTTTCAATCTCTTGCTACCTTCCTCTAAGCCTGACCACAGGAATCTCAGCTTTAGTAGGGGAAGGAGGGAGGAAAAAAGGAGAAAAATAACTTGAAATGTGCTCTTGCTAAGGTAGTAAAGACTTACTTTCCGAATGAAGCCACATAGCATTAGTGACCACAACCTTGGTGAAACCAGCTTCATCTGTTTGATTGATGGCTTATGCTAATTCATAGGTTAACAAAATTTAGTCAGATCCTAACTCTGCATCTTATCAGCACTGTTAGGGAATATCTCTATCCCCCTATTTTTTCACCTGTAAAATGCATATAGTCATAGTCACTGCCCCATAGGGTTGTCATGAAGGTGAAATGAAACATGTGTCAAGTGCTTAGCACAGTGCCAGACACATAAGTGCTCATACATGTCAGCTATCATTACTAATCAGACTCTGTTTTGGCAAACAGCAGTTGAGCACTCATTTTCATACATTTATAAGTAGTTTACAAAATCTTCAAATCCTCAAAATTTTGTTAGCTCCAGTGCCACCTATCAAAAATGCCATCTTCTCTCCTCTAATATAGCTTCCTATCTTTTTGCAATATTTTTCATGCCGCTGGGATGAGGACATGAGTATCTCTAAGTAGCAAATGTTAAAATCCAAGCAAAAGAAAGACTAGAGTTAATTCTTTTAGACCCCAGAATCATTGTCTCAAGACCTAACCAGGTGTGTGGTGTATATTAGAATGAGTTTTCATGACCATGAATGGTGGGTGTGTCTGGGTATCTATGCTCTGTAAAATTCAGGAGGCATTACAGGTCTGAGATTGTTGAATATCTAGTACTAATAAATGTCACATCCCGCAGCTTCTGAGAAGAAAAAACTGTGCCCATCCATGGCCTATACTGCTAATCAAAGCCAGCTGCCTGGGCCTGTGTCCAGTGAGTCAGGCAAGGACAGAAGGAAGTGGAGAAATGGGGACACATCCCCACCACAAAAGAAATACCCCATCCTGCTGCTGTCTTTGTAAAGAGGAGCTGCTGCTTACTCGGATAACATCCACTAGCTGGAAGACTTTGTCCTGTGAAAAGGCTTCACTCACACTTGTGTCTTTGGCTCTGTTGCCTGGACTGCACCCAGTTTCTTGTTAGAAACCCACTAGTTTCTCTGCAGTCTAGAGATGTGTTGTGCCCACCTCCTGCCAAGCAGAGCAAAGATTTGATGTGAATTCCAGGGTAAAACCCCGATTAGAATTCACTGTGTTTACTGCTAACTTTAAAATGACGAGTGTGGTAGAGCAAGACCTCAAGGACAGATTTGCAAGACCCCATCTTTCCATGAGGCCTTGGCTTAAATCATTTCACTTCTCTGGGCTTCGGTTTCTTCATCTATAAATACAAATTATGGGAAGTTGTTGTAAGGAACTAGCAAGAATTTTGTCAGCTGTAAAGTCCTACAAAAATGGAAGGTGTTATGTTGTGATTTCTGTCACTGCTCCAGGGGTTGAGGGATCACTCAACACAGCTCTTGTTTGGTCCAGTCTGGCATCTCAAAGCCAAACTCAGCCAGCTGGTGACAGACCCACCAGTTTTCTGGGTCCTGTTCTGGTATTGCATCATCTAGGGAGGAGTGGGGTGAGGCTTAGTTAGCAGAATTCAAAAACAGGTTCCAGACTTTACTGCCAGAGAGGACTTGGTGTAGTGAGTAGGGTTTTAGAGAGACAAGTTGGAATGACTTTGATCTTTATCAAGAAAAAAGTTTAACTAACACAAATATAAAAAGGGCATATATGGGGGGGCGGTGGGCAGAGGGAGAGACAGAGAGAGAGAGAGGGAGCAGGAGAGAGCAAGAGGGGGAGAGAGAGAAGAGAGAGATCCCAAGACTGTGATTAGCAAACAATTTCTAAACACCTGTTTCAGCCTTATGAAACTCTTCTTGGTCAATATGAAAAAGTTTCCAAGATGATCAAAGAAATGCTCCCACTAGCAAGTTTCCAGACATCTTGCTGTGCTCTAAGGGACAGGAGGCCTTGGTAACTGCCCACCTCCCAACACTGCCTGTCTCCTCCACCCACCATGGCAAAAAAAAAGGGGAGGATACAACACATGTTACTCCATGTAGGCTATAGGCCTGATTCTAAACCAGGCTGATCAAGCTAAATTTCCCTTTAGAGAAGACCAACCCCACACTGTCTTCATTCAGCTCTGGGTCTTTAAATAATTACTCAACACTTGCTGGTTGCAGAAATAATAAATAAAATGCCTGTCCAAATGTCTGCTGCTGCCACCTCAACTTGCCTTGCATCTGATGCCCTCATGTCTTCCCAGGCCACTAACTTTTCCATACCGGTGACCTGGGTGCTGAATGGTGGAAACAAAGAGGGTAAGATGGAAAACAACAGTGTTAATAAAGTTACCCCTGACCTGCCCTGACCATCAAAATGGGTTCCCCTAACTCTGGGTCTCAGTTAACCATTGCTGCCTTGAGCCTAGGTTAATTTTACAGCAAACTGATTTGGTTAGCCCCAAAACTGATCTTGCTCCTGGAGTGACTTATAGAAACTGCCTACAATTCACATAGCTACATTCCAAGCATCTGACCTCCAAGGTGGACAACTAACATTGTTGAAACTCAGTGACCACTACAGTCCAATCATTGACACTTCAGGTAGTAGAGCACATCGCATTTTTAATTGGACCTCAGATGAGTCTGCATTTTTCACTGAAATAAAATGAGTACTAATTTAACTGCTGTGGGTGTTTTACCTAAATCCTTGTTTTGCATTTTGAATTTTCCTCTTGATGCAATTTAAATGGGAACATATAGGGTAAATGGGCATGAATATTTTTAAATGATAATGATCTCTAGGGAGTGGATCACACCCCTGTGCCTTGGACAGCTGTTTGTTGGCACATAACTAACTCCTCAAACAAAAATAAGTGAGGAAGAAAGAATCCAGAGGTTCCGATGGTGAATTCTGTGTAGAAAGCTGGACGGTCTCTAGGCATCGACAGCTGGTGTGTCCTTCTTGAAAGGCTCCTGGCCTCAGCTACCTTCCCTGGAGGAACGCGGCTGAGCTCCCTCCTACATTCGGGCGACTGGGTTACCCTCAAAGCCTCCAGTCACCGCTGGCTCCTTCTCCTTGTTGAAGCCCGCCGGGCTGGAGGCCTAGAAAATGAACGCAGCCAGGGCGAGGCTGGGTGTCCCCAGCTTCGAGCCGAAAGGCCGCTCTTAGCTTTGGTGGCCCGTGGGGAGAAAGCGCGGCAAATCGCAGCAGCCCACGCCCTGCACCACCCTAACCCGCGACACCGCTCTGAGCCCCCTCTCAGCCCCTCTCAATCGCGCGCTCACTTTAGTGACACAGGGAGGAGCCTTCGAGGACAGAGTGGGCAGGCGGGGTGGTGGAGCAGAGGGCGCGGGACACAGCGGGACGCCGCGCAGCCGGGCCAGCGGTCGGAAGAGTCCAGGCCGCTGGGCAGCCGGGGGTGATGCTTCCCTGGGCACAGCGAGGACTAGGCCCTTTGGCGACCCGCAGACCTTGCCCGGGCCAGGGGCGGGGGCGGGGGGGCGGGCACAGGTGCCTTTTAAACAAACCCAGGGCGAATCCCACTTCCTCCAGGGCCGCTGCTGTTTGTCAGTCCCCTCAGACAATGGCTCCAGTAGCTTGGGGTCTGGGTGGGTTGAGGCAGGGTCCTCTGATCCCCTCGGGGATGTAAGCGATCGAATGAAAGGGGACAAGGCATCAGCTCGGATTTTTCGGAGCTTGATTTTAACTCGCGGGGAGGCGCAAAGTATGGTTTCCAGGTTGGGAGACGGATACAAAGAACGACTTTGAGCAGAGGGAGTCTGCTGACACCAACACCCAGCAATCCCGACATAGGAGGCCAGACTGGCAGGGGGTCTGTATTTTCAAGTTAAGTTGCAATTAAAGGAAAATAATTATGTCTCAGCCACTCAACTTATTAATATTTATAGCCTGGAGCGACAAGACCTTCGCTCCCTGGAGGTGGATTTTTCAGGCCGAGGCACGTAGCCCGAGTGTCTCCGGAGCAAGGGTCTTTGTCAGTGAAGCGGGAGGAGAAGGGTTGGTAAATAAAACGTGCACCATCCGCCTTCTGCGTTCCTGCTAATTACGGGAAGGTGCGAGTGGTGCGAGTCAGCCGAAGTGCGGACGCGTCGCGGAGCCGCGGTCTGCGCGCCCCCAGGGCGGCCGAGGGGGCCACCGCGCAGGCCCGACTCCAGGCAGCAGGCTCTGGGAAGCGCAGTGACGTCCTCTGTATCAATCACCCAAACACAGCCTTCGCGCGATAGGTGTCTACCTCCCGGGACAGACGGCGTGTCCAGGAAATGTTCCAATAACTAGGACTCAGGGTAAATATCTTTTTGCGCTCCCCATCCCCTGCGAGAGCCACTGGGCGCGGAGGAGAAGGGTAGCCGCGGCCTTGATTCGGGGCGGTTCTGCAAAGGTCGCCCACGCCAGCCCTCTGACGTCCTCCATCTGCGGGCGCCCCAGGCGGGGTCCGAAGGTGTCGGAGGAGCCCAGGACCTGCGAGAGGGTCTCTCTGCGGCCCACGTCGCGCCCCAGGCCGAGTGACGCGGCGGAGAAGGCGGAGCCGGCGCGTGGGTCTCGCACTCGCCTCCACGGAGGGCTCCGAGGGGCCAGCTCCCTGCAACGCTCCGCAAGCGTTTCCAATTTGCTCTCCACGCGACGGTCTGGTTCCTGCTTTTCCTGCGTGGGTGATGGGGGCGGGGAGGAAGCGCGGCCCTCCGCCCCGGCGTGGGGGCGGTGTTCGCGCGGGCCGCTTCTCTCGCCGTAAACGTGGGGTTCCGCGGGGGGCCGTTGCTGTGGCAACGCGGCGCCCCGTGCAGTTCCGAGATCCCGGGCTGCTGGAGGCTGCGCGGCGGATGGAGGTCTGCGCCGCGGCGGCCGCGACAGTCAGCCTCTTCCTGCTGCTGCTCTTCATCATCTTCGTCTCCGTCTACGTCGACTCTGGGCCTCTCCGCCATCCTCTGCCCCAGAACTGTTGACTGAAAACAGAAGGATTTGTCATCGCAAGGGGTGTTCCCGCGGCAGCCGCGCCCCACAAAGGAAAGATCATGCTACATCCTGTGGGTACTTCGCCTGTAGCATCCAGGCCCAAATGTGGCGACACCAGACTGCTTTTCAGTTGTGCTTGGCCCTTCCGAGACGCTCCGAGGCCTGGTCAACACCGGCACCAGTAAAGGATGAGGACGACTCCCTGCTTATTAAGAGGAGGATCCACAGGATTTAAATATGATTATGGTTTATAGCATAGTGGCATATTTATTTAACAAAAAAACATCGGTGGCATTGCAAGAGAGTTTTCTTTACACATCTCTATATACACACTCACACCTGATGAGAAAACGTTTGGGCAGGCATGAACGAATTTTCCTATTTACCCATATAAAGACTGTGTGTAACCACTCATGTGGTGGCATTCAACAGGACAGAAGAGTGGTATTAGATGATTTGCAATGAGGAATATGCTGTGTGAAAATAAAAACTATACTGTCCACTCAGTCCATTGTCATTTGTATGTGTACAATCCTTCTTAACGTTACCCAGCTAAAAAAATACAATGTAAGGATGACAATCTTCAGTTTTATCACGAGAAAGTAAATCTGATAGAAGGGTCATTCATTTGATGCTAATGTCCAGTATATAAAAACACTTGCTCTTTATGGCTTATTTATACTTATTGCTTGAAAAAATATACTGATATTTTCATCCTAATTTTCTTGAATTTCCAGTGCATCTTTGTAACTGCCATATTATCCATCCCACTTACCCCCTTATCCTGCTTGTTTCTATTTTTTAAAATAAGCTTTTTAAGTTTTAGAATAGTTTTAGGCTTGCAGAAAAGTGGCAGTTTTTTCCAAACCCAGTCCCTAGCTTCCCTTATTATTAACATCTTACATTAGTATGATATTTTATCACAACAAATTCTGTTACATTATTACCAACTCCATACTTCACTTGGATTTCATTCACCTTTAAATATTTCCCTGTTTCTGTTCTTAGACACCATTCAGTATTCATGTTACATATAGTCCTCATGTCACCTGGGGCAGTCTTAATTTCTCAAACTTTCCTTGGTTTTGATGACCTTGAGAGTTTGAAAATTTGTTTAAGTTGGGTTATAATTTATATGTAGTGAAATGCAGACCTCAAGTTATACTATTATGAGTTTTGACAGTTGCATATACTTAATATCCATTTTTGCATAGAAAACATAAAAGTTTATATGTAAAATACTGTCACACAAATATTACAGGTGTATTGGTATAGTTTCTCACACATACACAAAATCTATTAAAAATTTTTCCCACAACCTTTCTATTCCAACTTAGTATTTTAAGATTTTCAGTTCCAGAGGATGTTAAGGAACAATTAACCTCATGTTAATGAGTTATTGGTCATTTAGCTCACTAATCTTTTGAACACATTGTAAACTACTGATTGTTCTCTGTTCTAGAACATTTTTTTCTCTGTGGAGAGTATGGTCTAGGCACGCTCCTTAAGAAACCAGCAAACTTGGGGGATGAGTCAGTCTGAGAAACTTACTGGGGTGGCTTAGCAATTTTAAAAAGTTTCATATGCAGCTCTTGGGGGAATTATTTTTAAGTACATTTAGACAATTTTGGTATAGATTACTGGTTCTAATTGTAAAAAAAAAGTGTTCACATTTCTTTAAGTCTTTGAGAATTTGCCACATGGTATAACTCCAAGGATGTATTTCTGAGTGATGTTAATGAACTCAGAACTAGTTTTCAACAATGAGGAAAAACAAGACACAGGTCTTATACCATTTTGAACACATATACTGTAACCCAGAACTTGATGCAGACACATACATTTAAATTGGTGAGTAAATCACTTAATTAATTGGGTCTAATTTCCTCTTTATTTTTTTGATGTTTCATGCAAGCAGGCTCAGTGGACCACATTTTCATGGTTGGTAATATAGAATAGTGGACATCAGAGAGAAAACATAGAATTTAAAGCAGCATTTCTCCTCTTCACCATTTACCATTCATGCAAAACTTTAAGAAACCCACAAACCTGCTCAGTGAAGTAGAAACCTTCTGACCATATGTAATTGAAACTGGTCATGTGAGAGGATGCTTCTATCAGTAATTTCAGGAGCTGCATTACAGTCAAGGCCATTGTGTGCCAACACAATTCTGGCCCATGTTATCTTCCCCAATCCACAAGTAAAAAACCAAGCCAACTAGGGTAGAAGACTGTGCAAAAGATGTGGGTGGTGGTAAGCAGATGGTTTTCATTTTTTTCCCATAACCAAAGAAGATTCAAAACTCTGTAATTAGCATAAATATATTTTTTGCACATTCCAAATAAAACCTCAATTCTTATACAAAACAAGTAATATGAACAAAGATCCTTCAGAGAAACAATTCTGGGAAAGAAAAGGATATGAAATTTTTTGAGAAGTAATGCCTTTTTAATGAAGTCTATTTTTAATTATAGTTTTAAAAAATGTGAAACAACTTAGCATGTATGATCTTTTAAGTTATTTGCCTGAGTTTGGGTAAGCTGTGGCTATCAGAAAAGATATCAAAAACAAAACTTTGTGTTTTCTGTAGGCTTACAAATCATATTTCAGCAGCTGTCACTCACTGGCTGGGAGTTTGGCTGAGTAGGACATGACAAAGTCATGAGCATACTGACTGGCTCAGGCAGTAGGAACTAATGAATGTGGCCTCTGAAATTAGACAGCCGACTCCATACCAGGTGCCACCACTAACTTGCAAGTGGCCTTAAGCATGTCACTGAACTCTCTGCCCTCAACTGCAAAATAGGGATAATAATACCAACTTTATAAAATTATTGTGATGATTAAATTATATATGCACATAACACTCAGAATAGGAAACATTTAGTAAGTAATATTATCATTGTTGTTTTTTATTAATTTTTGAATAGCTACTGTAGCCAGGTAGTATATTATATACTGGGTTTTTAATAATATAGAAAGCAGATGTAACACTTCATGGAGCCTAAGACCAAATCTCTAGCTTTCAGCCCTGTTTGACCTGACCATTTTAATTTAACAAGCACTTATTTCTGGTCTGTAGTATAACATTGGGGTAAATGGTGTGGAGTTTCATCATCATAAATGAAATACAAGTGAAAAGAAAATGTAACTCCTGGTAATCCTACCCAAAGTCTCAGGTAGATAAGCTGTGTAATTAATAACACACAGATCCTACAAAATTCCTCTGGGGAATACTGAAGCCAGGACCAACTGCAAAGTCTCTTCCATCTATTCAACAGATGTTAATGAGTAACAATCAAGTGTTGGGCACTGCTTAAAGCTGGCTATTTATAGGTAAAACACAGTCCGCATCCTCAAGAAGCTTATGGGGCATTGGGGCAAGAGACAAAAGGAAACACAATTAGAATACACAAGGAAGTATTGTGAAGAAGGTACATGCAAGATGCAGTGTGAATATAGGACTCTGAGCCCAGACTGAGGGGTATAGGCAGGCAAGTAAAACCTCCTAGAGAAGATGCCTGGTGTGGGTATTGAGGAAGAATAGGGGCATTGATCTAGGTGAGAAATAGGGAGAGCTAAATTGAGAATGCACTGTGGATAGAGAGAAGGGATTAGGTTCTAGAGGAAAAAGAGTCAAAGGCTAGCCACCAACTGAATTTGGAGTATAAGGGAGAGGAGAGAGTGAAGGAAGACCCCGGTTTTCATTTGGTACACTGGGGGGATGGTGAAGCCATTGGCCATGAAGGGGATCCAGTAGAAAGAGCAGGCTTGAGAGGAAGCTATTTTGTTTGATCTCAGACACAGAGTTTGAGGTGTCCAGGGGACATGCAAATGGAGATGTGAAGGTGTGAGGGAAGATAGGAGGGGCTATAACATTTACATGAGCTGAGAGCCCATCCCTGTGGCCATAGGAATGAAGGATAACCTACCCAAAGAAGGAGTGGAGCAGAAGACGTGCTAATGGATGTCACAATCATAAGCAATTCCCAGCTCTAAAAAGTATGATAAATACTTAATCCAAAGGATAGCACCAAGAATTCTCTGAGAAGCCAGCCTGTCTCTTGGGAGAAATCCCTATGTTCAAGAAGAGAAAAGACATAAGAATGGGGAAATAGAGGTAGAAGAGTAATACCTGCCTTAGAAACATCATGAGAGCCTGCTACAAAGTTTTCTAGAGTGCCCATAATCATTCCTACAGCCTTAACCCTTTTAGGTCAGATAATTTCCTATTTAAAAAAAAGAATTATGTTTTTCATCAGTGGGAAAACTCAATGGGTAAATAGTATTATTCACTCTGTAGAAAAGCACTTTATAACTGAATTGAACACATTACAATCCTAAAAGTATGTTCAGAATTATAGTTAGTTCCCATATTTAGCCAAAATATTTCTTATAAAATTTCTCAAAGAGTTTAAAGAATTGTGAAAATGAATAGTAATAAATTCACTCCTGCTAACTCCTTTACTTATTTTTCTGGGTATACTAATAACCAAAAAATGAAGTTCTAAGACCTATAAACAAATCACTCATCCTAACTTAAAGGGCCTGATTGGAGTAGGTGTTAAGAGGTAGAGTAATCCATAGCTTAGGAGAAATGGTATTATGGCACTGAAGTTGAGAGCATGAGCATTAGAGTGAGCCAGGGGAATTTGAATCCTGCCAGACTTTACCATTTGCTAGCTATATGACCTTGGGCAAGTTCATACCTCCAAGCCTCTGTTTCCTCTTCTACAAACTAGATATTATACTAGTACTTTTCTTATTTGTCAGATGAACATTCAGTCAGGTAATCCATGTAACATCCTTAGCACAGTACTTGCTACATAGTAAGTCTCAATCAGTGTAGCTTTTACTGGCAATCTACTTAACTATCTTGGGCCATGTTTTGTTTTGAGTAACTTGGTATCTTTTGGGTAATTTGCTTCTTAAAGTCTGGTTCTTCGAACAAGCTATCCCAGGATGTGCTATGGTCCACAGAATTCTGCCTGCACTGAAAAAAATAATACCAGAAGGAATGGCCTTACATATTATATGGACTGTCATTTTATACCCAATATGAAGTTTTGGGAGTCATTTCTTAGGTAAAATTGAAACCTGCACTAGGTTTCTCCTAAATAGTAATGGTAGCAACAACAAAAGGCTTTTTTTGCCTCTCAGACAAAGGCAACACTTACTGATTCTAGTTTAGTTGACTTTTCCATCAGCCCTTCAAACTTTTCTGAAAGAGGCATGAAGAGTGAACTCTGCAAACTGGAAAGCAAGGCCAGCACTTGTGTCAATGACTTCTTCTGGCACCATTAGTTTGATTAAACAGAGTGTAAATCCTGCTTCTCTGAGAGCTCTGCAACTGGTAAACTAAAACTCCACTGCAAAGGGAAGTACAACTTTAAATATTTTTGATAAGGGGTCACATTTAATTTAGCAGAAAGTTATATTTGGCTAACATCCCTGTCTGCTCTTCATTCAGCAAAGAGGACAAAGCCAGAGAGAGGTTGTACCTTGTGAATGCCACTACTCTGCATTCAAAGCCAGAGCCTTTCCTGCATTGGATGGGCTCAGGAAAGCATCTTGTGGGTCCAGGGGATCCAGGGGAGTGCTAGTGACAAGCTTCCCTTTCTGCTCACTCATGAAACTGTCACCCTGACTTCTGCAGGTCCAAACCTTTCTTGCACACTCAGGATACAGATTTTCAGTTGACCCTGTATTTTCCTTGCCTTAGTAAGAACTTCAGGATAAAATCAGGGGTGAAGAGTTAGGAAGTGAAGGATCCAAGAACCTGAAATAACATCCATGACTATTTTTTTGGCAAAAGAGTAACTATTTATCAAATAAATATTTTTTGAATGTTGAATCGCTGTAGACACATGCCTGTATTTCCTAAGCATTTACTATAGTGATGTTTCACTATCTTTTACAACAACACCATAAAAAAGAGATAGATATTACCCCATTTATGGCAGGTTAAAGCAAGCCACACCAAACCAAACTATTTCTCAAGGTGGCAAAGAAGTCAGTTAGCTGAACTGGACTTTCAGATCCCTTAATTATAAGCTGCACAAATACATACATACCCTTCAGTATCCAAATTACCATTTTTGAATCTTTCTTGACAAAAATGCACAAAATAGGTGATGGAAGACATCTCACATATGCTAACTGTTAAAATTTTTTCTATATTTAAAATTAATCAAAAAGTGCAGAGTAAATTATTAGAGTTCTGATTTTTTACATGGTACTTGCCTAGGTAATTATTTTTATTCCTCAAAAAACAGTTTGAACTATATAAACTACACATTTACTTTTTTAAAAAATCATTTCAATATAATCCCGGCATACATCATATGAGATATTTTTAATATTTTCTGTCACCTGTAACAAAATTCAGAAAGAAGCAAAGCTTGTTTAAGGACAAGTGTTGGAGATACCAAGGTGGCTGCAGAGTAGGTGGAAGCTACACTCACCTTCTCCCTGTGCCAAACAAGATTTATAGCTAACTTACAGAACAATCAACCTGAATAACCACCTGAAGTCTAGCTAAACTGAAATATTATAACCAAGGATTTACAGAAAAAGTCACATAGAGTCTGGTAAAAAGGGCAGAGAAGGAGGGTGGGTCCCTGCACCCACATGTGGCAGCTGAGAAGCCAGCGGGATATCTTGAGTGCACAACTTCTTCCCCCAGGCGTGTAGGGTCTCAACTTCACGCAGGGATCCCCAACCCAGAGCCACAGAGAGGAGAAGAGGAGCCTGAAAAGCATTATGTGGTGAAAGTCAATGGGGATTCAGTTCACCTGGGAGAGGAAAGAGTCTGCTGGAAACCAGGATACCACCTCCCCAGGGTGGAGCATTCCTATTGTTACAGCACCAGCCTGGGGAGTGAACAATCCAGTCCTCCAGCTACTGGTGACACCATTCTTCCATGCTTGGGTTCTGCAGAGGGGTCTGCTGGCTGCACCTGGCAGAGACATTTGGGGCAGTCTTTTCCTGGAGAAACTCTTGTTGGAGACTCAGTGATTGAAATATGTAGCTTTGCAAAGGAGACCAGTCTTTCCCACCCCAAGCACACAGCCAGCAGGCCCACCCCACCTGTTGGATCACTTGGCCTGCCTTTCTACTCCCTGTGGCCCTGCCCTGCTGAGTTCAATCCTGCAAGTGGGTCAGAGTGGCCCTCAGAGGGGGACTTTCAGAGCACATCTCCCAGGGAGGCTTTTGCAGGAATCAGATGGACAAGTGCTGGGTTGTGTGGCTAAATCCCACAGAGGAGGGGGGGGTGGCGGGGGGAGGGACTCCTATCTCCCCTATGAGCTCAAACTGTGCTATTTCCCCAATGGGAGACTTACTTGATTTGACTTTCTGGCAGCCAGGGGCCCTGCCTTGTAGAGCTCAGCCCCATAAAGGGATCTGAGAGCTGCTTGGAGCTAGGAAATTCAATGCATGTCTCTCTTAGAGAATTTGACAGAGTAGGAGAAGAAGTGCCCCTCTCTTACAGGCTTCTCAGCACTACCCTCAATGGAGCTGGGACATTCAGAGCTTGGAGGCTATTGCCAGAGACAGGGAGAAAGTGCTTGGTTCCCCTCTAGGGTCTTGGCCAGAACCCTCCACCCAATGGTAGACTCTTTTGATCTGTCCTTCCAAGCCCCAGTGGATCTGCCCTGCTGAGCTTCCTCCTTCAGAGAGGAGGGCTGGCTACATCCAACCTAAATGTAAAGCACTTCTCCTGGGAGAGCTGGAGTTGGAGACTCTGGCAGAGACTGAATGGCTTTGGAGGAGAGGCCACTTTTCCCTCATTGAGTGCCTAACTATGTGGCCCCCAAGTAGAAAACCAACTAGCCCTGTACTTCTGACCCAAGTTGCCCTGCACTACTGAGCTCACAACCTGTGGAAGGGTCTGTGGGTCATGGCCAGCCTGGGCCCACTCAACAGTCTTTCTTCAGAAGGCTATGAAGGAAGACCAGGCAACCTCAGGGGGAGGCAGAGTAGCTGACAGATGGAGGTGGACCTTAAGGCACCTCAGACCTTTTATAGATCTGCTCTAAACTCTCTTAAGCTAAAGGATGCCAACCCTTGTACACAGACTGATCCCCACCCCCGTGCATACTCAGGTCCAGTAAATGTAGCCACAAACAATGAATATTGTAGTAGCTCCAGACAGGTAGCTCAAGGCTGGATGAACACAATGTCTGACATTGACCCATACATGAACCTTGCCCAAGTGGACCCAGAACCAACACAAACAATGATGAGCTTCAGACCACACCAGAGTTCAACCCAACTAGCCACAGAGGGAGTACACCCAAAGGGGGATTCTGAAATGCACCAGACCAAGCTGAGAACAACTCTGCCTTGTGGCAGGGGCAGGGGGCAGCCCATGCACAGTGGCTCATACACAGTGATTGAGGTTTATCTTTATAGTCTCCAGCCTTAAAGGTTAGTAACTCCACCCATGAAAAAGCCAACAGCATTCAAGGCTCAACTACAATAGGAGGGTGCATATAATCCACAAGAAACATTCCTAGAGCACCTAGCTCAGGTGACCTGGAAGACTGCACTACTGAGTCTGACAAGACACCTACATCATAAAGCCATCATAACAAGTTTAGGAATCATAGTACATCTACCTAGTACACAAAAACAAAAGGGGGAGACCAGCAACTATGACCCAAATGAAATAAGGAGAAAAATCCTCCCCAAAAAAGAATTAAATGGTATGGAGACAATGAAAATGCAAGATTCCATGTTTAAAACAATTGTTATAAGGATGCTCAGAGACCTGAGGAGTAAAAACGATGATTTCAGTGAAAATTTAAACAAAGAGATAACAAGCATTAAAAAGGACATAGAAGGAACAAATACAAAGGACACATGGACAATAACAAGGGGGGGTGGAATCAGGAGGGAGGTGGGGAGGGCTGGGGTGGGCTAGGGTGGCAGTAAAAGGTAGAAAACTGTACTTGAACAACAATTAAAATAAAAATTTCAAAATTTCAAAAAAAGGATATAGAAATCATAAAAAGGAGCCAATTCAGATATGAAGAATACAATATCTAAAATTAAGAATACACTGAAGGAATCAACAGCAGGTTAGATAAAACAGAGGACTGAGTCAATGATTTAGAGGACAAGATAAGAGTAAGCACCCTAGCAGAGCATCAAAAAATATGAGAATTTAAAAAAATGAGAAGGTTCTAAGGGACCTCTGGGACAACATCAAGCATAACAACATCTGCACCATAGGAGTGCCAGAAGAAGAAGAGAGTAAGCAAGGAAACTGTTTGAAGAAATAATTGCTGAAAAATTCCCTAACCTGGTGAAGGAAAAAGTCACAAAAGTTCAAGAAGTACAGAGGGTCCCAAACAAGATGAACTAAACAAGATCCACATCAATATACATCAACATTAAAATAGCAAAGCTGAAGACAAAGAGAGAATCTTAAAGGCCCCAAAGGAAGAGACAGTTAGTTACCTACAAGGGAGCTTCCATAAAGTTGTCAGCTGATTTCTCAGCAGAAACACATAAGGCCAGAAGAGATTGGCATGAAATATTCAAAGTGATAAAAATCAAGGACCTACAACTAAGATTACTCTACTCAGCAAGTTTATCACTTAGAATTAAAGGAGAAATAAAAAGAGTCCCAGACAAAAAAAACAAAACCTAAAATTCATTACTCCCAAACCAATATTGCAAGAAATATTACAGGGCCTGCTTTAAGAAGAAGAAGAAAAGAAAGAAAGAAAGAGAGAGAGAAACATAAACGTACAGAATAAAATGGCTATAGACAAGTACCTGTTAATAATAACCTTAAATGTAAATGGTTTAAATCTATAATCAAAAGACAAAGGGAAGATGAATGGATAAGAAAATACAATCTGTATATATGCTGTCTACAAGAGACTCAACTAAAAACAAAAGATACACACAGACTGAAAGTGAAAGGATGGAAAAAATATTCCATGCAAATGAAAACAAAAACAACAAAAAGTTGGGGTAGCAATACTTATACCATACAAAATATAGGCCTTCAAAACAAGGCCATAACAAGAGATAAAGAAGTCACTACGTAATACTAAAGGGCTGATCTAACAAGAGGATATAACTCTTGTAAATATATATGCACCCAACATAGGAACACCTAAATATATACAGAAAATCTTGATGAACTTTTAGGGAGACATCTGCAGCAATAGAGTCATAGTAGGGGATTTTAACATCCACTAACCTCAATGGATAAATCTTCCATAAAAAAATCAACAGGGCAACAGTGACCTTAAAAGATACACTGGATTGAATGGATTTAATTGATATTTACAGATATTTTAATCCAAAGCAACAGAATATACATTCTTCTCAAGTGCACATAGAACAGTCTCAAAGATGTTAGGATGTAAAATGTCTTAATAAATTCAAGAAAATTGAAATCATATCAAGCATCTTCTCTAAACACAATAGAATGAAACTAGAAATAATTACAATTGAAAAACAGTCAAACACATGGAGGCTAAATAACATGTTATTAAACAATAAAAGGGTTAAAAATGAGATCGAGGCAGAAATCAAAACTTACCTGGAAACAAATAAAGATGAACATAGAACAACCCAAAATCTATGAGACATGTTGAAAGCAGTCCTGAGAGGGAAGTTCATAGCATCATAGGCCCACCTCAAGAAGCAAGAAAAACCTCAAATAAACAATCTAACTCTACATCTAAAAGAACTGAAAAAGAACAAACAAAGCTCAGAGTGAGTAGAAGGAAGAAAATAATAAAGATACAACAGAAATAAATGTCATAGAGACTTTAAAAAATACAAAAGGCCAATGAAACCAAGACTGGTTCTTTGAAAAGATAAATAAGATTGGAACATTTAACCAGATTCATCAGAAAAAGAGGATAAAAATAAATAAAAGAGGAGAAGTAACAACTGACACCACAGAAATACAAAAATATATGACTTCACCTATAAGTGGAGCCTAATCAACAAAACAAACAAGCAAGCAAAATATACAGAGATGTTGAAATTAAGAACAAACTAGCAATAACCAGAGAGGAGGTGGGAGGGGATATTAGCAGGGAGGATTGTCAAGGAATGTGTATAAAGGACACATAGACAAAGCCAAAGTGGGGTAAAATCAAGGGTGAGAGGTGGGGATGGCTGGGGGGGAGGAGTGGTGGTGGGGAAATGGAGACAACAGTACTTGAATAACAATAAAAAATACTATGGACAACAACATGCCAACAAATTGAACAACCTGGGTGAAGTGAATAAATTTCTAGAAACATAGAATCATCCAAAACTGAATGAGGAAGAATCAGAAAATCCTAATAGACCAATTACAACTAATGAAATCAAAGCAATAACCAAAACCTCCCAGAAAACAAAAGTCCTGGACCAGATGGTTTCACAGATGAATTGTACCAAATATTTAAAGGAGAACTAATGCTTGTTTTTCTCAAAGTATTCCTAATATTAAAGAAGAGGGAAGATTTCAAAGCTCTTTTTATGAGGTCAGCATTGTCCTCATTCTAAAACCAGATAAAGATACTATATGGAAAGAAAATTATAAGCCAATATCCCTGATTAATATAGATCCTAAAGTCCTCAACAAAATATTAGCAAACCAGATCCAGCAATACATTAAAAAAATCATACAGCATCATCAAGTGGAATTCATTCCAGGGATGCAAGGTTAGTACAATATTTGCAAATCAATAAATATGATATATACATCACATAAACAAAATGAAGGATAAAATTCATAAGATTATATCAATAGATGCAGAAAATGCAATTGATGAAATCAAGTACCCATTTATGATTTTTAAAAACTCAGCAAGATAGGAATAGGGGGAACATACCTAAACATAATAAAGGCCATATATGACAAATCCACAACCACTATCTTACTCAGTGGGCAAACAGTACAAGCTTTCCCTTAAGATCAGGAACAAGACAGGGATGTCTACTTTCACCACTGGGATTCAGCATACTACTGGAAGTACTAGCCACAGCAATCAGATAAGAAGAAGAAAGAAAAAGCATCCAAATTGGAAAGAAGAAAGTAAAATTGTGATTATTTGCAGATGACATAATATTATATTAAAAAATCCCTACAGACTTCACCAAAAACCACTAGATCTACTAAATGAATTTACCAAGGTAGCAGGATAGAAATTTAATATTGTGAAATAAGTGGCATTTTATATACCAATCATGAACTATCAGAAAGAGAAATTTTTTTAAAAATCCCATTTACTATTGCAACAACAAAAAAAACTTTGGTACCTAGGAATAAATTTAACCAAGGAGTTAAAAAACAATACTCAGAAAATTATAAGATATCAAAGAAGGAAACTGACAAAGACACACATAAGTGGAGGCATACATCATGTTTATGGGTAGAAAAAATTAACATCATTAAAATTTCCATACTACCCAAAACAATCTACGGATTCAATGCAACTCCTATACTAATTGTATATCTCACATATCTAAAACAAATATTCCAAGAATGTATTTAAGAGCACAAAAAAACTTGAATAACAACCTCAGCAATCTTGAGAAAGAACAAAGTTGTAGGTATCACATTACCTGATATCAAACTATACTACAAGGCCATTTTAATCAAAACAGCATGGTACTGGCATAAGAACAGGCATAGAGATCAATAGAATAGAACAGAGAGCACAGAACTAAACCCATGCCTGTATCATAAAATAATACTTTACGTAGGAGGCAAGAACATCCAATGGGGTAAAAATAGTATCTTTAAAAAATTGTGTTGAGGAAATTGAACAGATACATTCTAACCTTCTTACACCATACACAAGAATAAGCTTAAAATGGATGCAAGCATTAAATGTAAATAGTTAAAATATAAAAATCTTAGAAGAAAACCTAGGCAGTAAAATTTCAGATACTTCTCATAGCAAGGAAAACAAAGGAGAAATAAACAAATAGGCTACATCAAGATAAAGAGCTTTTGCACAGCAAAAGGAACCATAAATGAAAAGGAAACCCACTGAATGGAAGAATATATTTGTAAATGAAATATCTGATAACGGGTTAATTTCCAAAATACATAACAAACTTATACAACTCAACACCAAGAAGATAAACAACCCAATTAAAAAGTGGGCAAAGGGCCTGAATAAACACTTCTCTAAAGAGCACATACAGGTGGCCCACAGACATATGAAAAGATGCTCAATATCATTAATCATCAAAATAGTTGCTAATTAAAAACACAATATCACCTCACACCTCTCAGAATGGCTATCATCAATAAATCAAAAAAAACAAGTGCTGGTATGGATGTGAAGAAAAGGGAACCCTAGTGCACTGTTGGTGGAAATGCATACTGGTGCAACCACTCTGGAAAACAGTATGGAGTTCCTCATTTCTAGGTATATACCCAGAGAAACTCCAAACACTAATTTGAAAGACTTTATGCACCCCTACAGTCATTGCAGAATTATTTACAGTAGCCAAGATCTGGAAACAGTCCCAATGCCCATCAGTAGATGAGTAGATTTAAAAAACAAAAAAAAAAACCTGTAGTACATTTTTCACAGTGGAAAACTACTCAACCATAAAAAAGGAAATCTCACCCTTTCTGACAGCATGGGTGTACCTGGAGATTATCATGCTAACTGAAGCCAGCAGTCACAAATACCATATGATCTCTAATAAACAAAATAAACTAAAGAACAAAATAGAAACAGAGGCATGAATACATGGAACAGAATGACAGCTGAGGACAGTGGTGGGGGTTGTTGGAGGGCTGGACAGAAGAAGGTGAAGGGATTAAGCTGTGTGCAGATGATGTTTTGTTGAGTTCCACACTTGAAACCTCTATGATTCTGTGAACCAATGTAACCCTAATAAATTCAGTAAAAACTAAATTAATTTAAAAGGACATGTGTCAAATCAATGCACAGGTTTAATATTGTTATTAGCCCATTGGGTACAGTAATTCTATTTTCTAAACCAAAATCTGGCCTGGTAGACACATGTGGGAACAATACAGCAAATATTTTAAACCAAAAGAGTCTCAGAAAATTTGGATAATCTTCCTACTGTATTATTAAGTGTAAGGAAAGTTTTTTTGGAATAACTTGGAACTACTTAAACATTTTATTAATATTGACTTTAATTATAGCTTTTCAGTTCTTGTTCTGTATATTTGCCAATCTCTTATGAACCTAAAATAACTATTAGTAATGACAATTTGACTTAATAATACTAAATATTAAATAAATGTTAAATATTAGCAGTATATTTACTGCTAATTTTTCCCAAGATAAACTCCAAAGAGTATGTCAGGCATTGGAAAATTGCACATTGACTATCAGTGTGGCAGACATAATGATAAAACCACACAAGAACATCTGTCCTCTGGATTTAAAAATTTGTATTTTCTCTGAATTATGTGGCTGCTTTGATATATTCTGAATTTTAGTCATTTCCAGGCATGTCATTTTTTGCTTGATCTCAAAAGGGAATAAAAAGAACTTAAGAGAATCATAGTACCTGAAAAAAACGTATTTACTGAGTACTTACTAGGTGCCAGTTTCAGAGCTCAGACACAGAAAACAGATAAAACAGCCAAATCAACCTATGGCAGATTGACTCCTGCCTCAAGAAGCCTCTAAGGAAACAGACCAGTGAGGAGATAATTGCAATACACTGTGGCAAGGATTTGATGGGGCAAGGGTATGCACCAGGAGCTGAGGCATAGCTGCTTGCCCTCTGTAACACAGTCAGTAAGTGGTTAAACACTTAGGTAACGTCATTGGCTCTCAGGGATCAAAACTTCCAAAAGTTTACATTAAAAAAAAAAAAAGAATAGTGATCAGGATTTCACAGAATAAATGTAACAGTTGCAAATATACTTTGTGGGGGTAAAACTATATGGTCATTCTGAGGATAAGTCTTAAATCACCTAGCATGTTTTTTATAATGATCTGTTTCTGTGCAGTAAGATTTTAATGTCAAATCTTAAGAGTATAAGGGAATACAAAGCACAGGAAAGCAGGTACTGTTTTTGTTTTTTAACTGAGAGGTTGCCTCTCTTCTTGTTGTTTTTCATTTTTTTATCAATTATTTATTTATTTAACATTTTTTATTATTGTTCAAGTACAGTTTTCTGCCTTTGCCCCCCACCCCTCCCCACCTCTCCACCTCTCCACCTCTTCCTCCCTTGTTTCTACCCCCTCTTGTTATTTTCCATGTGTCCTTTATAACTGTTCCTGCAAACCCTTTGTTTTTTATTTTAAACATTTTTCAAAGATTAATTTTATTTATTTAGGGAGAGAGAGGAGAAGGAAAGGAGGAAGAAAGGGAGAGAAACATCAGTGTGTGGTTGCCTCTCACGCGCCCCCAACTGGGGACCTGGCTTGCAACCCAGGCATGTGCCCAGACTAGGAATTGAACCAGCGATCCTTTGGTTTGCAGCCTGTACTCAATCCACTTAGCTACACCAGCCAGGGCAGCAGGTACTGTTTGACAAGCTACAGATTGTAAGCTACATGTGCAGCCATTTCAATGATAAGATTAACCCTGACTAGGGAAACAAAATATTTGTTCTTTTATATATCCTAAGTGTTTAATATGGGCCACATTACTAACCAACCTATGCCTTATTTTCCTCATCTGTAAAATGAGATAATATTAGTATTACCTGACAGGGTTGCTGTGACAATTAAATAAGCTAATTCATGTAAAGTACTCAAAGCTTTGCCTGCTACTTAGTGCTTATTACATTTTACACTGAAGTATATAGTGCCTGGAGTAGAGATATTAATAAAAGGAAATAGAAGCAGTTTAAATAATTTGGGTTGGCAGAGTTTGTATTCTACAAACTTTCTTTATTCTTATCTTTTACTTGTTATTCATGTGAGAATCATTAAAAGTAGAGTCCTTATCTTTTAGAGATTCACACTGACATATTTGTAGAAGAAATAACATTGGGTTGGCCCAAAAGTTTGGTCTGGTTTTTTCCTATAAGATGGCTCTAGTAGCACTTAGTGGTCTTTGATTGCATTCTAATCGATTTTGTTAGATTGTGTTGTAACAGCAGTCATACCAGTATGCATTTTTAATAAAAACTTATCAAAATTAGTGAATTTTTGTGTAGCCATTTTAATATTGAAGATGGAAGAAAATATGCAACATTTTCAACATATTATGCTTTATTATTTCAAGAAAGGTAAAAATGCAACTGAAATGCAAAAAAAAAGGGTTTGTACAGTGTATGGAGAAGGTGCTATGACTGATCCAATATGTAAAAAGTGGTTTGTGAAGTTTGTACTGGAGATTTCTCCCTGGTTGATGCTCCACAGTAGGGTAGACCCATTAAAGTTGATAGCAATTGAATTAAGACATTAAGATCAACCTTCTACTACATGGGAGATAACCAACATACTCAAAATATCCAAATTAAAAAGTTACTGGTGAAAATGAAAAAGATGTCTTTTATTTTACAGAAAAAAACATATGGACTTTTTGGCCAACCCAACATTTTATTTGTTTCAAAATAACAGAGTGGGTGGCCATATACTGATCATTGTTGAAGCAAGCAACACTATTTTTGTGTATGTTCAAACCCATTCTAAAATTTTTTAAAATAACAATAAAATCAAGATCCATAGCTATTCTGTTTCTATATCTAAATTCTCTGGTAGGGACTGAATGTCCAATTTTTTCTTTTCAAACCAGGCAAGCATGAATTTATGTCAACCTGATGTAGAAATCATGTTGCTATGGCAACTCTTCACCACACTAAATGATTGTAGAGTCACAATGGCAGCAAGTTTTCTTCAGGTGATGATCTGAGTACCAGAGAGAAAAATCAATCCCAAAGACCCCTCCCGGTCACCTACATACCCTAAAAGAGCCTGCATCCCCTGCCTAATATGGGGAACTGAGAGGTGTAGACACCAACAGAGTTTTGAGCCCATGAGAACAGGGGATGAGGAGCCTCTAGTACAGGCCCCTGAAGGAAGCCATCTAAATCCAGAGTTCTGTCAACTGGACTCAACATGAAGTTCTCATAGCCCAGGTGAGGATCACTGGTTGACAAGCAGCAAGATCTCTCTAGGAAGACAGATTATCAATGAACATCTGTTTCTTCCCTTCTATGCCCTTTCCCAACATATGCAACTGATCAATGACAAGAAGCAAAGCCTAAACCCAACTTCCTGCATATGGGACTCTGTTTCCCTAGAGGCCACTATGTTTTTTTAGAATCACAAGAAAACCATCATGTGGCTGGGGACCTCTGGGCATCATTAAGTCCATGCCCCTGCCTTCACAGAGACTTTCTCTAAATAATTCCATATGGTGACTTGAATAATGGTATGTGGACACAGGGACCCTAGGCAAGAGGCATGAGTTTCATTCCATATACAGGCAGGCCCTTTTGGCTTTGCTCACTGGAGGGATTAGACCTATTCTGCTGGATCATCCAGGGCAAGTGATTTAACCTCTGTGTTTATTTCCTTGCTTAAAAAATTGTTCCCTCAAGGTTGTGATGAGAATAAAACAAGATAAAATATGACATAAAAACTGAATAATGTATGTGTAATTGCTACTCATGTGAATAGGAGGGGAATTATAAAACCACATAAGTCCTTCTCTACCTTCCTTTCTTTCTTCTTCCTTTTTAAAAAATCCCACAAACCAGACTGAGAAGTTTTTTTTCTTAGCATATTCCCTGGAGACAGTCTCCTCAAATTTGCAACAACTAGTTTATTTTTAATTTTCTGGTATTGTCAGTAAGCACCTAGTACATCCTACACTGGTCCTTGGGTTCAATCATTGCTCAAAATTCCTGATAGTGCCTGTTACACTAACTCACAGTGCTGTCTCTCTCCTTCAATCTCCCACCAGCCAAACAAATTAAATACTTTATCATGCACACTATTTATTGTCCCTGAAAATTGCCTACAGAGTACAACCTGGAAGTCTGGCTACCTGGAGTTTTATCTATTCAATCAAGAGGTTGTCTTTATTATGGGAGTAATAAAATGTTTATTTTAGCTGAGTCAACATAGAGGGATTTTTTTTGTATGTGTTTTTTTCCCCCTTTCAATATTTTCCCAACACTTGGTGCTATCTGTAAGAAGCCCCCAACATCCCACTTGGTATCAGGGATTCAAAACATTTTTAAAGTGACAGAATGTCTATACTGGTACATATTTTAATGTATATCAGTGTTTAGAACAGGCTGTTTTTCACGAGGCTGCTTCTGTTCTGTTTATTATTTCAGACAGAAATGCTGAAAAAGGTAAACAGTCCTTATTTAAAGCTTTTTCTTTTCACTCTTCAAAATAGTAATACCAAATCTTGTCTTTGGTTTTCACAATGCTTGATGCTTGTCAGACTATTGAATGGGATGTTAATTATAAATTGAGTGTGTCTTCATTTAGTTACCACCACATGCTATGGAAAAGAAGCACATTTATCCTCATGAGCTCTATATGTGGTGAAGCTCCTGAGTAGACAGGGGCTGCAGCATGAAATTTATTGTGAGGGAGAAGAATAGTGTGAGCTGGAGTCTTGGGTGAGTCCAGAGGGAAATTGAGAGCCACCAAAAGACCTAGAGCAGTGACACGGTGAGAGCCCATTAAGAACCATACGTTTTGTTTGTTTCTTCTGGTAACTTTGGTAGTCTGTAACAATCAAATCAGATTGTAAAGAAATCTATTTCATGGCTGAGCAGTCAAACCACAAATAATGGTCTAGATGGGGTTCAAACCCACTGAATCTAAAATGTGTCAGTATTACAGAACTAACACACTGTGAACATACAGCTTCCTTATTTCTAAGAAAAGGGTACCAAGGATACCAAGAGTACCAAAGGTACCAAGGGTACCCTAAGAAGCAAATCACCTGAAATTGAAGAGTTTTGAGAAGATCCCTATCTATTAGTAATATTTCCCATCATATTTAAAAAAAGTTAAAAAGTAGGCAACACTTTGCAAAGTCCTATATAAAGAAGTAGGTGAAGTCTTTCCATAAAAGAAGCTTGAACTCCAAGTCAGAAAAAGATGCCAGACCCAACAGCCAAGAAGACTATTCATATACTATAGATATAAACCATATGTCCCAGACCTACCAGTTCTGGATTTAAAAAGTGCCCAAACAATAGTCACAATATCATGTATCTCAGAAAACAGTATCACTCACGCAGCAGGAGCTCCAGCTCCCCCGTCAGATTCCTAAATACCTCACACACTTCCAGGACTTTGGGATAGGGGATGACTGGTGAAAGTGAAAGCTATCTCTCTTGGCTTTCAGGTCAGTTGTTCAATTTCCATTCTTCTACCCTAACGTAACGCAGGACCTGCCTAAGTCCTCACAGGGTTCACAGAGTCTCCATGTTAAGTATACCTCTACCTCCACAGCTGCTGGCACTGCCTTCCTTTTTTGATTTCTATGTTCAATGAAAATTTTAGTGAAGTAGCTCTTAGTTTTTACCCTTCCTATTAGTTTACTCTAATTTTTATAAGCAAGGATTCTGAAGCCAGACAGACTTCAGATTTGGCTCCCAGACACTCTCCTCTCTAGCTTTGAGGTCAGGGACAAGTCACTGAACCTCAGGTTTTCCAGCTGTAAAATGGGATAATCATAGTGCTACCTCAGTAATTAAGATGTCTTCAGGATTGAACTCAGGGTCCATGTAAAGGGCCCATCCTGGTGCCTAATCTTCATCAGGCACTTGGTAAATATTACCTGTTTCTGTTCATGCTACTGTAGTTGATGCTACTGTTGCTATTGTTCTGACTACAGTCTCCTTCATGCAGGCATGCAGGCATGTGTCCATGGGGGCAAGGCAAGAGAACAATCTGCACTATCTCCTCTACACTATTGTAAGAAGACCCAGCCCCATAAAGCAGCCAACACAATGCCTGCTACATGGCACCTACTCAATAATGCTGAATTCCCCTGTTGAAATGGTGATTTCCTCTTCAAATACATGTATCACTTGTAGTCTAAAGGGCACACTTGACTATATATTCTTTCCTTGGATTTTCTTTTTATTCTTTTTATTTTTTATTGTTGTTTTATTACAGTTGTCCCCATTCCCCCTTACTCTTCCCTGCCCTATCCACCCCCACCTCCCATATTCAATCTTTATTTGATTTGTGTGTGGGTGTGTGTGTGTGTGAGAGAGAGAGAGAGAGAGAAAGAGACAGGGAGAGGGAGAGAGAAACATCAACTTGTTGCTCTATTTATTTAGGCATTAATTGGTTGATTCTTGAACGTGCCCTGACTTAAGATGGAAACCACAACTTTGGTGTACTGGAACAATGTTCCAACCAACATAGCTACCAAGCCAGGGTCTTTACTATTTTTAAGCATTAAAAGTATCTATCTTTGTGTTGTTGTTTTTAACATTTGTGTTCCCTAACTTGGTTAATTGTTTCCCTTTTCCTCCTCTTGGAGAACTACACTCACTCCTCAAAAATGCCCTGCTCAGCACCTTGGGAGTTCCACCTTCCATTCCCACCACTGTCACAGAATATGTGGAAAGTCCTTAGCCCCACAGCATCTCCATCAACTTCCTTCCCATATTCTCTCTGCCTAGCATAACAAGCCTCAGCCTGTCAAGAGTGAAGGGAGTCCTCAGACTATTTTAAATGTTTCTACAAGTTTAACAACTATCATACATGGACCTGATTAAAACGGCATGAGCCATGGCATTTGGCTACAAGTCCATCAGCTTGTCCTTCCTGCTGATCAAGTACCCTGAACTTAAAAGTGCAAAACCAGTTAATGATTCTTTTTCCCATGATGGAGGATATTCATAAGAGTTCTTGGTGGTAGAAGTCTGGATGCCTCTGCTCTAGTCAATTCCATTTTATCAGTGCGATTTTTACGAAAACTCAACCAAAGGGGACAAGATACTTTATACAAGAATGTGAAGATATAATAAGCCTTTAGAGGCCAATACCTGGCTCTTCTGAAGCCAAAGTCTAGTTTATTTTTGGCTGGAGGCATCTAGGCAAATGCTTAGGTTGAGGTTTGGTAGGGGGTCGGGGGGTACACTGTTGCTTTCCAAAAGCAGCATACTCCAAACCCTTTTTGGAGTTTTGACCATTAGTGGATGGAGAGCAGAGACAACTAAAGGAATATTCCTGGGCTCTTTTTTCACTGCCCTTCCAAACCAGGTCTACTCCATCCTCACTCTTGCCTGTCAGCCTGGGGAGAGCAGGGCAGTGTCCCAAGCTGCAGGCTTCTGAGGCAGCAGCATCACTTCCAAGTTCTTTCTCTCTCAAGATCACTCGTTATGCTATATCCAGAGTCAGTGACCTCATATCTTAAATCATAAATATTAGTTTATTTTACAACATGAATCAAGATTTTTCAAACACAGCTTTAATCCACTTTTGGCTGGATCAGAACGTAATGATGCAAGGTTCCCTGGGACCTGCAGCAAGGGATCTGGGTACCTGTAACTCTTTGGTTTGCTCATGAAATACATTTCAGGGTATGCTTAGTAGGCATGATAAAATAATCACAGCCTTTCCTCTTGTGTCCTCTTCTTTTTTCACATTCCTGCCTTGCATGAATGTGAAAAAATGAAATCACATGAAAAATAAGGATGCAAAACCTTAAATGATCAACAATAAGATGAGGGGGTTCCCCCCCAAAAACAGAGGAATTATCTTCTAGGAGGTGGATCCCTTATAATACAGGTTTTCCTGACTAGGTGAGTGTTCTAGAAACCCTTCTGTGTCAGTGTACTAGCTGGTGCTGTTGTGAGAGGCTGCATTCAGCTCCAGTGAAATTTTTTTGAAGACCCTTTCAACGTGTTTGCCCATTTCATGATGGGTGATTTATGAACACACCTGCCCACACCACACTGAGTGTTCAGTAGTTTTTGACCAAAAACAGCATGTGTCCTACCCTCCCTATTCATCCAATCTCACCCTCAGTGACCTCTTTTTGTTTCCCCAGATGAAAAAAGTCCTCAAAGGGAAATGTTTTGCTGATGTGGGAGAAGTAAAACAAAAAACAGCAGAACTAGTAAAAGGCATCAAAATCAACGAGTTCAAAAACTGCTTTGAGCAGTGGAAATAATGTCTCAATGGGTGTATTGAATCAAATGGAGGGTACTTTGAAGATGACTGAAGTTCAAACATGTAAGAATAAATACATAATTTTTTATAAATAAATTTTAGCTTGTTTGGGGGTCTCCCCTCATATGTAGCACAGAAAATACTTGTGAAGGATGGTGGGGGATGCACTGAGATGAAGAAGAGAGAAACATTTTCTGGTCAAGGGAACAGCACATGCAAAAACCTAAAGGCAGGGTGCATTGGGAAGTAGGCTGGTCTGATATGCAGGGCAGTGTGGGAGTGGAGGGGAAGCTAGGCTTAGCTGGGAATTACTTAAATTACAGGTCTTTGTTTTAAGGCACTAAATAGGCACAAAGAATGGCTAGGGGTTGTCTCTAGAAACACATTTTATATACTGATTTTTTAAAATGTAGTCATTGTCCATATTCTGTGTTATTGCTTGCTTTTTTCACTTAGCTGTATATCGTAAACATTTTCTATGTTCTTCATTAGAGCCATTTTTAATTGCAAGATGGTCAGTCATTTAATCCTTCCCTTGTAGTCAAATATTTAGGTTTCTTTCAACTGTTTTATTATTATAAATTAGAGTGGTGCTGAGTAACTTGTACATAAAACTTTCCCTCCTATTTAAAAGTAATTCTATATCAAGATATGTTCCTAGATGTCACACTAGCAATATGTGGTCATTTCTTTGCTAAAATGACAATTTGATGGGTGAAAAGTTATCTTCTAGTTTTGTTTTACATTTCTTTGATGACTAGGAAAATTTAATATGTCACCATATTTTTCAACAAGTATGCTTAGGGCAATAGGTAAAGTCATAAAGTAATTTAGTGAACAGATAAAGAGAACATTAATTTGGTGTCTTACACCGAAGTTAACCTGTGGAATGTGCAGACCAGAAAAACAGCTTTAGACTAGGCTGAAGTTCTTTTATGAAATTATAGTATTATTTAAAAATCAATGTGGTTTTTAAAAGCCTAATTTTTCTTTTCGAAGAAAGGTGTTATGTTAATAAATCATATCTATAGACAGGTAGATAGTGAAATCAAGTAACCATATGACTTAGATACCAGAGTAATCTGTTTACGTGGATAAGACACAAACCTATGCCCTAAATCAGTGTCCAAGTATCTGAGAACTTACCTAGTCAACTAATACAAACCCAAGCTCAACTTCTTTTAACTGACCTCAGTAAGTGTCTGAAACGATCCCACTGCAGGGGGCTCTGTGCAGAGCTGCAATGGTTTCAAAATAGTATTTTTACTGAGCCATCCCACACAGGTAAGCTGTGTTTGCTAGCCCATCAAGACAAACTCCCAAGTCAATTTACAACTGTATTCATGAGAACTTCAGAGCAAGATTATCGGTGGATTCCAATTCAAAGGCCAAATTGTAAGGAAAAAAAAATCCCCCTTCAGCTGCCTTCAGGATAGGAGGCCACTCTTAAAAGGTTTATTTGAAATTTATGTAAAATCAGACTGGGTCTTAGTAAAATAATCACCACCACTAAACCAGAGCTAAGACTCAGATGGCTAGATGCCTGCAGTCTTGCTGAGTCTACTAAGTGGAAAGTCGAAACTTGTTGATGGAGAAAGGTTCTGGTAGTGAGCCGAACCACCCTCTTCCTGAGGGGTTGTTTCCCAGAATTAAGGTGACACATTCCAGAGGCCAGCCCTGGAACGCTGGCACTGAAATCCCTAGCAGATCAGTGCTGAGCTGGCCATAGTGGGCACACTCAGTAAAATGTAGGACTTGGTTTCTCAGGAACTGGGGGGAATGTATACTGAGGCCACTGACTGCATCATGGACAGGGAAAGGCTTTGGAGTCCAGAGTCACCATGCATACCCAAGACCATGGAGAAATGTCTGTGGGCTCTCCTCCATTGCCAGGGCACTCCTGCAGGTGGTGTAGCCCAGAGACTGCATTCTCTGCTCTCATTGCATCTGCCCTGCAGTCATAAGTTCACTGCCCCTTTAACACCTTTGTAAAAGCCAATCCTTTAAAACTGGTTTTAGAAAAGACTGTCAGAATTCTATATGACACTCCAAACTAAAATATTGAAAATAATTACTTATTTTAGCCTAGTCAGCATAAAGCCAACAAGATAAAGCTTAGTCTCATGTAGCCTCTTGGCCATAATAGTTTGTTATATTTTGGAGCCTCTGAGGTATTATTTTGGGTAACTACCATATGGATCAGGTTGAAGAAGAGAAAGCATTTTTGCAGAACCCCTCCACGGGGAAAGTCATTGTACCTAGATGGACCCTCCTTGATTTAATGATTGTCTTTGGTAAAGTCAACAAGTAGGGCAGTGAGTAAAGAAACTGAGGGTATATGAAAAGTCAACACAATGGCCTGGGCCAGGTGGCCCAGTTGATTGGAGCGTTGTCCTGTAAACCAAAATGTTTTGGATTTGATTCCCCGATTGGGGAGCTTATGGGAGGCAACCAACTGATAATTGTTTATCGATGTTTCTGTCTCTCTCTCTCTGTCTCCTTACTTCTCTCTAAAATCAATAAACATATCCTCAGGTGAGGATAAAAAATGTCACTCTGACTTATTTTCTACTTCAGAAAATAGGGACTGTTCATTTGGGGAACTTCCTGTTCTCTTCCATGCTCCTGAAACTGGACACCACTCTGATGAAGGAAGACTATGGAGAGCTGGAGCAGCACAAAGAGAAGGATAATTAATCAGGTCATTACTTGGCATACAGCCATAGCTTCCTTGGCAACATGGAACCTTCACCTGTCAGCAATCAGACTATAGGCAACTCTTAATTATCAATGCCATTGGAGGGGGCAATGATGTGAGTAATCCAAAACAGCAAATAACCCCTCCAAATCATTTACCATTTTGAATGGTTTTAGCATGTACATACACACAAACATGCATGATTCTTTCCTTCTTCATTAAGTTCTGCTTAGGCTAAAAATTAAATTGATGTGCACTCCTTGTGCATACACCAATTAATAAGAAGGTTGACAGAAGAAAGTCAGTTCTCAGACTAAACATTTTTCTGTGGCTCATACTCTCATGGATAATCAAGGGTGTGGTATATTGATTTCATAGACTCATAGCACTGGAAGGAAACAAAAAATTATTCAACTCAAACCCTTTACTTTGCAAATGAACAAGCTATGTCCAGAGACACTTGCCCAAAACCCTGTAGCTAGCTAAAAGCCCAAGGTTGTCATTATTTCACTCACATGATGTGTCCAATGAGGAAACCAGTTGTGTCCAATGAGGAAAGTCATAGGAACTAAGGTATAGTCTGCTCAAGAGCTTCTCATGGACTGCATAGTATGATGCTAAGATGCCCCAAACCAAAGACCCCAACCCTGGCAGTTCGTTAAAATTGCCCAAGGAACATTAAAAATGATTCCTAATCAATTAAATTAGCATCTGGAACTGGGGCTGGAGGATGGGACAGGGGACACTGCAGGTGAGACCCAGGCACCAGAGCTTAAAAAGCCCTCCAGGTAAATACAAAGTACAATCAAAGTTGAGAACCACTGCCCAGAGCCAGAATCCTGACTCCTTCCCTTGTGAGCTATATAACCTCAATCAAATCTCATCTCTCTGTGCTTCAATTTTCTCCCCTATAAAATGGAACAATGAGATGATAGTTCAATAGTTGCCTTGCTGAGTTGTTGACAGGATTAAATGGTTTAATATATAGAAAACACCAACAACAATTCTGTTGTGGACTGAATATCTGTTATCCTCCCTGTCCCCACCCCAGACCAAATTCATATGTTGAAATCCTAAGCTCCAATGTAATGGTATTGGGAGTTGGGGCCTTTAGAACACGATTAGGTCATGAGGGTGGAGCCCTCATGAATGGGATTAGTGCCCTTATAAGAAGAGAGTTTGCTTTCTCTGTCTCTGCTCTCTGCCATTTGAGGATACAATGAGAAGCCAGCCATCTACAAACCAGGAAGTGAGCTTTCACCAGGAACCAGATCTACCTGTACCTTGAACTTGGATTTCTCAGCCTCCAGAACTATGAAAAATAATGTTTGTTTAAGCCACCAAATCCATGGTATTCTGTTATAGCAGCTTGAACTGAATAAAATGCATTCCTGGTACACAGAAAACATTTTATAAATGTTAGCTGTTATTGTTGTTGTTGCTGTTGTTACCACTGCCACTACTATTATATTTTATGAGACCTTATAGAAGGAACATGCAAAGGGTACTTCTGAAAATACTGGTCTAAATAGGGACCCCTTTTGAAAAGTTGACTTGGGACCTTGAGATTTAAGTTGACTTCCCTACTCAACAAAATATCCAAGGAGGGGGATTTCAGTGTAAGGACCTGGAATAAATATATCAACTCCTACAAACAGATTCACCATTCAACTTGATAAAAAAAGAGAAACATTTTCATGGGTTGTATTTGAGGGCTATTACCATAAGCAATTGGCTATTGTTCACTTAACATTTACCATATTGATTTTAATTATGTGACAGTATATTGTCACAGTCTGAATTTTAAAGCATTGCTAATCCTAACTTACATTATAGTCACAGCTCCCTTTGAGTAGCTATGATGCATCTTATGTTAAGATGAACATCATCAGCCCTGGCTGGCATAGCTCAGTGGATTGAGCGCAGGCTGCATTGAACCCAAGTGTCGCAGGTTCGATTCCCAGTCAGGGCACATGCCTGGGTTGCAGGCCACAGCCCCCAGCAACAGCACATTGATGTTTCTCTCTCTCTTTCTCCCTCCCTTCCCTCCCTAAAAATAAATAAATAAAACCTTTAAAAAAGAGAAAAAAAGATGAATATCAAATATGCTTTACTTCCCTACACCCAGAGTGGTAATAATATCAATTTACTCACAGTTTTAAGAAATTTCTGTATTATAATTTCTCTCTGACTCTAGGAATTTTTTGCTTTTCCATGTTTTATCACATTAGCAAACTGTTGGATTAGAAATTATCAGCAATTGGCCTTCAGAAATTGACTTATTTACTTTTCCTTAACAAAATAACAGTTTTGTTCTAAGGAAGGAAACATAATGTAAAAATAGTTTCATGCTATATGAAACTCACAGGCTTCTCATGAAATGCTTCATGAGAACAAAATATTAACAAATAGGCTTTTTTCTAAATAGGAAACACTATAGAAAAAGTTTTAGGCCAATCATTTCTGATAACATATAAAGCATTATGATGTTTATATATTATAAATACTCAAGATTTCTGTACTTGTCCTGAAGCAAAACTAAATAGTGAAGCCCACACTGCGTCAACCTTCCTGGCTGACTTGTCATTTTCCAAATTTAAATCTTAATTTTTCTCAGCCTTGGCCCTTGTCTTTGGCATCATCCCTTCTCCCACTTTTCTTTATGTCATGTTAAGCCTACAGATATGTCCTCATTTTTCTGAAGTGGTTATAGGGTACATGGCCAGTCCATAGGTGAGCTTGGAAAACATAGGCAAAGAACCTTCAGCTCTTGACCTAAGTAGATTACAGCTGTATGGCATTGACACTTGAATGGTTTGCTGAGATTATTTAACAATTATTAAACATCCACTTGGATTAAGGAGCCATGAAGGCCCCAAAGACTAAGAAAAAAACTGCTCTTGAGGGGCTTACAATCTTGAGGAAAAAATTAAACAGGGCATAGGGGGGAAAGAGTGTAAACAAGGGTAACCAACACTTAACCTACTCTACCCCGAACAAGCTGCGTGAACTTGGACAAGATTCTTTGCTTCTCTGAGCCTTACTTTCCCCATCTGCAAAGTAGAACTCTTCTTGGCTATACATTGGGAGGATTAAACAAAACAATACTTGAGAAGCACTTACTTAGCATGTTAGCTGGCACAGTACACATTCAATAGAAGTTTGTTCTTACCCCCACCCCTAACTCCCATTCATACAGCAACAATTACACACACATTTAAAAAAATCTCAAAAGATGCATTTAAAACTGAAAAATATTTTAAATTAAACTTACAACCATTTTAATTAAATTTTTGCATATAATATTGTTATATTAATTAAATGCACACATTTAACAACTGTCAGTTCCAAGCACCAACTCAGTGTCCATAAGTCACAGGGTGAGAGTTCAGGGGTAAGTGGGTGCAGGATAATGACCCCTCTTCCTCAGATTATGTTGAGCAAGTCTGACAAAAGTAAATACAAGTTTTGATACATAATATTTACATTTTAGAATACATTTATCATAAAAAGTCAAAGGCAGTGTTAAGTAGAAGATACAGATTAATAAAATGTTCTAAGTAACAAATATTGTGCAAACTGATTCGATGAAGTTCTTTTTTTTGTTTCAGATAGCACTGCCTGTGTGGCTATCACCACACCTTGTTTAACCACACCGATAAGCACCCTTCAAAATTCACTGTTTAACTTATAGAACTTTGGACTTTGTGGAAGTGAACAAACTTCAAAGTCTACTTATTGTTAATGTTGTTGGTGATTGTGTTTAGAAACAATTTTTCCAAATTTGCCTTGCACCTAAGAACTGTCTGTAACTAGTAGTAACATAAAAATACTATAGTTGCCTTGAATGGTGTGGCTCAGTTTGTTGGGCATCATCCCGCAAATTGAAAAGCTGCCAGTTTGATTCCTGGTCAGGGCACAAGCCTGGGTTTCAGGTTCAGTTCCCGGTCATAGCAAGTACCAGAGGAAACCAATCAATGTTTCTCTCGCATATTGATGTTTCTCTCTTTCTCCTTACCTGCCCCATTCTCAAAAAATAAATAAGATCTTAAAAAAACACTATAGCTTACTAGTTGATAGATTCAACTAGATATCACAATAGATAGCCCTCTGAAAAAAACGGATGTGTTCCTAAAAATTGGCTAAGAAAACTAATTTCTAAAAATTGAATCTATTTTATCATTAGCTTTACTTATTTTTAAATAAAGATGTTCCTTTGGAAACTATCCTAGCACAAATACATAATAAAACCAGATACATGCATATATTAAACTTTAATTTTTTTTACATTGAGATAAGCAATAATCATTTTAATTATTATTAAAAGTTACTGTATTGCCCTGGCTGGGTTGCTCAGTTGGTTCACAGTCAGGGCACATATGTAGGTTATGGTTGCATTCCTGGTCGGGGCGCATATGGCAGGCAACCGACCAATGTTTCTCTCACATTGTTTCTCTCTCTCTCTCTAAAATAAACAAACATATCCTTGGGTGAGGATTTAAAAAAAAGTTACTGCACTACAAAACGTGAATGTAAAACATCAAAGAACTTTTAAACTTTTTTTTTTAAACAATGCAACAAAAATTTCAAGTATACAGCAGAACATTTGAGATCTTGCTCCCTGGTGTATGTCATCAGTTGAGCTCAAATCAACTCAAAAATTCTTTACAGGTTTGGACATTCTTACATCAACATGTACTTGATGTAGCTGGCATGATTCCAAAGAATCCCACCCATGACCACACTTTGGATCCAAACCTGGAGGTAGGCACAAACAAGGAAAGGCCCATTGTGCCCCACCAAACTCCCTGCTTTATATTGGGTGAACTTGGATGACTTTCTCTTAGAATTTTTGGCCTCTTTGTTTTAAGTAGCAGGCTATCGCTTTATTTCAGCTGCTGTTCGAAAATCCTCCATGTGATTAAGGGTTAATATAACCCAGGAAAAGCAAAAAAAAGGAGGGGGTTGCTACTTTTAATTTTGACTTTTTAATTGAATTGATTACTGAAAGTCTGAACAAAATCTTTGCTGATTAAATGAAAGACTGGACTTTCTTTAGCTCTGAAAAAGAAAGGACACTTGCTTCCCCAACCCTAATAGCCAAAAAGGTGATGATAGTTGTTCAATTCCCAAATCCATAGCAGTGATGTGTGCCACAAGGTGTCCAGCATGATTATCCGAAGAAACTGTCAGGAGCCCCTGGGAAAAGGGAAAGGTGCCCTGGAATGAATTCACCCCAAGAGAGGGACATGTGTGTTGGAAAGAGTCTCCGTTCTAGCAGTGTCCAATAAGCTCTCACACCGTTACTCAGGCATTCCTAGGTGACTATGAAACTTTGTGGGGTTGCCTGAGAAAGAATTTCCTCTAGGGCGTAAAGCAGTCCTACAGGGATAGCTACAGCATTTTGGTTCTTTTGGAAGGTGAACATAAAGGCTGGTTTTCCCTAGAAGTTTGTTCAGACTATACAAATCTCAAAATTAACAGGGGAAATCATGCCTCTGAGGCCAAAAAGCTACACAACAGTTAGCCTCTCATTAATACTAAGATGGCTGAAATCAGGATCCTATGATAGTTCTGAATTAATCTTTTGTGTGCACAATTAGAAAAAGTGAGCTATAAAATTAGGCAGAATGAATGGGGAAGAAAAGTATTAGAGACTGTCTCAGAACTTTAAAAAGGCCTTTCCCCAAAGCTAAAGTGAACTATGTAAAGGGATTTACAGAGAGAGAGAGAGAGATTATTTAAATGGATCAACCTATGATGTTGTTTAGGTGTCAACCCAATCCTTTGGGGTATTAAAAATAGCTGTCCTTATTTTAAAATGGGAAAGATAATTTGGAACTTGACTTGTCAAGGACAGATATACATTGTAAATAGCCTCTAAAACAAAATTTGTATCCAACTGCTCTCTGTGTCTGTCTGTGTATGTCTATATACATATGTTGTAAATGTGAGACAATTTTCTATCTCAGGATGGTATTGTTAAAATTTAACAGCAATTAAAAGAAGCACATGTAAGGATTGTACACTCTAAAGTTCTCAGAAGTATAGAAACTAACTCAAATGTTTTTCAAGTTCATGTAACCTAGGGCAAATCCTTAGTAAATGAAGGTTAGCTTAAATTTGTTGGTTTAAGTAAAACAGACATGTTTTATAAAAATTGTCCTATGTTAATCATTACATCTATGAAATATCTTTCTAGAGGATATAAAATGTCGTAAGTATATTTGCCAGTAAAAGAGTCTATGTTTGTAGAGGTTATTAAATATCTTCATAAATCTGCCAAGCTGAAGAATAATAATCGTTTATTTCTTAGTTTTCATTAGAAATTGAGGTTTTAAGGATTAAAACCTCAATATATGTAGGAATAACTTTGTGGTGTTTCAGAAGGGGTCCTGGAATACCTCAAAAGATTTGAAATTGCATGGAAAAGTATTGTAAAATAAGTGATGAAAACTTCCAGGGAATATTATATGGGTAAACAATCTTCGTAAATGAAAAATATAGTTGGGGCTATGGGGAACCCAAGACAGCTAACAATAATTTTTTCAGTTTTTGCATTCCTTCATGCATCACAGTACATTTAAGCTAGATTTAGATGAAGAAACTTATAAGCTGGATTTTTTGAAAGAAAACCTCTTATGCTATTGTTGAGGTTTGATAAAGTCATGTCGAGAAAATGCCAAATTGGTAACTGCTTCTTTTCACAGTGAGCTCCCAAGAGACAGAGATTTTAGATATTACTTTTTATAAAAGATATCAAGTAAAAATATACTTTACAACTTTGTTTGAAGGGTCCCCCTCAGGGACCTAACCACAAATGGATATCTGCCCTTCTCTCTGACACTTGCCTGTGCCTACAATGGACATCAGAAACTTCTCTAGGATGAGAAGCCATTAACATCAGAGATAGATAACTATCTCAAAACATTGACAAGTTTTGTATACCTATGGATTGATATTGAACTCCAAATTCATTTTGTTTGATTATCTTTACCTGTCTGCTAATGATATTAGACATAGTAATAGTTGTACTGTGGGTTTTTCTATATAATTCCATGGTTTATGATTACTGAACATGTATAAGATAATTGTTAATACTGTTTTTGTGGCTTATGTAAAAGTTATATTAGATGCTGAACACAAAAAGTGAGACAAAAGGCAAAACTCTGGTCGTGATAGTTCACTGGATAAAAATGACCCAGAGTTTTTTCACAATGAAGGCCCTAAGACCTAACTGCCTTCCATTTACTTGCCCTTTACATTTTGGGTAAATTTGGTCTTAACTAAGATTGCATGGCTGTAGTATTGCCCCATGCCCAACGGACAAGATGTTGATACTGAGGACTTCCTAGGAATGAGACTATGTAGCTCTGTGAGACCACACTATTTGACCACAATGTTGCTCATCAATGCATCCTTGGGATTGATTTATGACCAAAGCCAGGAACTGTGGCAAAAAAAAAAAAAAAGCTTATATGAAAAGAAAGTAACCTTATAGGGTGAGCTGATCATAAATTCCTAACTGGGCAGGTGATGATGGCGTAGTCACACCCCAGGCATATAAGTTCTTTATAACTTATATTTGCTTTAAGCAAGCTCTATTATTTCTGTGAATCTAGATCAACAAACCTTTGAAATAACTGGTAACCACCCTCAAAAGAACACATAGTCTTAACTATCCTGTAACCCACTTCTCCTTCCTTCCCCCCACACCTCCATGTCATCTTCCTATGTTCCTGCCTTAATTTCAAATGCTTAGATAAAGCTGCAAAACAGTTATTGTGTGGGGCATTTAAAGATCTTGCTCCCTGGCATGCTCTCAGTTTGGCTCAAATAAACTCTTATAAAAATTAAAATTTAGCCCTGGATGGTGTAGCTCAGTGGACTGAGTGCAAGCTGCAAACCAAAGGGTTGCCAGTTCGAGTCCCAGTCAGGGCACATGCCTGGGTTGTGGGCCGGGTCCCCAGTGGGGGCGCATGAGAGGCAACTACACATTGATGTTTCTCTCCCTCTCTCCCTTCCCCGCTCTCTAAAAGTAAACAAAATCTTCTAAAAATTAAAAAATTTTCAAGTAATCAAAAAACATGTTTATTGTGATTCTTTCTGTGCCCATCACTTAGTCTCAACAATCACCAACCCCATGGCCAATCCTGCCCCATTCATACTCTCTGACTCAGTATCAATCCTCTCTCTCCATTCCTATGCTAACAATACCCTCCACCATTTTCACTGGATGATTTGTCACTTACTTTTAACATGTGATCATTTCCACCTTTGGTCATGCTGGTCCCTCTGATATTATGCTCCCAACCTCCCTTCTCTGGCTGGCCAACTGCCACTCATCCTTCAAGGCCAGCTCAGGGGCCACTGTTGCTTGTCCCTGTGGAAATTTTCATTGTGTCCCAGCTCAATGAACTGCTCCCATCAGTGTGCTCTCACAGACATGCACAGATCTTTGTTCCTGCATCCATCACTCTGTGTTGTGACTATCTGTTTATGCTCTCTATTTCTCTTCCATCTGACTCCTTCAAAACAGAGACTATATTCCATTCACTTTTTAAGTCTCTCTGCCTAGTCTAGTAAACATTTGCTTTGTGACTATATATCTGAAAGTATAAACTAGAAGGGTTTAGCCTGCACTATTTACCTCACTACCGTTTTTCCCCTCCCAGTTATAAGAGAGTATTGTATAGGACAATCTAGAAAAAAATGTCCTGACCTTGTTATTGTGATATAGGGCCTTAAAAATAAGGTCCAATATTATGTATGCCTTGGCATCTGGGGAAAACTGGGAGACCTCCAATGGCCTAACCACAGGTTCCCTTTCCTGCTGTGCTCCAGAGGATAGGTCCCCTAGCCAAACAACCCTTCTTAGAAGATAGACCAGGTATCACCCTGCTTATCCTTGAGTAGTAGGTTTCATTTCCTTGCCAGCCTTCAAAATTCAAAGAAGCCCATCATATCCTCCCATGGGAACCAGAATCCTATTCTTTTGATTCAACAAAGCAGCCCCCTCCCAGCTCCTGGTTGTTCACTCTGTTCCATGTAGCCCTGTATGTGGTGTACTCCTGCCCCTGGCTGAGTATAGGTAACTCAGACTGCTATTAATCTCATTTGTCCAGTGTCAGATGTTGTGTGTCTGGCCATCCCCATAACTCTAGAGCAGGAATCCCTCCCTAACCAATGGCATGACTAGGAGGCAATTAAAACCACCATCAGTTACAGAGGAAGAGCAATGATGGTGAGAAGTGAAAATCAGGTTGGCAGGAAAGTATGTAAAATACCTTAGAAGCCTTGGTTTATTTCCCTCATGAGTTTCATGTCATGCTGGGATCCTGAGGTCCTAAGGTATAACTAGTGATCTGCACATGGTTCCTGATGCTATTAAAAAAAAAACCCTTACCAAAATACATATGTACCTGAGTAAAGGATATAAGGGTTATAAATACTACTACACATTGGGTAGTCCAGTTATTTCAAAACATGGCAGCCATAAAGTGGAAATGTAACTTCTAAAAAGATCTTTAATTGAGAATGTTTGACCTAAACCAAGCTAAGTTTTATAGGATTGCTGAGGTTAATTTCTAAGAAAGCCTTAGGCTGATCCCCTTATATACCATATTGTTTTGCCCTTAAAGAGCCCAACTTAAACCAGAGGGAATCTATTCAGGACCAAAGTGCTGCCCAGCTGGGGTAATTCAAACATGAGTAGAATTTTTTCACTTGTATTATTTCCATAGATGCATCACTTGCCACCTGACATTAACGTTAACCCAGTAGAGTTATTCAGCAACTCCGTTTCAAATTTGTAAAAGAATAGGCTCCTCCCAATCAGCAGTTTTGAGACAGAAACCATAACTTCAAGATGAAAATCAGTGTCTTCTGATTTAATAAAATGCTTCCTAAATAATGTTTGAGATACCAGTATTAGAAAAATGGGAAAACAACAACCCAAAACTAAAATGAAGCAAAACCTAAGCTTCAGAAATCTATCAGATTGATGTTCTTTAAAGCAAACTTCCCTTACTGAATCATTTTTTAATGTTTTGGTAACTAATTTCAAGAGTGATTTGTGGTAGCAAAAACTTCAGATCCCATCCACATTTCAAGTCTATAGGTTTCTGGGTAATTGCCTGATATCAGTAGAGTATCACTCTCTAATATACCAGCCACAAATCATTTCAGCCCACATCATTCAGAGATTTAAAAGATTCTTTGGCATCCAGAAGAATTGAATACATCTGATAAATGTCTGAGGCCCTTTAGACATGCTGGTTCAAAGTCATCTTTTTTTCCTGAGTAGACAATATACTAAAAATAGAGAATGGACTATATTCACCTTTTCAAATTCCCTAAATGTTCTAACATTTGCATATTGCTATGGGCAGCAATACTATAATTTATTATTTCAACTTTATCTTACTGTATGAAGAACTTTACAAAAGCTACTAATTGGTAGCTTACACCAGCCTGAAAAATGGATTTATTAATTTAGTAAAGCTGAAGTAAATAATGTTTCAATAGTTACATATCCTCTTAGGAAACCCAAACATTGCACTGTAGCCAAAAGTTGGCTATGACATAGCTGCTCTTCTCTTTTTTCCCCACAGTGTTCAAGTCCATTTATCAATATTGCTCTATTTACTTTTATTATAAACACCAATTTACAGAGTAGTTATAGGTACTTGTCCATAGTCTCTCAGAACTAGGAACAGGACACAGAAATCTTGCTCCTAACTTCCTATTAACCACTGGTGACAAATGGAAATTTCTAGAGTACAAAGGGATATTGACAGCTATCACGGTCCAGCCATACTTATTCCCAGACATGCTTATACCTAAGTGAGTCTCAGTGGGACTCAGGCCCAGGCATCCTTTCCCCCAGTCTTCTTAGCAAAGTATATCAATTGTTTTACCTTAAAACTTTTCTACTTCTCTTCCTTTTCTTTATTTTTTTAAAGATTCTATTTAGTTTTAGAGAAAAGGGGAGGGAGGGAGAGGAGAGAAATATTGATGCTGGGGAGAAATATCGATTGGTTGCCTCTCAAACACCCCCAACTGGGGACCTGGCAGCAACCCAGGCATAAGCCCCCAGGGAGCACTGAACCTGCCACCTTTCAGTTCTCAGGCTGGTGCTCAATCCACTGAGCAACACCAGCTATGGCTCTTTTTTTTCAATTGAGATATAATTGACATTTATCAGTTTCAGATGTACAATATATTGATTCAATATTTACATTATTGTGCAATAGTCACAGCCAGTCTACTTAACATCTATGATCAGTTACAAAATTTTTTCTCATGATGAGAACTTTTTTTTAATCCTCACCCAAAGATATGTTTATTGATTTGAGAGAAACATTGATTGGTTGCCTCCCATATGCACCCCAACTGGGCATGGAACTCACGAACTAGGTATATGCCCTGACTGAGAATCAAACTTGCAACCTTTTGGTGTAAATGGTACACTCCAACCAATTGAATCACTTGGCCAGCGTGTGATGAGAACTATGATTTACTCTCTTAGCAGCTTTCAAATATGCAATATATTAACTATAGTCACAGTTCTCTATATTACATCCCCATGCCTTATTTATAACTGAGAGGTTGTGACTTTTGACCTCCTTCACCGGTCCCCCTGGACCCCCTTCAACCCCACCCTGCCCCCAAATCCTCCCCCCCACACACACACACAATCCCTAGAATGAAGTGGAAAGCACCCTGAAAGTGAGAACTCATTGCTTTCATTATTACTCTTTGGAAAATGCAGTGGTGGCTTGACTCTCTCTTGACTGATTCTTCTTTATCAATTATTGTTCCAAAATGAAAAAAGCAGGTTTGAAGAGATCAATTTTCCTTACGTCATGTGGTTTTTGGTTTTATGCTTCTCTCATAATGTCTTTAAATGATGTGCCATGTTTGTTTTTTATTCACTAAGTCAGTAAACATTTACAAAGCACCAAGCCAGACACTGTGCTAGGCTCCGGAGAACACCACTTAACAAACAACTCCCAACTCTCATGGGTTTTCTACCAAGTGGGGAGAGAAGCCAATAAATCGATATATAAAATATACAATACACGGCTATGAAGAGAACTAGAGTATGGGAGACAAGCAGTCACAAGCTCTAAGTAAACCCAAACTATAAACAGTGCTATAAAGAAATATTCCCCTCTTTTCCGTCATTGCAGGTTGTTGTAAAATCAAACAATAAATGCTTTCTCAGCTCACTCCAAGCCACTTTCTTAGGTTCAGTGGCCTCCCACCTTCTCTGACCAGGCATTTTCTTCAGATATTCATAAAAATCACTGAATCATGGGATTACGCCCCCCCCCCCCCCACACACACACCAAAAAAAAGTTACACCCCACCCCCACCCCCAGCCCAAACCTCCTTCCCACTCCCTCCTCCCCTCAACTGGCTGTTTGTGTCCGGGCCTGTGTCTGAGGCAACATGGCTCTCAGCCTGTGAGTATCGCCCACCTTCACAGCTTTCTGTGAATTACCTTTATTTCTGAGAGGAAAAGAAAAACAATGTTAGAAAAGCCCAAAGACAACTTGGTTACGTAGGAATTTTTAGATTAGCGAAGGAATACGGTATTAAAGGAGATGGTATTAAGGAGAATGATAGCTTCCTACTACTGCACACACTAAGACTGAAATCTGAGTGAAAATGCCGTGAGGAAAAATGCAAATTTTTCCTTTCTTTAATTGATATGGAAAAAAAATGCCAACTGTTCCCGGAGCGCTCCTCGCTGAAGGCGGCGGGTGGCCATTCAGGGGAGAGTTCGTTTCGCAACAGCTCTTTTCCTCGGACAAAGCTTTCTTGTAAGTCCCTCTGCTGCCCCAAATAACCACGATAGGAATAAAAAAAAAAAAATGGAGCTGCTACTGCTCATCAACCAACCAGACAAAAGCAGCGGGGAAGCCGCTCCACGCCAGAGGGCAAAACGCCCTAATATGTTTCCACCGCGTCCTTAAAATGAAGAGTTCCAATATTATTTTAACGAGGAAGCCGCGTGGAGGAGAAAACGAACCCCAACCACTGCTCTCGCCTGCTCCTTTCTGGCAGGCAGCGACCCGCAGCCACCTCCGCAAGGGGCGGAGACAGTCTGGCAGCCAGCGCTTCACCTCTCTCCTCTGATGTAGGAAGCTGCGCCCTAGCCAACGATTCCGCTCTTCTGGAAGTAGTGCCGTCAGCGCGCGGAGGGAAACTTCCGGGCGGCGCCGGGTGAAACGCCCGGGCACGCGGCACCCTTTAGTGTCCGCCAGGTGACACGTCCGCAGAAATGAGGCTGCGGCTGCTCCCACCCGCCCTCAGCGTGGGAATCCGGCGGCTCTCTTGTGTTTGCTGGGGAAGTACCGGCTACGGCCGCTGAGCCGCTGAGCTGAAGCAGGCTGCTCGAGAGGCTGGTGGCTGTGGCGGGGGAAGCTGAGGGGGCAGTGGCTCCGGTACCTTCGGCCGGAGCCTGCACATAGCCAGGCCCTCTTTGCCCCTTGAAGCTTGGCAGCAGGTGCCACAGGTTGGGCTTCGCACCGTGGTGGGCTTGGCAGCCAGGCTGAATGACTGGCAGGACTCGGCCCTGTGCCCCCTCCCCAAACTTCTCCGCTGGGGGCCCGAGCCTCCAGCCCCTCTGCTGGGGATCGGGACGGTTGTGAGGGCTCCAAGTGAGACGATACAGGTTAACATGCCCACAGGTAACATACACAGTAATTTCTCCAAAATAGAGTGAGGAATAAAAAGGGGCGTGATATTAAGAAATGCGGCAACATGCATGTATCTCAAAACATTATGCTAAGGAGGAAAGGTGAATGCAAAAGGCTGTAGTCATTCTGTTTCTATGAAATTCTAGAAGAGGCAAAACTAATTACAGGAAGCAGTTGCCTGGAGAGGGGTGAAAAAGGAAGAGGATGGAATGCCAGGAATACTATTTGGAGTAATAGGACAATACCACATCTTGAGGAGGAGTGGTAGTTCAAGACAAGGACAGTGGCCAAAATGCATCACACTGTAGTCCTCAAGTAGGTGAATTTTAATATATTCCAATCATATCTCAAAAAAGTTAGGAGGAAAAGAGTTAAAGTAGTGGCTATGGGTAGTTGAGGGACAAAGGCCAAGTTGGTGGGGAAAAAATATGATTTACAAAATCCAAGTGCTAAATGAGTACTGTCTCTGAGTTGAGCGGCTCCTTGTTTCCTGACAAATCAGTGCACACCAGCACAGGAATAGCTCAGGTCCAAGGATACACTACACCACACCCAGTTTATGTCCCTCCCCAGATTTGGGGGATCCTACCTCTACTACCCTCATTTTAGCCTCTTGCTCAGCGCAGAGGTCTGGCCTCTGCTGCTGTGGCTTCTGGTCAGGACAGCCTCCCCGAGGTGAGGGTCAGGCTTCCGCATGGCCTCTGTCACACCAAGGCTCGGATGGAGGTTCTGGCTCCTCGACCCCGTGCTAGACTCCCCTGAAGAACTAAACGGCTCACTCAGCATGCTTTTCTTTTCCTTGCTTTTAAAAGGAAGGATCATTTGCTATACCCAGAGAGTTGGGGCATGAGGGTCTCATAAAACAAACTTGCATCAAAAGAGTGCAGAAAGCAAGAAGTAGATAGCATGCACTCCTACTTCTTGGATAGAGGGTCTCAAGTCATGATGGTTCTGCATGGCTTGTCTGGAAGCTACCCTTTGGAAATGAGCAATAAGCTGTATTTTCTTGTGACGTTGTTTTCAGCTCAAGGCTGCATCTCCTTGTATTTTAGCTTTTCTTTGCATTTCCCCTCACCCTTACTGCCCTGGGATTGCTCCTAATAAAATCTTAATACTTAAACTTGGCCTCATGCTCTGCTTTCTGAGTTACCCTTTAGCAGCATTTGGGTTTTAGGTCTCTGCTTTACTGACAATTTCACAGCCACAATAACAAACAAAATTAAGGTTATTTTGGGCTCTGGTTTAATGCCCTATTAGCCCTAAACTTCTACTTTAAAAGGCATCATTGAGACCCCTGATAATACATACATTTATATATACATGCCTCTATTTGAAGTTGGTGGAGATAAAAGTTTATTTTTCCATTAATTGGTGCCCAGCAGTGTTTCCTCTCAAGAATAAATTTCTAGACCAGGAGCACCTACAATGTTTTAAACATTTGGAAGCTTGGAAAACTAAAGATGCAAGTGGATGCAAAACAAAGAAAATACTTTTTAATCATGATTATAAAGCCGTTAGTTGGGAGTGGGATTGTGTAGTTAAATATTTTTGGTTCACTCATAAAGTCATGTTCTATCTTTCCTAAAATCTTATTATCAGGGGAGGCTATGGTAAAGCTTTTTAAAGGAGGAAGTACTTCTTTTCCAGAATGTTTGCAAAACAATTTTCCTTTGAGTTATTTTAAATATTGAAGACTTCAGTAAGTTCTTGTTTTTAATGGTAGACACTGCCTTTCCAGCCTCCTGTTTTCTGTCAAGTTTGTCAGATCTTTTCTTCCCTCCCACCTGGCTTTCCAACCATCGGTAACTTGATCAACAGTAATTTGAGATGGGACAGGCAAAGGCTGTATGTTAAATAGAACATTTCCACTTTCTTGACCACAAAATCCTCCCTTTCCTGGCCACTTAAACACTGTTACATAATCTACAAACACATTAATCTGATGATCTGAGACATATGTGTGCAAAGGTCACACCTGCAAATTTACCTTTCTATTACCACAATATTTTTTATCAGAGACTTATTTTTCTTGTTTATAATCTGGGCTATCAGAGCATTCAACAATTGTTTTTAAAAGCATGTTCTGCCTACATCTATATCATCACAGTAAATTGGTTTTTGCAGAGAAAATTTTGTCATCCTATCACGTGAACAATATTTAATTTTTACATTTGAAAAATGTTTTATCTGAGATTAATTCCAATCGTGAAGTCAGGGTGTACACAAAAATGTACTTAAATGCCTTTCACAAAAAGAAAAAATATTTTCAAATATCATGAGTTACAAACATGCAGTATCTGAGAACATCCCATTAAACAAACATGAGAGCTTCTTTTAAATCCTGACACTTGATCCTTTCCAAACATATGAAGGTAGATAATATTCTAGCAAATACATAGATTTTTATATACAGGGGTGAGCAAAAGTAGGTTTACAGTTGTGAATATGCAAAACAGTTTACTCTTGTATTATTGTTTATTAATTATTGCATTATTTATTTGTATGAAAACCATAAACCTACTTTTGCCCATCCCTTTATAAAAATAGATGTTGACCCCTTCAGTAGAGGTTGTAAAATTGCTGTAATTATATTGCCATTACTCAAATATTTTTAGAATTCTTTAGAAATTTGTCACAAGAAACTGAGTCATATTCTTTTAAATGGACATTATCAGTGATAGCAAATCTTCCTCTATGAGAGCAGATTTAATTTTTAGAAATACCCAGAAATCACTTGAAAACAGATCAAGCTTAAGTAACATTGTTTAACAGGGTAAAATTGAACACAAAAGATTAAAAATAAGTGAACTAAGTAGTACTTTTTGAAAAATTAAACTGTGAGAAAGGGAGAATTAAGGAAAGATTGAAGCAGAAATTAATGAACTAGAAAAAACAAAAAAACACAATCATTAGCCCTGGCTGGCATAGCTCAGTGGATTGAGCGCGGGCTGCGAACCAAAGTGTCGCAGGTTCGATTCCCAGTCAGGGCACATGCCTGAGTTGCAGGCCATGACCCCCAGCAACCACACATTGATGTTTCTCTGTCTCTATCTCCCTCCCTTCCCTCTCTAAATAAATAAATAAATAAAGTCTTTAAAAATAATAATAATCTATTAAAAAACACAATTATTGATCAATTCCAAAAATATTTTTGGGGAAAAGTTGGAAGAAAGTAGGGAAATACCTGGCAAATGTATTTAATAAAAGAGAGAGAGGGCCCTGGCCAGGTAGCTCAGGTAGTTAGAGCATCATCTGACCCAAGATTCTGGTCACATACAAGAATCAACCAATGAATGCATAAATAGTGGAACAGCAAATCAATGTTTCTTTCTCTTCTCTCTCTCTCTCCTCTCCCTCTTTCTCTCTCTTTCTCCCCTCTTAAAATCAATAAATTAAAGAGAGAGAATGTTTAAAAAATTATAAAGGAGAAAGGAGACATAAGAGATATGGAGAAGTTTGGGTTTATTTTTTTAATTATATAAGATACTATGTATAGTTAATTATATGCTAAAACATTTGTTTCTGGAAAAACACAAACCATGCAAATTGAAGCAAGAAAAAGTAAAAAATGAAGTAGGTTAAAATCAGAGAAAAAAATAAAAAAGTCTCTCAGTCAGCTCTAGAGATTATATAGGCAAAGTCTGACAAAATCTGAAGGACATATAATTCCCTTTCTAAATGTATAGATTTTAAAATTTAATTTATTTCTATGAATCAAATGTAATTATTATGAAATCTACCAGAATGGTATTAAAAACACTCAAAAAATATAAACATGCATAAGAAAACCAATACCAGAATTTCCCATAAAATTACCAATAAATTAAATTCAATGAAATACGTCATTTTTAACATGATCAGGTAGATTTCATCCTTGAAATGCCAGAATATTTTTATAATACTAAAACAATAGAAATAAATCATACATTTAGGTCATATAAGAAAAAACGCTGTCATCTCAATACATGATAAAAATCTAACACTACCTCCTGATTAAAACAACTAAATTTTTGAAAAATTAACTCTTAGTAAATATTAAATTAATAGGAAACATCCTATATTTTAGTAAAATTTTATTAAAATAATAATGCAAATGGTAAGACAGCCAAACTGTAAGGAAGAGGAAAAAACATCAAGTTAATTCCTCAACCTCCCATCACCACTTTTCATTCCCCCTCCCAGGGGTAACTTCTATTAATAGTTTCTTACATATCCTTCCAGAAATTTTCCATGTACATAAAAGCATATGGCTATTTCCTTTAAAAAACAAATAGAATCATGATATACATATTGGTCTGCACTGGTTTTCCATTGTATAAACTAACTTTGACATCTTTCCTCATCAGTACATTAATCTAACAAAATTTTTCATAACAGCTGAATACCAGTATACGAATGTATCATTTTTCACTAAGCAATGGGAGCCTTTAGGCTATTTTCTAGTTTTCTACAATTATACAGAGTTACAGTGGTCATTCTTGATTATCGTTGTGTATTGGTGCTGATGTACTTATAGGATTAGTGTCTAGCAATGGAATTGCTAGATCTATTTTTGAGTAGATATTTTCAAATTAGCATATAAAAGGTTAGATTAATTAATAATCCCACTAAAAGTATATGCAGAATTTCTGAGGCTTGATGATGGGTACATAAGAGTTACCTTACTTTAGGTTACATTTTTAAATTTCCATACTTAATTATACAACAATAGAGTCATTATTAAAATCAGGTACAAAGATGCCTGCTATTCTTTTTTTCCTCACATATGGTCTGCTCTCCTCTTAAAACTATGCTGACATAATTTTGTAATGAGATAAACAACAGAAATAATAACTGAAATATTGGAAAGTTGAAGAAAACTTTTATTTGTAGATGATACTTTTTCCTAAAAAACTTAAGAGACATTATTGAAAAGCTACTACAATAACTTGTTTGAAAATATATAAAGATCCTATTCACATATAAATAACATTGGCAAGACCTGGAAGGGATCTATACAAAAGAGAGAGAGAGAGGAAACACAAAAACAAAAAGATTTTAATAAATTGAGAAATCTGTTATGCTCTGAGATACGTTTATCTATTTTTTAATTTGTGATTATAACCAAAATTCCAATGGGATTTTTTTTCAAGTTGAAAAAGTTAATTTCCATTTTATGGAAAAAAACAGGAGAGAGTAGCCACACTTTTTAGGAAAAGGAAGAGTAATAACAGGAGATTCACTGTAGCAGATGTTAATACATATTATAAACCCACAATAATTACAATAATTTTGGACTACTGAGATTGATACATAGATTAATATTTCAGAACAGATAGCTTTGACATAAAATTCAATACACCAGTAAATGAAGCATCACCAATTAGAAGGATATGGATTATTCAATAACTAGTACTAGAAAAATAAGCCAATCATTTGGAAGGGAAAGAAAGCAGATTAGATGATTAGATGCTCACTTCATGCTATCTACTGAAATACATTCCAGATGAAGTAAAAATGTAAATGTGAGAATTAAACTGTAAAAGAACTAAAAAACATATAAATGAATATTTAAGAGATGTTTGGATAGGAAAGAACTAACCACAAAAAAAATGAAAGGAATCACATATAGATGTATCTGTATTAGCATCTATATGGCAAAAAATTATAAATAATATTGAATTATAAGTTGTAAAGTAGAAAGATATTTGTCATAAATATCATAAAATGGCAGAGTTACTATTTGCATGAAGGTCCTTAAAAGTCTCTTCAAAGAAGATATTTCAACACCTCTGGGGCAACAATGGCATTGTATTATGGATACAAACTCAGAAGGAACCACTTCAAGGAAGAGAATTTATTTAGAAGAATTATTTGTCCCATTTTCAGAATAGTAGGATTTTGTTGTCTGTTTGCATGTTTTGTTTGGTTTGTTTCTACTTCATTTCATGTGTAGAGGGTGATATTTAGATTACAAGTTTCTTTTTTTCCCATTTCTTTTCTAAAGCAGCCCTACAATATTGTGCTGTCCTAGATCCTCTGGAAGAGGTTCATTTGATTTAGCTCATTACAAGCCCTGGGGTAGGTAGTCTTACTCTCCCCATTCTCTAGATTAGGAAGGATGTATCTTTGTGACTTTAAATACAAATAGGTAGCAAACTGAAATATTGACATAAATTATTTGAAATGAAATCATCAGAAAAGAAGCTAAGCCCAGTGAGTGAACACAATTTGAAGAGAGGCAACTGTTAAAAAGTACCTGCCAATCCTCAAATACAGTGTTCAGCTGGGATTCTTATACCCTGGTCCCATCCTTAACTGTCACAGACCACATGGAGGGATATAGCCTAGCTTTCCAATGGGCCCAACTGAGGACAGGTCCCAGAGGCCTCTGGTGGGAGAGGCATGAGGATGTGAAGAAGCTGGCTGACCTCAATGGGAAATACCTTCTGATGCCTGCACTTGTGCTAGCACTTATTGGGACTTAAAATGGGGACTGTTTTAAGAGTGTTCTGGCCTCATAATATGCATGAATTGTCCCCATGTAACCATCACCAAACAAACCCTGGATGTAGGTGTTTTTTCCACATTAGGAAACTGGAGCACTGAAATTATGTAGTTTGCTGAAGTACACACAGCTGGAAAAATGTTAGAAGCTCTATTTGAGCCAGGTAGTTGGAGTTGGAGCCCAAGCTCCTTGGCCACATATTAACCATGAACAAGAAAACCCTTTCATCCACAAGAGCTCCTTTAACCTTCACCATTTTGTGTGAAGGTCAGGAAATACTCTCCCCAATTTACACTAAGGCAGTGGGAAGCCAGGAATGAGTTATTGGAATTAGTATATATTCTTTAATGATCTGAAAGAACCTGACAGCAGACCATGGAATGGACATGTGGTAAGAGATGACTGGAGGGAAAACAAGGCTTAACGACGTGGATCAGAGAAAGAAGTGAACTTTAAGTGGATTAAACATAAGCTGCTCAGAGGTGAAGAGAGCTACTAACAGACAAGAGGGGGTGAGATGAGCATGGTGAGAATGAGAATTATTCCAGCTCATGAGCCATAAGGTCTATAATGAAGCTAGATGATGAACAGTGAAAAAATCATCCTCAGCATTCCCATTATGTTGAACTCAGCAACTCAACTACCTTCTTGAAATATTCCCTCCTTTTCCATGTCCTTGTTTGCCTAAGAATCCTGTTATTAACTTTATATCTGTTTATTTATATGGCCTTCGTTTGTTTAGATAACAAGTCTAGAAGTGTCAAAACTACCAAAATTAAGCTCCCATTGCACAATAGGATTTTCACCTAGTTTTTAAATACAATTATGATGATAAATTTTATATAAATACTTTTAGAATTTACTTCCATAGAATTAAAACAGTATTAGTTAACTTCTGAACTTGTTGTTTGCTTTTTAAAATCACATTATTTTTAATTCCATAATATTATGAATTCAAAGAAACATACATGTTCTGATGAACTTATATAAAACAATCTATGTTAAATACAGTGGACTTCCATCCATTTAAAAGTAAAAAAAAAATAAAGAATTCTTTTGCTATATGACCGTTGCCCACTCATTTATCTGATTTTTGTTCAAGTCTGAATTCATAAGTGTCAGAAAAGATACATATATTCTTTACTTATTTCTAAATTTTTTTAAATCAAGATGCATTTTCAACAGCAAGGGAAATCCTTTTTACCTACTGGAAATTACAGCATCAACCTCAAGTTTTTTGTAATGTACTATCAGTACCACATGATTTATCATAATAACATTCTCTCTGCAGGTATAAATATTTTAATGAATTTCCATCTAAATCCTCTCTCAAAAGTGAGTAAATTCCATGCACTAAGCCTTTTCTAACTTCCCCTTCCTGCTCCAAACACATATTCTTTTTTTCTATAATTTTTGTCATCAAAATCCTTTAGTGACCTGTGCTAACCAAACAGGTTTCCTGTATTTGATTTCAAATAGTTAAAAAGAAAAATTGGGGGGATTGTTCAGATTGAAATATTTGGTTATGCCTCAAGGCAAAAAATAAAAGACATTCTTAATCCATGGTTTTAACAACACTGTTCTGATTTTTTTTTTAATTGCTGGTGCTGGCATGAATGAAAGATAGGATGATTCATCCGATGAGAATTTGAGTGCTGCTGGAAAACTGTACAGATAATCCAGGTGAGTTAAAGGAGAAAGAGATCAGGGGCTTGTGTGGAAAATGTAGTCAGAAAATGAAGAGAGAGCTCTATGAATGCAGGAAAACAAACATAAGTTTGAACTGTAATATTTAAAGCCTGCTAAAGGCCAGTGATATATGACACCAGAACAGGAGAAGGAAGAGGCGAGGGTGAAGTTTTCTAAGCTGACTATTAAATAGATATAGCTCACTGGTGAGTGTGCTCATGTGGGATTTTAATTACTGAGACATCTGTTTAGGGAAGTGTACTACTAAACAGTGATAAATACAGAGATAAAATTACGTGGGGAGGAAAGTGAAGATGACATTCATGACTCAAAAAGGAGAGCTATCGGCCAGGGGAAAAATCAATCCCAGCTTTACATCCCACCAACAGAGAAGCAATTATTTTAGATGTGGGGCTGGTTAGCATCCTAGGTCATGAATTTAATTAAATAACCAGCAAGTGGCAGAAAACAGCGCAAATCACTGTATTTAACTGACAGTAAGACATGATGCAAATAAATGGTTCAAATTCCTCCTCTTGCCTTCCCTCCTTCCTCATAGTTTGGTGTAGTTTTCTTAAACTCACAATCTTCCTTTTTCTAGTTTAGCTTTTCTTTCCCAGTGGAATCCAACAAATTCATCTAAATAGACAGCTTGAACCAGGGGCAGAATTTGCCTTCCACATTCTCACAATGAGAAATATACTTAGGAAGATGAAAGAGGGGGGCAAAGATTAAGTGACTATTTGAGTTCATTCCTTGGGCTCAATTAGAAACCTAATAGTTCAGAGAAATCTCTTAAAATCAAAGAGAAGACCATGTAGCCTTCTCCTGGGCCAATTAACACCTTGGAAGGAAGAGAAAAGCTGAGGGAGGGAGACTCAAAACAAGTCAGTGGGTCAAGAGGTATAGGAGAGATTCCCAAGCAGAGAAGAGGATAAAGAGAAAGCATTCATCTTTTGAAATAAATATTTTAAAACCAATTTTACTCAATGTGGCCCCTGGAAGCCTTGTGCTGAGTTCCAGTCAACAGCTGGCAGCTTCTCGTGTCCATAGCTGACTCTCAGTAAAAAAGTGATTTGTTTTAGAACCTTCACCCCAGCTTTCTGTGTAGCTTTCCTTTCTACATCTCACCACTTCCTTCAGCAACACCACCATTCTTCCAGAGAAAAACTTAAATACATTGTTTCCTCTAAAATGCTTTCCTTCTCTTTGCAAATAAACAAACTAGAGAGACCTTAATTAAGTAAAAGTAAAATTGCTGGGCAGATACTCCCTTATCTCATGGAACCCAGGAGAGTTCAACAACCAAGCCTTCTTCAGGGAGAACTACACCATGGCAGTTCTCAGGACCTCAGAAGCTGAAATCCATTAATTTTTCCAAAGAGCTGCCATTAACAACTTAGTAACCAACTTCTAATAACTGGCTCTTTGTGTAAATTCCAAAATTCCCAGGAGAATCTGATTCTCATATTCTCTCTATCTCTATCTCTATCTCTATCTCTATCTCTATCTCTATCTCTATCTCTGTCTCTCTTCCCCTCTCCCTTAGTTCCCTTCCTCCCTCTCTGTCTCTCATTGTGTGTATGCAAGCTCACTCTGTTTAATAAATTCTGAAAATTGTCCTATAGTGTGGGTTCATTCCTTTGAAACTGGTTATTTTTACTACCATTTTAAAATCCTAAGAACTATTTCAAGCACTGCTAACTTGAGTTGAATGGATGTGGCAGACAGCACAGCCAGATTTCAATGCCAAGTGTGAACAAAGTGGCAGCAGTCTTGGCAGAATGGAACTTGAAAAGAGCCTATTCTTGCTTGGTTGAGCTACACTTTCAAAATGTCCTGGCCAAAGTGTCCTCAAAGGGGCCAGCAACAAGGCTGGTTTGTGGACCTCTGCAGTCTCATTCATTTATTCATTCATTCATTCAATCATTTTTTACTGATTACCCATTGAGTGCCAGGCTACTATGCTAAGTGATGTGCTGGGTACACAGAAGTATGGTTCCTGCCCTCATGGTGCTTAAACCTAGATCTGTATCTCTTGTGTGAGCAACGATGTAAGAGCTTCTAAGAATAAATTTTCACATAAATACTGTTTTTTTTAACTCCATCCCTCACCCTTTTGGATAAGAAGCCCAAGGATTTTGTCTGTGCTGTGAGGCAATCTCATTGTTAATGAGGTTAAGATTTCACTGCTTGTATTCAGGGAATTAGGCAACATCAGATGACAACTGAGATTGGTTTGCAATTAACCACAGCCAGGTGTCACTTATTTTTATGATGTGACTTGATGGATATGATGCTGGGTAGTATGGACTTACTTTAAAAAAATGTCTTCTTCCCCAACTGAGCCACATAAATAACTGAGTGTGGCTTAATTTTTTAAATTCTAGTCATTTTCCCTAACCTCAGTGGGGCACACTTTGGAAGACATCCACTAAGCTGCCAGAGTAAAGTCAGGAGCTTCAAATTAGCAAGAGCTGCTAATGCCATGGAGAGTCTACCACGACTACATGTGCAAAGTGTCTGGAACTTTGGTTTGGGCTTAGATCTGAGAAAATTTGATGTTCTGGCTTGGTTTGATTACAATTTGAATTAGTTGTCTAAGAGTTCTTAATTTTTTTTGGTTTAACTTAAGGTGTTAATTTTAAGGGTTAGCAAATTATTAAGCCCCATTCTAGTTGTGAGTTGAGGACTTAATTCAGTTTGCATCTGTGGTAGGGCTATTAAGGTGTGACTAGAAAACAGCAGCAGGTGGAGGATGGGTGCATTGGCCTTTGGCCCTGAAGAGATGTGCATTGGTGGAGCATTAGGGTATCTATTATGGTTCACCCCTTGTGGTGCTCAGATCCACTTGCTTCTTATAGTAAGTTCTGCTATCTAGTCACCAGAAACTCCGGGACTCTGGTTGGCCTTTATTGCTGAGGAAACACAAGAAAGTTAGTAGGAAAACTACAGTTGCTGCAGCTGCAATGGATCTCAAGCCTAAAGTAACATACTTTATTCCCTTCTCCACTACCCATTGTACATTTGCCTCAGCCTCAGCTACTACCCATGCTGGTCAAGGTAGATTATACCATAGATATGAACACCATAGTTGTGAACCCAGCACAAGATAGCATGGGGATCTGGGCCATCAGCTGATAGAACTGATATCCTTTGGTCCTATTTACGTCCAGTCTTATATATGCCACTTCCATTTTGTGGTGGATTGCTGCTGGGCCCACCCTACTTATGATTTGTTGGATCTGACATAACCCCACTCATGATATTTTCTCTGGCTGCAAAGTTACGTTATGTCCCATGGTCAGATACTCCATCTCAATCAAGAGTCATTAGACTGTAAAAACATCTATTTGAATGGCATATAGGTCTTTACTAGGGATGGTATGGCTTTGCTTCAGAATCCTAGGAATCTGTGTTGTGGTTCTCCTAGTGGGATTACTGGTAACTCTACATGGCATTTTTTCCCAACACAGATAACCTTTAACAGCATAGAGTCTGCTGAATGATATGGCGGGGCTGCTTATACTCATGTCTAGACTTACTGCAGAGCTTGTCTTTTACAAACTCTGTCACCTGGTATAAGCATTGAAACAGTACTCTGAAGTGCATGGGAAATAATCACTAAACACAATTTATGCAGGTCTTTCAGGTTCCATTTTCATAGGGACCAGCTTCTCTTTAGTCAATGGGTCCTAGATCTGAGAATCAGGTTTGGAAACTGATATTGCTTCACAATTAACCACAGTGACTGTGACTTTTTATTGGGGCAGCTGCCCTTAGCCTGCTGACCACCCACTTTTTATTTTATTTTATAAATTGATACCCTTATTACTGCCTATCTTTTGCCTCTAAGAATATTGAATTCTGCTAATCATCATTATAACTCTCTACAGATTGGGATCCTGGATGCCTCACCAATTTTGCAACTTATTGCCATAATTTCAACTTTGCTTCTGACAGTTATGTACTGTCACTTGGACTCTATTTTGTCTGGATCCTCACATCCTTATTAAGGAGTCCAGTTCCATAACAGTGTTTCCTCCAGTCAACCCTGGCAAACAGAAGAATACCACAACTGAAATTCTCAGTAACCCTTACCCTCTTAACAATGCATTCCTTATCACTTTGGTAAATGGTGTGTTCTCTGGAACTTTGAGCACAGTCATCTGGTGGGTTTTCCATCCCCACATGCTGAAGTGCATATCACCCCCATGAGCCATTTGATATCTGTTCCAGTCAGCCAAACAGTTTTGGCATTTCTACTTCACTTAATGTGGGCTGTTGATTTCTCTAAACTTGTAAGAGCCATTCATGCACCTGGGGTCCTTCTTAAGGTGATAAATCTTTATCCTAGGAGAGTGTTTCCATTATCAATAAATTCTCCCTAATCCAAATTCAGTACACAGATTATCTGCTAAGTTTGAGCTGAATTTTTCCCTTCTGTATGCAAAAAAAGGTACTAAAATGTTCTTTGAATAAGGACTATCCTAGCTCATGTGCCAGGATGAATAAAGGATGAATGGATCCCCAGCAGAGTTGCTTCCCAAAGATCTGCCATCTTGCAATGATAATATACTTGACCAATCTTAAAAATCAAGATTAAAAGTCTATATGGATTATTCCAAAATGTGATTTGCTTCTGCATACATAAATATGTTCCCTGATTTTGGTCTTACATTCAAACTTATAAATACAAGAGTAATGTCTTATTTTAGTATCTCTACTAATTTAAACTGCAGGTTTTATTGTACAATATAACATATTTTTCTTCAGGGAAAATGGGAAGTGATGAAAGCAGTAAGCTCAAATGGTTCCAGGATTTGTAATAAAATGCTGATTCATTTTAAAATGAATTGCTGCAGGCCAGGCTGCAGGGTCAAAATGGAGGTGTAGTTAAGACATGCTGCAGCTCCTCATGCAACCACAAAAAGAATTACAACTAAATCTCAAAACAAACAACACACCCAGAACTGTCAGAAAATCAAACTGTATGGAAGTCTGACAACCAAGGATTTAAAGAAGCCACATTCATCCAGATAGGTAGGAGTAGCAAAGAGGAGAGAAGACACAGCATGATGCAGAAAGGTGGTAGTGGTGAATGGGCATAAGCAGTCCCACATTCACTTATGGTGGATAACAATTGGGAGGACACCTTGGGAGCAAGAATTTCCAACCCCAACCTGGCTGGCGTAGCTCAGTGGATTGAGCACAGGCTGCAAACCAAAGTGTCACAGGTTCGATTCCCAGTCAGGGTACATGCCTGGGTTGCAGGCCATGACCCCCAGCAACCGCACATTGATGTTTTTCTCTCTCTCTCTCTCTCTCTCTTTCTCCCTCCCTTTCCCTCTCTAAAAACAAACAAACAAACAAACAAACAAATAAATAAATAAAATCTTTTAAAAAATCAAATCTTACATTGTTTAAAAAAAAAAGAATTTTCAACCCCAGCCCAGACAACACAGCCCAGGGTTCCAGAGCTGGGAAGATAAATCCCCATAACTTCTGGCTGTAAAAAACAGTTGGAGGTGGGGCAGCCAGAGAAACTGCAGGATTTTCAGGAAGCTCTGCTTAAAGGGCCCATACAGTCTTAAAATGTATATAAACCCACCTACTCTGGGATTCAACACTAGGGCAACAGTCAGAAGAGTGCCAGTCACATACAAGGAGTGGGTGAAGTAACTAGAAATGGGTAAGTACCAGGCAAATCTCCAGAAGCTAGGCAGCAGCACAGTCCCCTCTCCAATCCCTTCCCCCACACAAAGCCACAAAGTAGTGAAGTGGGTTGCCTCCCCTTGGCAATTACTTGGTGCTCTGCCCCACACAATTTACAGGTGCCTTTTGTACAATAGGTCATGCTACTAAAACAGCAAATCAAAGCTGCTCTACCTAGTGTACAGAAACAAACACAGGGAGGCTGCCAAATTGAGGAGACAAAAAGTATGGCCCAAATGAAAGAACAGAATACCTCCCCCCCCCAAAAAAAGAACTAAATGAAATGGAGATAGCCAACCTATCAGATGCAGAGTTCAAAACACTGGTGATCAGATGCTCAAAGAACTCACTGAGTATGCCAATAACATAAAGGAAGAAATGAAGGCTACATGAAAAGAAATTTTAAAAAAATCTACAGGGAACCAACAGTGAAAGGAAGGAAGCCAGGATTCAAATCAATGATTTGGAACATGAGGAAGAAATAAACATACAACCAGAACAGACAGGAGAAACAAGAATTCAAAAAAAAATAAATGAAGATAGTATAAGAAGACTCTGGGACATCTCCACAAGGGCCAACATCTGAATCATAGGGTTAGCCCTATGAGCACTTTGAGCACTTCTATTGAGCATCCTATTGAGCACTTCTGTGCACAGTTATATAGGTTATGATTGACTGAGGGCACCAACACACCTAAGGGGGTGTGGTTCACATTGTAAACATCATTATTTGTGTATTTAAAAGAAAATTTTCCAGAAGATGGCAGTAAAGTGTCTTGATCAAACAAAATCAGGGTATTACAAAAATTTCTGCCAAATGAAAGTAAAGTGTCTTGAGGATTGTGCACCTTTTTCTATGTACATGAAGATATCATACAGACTAGTGGTGGCACTGCTTACTATTTGCCAGGGCCTATGCTCACTCACCATTGCTAATCCTCAGAATCCTGTGAAATGGGTGCTATGAGTAACTTGCAGAAAGATAGTAAGGTTGAAGTCATTCTGAGAGGCTAATGTGGGTTCTGACTCTAGAGTCTGTCCTCTTTTGCACTAAGCAATTATATTTCAGAAAAGTACAGCCTGGGGATTTAAAGAGACTTGACTATGAAGAGCCTGCTACCCAGATACTCAGTCCAGCCTGCCACCTATTCTACTGTGTGCTTACTGCAGGGCTGGGTGCCATTAGGGACTGAGGAGCAGGGTACATATCACTCATCCCAGAAGAAGTTCATACTTGAGGTAGTAAAGAAAAAAATGGGAGAATGATGCCATTCTCTTAGGCCTTTTAATCACTTTTGTATGATTTAAACCATACATGCTACAGAAATTAAAAAATACAGAGAACCCAATATAGGTTACACTAGTTCTTAAAGAACTGAAGTTCTTTATATCAAAAATACATTCAGTAAATACAATCAGTGGTTTATAAATTTTACACTTTAGTACAAATTTGAGCAAGACTGAATCACCACAAATTCTATATGCATGGGAAAGGCTTTTTAAAATGTACAAATATCTGTATCAAATCATCTTATAGCATGATACATTCTTGATCCAATATTGTAAAACTGATTAGCCATAAATAGCACTCAGTTTAAAGTGTCCATAGCAAATACTAGTTGATCATTAATAAAATCAAGCTATTTATACATATTTTATATTGATCCCTAATTTGTTTTTTTTATTTTATTTTAATCATTGTTCAAGTACAGTTTTCTCCCCCTGATCCCTAATTTGTCACTGAGGAAACCTTTTCCCTAAAACCATTAAAATAAACAAAAAGGTAAAAACTCTACCTTCTATGAAACAAGCAAACGGCTATAACCTTTGCTTTATATTTTAAAATAGCAATTATAGCACGAATACACTTTTCTGAATGTTTTTCTATCTGTACAAAGACTCAAAGAAGGACTTGGAATTACATTAACTTGTTAATGACAATTATTTTCTGGGTTGTGAAGTTTGGTACACTGTTTTTGCCTTTTAATTCATGTCATATATCCTAAATTTAAAAAGTGAAAAAAAAACTTACTGATTTTTACAAACAATAAAACTCACCATTCTTTAAAGCAATTATCACTGAATATGTGTCTAATTCTATCACCTACCAAGACCCCTTAAAAGCAAAACATAAGTATTTATATTACTACAAAAATAATTCTTTAGATGAATCAAATTTTAAAAGTCCAAAGTCCCTTAAACAACTGGTAAACGCAACAGTTATAGTTAAGACTGTAATTTGATCTGTTTAATCTCTGAAACAGATTAGCTACAAATCAGTATTTTCTAGACCGTGAATTTTGTGGCAAAATAAGCCAGAGTGTACACAAGCCTCAACATTTGCTAGCACCTAACTTAATCCGAGGGTTGGCATTTGAAAACACAACAGACAAATCTTTCAGTCTTTCAAGGTCAGTTTCTAAACTTGACATCTTGGATTGGAAATAGCCTTACCCAGGAATTTAAGGTCAGTGTTTGTGAACTTAAGGAAAGGTTTGATGATTTGAAAACACAACAGACAAATCCTTCATTCTTTCAAGGTTAGTTTTTAAACTTGACATCTTGGATGTTTAAGATCCTAGGAGTTTAAGATCAAGGTTTACATTAAGTGGGGCCTCAAATCAAGTTTAGAAACAAGCAAATCTTTAATCCTTCCTTTAAGGAGGTAGTTTGAGAGGAAAAGGTTAGAAAAACAGGCCAAAGTCCTGTAAATATAAGGTTGTCATTTGTTTTTTATACTAAATGAAATATATCTACTTTGTGTTTAGTATCTTGTGCCTATTTTACTCCCTATGCCCAGGTAAATGTGTTTATGTTAGAAAACTCCATAAGGGCAGAAAATGTAGCTTTTTTATTATAAATAATCTGTATCTAAGAGTATGGGGCCTGGTCTGTCCAATTGCCTGATTTGGGGCTGAAACATGTAATCTGTCATGGACTATCATTGCCCATAAATCACATATTGGCCTGCACAGAATGGAACAGTTTACAAAATTGTTGCACACATCATTGCAGGTTATTTTCACAAGTATCTTATTTGTAAGCTGAACAAGTATTATCACTCTTACTACTTACCAGATATGAATAGAATCTAGATTTTCAACATCTCTTTCAGGCACTACTGATAGGCATCTATATTTCAACAACAGGTCAACCAATAATAAGATTCAACCAATTCTATTCCTGAACTGAAGTCCTAAAAGTAAATTGTTCAGCTAAATGGGATATCCTAATAATAGATGAATTTTAAAGAAACTGAAAAGGGGGAGGGGAAACAGTGGGAACAGAGGTTGGTCTGCCTAGAGAATTGGAACTGACAAACTTCAAACCAAGGTGAAATATCAAAGAACACCATCAATGAGAGATACTATACAAGCATAAATTTTTTTATGTTTTAAAAAGTCTTATAATAGTCTTTTCAAAAAATAAAGTTTAATTTGCTTTAAAAGTGTTTTATGTCAGGGAATATTTCATATCAGGGGAACCTCCACAAAAAAAAACAGAATTTGTGACGACTTCCGGCAAGATGGAGGAATAGGTGGACGCACCATACCTCCTTGCACAACTAAGAATAGAACAACAATAATTTACAGACAGAATAACACTCAGAACTGACAGAGGATTTATCTGGATGGAAGTCGGACAGCCAAGAAGTTGAAGTAGACCCGTACATCCAGACTGGTAGGAGACTCGAGCGAGCGGGCGCGGGGCTGGCGCGGGTCCTCGGTGCCCGGAGGTTGGGGAAAATTTGGCGCAAAATCAGCGCGACAGCCATCCGGGGCTCAAGAACGCAGCGGTGATCCCTGAGTACGCAAGCTGTGGCTGGGGGACCCAGTGAGACAGCGATTGTGGACCAGGGCAGAGCTCACAGCCCAGGATCCCAGAGAAGGGTCTGAGCCCAGGAGAACGGAACTACCGCCATTGTTCCCTCCCATACCCGCTCCCAACCCCGCCCCCACATATAACGTCACAATCTAGCGACTGGGGTGCCCAGCCCTGGTGAACACCTAAGGCTCTGCCCCCCACTGTAACAAGAGCAACCAGACCGAAAAAAAAAAAAAAAAGGAGAGATAGGGAAAGATATGACATGTTTCCAACAGAACAGATCAGTCCCCCAGGACTCATCCTTTTGAGCGACCAAGAAATAGCCCATCTATCAGATGCACAGTTCAAAACACTGGTGATCAGAAAGCTCACGGAATTGGTTGACTTTGGGCACAATGTAGATGAAAGGATGCAGGTTACCATAAAAAGAGATGCAGGAAGATATACAGAGGAGAGCCAATAGTGAAAGGAAGGAATCTGAGTCTCAAAACAATACAGTGGACCAGAAGGAAGATAGAATCAACCAAGCAGGAAAGCATGATGAAATAAGAATTCAAAAAATTGAGGAAAAGCTTAAGAGCATCCAGGATACCTTTAAACATTCCAACATCCGAATTATAGGGGTACCAGAAGGGGAGGAGCAACAAGTGGAAAAGTTATTTGAACAAATAATAAAGGAGAACTTCCCCAATCTGGCAAAGGGAACAGTCTTCCAAGAAATCCAAGAAGCTCAGAGAGCCCCAAAGAAGTTGGACCCAAGAAGAAACACACCAAGGCACATCATAATTACATTAGCCAAGGTAAAAACGAAGGAGAGAATCCTGGAAGCAGCAAGAGATAAGGGGACAGTCACCTACAAAGGAGTTCCCATCAGACTGTCAGCTGATTTCTCCAAAGAGACCTTACAGGCAAGAAGGGGCTGGAAAGAAATATTCCAAGTCATGAAAGACAAGGACCTACGTCCCAGATTGCTCTATCCAGCAAAGCCCTCATTTAGAATGGAAGGGCATTCTAAAGTGCTTATCAGATAAGATCAAGTTAAAGGAGTTCATCATCACCAAGCCCTTATTTTATGAAATGCTAAAGGGACTTATCTAAGAAAAGAAGATAAAGAAAAGACATGTATAGTAAAAGAACAGCAATCTCACAATTATTAACAACCACACCTAAAGCAAAACCAAAAGAAACTAAGTAAACAACTAGAACAGGAACAGAACCACAGAAAGGGAGGGCACATGGAGGGCTAGCAGCAGGGGGGTGGGAGGAGGAGAGAGGGGGGAAAGGTATAGAGAATAAGTAGCATAGAATGTAGGTTGAAAATAGATAGGGGGAGGGTAAGAATAGTATGGGAAATGTAGAAGCTAAAGAACTCATAAGTATGACACATGGACATGAACTAAAGGGGGGAACTTGGGTGGGAGAGGGAGTACAGGGTGGAGGGGGGGAGGGGGGAAATGGGACAACTGTAATAGCATAATCAATAAAATATATTTTAAAAAAACAGAATTTATTTATAAAATATTGTATTTATTCTTACATGTTTAAACTTCAGTCACCATCAAAGTACCCTCCATTTTATGAAATATACCATTTGAGACATTTTTTCCACTGCTCAAAACAGTTTTTCAGCTCTTCAATTTTGATGCCTTTTAGTGCTTTTGCTGTTTTTTGTTTTACCTCTTCCATATCAGCAAAACGTTTCCTTTGGAGGGCTTTTTTATCTGGAGAGACAACAAAAAAAGTTGCTTGGGGGAGATTGAGTGAATGGGGGTGCACACAGTGGCCATGCCATTTTTGGTTAAAAACTGCTGAACACTCAGCATGGTGTAAGCAGGTGCTCCCATAAATCACCCATGATGAAATGAGCAAATGCTTTGAAGGAGTCTTCAAAAAAGATTCACTGAAGCTGAATGCAGCACCTCACAACAACACTATGTAGTACACTGATACAGGTTAGTTCCTAGAACACTCACCTAGCCAGGGATGCCTGTACTACAAGGGGCTTGCCCTTGAGAAGATAATTTTGGGGTTTGGGGGTCCCCCCTTGTAGTATAAATTTTTCAAATTGCACATTATCAAATTGTAGCACCCATGCACACACTATTAAATATTTATTATGTTATTAGTTTAATACTATTTGATAAGTATGAAATGATGTGTGAAGTGAAAACTTTCAAGTTCAGCATACAATGGCAAGAAATACATAATAGTGCCCTGGCTGGTGTAGCTCAGCGGATTGAGCACGGGCTGGGAACCAAAGTGTCCCAGGTTCGATTCCCAGCCAGGGTACATGCCTGGGTTGCAGGCCATAACCCCCAGCAACTGCACATTGATGTTTTTTTCTCTCTCTCTATCTTCCTCTCTTCCCTTTCTAAAAATAAATAAATAAAATCTTTAAAAAAATAAATAAAATCTTAAAAAAAAGAAAAAAAAGAAATACATAATAGGAAATTCACAATTCCCATAACATTAGAGGAGGTTTCATCCTACATAGACTGGTTTCTTCATTACCAACACAGTTGTATTAGAAAAAAGGTCTTAATGCAAGAAAAATGAAAACTATCTTTATTTTCTCAGATTCTTAAAAGGTTCATAAGAAGCAGGCAGACAGGAAAGAGGAACAAAGGCTGTAAAATTGGCAATAAAAATTACATTTTCTTATGCAATAAGTCAAATAAATTACTGCAAGGAAGCAAACTGGTCCAAGGAGGTATTGAAAAGTCAAAATGCAAGAAGTCCTTGGCTGATATAAGGCAAAAAGGACAATCTTGGTTATAATAATGCTTAAAAAGATACAAAAAGCTATGCACTGTTAGAAAATAATGACAGAGATGTATCCAGAAAATGCCAAAAGTAAATGGGTAGGTTCCTTTTGAGAAAGAATAAAAAGCCTGAGAAGGAAACCTGCAAGCCAGCCAGACAGGAAGCACTGAGGCATAGGGGCTCCCTGGTTGTCATTCACCTCCTCTCCAGTCTTCCAGGGGAGGTCACTGTAAGGACTGTCCCTTTAGGTCAAAAGACATACACACACCAACTAACCAAGATTCCTAAATCTAATCGCATCTTCCCCAAGGCCCCAACACACTAGATAGGAAGAATGAAAAGGACTATTCTGATGTTGTTTATATTTAAAATTTTATTGAAACTGGCTCTCACCCCATTTTAGCCCCCTAAGTGAATGAAGATGCATGTAAAATCCAAGCCTGGTGGTGTTCTTTTCAAATTATGTCTTAAATCTCTGAAAATGTGACTTTTCAAAATTGGGAAAGTGAAGCTAGGGCAAGAGAATACTGATGACCCATTTAACATGCCTGCTTCCTTGTTTGTTCGTGAGCAGAGCTAGACTAAGAAACCTTTCAATGAAAGTGAAAAGCATGTCTGCAGTTGTATAATACTTAATGTTGACTTCTGTCCTCTCCAGCTCCATGAAAGGTAAGAAACAGGTTAGGTAGGGTAAAAAGGAGCTTAGAAAACTTGGAATGAAAAGGAGAGTTCCCTCGGTTCTTACACTTATCTATGACAGGTTATCCATAGAATCTGTGTATTTGGTTAATACCTTTATGTCAAAAGTATTAGAGTCTCTGTACTTCTATATTTTCTATACTTCTGTCATCAGATTCCTCTTTCAATGATTTCCCTTCTATAACCTACTATGGAATTTGCAAGGGTAATTTTCCTTGCCTATGCCTATAAAAATTAGCCAAAATAACTACCAGTTTTTGAATACCATCTTTCATCTGTCTAGTTGGAGGGGTGTATGTATGTATGGTTTCTAATAGAACAATAGCAAATGTTTTAAAATTCTTTAATGTCCTTTTAAATCTAACTCAAGAGTAAATCTTCTGCAAATGACTATGAATATATAAATTTAGAAAGTGTTATTTAAAGGTATTTCTTATTGAATAAAGCTAGAATGTACTTAGTTGAAATATTTAAAAGAGCTTTATTTAACAACTTTTATTCATAACCACTCTGATGTGAATTTGAGTAGAAAAACATAACTTTGCTTAGTTAGAAAGTGGTTGATAGCCATTCACTATGTGTAAAAGTGCATCTAAATATCTAGGAGAATATATCTGAAAAATAAAAATTTCTATTATTATATTGTATTGGTGAAAAGATTCAGCACAGTAGGCACAAAAGATTCAACATAACATTTTTATCTGAAATATCTATAAATGAAACTTCTGAATAATTATGCTCTAGTGATGCTTTGTGAACAAGGTTAGAGACCATCAGGAAAAAGAACACCAACTCACAAGACTATGCTAGATAAATAACAAGCATTTAAGGGATATCAATACAGTGGCAAAGAATGGATATTTGCAAAGTAAGATATTTAAATACAGTGAAGGTATCTTATTAAAGTGACATGTCAAGTGACTAATGTTGCTATAGTGACTGTAGCTAATAGATTTTTTTCATGTTAGACAACACAATAATCAACTTCTGCATTCTAATTGTCTTAGAGATTATTCTCAAGACAATTAGAATGCAGGTTTAATTCTGCGTGTGTTGTGGGCATTGTTCATGTAATAAAAAATGTTCCCAAGGAGGTATCTTTCATTTCATTTATTTTAGGTTTAGTGGTATGGTTTCCTTTTATGCTTACAAGGTCTGAGGCTTAGGTTTAATGATCTTCAAATCAACCTCATTTTAAAAAAACTAATCTTGAAAGTAGCTTCCTCCTATATTACTATGAAGTACCTGTACATCATGAACAATATTATTTATGTAATTTTTCAAATATAAATTGTACCTTTATTTTTGACACTCAATATTTCTTTTCTATCTGTAATACTCCCATTAATATAACTGTGAGCTTAAAAATAATAATATGCAGTAAACTATGAAAATCAGAATCTATAGGTCCTTTCTAAATCAGGTCTACATTAAAGATTAATTTAATTTGAACCCTGTATTTGGGTATTTTTTAGTAACATATGTCTTAAATTAGTACAGAAATGTCTCAAATGGCATTCCAGTTTAACTTGGACATGTGTGTGTCAATCAGAACACTAGTTTGAGGTAAAAAAAAAAAAAGCAATCAAGACCAAAAATGAAGGTATACATTGGTCTTGCCCTGGCCAGGTGGCTGTGTTGGTTGGAGCGTTATTCCATATACCAAGAGGATGGAGGTTTGATCCCTGGTCAGGGCACATACCTAGGTTTCACATCCATCCTCAGTCAGGGTGCATACAAGAGGCAACCAAACAATGTTTCTCTCACATCAATGTCTCTCTCTCTCTCCCTCTCTCTCTCTCTCTCTCTCTCTCTCTCTCTATCCTTCTTTCTCTCTCTCTCCCCCTTCCTCCTCAGGTGAGGATTTAAAAAACAAGGTACACAGTATTTCAAAGTCCACATTTTGACACAGTAGATATAAAATTACATATGAAAGCAGTAAAACCACATTATAATTTTGAACTTCTCAAAGACTATTTTTCCCACCTTACTGTTTCCTCTGGATAGCAGTTGTTAATACTGTTGCTATATTCTTGTAAAAGAGATCCAAGTTCTGCTTTTATCTCTTGAACCTTTTTAAGCTCACCACTTGTTACAAAAAGTGGTCGAGCTTTGCTATTGTGTAGCAGCACCTTCTAAAGTGAGCACATTAAAATGGCAGCTTTTCTTTTCCAAGTTGTTTTGTTACTACTGAAAAGCAACAATATATGCAAGGAAGTATAAAAGAGAATTTATGTTCAATATACCTGTAACATAACCAGCCTAAAATTGCTGGTGATTAGAAGTAAAATTCAGCCTTTTTAGAAATGTATGGACTTTTTTTTTGTTGTGCAGATGGAGTTACAGCAATAAACATGAGCAAAGGCAATGAAGATCTACTCACATACATAAAACAGAAAGTGGTGTCCCTCCTTTGCTGACACCCATTTAACATATTTCCACTACCTACAAAATTAAAGGCACCCTCCTTGAGCAGGCCCAGAAGGCTTTCTGTAACCCAGCAACTAAGTATCTCTCCAGCTTCCTTTCACAACAATCTCTATCCCAAATGTGCATCCTGGGTTGTTTCTTGCCTTTGGCCCACACTGTTTCCTCTCTTAGAATGCCCTTCCACCTTCCATGCATCCCCCCTATCCCCACCACCCAATTTACTTGGATAACTCTTGCTTATCTTCTAATATTCAGCTCAGTTGTTACCTCCTTTAAGAAACTTTCTCTGGCACTCCCTTCCTCTCTTATCCCAGGATGAGTTAGGTAGTTTTTTTTCTTTCATAGCATTCTGTTAAACCCAATTGATGCACTTGCCACATGATATTCTCATGATCAGTTTACATCTGTCACAAATGTCATGGAGGCAGAAATAGTACATTTACTCATTCATTTATTTTTCTGGTGCCTGGTGCCCAATACATGCTCAATTATTGTTTAACAAATGAATGAACATACTAAGGAGTAGGCAGAGAAAGGAAATTAAGATGTTAAAGAGATAGAAGAAGAATCAGGAAGTAAGGAATCAACAAATCCAAGAGAAGATTTTAAGAAGAAACTAATGAAAACTGAAGAAAGTCCCTGGATTTGACAGTGGATGCTTGTGTGTTGAGAGGCAAGAGCCAGTGCTGATGAAGAAATGAATGATGCATGACAACTGACCAGACAAAGAAGGTCCTGGAGAGGGGGTTCAAAATGTGGAAATTCCCACTCTCTTGGCCATTGCTACTATTTCCTCTGACAGAAACACACTTTCTTTCCCCTACCATTCCTACTTTTCCTTCAAACCAGCTTTTTTCACTTATACTACCTCCATTGAAGCCCCCCTGAATACCTCAGACTGCATTAACTTATTTCTTCTTTTTTAAAAAAATTATTATGGCACTGGCCAGTGTGGCTCAGTTGGGTGGAGTATCATCCCATAAAGCAAAGAGATGGTGAATTCTATTCTCAGTCAGGGCACATGCCCGGCTTGCCGCTTTCACCAGCAGTTGGAGCACATGCAAGACGCAAACAATCATTGTTTCTCTCTCTCATCAATGTTTCTCTCCCTCTTTCTCCCTCTCCCTTCCCCTCTCTCTAAAATCAATAAGCATGTCTTCAGGTGAGGGTAAAAAAATTAAAATTAAATTAAAAAAATAAAAGTTTATTATTTAGCAGTTTAATGTGCTAGAAGTCTAGCACATTAAAGTATTTTCTACTGCTTCTTCTGGTCTTCCCAGCTAGATTATAAAATTCCTTGAAGAAGAACATTGTCTTATTCTTTTTTGTCTATCCCTCAAAGCTGTACAGTGTGCATGTAGACATTTAACAAATACTTAAAACTACAAAATGATATGGCTAACAGAATGTTAATACATATTACCTGGACCAAAAAAAAATGGAATCGAGGTTGCAAGTTCAGTCCCCAGTCAGGGCATGTACAGGAGGCAACTAATCAATATTTTTCTCTTACATTAATGTTTCTCTCTTTTTCTCTCCTTCTCTCTTTTCTCTAAAATCAATAAACACATGTGAGGATTTTTTTTTAAAAATGGAGTGATCTACATATACATAAGTTTTAAATATTTTTTGGCCTGGAGAGTTTTTATACCATCTATGACTTTCTCCAGCCACACTAAATTACTATCATCTTACCTACTGGCTTGCTTTCCCATCTCTTTTTAGTGCTCTAGTATCCTTAGATTAAGGAAACATAAAATTTTGCCTGAAGCAAATATTCCCGAAGGCACATTTATAAGATTACATAATATAAGGTATTATCTTTATTTTATCATAGCTATCTAACCTTCCACAAATCTCACTAATTCATTTTTATTTATTTAGTGACTAATTTTTAATACAATTTGGGTTAGTGTTCATTTTTATAGCAAGTTCAAGAAAACTAGAATATCTCAGTAGCCTAGAAGATGAGACTATAAAATGAAATTTTCAGAAGTAGGGTCTATTACTCATTTTCAAGAACTGGATCATCTCTGTCTGTAGATGATCCACTCAGCTCCTTATTGCCCCCCAACCCCCACTTTAGCTGGTCAGTTTCTTACTTAGCTCCCAGCAGGGGTTGGAGGCGGAGTAGCTTCAGCAATATCAAATGTACTGTCCACTGGCTATAGTGCTTGAGGGTCAGCCAAATTGTTGGAGATCATGGACAGAGTTCAGAGCAGTGGAAGCTATTAGTATCTTTCAGATGAGTACTTAAACTAGAACTAATTAACTGTAGGGACTAGTTTATAAGTTATAACAATATACAGATTTGTTCATTATTTGCAGAAATGGAGTATACAGATAGTAGTACCTCCTTTATACAATATTATAATTGACTCTTCAAATAAATTTGGCCTCCATTTTTATTGATTTTAAATCAGCTTTACTTTCATGTTTTATATCTTAAAAACAACTGTGTGTGTGTGTGTTTGAGTGCTTAAGATGTGCTTGGGATTGAGCTAAACTCTTTTCATATAACATCTCATTTAACTGTACAATGACTCTATGAAAGACATGCTCTTATTCTCATTTTATGGTAATCATACTAAGGTTTACAGAGGTTAAGACTTTGCTAAAGATATTATAGCTGGTAAATGTAAACCCAGGTACCCCCAACTCCACAGCCTGATCTCAGAGCCATTATGGGATATTATTTCCACAGACCCTGTTTTCTTAAATCAAATCCCCTGAGCACAATTCAAGCAATCCTTGATGGCATAGGGTTACCATATGGCCACCAAAGGCTTGGCAATGCAGTCACTCTCTCTCTCAGCCTTTGCTATCAGTTGTCACTTCTGCTGCCCACTGCTAAAAGCTTGACCTTCCTACCTTACTACTTTTAATCTGAAATAATCTCAGAAATTTTTAACAGCTACATTTGTTAAAATTGTTCATAAAATAAGTCAATAAACTTCAAGTGACTATCTGAGAGCATCTCCAATAAGTGCATGAACTTTGTGGAAAATATTTCAGAGGCTCAGAGACCATTCTCCTTTCCTTTCAAAGATCTTTGCAGTGTTCCCAAATGAGTGAAACTAACAGATGCCAAAACATTTACTAAAAGTTACTTACCAATATAATTTATCTATATATGTTATGAAGTTTTTATGTGTTGACATACTATTTACTCCCCAAGAACATTAAAAAGGACAGTACAGAAACTGTGAGGAAGAAGGAAGTGTGAATTGTATGTGTGAATTTCATTGATCTACATCATCATCCCTGTCAATACAATCAATGACAGTAAAATAGTAAGACCCTGCCTCCATCTTACAGAAGAAAACATTGACTGAACAGAAAAAACAAGTTAATTCATTTTCATTATTTTCCCCTACCTCCAGGCTAAGACTACTTCTTACCTTACTGAACTGTCCAACCACATGTTTCAGAATATTGGGAGGAGCATCATATTGCAATGGCTCAAGGGCTGGTAATACATGCATTTTTGTAAGGTATTATGGCTTTTTTACTGTACTGAAATACAAAGCAAAATGCATATTAAAGTAAGCAATCAATGAAAGCTTGACAAAAATTCATGTCTCATGTTCCCGGAATTTGAAAATGAAATCAATTTCTTGGTCTAAGCTGCAGTTGTTTCATTTTTAAAATACTTGTCAGAAAAATTCCTTCTATCTTTCATTGGTTTTATCATAGAAAGCTCTGCCAGTTGTTCAGTTCTTAAAATACCTATGAGGAAATTAAAATTATAAATCATAAAGCTATAACCTATAAATTAATATGTATTACATTTCACTAGTGTAAAATTTGTGCCTACAAAACTGTGAAATAACAATGAGAAAATAGTTTACTGTAGAAAGCCAATATCAGTCATTCTATGTTCTCCAAAAAGCTTCCTGGCTTATAGATATACAGTCATAAATATTCTACTGTGTGCATTATTGAATGAGCATTTGCAGATGCACTGCTACAGATCACAGGTAGAAATTGCCCCACTCACAGAAACAAAACAGAATCTACTCAACTGCAGAGAAAAGCTCAAAACCAGGGAGTGTATCACTCACAAGCAAAAGAATAGGCACCCACAGGTACCTTTCCCACTCTCCCCCAGCACTCTGTATTTCATGGTGACACCATATGGTGCTGCCCCCCTGCCAAAAGTGTAGCTGAAGAAGGGCTCTGATATGACTACAGCACATTCCTGTAGCAAAGCTCTAAGGCCATGGCTGGTTGTGATTCTGTTTCTTTGTGCTAAAGCCTACCCCCTTCACTTTGGGAAGCTTCACAATTGGGTTTATTTACAGCTGTCTTCCCCTATAAATCCACATCTGTTTGTATGTACAGGCATGGGCAAAAATAATTTTATTTAAGATTTGGATTTGTTTTCTATTCACGTATATTCTGCAAGTAAATTCTTCCCAAAGGTATAAGTTTATACACTTTTGGGAAGTTTATGAGAACTTCTTGACCAAAAGAGTTTCAGTAAGTTAGCTTTGAAAATACTAATACATATAAAATATACCAAAGTAATAGTATATCATAAAGTATGTATCTACTATATATAATTCACAAACACAATGATATTCCAGTTTATATAACATGTAAAATATGTGTGAAATCACCAAATGAAGGAAATTTGAAAATCTTTTCTCAAGAAAAGAAAATAAAGTTAATTTTTACACACTTATACATCCCTTTAGGAAGAATACTATTTTATGTAAGGTTAAAATAACCTGCAATAAAATTTTCTAATATAAGCAAAATTAAAGAAAATGGGAGGAGCAAACAAAATAACCCCTAAAATGGAATGACCTATTAGAATTAACCAATGGTAAAGTGCTTTCCTGAATAAAAGTCTTCTTTCTACTCCTATCTAGAATTATTTTACAGAGCACCAGGGGAAATAAAAAACTCTGTCATGTTAGAATCTAATTTGGTGCTTTGTCAAAATACCATCTGCTAAAAATACTATCCTTTTCACATTAAATTGCCTTGGCATCTTTGTAAAAGATCAACTGACCAAAAAAGAGTCTATTTCAGACTCTGAATTAAATCACACTGATATATATGTCTTTCTGCAAGTAAGTACCACACTATCTTTATCCCTATAGCTTTGAGTACAATTTGAAATTAGACAGTTTAAGTCCTTCTTTTTCAGGATTGTTTTGGATAGTCAGGCCCTTTGTATTTCCATGTGAATTTTAGAATCAGCTTTTCAAGGTGATGAAGGGAAGCCAGCTGGGATTTCTGATAGAGATTATATTGAAGATATAGATTAATTTGGGGAATATGGCCATCTTAACAATATTGAATCTTTTAATCCATGAATATAGAATGTCTCTCTATTCAGATTTTCTTTAAATTTTTTCAGCAATGTTTGTAGTTTTCAGTGTATAAGTGTTATACTTCTTTTATTAAATTTATTCTTAAGTAATATATTCTTTTTTATGCTATTGTGAATAAAACTATTTTCTTAATTTCATACTTAAATTGATCATCATTATTAGCAAAAACATAAAAATTTATTTTTATATTTTGATCTTATATCCTATAACTTTGTTGAACTTTTATTAGTTCTAGCATTTGTGTGTGTGTATTTTATAGGATTTTCTACATACAAGATCATGTCATATGTTGAATGCAAAATTTGATAGTCTTTAGTAAATATGCCTGTATTTTCAAAATAAAATAGTTCTACAACTTCATACCGTGATTGGAAGGAAATTATATGAGGTCAAAAAAGTGCTTTTATTTAGTTAACTAAGTAGATCAAGTAATATCTTACTTTGAACTTATCAGTAACAGATTATGAATTTTGCTAGTTATCACTGCATTTAGTAGTTACTGTTTAACCTTAGACATACATAATGCATGATAATGTCAGAGAAGGAGTCAGGTGCTATCTATCTATTTAGGGCAACTTGAGTTTGAGCCTGGTTTACTATGAACTAGCATAGCATCTATAGTTCTACATTCATTCATTTTTCTGTCATTTCTAAAAATGGACTCTGTCCACACTTATCAAAGCTGCTGTAAAAACCACAGTAAGTGACTAGCAACACTATATTTTACCTCTTAATAACATACATAAGAATAGTAATTAACAAAAAAATTTTTCAGTACAAACACTTGATACCATTTCAATTGTTTTTCACAAAAAATGAGAGAAATAATACAAAATATTCATTATTGCTTTGCTTAATGAATGATTTTTTTAAAAAACTGTTCAAAAATTTTTAAAAAGTGTTTCTTACTCAAAGGTTAATTTTGTTCTGAAAGCATTCTGATCCAAAGAGCTATAATGAAAGGAAAAAATAGGAATACATTTTGCAAGTTTGGGTTAGGCGAAGTCTTTTTAGGTGTGGCTCTAACTGAATAAGCAACAAAAGAAAAAATACATAAATTAAATTTCATTAAAATTTAAAAGTGTGCTATAAATAATACCATAAAGAAAGTGATAAGGCAATCTATAGATTGGGAGAAAATACTTGTAAACCACACACCTGATAAGTATTTATACCCAGAATATACAAAGAACACTTACAACTCAAGAATAGCATAATTTCTTTATTAATAATATATTTTATTGATTATGTTATTACAGTTATCCATTTTCCCTCTTTATTCCCTTCTGCCCTGCACAGCCCCTCCCACCCACATCTCCTCCACCCCCCCCTTTAGTTCATGTCCATGGGTCATCCATATAAGTTCTTTGGCTTCTACATTTCCCATACTATTCTTAACCTCCCCCTGTCTATTTTCTACCTACCATTTATGCTACTTATTCTCTCTACCTTTTCCCCCTCTCTCCCACTCTCACTCCCCTGCTGATAACTCTCCATGTGACCTCCATTTCTGTGATTCTGTTTCTGTTCTAGTTGTTTGCTTAGTTTGTTTTTGTTTTAGGTGTAGTTGTTAATAATTGTGAGTTTGTTGTCATTTTGCTATTCACAGTTTTTATCTTTTTTTTTTCCTTAGATAAATCCCTTTAACATTTCATAAAATAAGGGCTTGGTGATGATGAACTCCTTTAACTTGACCTTATCTGAGAAGCACTTTATCTGCCCTTCCATTCTAAATGAAAGCTTTGCTGGATAGGGTAATCTTGGATGTAGGTTCTTCCCTTTCATGACTTGGAATACTTCTTTCCAGCCCCTTCTTGCCTGCAGGATCTCTTTTGAGAAATCAGCTGACAGTCTTATAGGAACTCCTTTGTAGGTAGGTAACTGTCTCCTCTCTCTTGGCTGCTTTTAAGATTCTTTCCTTATCTTTAATCTTGGCTAATGTCATTATGATGTGCCTTGGTGTGTTCCTCCTTGGGTCCAAATTCTTTAGGACTCTCTGAGCTTCCTGGACTTCCTGGAAGTCTCTTTCCTTTGCCAGATTGGGGAAGTTCTCCTCCATTATTTGTTCAAATAAGTTTTCGATTTCTTGCTCTTCCTCTTCTCCTTCTGGTACCCCTATGATTTGGATGTTGGAAGATTTAAAGATGTCCAGGAGGTTCCTAAGTCTCTCCTCAAATTTTTAAATTCTTGTTTCTTCATTCTTTTCTGGTTGGATGTTCCTTTCTTCCTTGTGGTCCACACCATTGATCTGAGTTCCAGTTTCCTTCCCATCACTGTTGGATCCCTGTGCATTTTCCTTCATTTTACTTAGCATAGCCTTCATTTTTTCATCTAATTTGAGACCAAATTCAGCCAATTCTGTGAGCATCCTGATCACCAGTGCTTTGAACTGTGCATCTGATAGGTTGGATATCTCCTCATCACTTAGTTGTATTTGTTCTGGAGCTTTGGTCTGTTCTTCCATTTGGACCTTTTTTTTTTTTTTGTCTTGGCACACCTGAGCCATGAAAGGTTAAGTGCCTAAAGCAGGTTCTGCTGAAAGGACTGATGTGCCCGACTGACTCAGAACATGCAGATAAAAATGCTGGAGTAACTCGTCCCAGTGTAAAAAGTCTACCCACATCCACACAACTGTGGTTCCTTAGAAGAAAGTACATTCTCAGTGGAAGGGATGGATCACAGCTCTTAAGAGTAGCATAATTTCTAAATGGGCAAAGAGTCTGATTGGACTTTTCTCCAGAGAAGATATATGAATGACCAATAAGCAAATGAAAAGATTATGAATGTCATTAACCATCATGGAAATACAAATCAAAACCACAATGAGATGTGGATTACAATTCAGACTCACTAGGATGGCTATAATACAAAACAAAGATAATAAGTGTTGGCAAGGATGTGGGAAATTGGAATCCACATATGCTGCTGATGGGAATACAAAATGGTGCTCACATTGGGAAACAGCTTAGCAGTTCCTCAAAATGTTAAACAGAATAATTGTACTAGCTAGCAATTATACTACTAAGTATCTACCCAAGAGAGATGAAAGTCCACACAAAAACTTGTACAATAATATTCATAGCAGCATTATTCATAATAGTCAGAGTAGAAACAACCCTAGTGAATGGGCAAAAAAAATGTGGTATGACAATATAATAGAATAGCATTTGGCAATAAAAAGGAACAAAATATCAATATATGCCATATAAGAATGAGCCTTGAAATTTATGCTAAGTGAAAGAAGCCAGGAACAAAGGGCCACATATATTGTGCAATTCCATTTAAATGAAATGTCCAGAAGAGACAAAGAGAGAAAGTAAATTAATGGTTGCCCAGGGCTAGGTAGGGAATATATGAAGTGATGACTAATGGGGGAATAAAAATGTTTTAAAATTAGATTATAGTGTGGCTGCACAATTCTGAATATACTAAAAGCCAATGAATTGTACACTTTAAATGGGTAAATTATATGGCATATGAATTATATTTTAATAAAGCTGCTAAAAAATTAAAGGAAACAAACATTCATGATAGGAACACAATAAATCAAATAATTATCTTAGAAAGCTTTATAACTAAGGTAATATAATGAACTTATTCAAATGCCAAAACTAACATGGAACATGGGATGCCTCTAAATCAAAACAATTGAAAATGCAATTGCCTGAATATTTAAAAAAATATATATGTAATGTAAGCTTCTTAAATAAAAGATGTATTTTTTCCATTTTTAATAAGGTATTTGAAATAACACAGACACAGGCAGATAAAAAATTTATATGAAAACATGCAAGAAATTCTAAGGGACTGTTCATTGGTTCTCTTGGATTGGAACAAATTACAGAATGCTTACAGAAGTTGACATGCTTTTGGGACAAAATAAACTTCAACATAGCCTTATAATTTGAAAGCTGCCACAAAGTAACAAATAAGAAATACCATTAGACAGTTCCTGAAGCTCTTGGTTGCATCTTTCCCCACTGAGACAGTGTCAAATCAAACATACTTGAACTTCCATCCAATAACTGATACAATCCAAGAGATCTTGGAGAAGAAAAAAATAATGAAGCCCCTACATTAAAAATTATTTGGATGAATTTGAAACTTTGGAAGATTGCTAATAGAACAATGAATAATAAAGATCCTACTTTTTAAGTAAATAACCAGTGTGTTTCCTGAAAGTAAATATTATATCAAGTGTAGAAAGAAGGAACCTTAACTTCTATTAGTAAACCTAAATGTTTTACTAAAACCACCTTTGTTAAAATAAAATGCAATAAAAATTATCTTACATTTACTCTACTGGTATTTATACATTATAATAACATAATAATTCATTAAAAGCCAAGTTATATAAACTTGGTAGTACGTAAAAAGTATACAGAATTGGGAAAAAGTAGGTTTATAGTTGTAAGTATGTGAAACACAGTTTATTCTTGTATTATCATGTATTAATTATTGTATTATTTATTTATATTACAACTGTAAATCTACTTTTGCCCACTCCCGTGTGTGCTGCCTAAGAGACTATTTGCAAGGGTTTCTTAGCTATAATTACTACTGACTCCCCACTATTAATTTTCATGTTGTAGCTCACATATTCTTTTTTTCCCAAAACTTACAGGAAAAGAAAAGTTGTTAAGTGCAGGAATCTGAAAGTGATAGAGTATTTGGTAATGTATTTGCTGATAATCTAGAAATTGAACATAATTATTATCATAGCCTGGGCAGCACAGCTTACGCCTATAGAAATCAGAGCCATGCAGAGAGCCATGTCACTGGGTCACTAGAAGTAAGGGGCACGTGGATGAGAGGTGAGAAAGAAGGAAGAGGGAAGACGAGAAATTTGGGGGTTAGGGGAAGGACGCAGGAGGAAGAAAAGACAATAATGATAATAAGTTAAAGAAATTTAAGGCCAAAAGAGAACTACATGTATATGTAAAAATTATATATATGTAAATAAACTGTCCTGAGCAATTCAAAACTGAAAATAGGGTTGTGATTTCTCAACCAGAAAGTCAAAGAATCACAGAATTCTTAAGTGGCAAAAGGCCTTAGAACATTGTCAATCTCACTTGTCTTACCAAGCATTGCCAAGGAATGCAGTTAACATCAGAGAAATATAAGGGAAGCCCCAAATCTATCAAATCATTGCTTTGATTTATAAAGTCTTATAAAAAATTTTTAAAAATTAGTCTTAGAAATCAACTTCACTCAACAAATTTGTAGAGAAATAATGTGTGAACACAACCAAATATATTTTATTTTTATAAAATTTATAAATTATAAAAATTTAAAGTTATACATATATAAATTGATAATTAAATAAATCACTATAATCAACTTTCAGAGTCCCTGAACTATACAATTCTAATAAACTTCCTGCCTCATTGTATCATCTAAAGTTATTTCAGCAAGTGTGTTTTCTTATATGCTAATTTATTGTTTTAATTAAAATGTAAATATAATTTAACTTACTGTTGTTAAGTTTACCTTGAATTATTGTCTTTTCTGTGCACTTCCTTTAACCCAAGTCAATTCTAAAAGCTGTTTTCAAAAAGTTACATGTTTTCCTAATAAGAGAGTATGCTAAGAAATATTTTCTTTCTTTGAAATTCTATAGTTATAAAACAATCTATCCTACTTTATATTTGTGTTTTGTGAAGAATTTTAGTAGCTAGTAACTTTTTTCAGAAAGCTGAATCTTAAAAAATGCATATTTTAAAATGTTTAATTTTTTAATAGTATGGACATTTTTCTTTTAAGGAACAAAGTTTAGACATATAATTAAAAGACCTGGCAAACTTGGAGTTAGGAGAGGTCGATCATGGCTTCAGGAACACCTCCTGCCCAGTTACATTGTACATTTGAAAACTCCTTAAATTCATTTGGACTAAATCTGTTAATATAAGATGGACTAAAATTCTCTCCACCTAATTTTAACTCCAAAATTCTACTCTATATAAAAAGTCAGCAGGTATGTAGAAGGCAATGCCCAGATATTCGTTTTACAAACAACTTTGCACCTGCAGAAAACTTTCTTTAAAATGTATCATAGATTTTTTGAGACAAGGGTAACCCATTTTCAAAGAGTCTCCTCAGTTTTGATAAATTTGTATTTCTTGACCTCTGAAGGCGATATTGTCCATAATGAAAATTAAAACATTTTAAATTACATATTTTTAAAGAATGAGTCACAATCTAACAAATCTTCACAAAACAGTAATAATTAAAACTTTTTTAAAAACATCAATAAAATGGTCATTCTACCCAAAGCAATCTATACAGTCAATGTAATTCCTATTAGGATACCAATGGCATATTTCACAGGACTAGAACAAATATTCCAAAAATTTATATAGAACCAAAAAAGACCCCAAATAGACTCAGCAATTTTGCAAAAAAACAAAGGTGAAGATATCACAACTCTTGATATTAAACTATATTATAAGGCCACTGTAATAAAAACTCCATGCTACCGGCACAAAAACAGATATATAGATTCAAGAACATGACATGTAGGAAAAGAACAGACCACCCAGGAGGAAACCCACATCTGTATGAACAATTGATATTTGACAAAGGAGGCAAGTACATACAAGGGAGCAATGATAGTTTCTTCCATAAATGGTGTTGGGAGAACTGGACGGATACATTAAAAATAAATAAAACTAGACCACCAACTTACACCATCGTCAAAAATAAACTCTAATTGGATAAAAGACTTAAATGTAAATCACAAATCCATAAAAATTCTAGAAGAAGAAAGAGGTAATAATATCTCAGATATTCACTGTAGAAATACTTTTGTCAATATATCTCCTAAGGCACTGGAAACAAAGCAGGAAATAAACAAATGGGACTACATTAAATTAAAAACCTGTACAACTAAAGAAACCACTAGCAGGACAAATAAGGAACCCACTGTACAGGAGAACATTTTCTCCAATGATACATCTGACAAAGGGTTAATCTCCAAAATATATGAAGAACTAATACAACCCAACACTAGGAAGACAAATAACCCAATTAAGAAATGGGCAAAAGAATTGAAAAGACACTTTTTAAAAAGAGAGATAATGGGGGAGGGAAAGAGAAAGAGAGGGAAAGAAACATCAATGTGTGGTTGCCTCTCACACATCCCCTACTGGGGACCTGACCCAAGCATGTGCCCTGACTGAAAATTGAACCAGAAACCCTGTGGTTCGCAGGCCAGCACTCAATCCACTAAGACACACCAGCCAAGGCTGAATATACACTTCTACAAATAGAACATACAGATGGCCTACAAACATACCAGAAAATGCTCAACATCACTAATGATCAGAGAAATGCAAATTAAAACCTCAATGAGATATCACCTTCTACCTCTTAGAATGGCTACCATCAATAAACACTTACTTTTACTTGAAGACCCTCAGAGCTTTCTGTTGACATGTACAAAGAAAGCAGAACTTGCAAAGTGTTTGTGACTGCGACAGCCTGTGCATGCTCTGGGGTGAGTCTCCCTATCTGTCCTGAGGTCCAAGCAGTAATAGCCTTAATATGATCTGGTTCTTCTGACAAGCAGACTGACAACTGGGGCACACCCTGCAGTGCTGATCAAAAGAGTAAGTGTTATAAATCTAGAGCAGGATTAAAGAGTCTTACAAGTCTCTCAAACATTAGAAGAAATCATTTTAGCCTTAATCCTTTTTTTCCCTAGATGGCTCAATAAGTGAGCACATCATGGGGGCTGTCATTTTTTCAAGTCAATAAAATGACTAGAACTAATTTACCTTAATTATCTGTTACAATTCAACTAGACCAAGACAATCTCTGCTAGCATTTACTCACCAAATAGAGAAGCATTTAACCAAACAACAGATGCCACAGATTAGTATATAGGCAAAAAAACGGGTTCTACTCTGACAGCTTTAAAATGCTTAGATATTAAAACCTTTTATTTTCCTTTGTTAAAAAAGTTAATGCAGAATCCTTTAAAATTGATTTTCACTAAGCATAATAAATCTGACAACAAAATAACTACTATAGATTTGAAATCCAATGAATAATGTGAGCCAGAATTCTACTTAAGTAATTTTTTTAAGATTTTATTTATTTATTTTTAGAGAGAGGGGAAGGGAAGGAGAAAGAGAGGGAGAGAAACATCAGTGTGTGGTTGCCTCTCATGTGGCCCCCACTGGGGACCTGGCCCACCTTAGGAATGTGCCCTGCCTGGGAATCAAACTGTCAACCCTTTGGTTCACAGCCTGTGCTCAATCCACTGAGCTACACCAGCCAGAGCAGATAAGTAATTTTTAGATTAAATATATTCACTAAAACCTTTCCTCAAATAATAAATAAATTTTAATTAATTTGGCCAACTTTTAAATGACAGTTTTGCCCATTTTAACATGATCAAATGTCAAAGTAGAAATGATTACTTTTGTTACACAGATAGCATGTGATTGTATTTTGCAATTTAGGCTTCAGTTTTACCTAAATAATCATAACAGAATTAACTAAAGGACCTCAAATACATCACAGTTTCTATATCTAAGGAAGACTCAAATAGCCAAATCAAATTACAATTACAGAGTCTGTTCCAGATTCTACAGGAATAATTCTAACTAATTTGAGACTATAATAATTATCACATTAAATTTATTTATTTTATTTTTAAGTATATTTTATTGATTATGCTATTATAGTTGTCCCATTTTTTTCTCCCCTTTATCCATCTCTGCCCTGAAACCCACTTCCCTTTAACAATGCCCCACTCTTAGGTCATGGCCATGGGTCATACATATAAGTTCTTTGGCTTCTCCATTTCCTATACTATTCTTAACCTCCCCCTGTCTACTTTGTGCTTACCAGTTATGCTTCTTATTCCCTGTACCTTTTCCCCTCACTCTCCCCTCACCCTCCCCACTGATAACCCTCCGTGTGATTTCTATTTCTGTGGTTCTGTTCCTGTTCTAGTTGTTCACTTAGTTTGTTTCTGGTTTTGTTTTTCAGGTTCAGTCGTTGATAGTTGTGAGTTTGTTGTCATTTTACTGTTCATAGTTTTGAACTTCTTTTTCTTAGGTAAGTCTCTTTAATATTTCATATAATAAGGGCTTGGGCATCTTAAATGTAGTACCACAAAAGTCAATGTCACATTGTCATGCTACCATAGCAAAGGCCAAATGATTATGTATACTTTTTCCCCTGTACCTTTAAATTTGGTTATTAAGATCAATTTCCTGAAAAGACCTGCCATATTTCTTCATTGGTTTCTTTTTTTTCCAACTAAAAATGTGTGTCTGCCAATACAAAAGGTCAGACCTGCCTTCAGAATGAGGCAACTTTCCAGAAAGTCCAAATTCCTGGGCACATCAAGACTGAAAAAGGAGGAAAGGAAGTCAGCCTTCTCCACCCCATCCTCCAAACTCTGACTTAACTGGCCTCAGTTGTAATGAACAGCAAATGAGATAAGAAACATGAATGTGCTTTGAAAATTATAAAGTATTATTTAAATGAGAAGTGCTGTTATTAGTTTTTGCAGTACTATGTAGGAAAAAGAAGGAGCGACACAGATGAGTTTGCCTAAAACTGCTGCTGCCTCATTGATCTTCAGCTAACTGAGAGACAGCTAGGTGGGAGAGGCCAGCAGTAACCCTCGACCAAAGGAAGGAAGCACCTCCTGGTTAGTTTGGGGAGGGAAAAATGGAAGCAAAAGCAATCGCTGTTTCTTTCATCATTCTTCCTACATGTAAGCTTTCTGATGATCCACCAAAGAACCAAGAATCAAAAATCCCAGTAATATCCCCACAGCGACCCTTCAGAAAGCAGCACTACTGTTCTAGTCTCTGTCATAGTCTTTGGTAATGGAAGAACAAAAAGAAACATGTAGGATAAAAAGTGAGTAAAGCAAAGAATTATCAAGGAATAGGTAGAAAATAAAGATCTGAGGCTTCTTTTTATTCTGAGGATTAGCAAGGGATAAAAAAAAATCCACAGTTCCGTTTAACATACAGCAGCAGGTTTTCTATGCCGATAAGAAACCTACACCCTAGAGGGTTGCCAAAGACACTATAAGCACACAGCCTCTGCAGCATTCTTCAGGAGATCAATATTTATTCATTCAATCAACATTTTTGAACACCTAGTATGTGTCAGGGCTACACTGTATGGTGGATTACTACCAAGTTGTAAATTGAGATGAGGCCAAATTCCTACAGCAAGGACACAAAACACTGCTATCTGATATGTGCTCTGAATTGCTCCATCTAAAAAGAGAAATTAGTTCATGAAACCTGATGGAAAGTAGATAAAAAGGGATATCTTAGCCATTGTCATCTCCAACCCAAATGACAAGAAAGGGGAGAATGACTACTGGGCATGCAATTTAAATAGTTGTCTTTAAACAAAGTATGTTTTACATGTTTGTAAATATGTACAGTCAATCCTTCAGGATACAAATACGCTGAATACTGTATTTCAATTGATATAATACTAATATTCAGAGGTATTGATATTTGTATATATAAAATACTGAGTAAAACTTTTAACTATCTACAAAGTAAACCTTAACTTCAAGCATTGCTTTCAGAAACTTACTAATAATCTTTGAAAACAAGCTGAAGAATTCTTCAGGTTTCTTTCACTCTGGTCAGTTATATTTTATAATCTGAGGAGAATAGTACTATGGTTCTGTCTTAGAATTCTTCACTATAATAACTAGAAGAAAATCAAGCAAGAACAGGCCTTGGAAATGAGTACTGCCGTTGCCAGATTCTCCGAGTGAGACCCTGCATAACCAAGCATCATGATGCCAGGCAGCTTTATGTTTCCTTTGCAAGACCCAGTGTAATCAGTCATGGCAGCAACTCCTCCTGTGTTAACTACCAACTGCAAACGCTAAGGGAAAGGAAGGAGAGCTAGGTAATTGTGACCAAAAAGCATAAGATAATCTTTAAATATTACTTTAGTATTGCCAAACATTTTTACTTAGGACCTGATAAACACCTGGTGAAATTTGAAATATGATTTAGTGAAATTACTATACTTATTAAAGAAATATACAAGTATAACCATCCTATTTTGAATGTACAAATATACTCACTGTGTGGAGCTTATCCTGTGCTTCAATTTTTCATGCATCAATGGCACAACTTTTATCCCTATTCTAATGGTTGTCAAAATTCTTCACCTAGACAGTAAGCCTAGGGCTAGTTCATAACTAGCTAACTACTGCAAGCCCCAATCACCGCGTGTGAGTATGAAGCAGATTAATCATTGAATGCTGAACGACAATGTCAGACTTGAATTATTCTAGCCTCATTATCCCCTCTTCGCAAACAATGATTACTAACTGATTACACTTCAGTCATAAAAAATTGCAACCAAGTAAAGATATTAGGTGAAATAAAGAATGACGACTTTAAACTTTAGTAAAATGAAACTGATTAATCAAAATATACACAGAAAAAGATGCAACTTCAGAATCCACCCAGGCTTGCTTCATCTCTATGCCTTTGGCATCTAAGAACTCAGAGCAGGAACCACTATGCAAGAGCAGCTACTGGAGCAGTTACATGGGGCTGGGGGCCTGGTTGTCTCTCCCACCCTGGAACTGTACAACCTCTTACTACCCTCAGTTGACCTGAAATGACAAGAATGGCAAAGGTCTACAGTCCCCACAATCTAGAAATGGAAAGTGGGAAATGATAAAAAACTGGTATTTCTGTTTCAAACTTCAATGATGTAACCCAGTGGGGTTCTCAACAAGGGGGTACTTTTGTCCTCTGGGAAACCTTTGGCAATATATGGAGACAATCTCAAGTATCATGATATGGGAAGAGACGCTACTGGCAAGGGCCAAAGATGCTCCTAAATATCCATCCTGCAGTGTACAGGACAGCTCCCTACAACAAAGGGTTATCTAGTCCAAAATGTCCATAGTGCTCAGAATGAGAAACCCTGACCTAACCAAACCATGCAGCATATCACCTGAACCTTTTACACAAATTGATGTTTTACTTAACAACAGAAACTAACTAATGTTATTGTAGTTAAAGCTTTTTTTTAAACCCCAGGAATATATTTCACAGTCTCTCTAATTAAAGTGGAATCATCTTTCTTTATGTATTCATCTTTGTCCTTCATTCAAGTAAGTACAACTGGAAAAATCTCTGCTTTAACCGCCATTTCTGCCAGATCCACAGAATGTTTTGCAATCTGACAGAGAGCTGAAAGGAACTGATGCTGTCAAGCAAAAACCAAAATAAAGCATTGCTTAGTGTCCAATGCAAAGTTCAGATATAATTTAAACAGCTATTTATACATAGTCAAATTTCTTTACAAAAAGAAAAATAATTACATGTCTAACATAACCTAAAGTTTCTGGGTCTTGAAACATTTACATTTTAGTCTTATACCTAAATACTGAATTTCTTAAATTGCCTCAGTTCCAGATTAAATGTCTTAGTGTCCTATAGAATATTTAAATCTCTATTGCAGATGAACAAAGAATATGACCTTTGGATAAATACTATTTCTTAATTATGTAATACTTAAATTGTTAATTTACAATACATGTGATAATATAGTACAAAAAAAGATCAGGCAGAACTAACACCTTATTTTTGGCATGATGATAACATTTCAAAGAACTTTCCATTGCTTAGTTAACATTAACAATTCAAAAATTTTATAGGACATAATTAATTAGTGATTATTAACTGAAAATCAGACTTTAGAAAGCTATGAAAAAGACAAATATGAAAATTTTCACAAGACATTTAAATATAATAGTGGTAAGCTAGAAAAACTAGATCCTTTCCTGCCCTCAGATTCAATCATTATGTGATTCCTTATTTTAGTAATTAATGTTAATACTGATGCTACTTCTAATTTTTAGCATTGCACATATTTTTCCCAGTCATGTCTTTGTTGTCTATTCCTCATAGGATAATTTTATAGGGTAATTAAGAGACCAAATACATAATGTAGTCACATCTGTTTTAATGATAATTTATAAATTATTTCTAAAAATATAATATTAATCTATATACATTTTCATTTTCTTATATAACAAAAGTCTGTTTGTTTATTTTTTAACTTATTTTAAATACCTTCAGTTGAACATCAGGGTTCAGAATTATCTGGGCTAAGTGAGCAATGGCTCCTGCATCCACTACTGTCTGTGCTAACTCTGGAGAATGCTTTGAAATATCAGTGAGGATTGAAGCAGCCAACCTTTTCAAAGCAATTTCTGGCTCCTGGATACAAAGTAGTAAAAGAGGAACTGCTCCCGCATCCACCACAGCTTGTGACAGTTCTGTGGGTCCAAGAAAAGTAATTAAGTGAGTATGGGTGACTGACCCTTGTGCAAGCCATTTTTCACCCTGACAGATACAGCAAAGAAAAAAGGGGAGGGGGTACTTCACTGTCTCGACATCTGCATTTCAAATCAGCCTTCCTGGTTTCATAAACCATGTGGACCAATCCTGAGCTGAAAAGAATACAGGTCAATAGATGGACCTCCATTTACATGAACACATTTGAGGTAGATTAGGCTGAAATGGCTTGTTATTCTTTTTTTTTTTTTAAGAGAGTAAGCAGATGTCAGCTGTTTAAGCTCTGACAATTCTGCACTTCTCAATAGGCAAGCATTTTATGCATGGTTTACAATAACAGAGAAAATTAAAGTACCAAAAATTTACCAACCATGTTAATTAGGCAGTATTTTGTACTATTTACATGAGTAAACATTAACATGAATCTTGTGCTAACAATGTTGATTTTTAAATCCCATTCATCACATAGTATTTTTTAAAGATTTTTTAAAACTTTATACGAAATAAAAATGTGCATTTCTATTGTATTCACAAAAACATTTTCAAAACAAGATCTATAACTAAACAGTATACTTTAATATATAAATGTTAATGTTTAGATCAAGGAATAATTTATCTTAACCATTTAACTATTCAGAAATAGACATCTTTTGAATATACACTTTGATTTACTTGTGTATCCAAGAATAACAGTTATAAAAATAACACATTTTAAATTGTAGATATGAGAGACAGTCAGGCAGACCCATACATGTGAAACAATGTTTTCTGAGAAACATAAAGCACAATACATAGTTACAAAATTCTACTTTTATTGTATTCCTGGCCTCCATTAAGGAATCATATATTACCATATCTATAATTTCTTCCTTTCAAAATATGTTCTCATTTTTCCACATTTGTAATGCCCTGATGATAATTTATGTCTTAATAGCCAAGCTATCAATCAGCATATCACTTGAAGTTTCCAAAGAAAATATGGTGTTTAATTTTTCAAAAGATGGGTAATACCACCTTTTCTAAAAGGAAACAATGTTAGAAAATACAGGTTATCATCCAATATTTGTTTTCCTTAAATTATTACAATTATCTTAGAAGTCTCAATATTGTATAAACCATTCATTCTTTCATTAAACAAATATTAATGGGAAGTTATGTGCCAGATGCCTTCAACTCTAGTGCAGATAACAGACTTCTACAAATTAACACTACATTGATTAGCAGATATCTTTCAATTTTAAAAATCTAGTGTGAAATATGAAATACTATTGGAAGTTAATATGTAATAAAGAACCAGAAGCAGATAATAGAAAAATGCTTCTTTAAAAAAAGTCAAAAGCAGCAATGGATGAGAGTATCAACCTAGCACGGTAACATTCCTCAGAAACATCTCTGGGATTCTGCTGCAGTTGCCTAAAGACCAATGAGGATCTTTGGGCAACTGCAGCAGGGGATCACTATTTCTCTCTCTCCAACCATACCCCACACAGAGGAAATAGAAAGAAACAGAAAGTATGATATTATATGTAGTTTCTAGATATAATTTTCATATTTCATGTTAATCATTAATATGTTAATTCAACCAAGTCCAAATTATACAAGTATTATACAAAAATATCAACTTTATATGTACATATTTAATGACATGTAGGATATATATAGATATATATATAGATATATATATAATGGATTGAACATTTTTTTAGATTTTATTTACTTATCTTTAGAGAGAGGGGAAAGGAGGGAGAAAGAGGGAGAGAAACATCAATGTGAGACAGACAGCATTCGATTGCCTCTTGCGTGCTTCCAAGTGGGGTCCTGGCCCCAAACCCAGGCATATACCCTGTCTACAAATTGAACAGGTGACCTGTCGGTTCACAGGAAGGCAATCAATCCACTGAGCCACACCAGCCAGAGTGTGGATTGAACATTTTGTTTTGCGGGGGGGTCCAACCTTTTGGTGTCTCTGGGCCACACTGGAAGGAAAAGAATTGTCTTGGACCACATATTAAATACATTGTGACATGTATCACAAAAATAAATCACATAATGTCTTAAGTAAATTTATGATTTTGTGTTGGGCCGCATTCACAGCCATCCGGGGCCACATGCGGCCTGGAGGTTGCAGGCTGGACACCACTGGATAACTTTTATACATAGTTTCTGAATCAAAAATATGCAATAGCCCTGGCTGGCGTAGCTCAGTGGATTGAGCGCGGGCTGGGAACCAAAGTGTCCCAGGTTCGATTCCCAGCCAGGGTACATTCCTGGGTTGCAGGCCAGAACCCCCAGCAACCACACATTGATGTTTCTCTCTCTCTCTCTCTCCCTCCCCCCTTTCCCTCTGTAAAAATAAATAAAAATAAAATCTTTAAAAAATATGCAATAAACTATAACTGTTTAAAAGTACTATTAGTGAAAATTTAAAATTCTTTAAAAAACATATTATCTTCGTAATCCCCACACATTTTATCTTTTTCTTGAAAAACAAAGTATCACATCCTCTTTTCTCTGAACTCTACAATGTGAATAATAAAGCAAACTATTCTTCTGATGTATTACCCAAGCTGTTCTCTGTTCTCTCTCGAGTAGTGATGTTAAATGTGGGGAAGGCTGAGGATAGCACTGGAGAAAGATTTTCTATAAAGGTAATAAAGCATTCAAGGACCTGGATTGGGCCTAGTAATTTTGTACTTGTGATTTCCTGTGTTTTACATCTCTGAATTTATACAATTCTATGAGACTGGCATCTGCATAATGCACACCTTACTATACTATACAAAATACAGGTTCTTTCAACCTGCCTCCTATCACTCTACTCTTTCTCCTGTGATATATCTTTCCCCTCTTCCTACTATTGCTTCCTTTGGCCTTTTAGTGCCAGTGACTGTTGGGGTCTACACAAAAGCCTTTGTCAGCCAGGGAATGGGCTTGTAAACCAATCCTGAACAATGGGGCCAGAGTAGAAATCAGCTAAATGTGTCTGTAAAATGTTTTCCTCAGTCATAAACAGAGATACACAGGAGGAAACACTGCCTCTTTGCTGGACATGGCCATTTCTGCAAATGACATCTGGAACTCCTACATCCATCTTGCAACTATAACGAAAGAAATTACCAATATGATGAGGATGGCTGACTACAAAAATGAAAAACATCTGGGTCCTCCACAACACTGTTCAGCTGCATAACCAGTCTTGGAGTTGCCCTGACTCTGAACTTTGTGTCATGTGAAATAAAAAATGTCCCTATTGTTTGAGCCACTTATAGTTAATATTCTGTAACTTACAGCCAAAAACATCCTGATGTAATTCTGTCCACTCTTGTGCTCAGTGTATGTGCATATTTTCCTCTCCCTTTAGCCACTGACTTTTCATTAAGTACTTACTATGTGCTAGAAACTTGGCCAGATGTTGGGGAAGGAGAATAATAGACTAAAACATTGTTCTATTCTAGAAGACTCTGCCCAGGGCAAATATACAAACAGACAACTACAAGTATGGAGCAAAGCTAGGAGTCAAGTTTGTGAGGTGTTGGGAGAAAATGTATACAGGGTTGCCATTTCAGGCAGTGCTTCCCACCTTACTTCCTTCTCTCCGCCCCACCCCATACTTCTATATTCTAAAAAAAGCAGTAGTAACCAAAACATACAAAACTCTGATAACATTTAAGAATAAACTTCCAATAAGAGAAATTTCACAGATCTCGTTTTTAAACTCTAATTTGGTTCAATTAATTATCATGTTTATGAAATTGAAGATTGATATAGACTCAGATGCTCAGAAAAGATTTGACAAAAAAAAAAAAAGCAGTGAGTCAAAAAATTTATCTTTTGTGTCTGAACATATCTTAGTCTTATTTTAAATTTCAAGTAAATCTTCAAGATTTTCTTTAAAAATACACCTTCTACTGTGCATAACAGCTGGCATAATTATATATTATTAATAATAAGCAAGATTAGTAGTAGTTATGCAAAGACAAATGCAGGGTAAAAAGCTGTATGTTACACCAGGATACCTACAGGAATTATACTGGGTTTGTGGTACTATTGGTGATATATTTTTCTTATTTATTTGCCAAATTTTCTTCACTGTGATTACATATTTTAAAAAAATAAAAGAAATATAAACTTTTTTGTCCATACATATAGCTACTGCTAAGGACAACTATATTAACATTACTATTATAAAGGACAAATAAACCTTTTAGCTTATTTCTCAGTATGGCAGAAAATGGTAAGAATGTATGTCTTCTTTAAAGAAAACATTATAAAAAAGTATGTAATTATTTTTAAAGAATTACTAATATACACTAAAATATTATCCATTTACTTTTTCACACTTTCCCTCTTACCTTAACCCATGCCTTTATTTCATTTAACTTAAAATACTACATTGTTAAATGTTAAAGTTTATTCATCATTTTTCATGTTTTTAGATTGTAAATTGTCAGAGAGAATAAGCTAATAACACCTTCCTTATTAAAAATAATTTTAAAAGCATACATTGTATACAATTGAATATAAAGTTCTCCAATTGGATGGTCAGTTATTTTCAGTAAGGAATAACTAGTTCTATTGGGCCTCATGAATTGTTGAGTGAAGAAACTGAGGCAGCCTCCTCCATAGGGCTGTGATAAGGATGGTGATGGGGTCATCTATTACAGTCCTGTCTCTGTTTTTCTTGGTTCTTTCTAATGACATTTATGAGGCTTATATGCATAAAACTCTTTAATTAAATATTACTAATGTGAAAACTTTGGGTAACAACTCTTTGCTTCTTAGACAGTTGCTTTTTTTCTTAAGAATTTTATTCTATGCTGCTCTCAGAACATGGATTTTTGTTTTCAGGGGTTTTTCCCTTCTAAAAAAAACAAAACAAAACTGACCTTGTAGTGCTCTCTCACTAACAGGTGTGAAGTGTTACATTTAAATGGATCAGAATCTCCAATTTAGAATCATCAACAAAAATCAGTATAACTTTAGATTTAATTTTAAAATAAAAAGAGACACAAATGAAAGAGGATTTTAAAAATCAACAACAGTTATAAAATTAGTATTATCTAAAGCTGGATGAATGGGAATTAGAAATGACTTTATACTGACTAGAAGGGAAGAGCAAGATAGAAATGCCCATGAGTGTATAATAGGCATGACTATAACAGGTAAAGCTAGATAAATCAGGCAAAAGTAATTCTCACAATGGCCTTATCCGTACCTCTTAACTGTTATTTATGGCTAGTTGTTTGTTAAGATTAAGAGTGGTAAACTGAAATGTCCATAGGACCTAGGCAAGTAACTAGAATAGAGAAGCCAGAGGGTGTAAGAAAAATACCCAGTAGGAGCTCTGGCCCAGTAGCTCAGAGTCATCCCAATATACCAAGGCTGCGGGTTCAAATGCACAAATAAGTGGAACAACAAACTGACATTTCTCTCTCCCTCCTCACTCTCTTTATCTCTCTCTTCCCCTTTCTCTTTATCTAAACATCAATCAATTTTAAAAAAGAAAAGAAAAATACCCAGTGGGGGAACAGCAGTACACTGGAAATGTTTAGGCACCAGCTACAAGGAATAGGAGTTACTCAGCTTCAGCCCTGAGTGGCCATGTAGGAATATAGGCCTACTGTTGTCAGATCTTTTAATTTTTCTAAACAAGCCAGAAATCTGATTTTTAATGTGAAATTGCCTGGTTTTTAAGTGTTGCCAACACTTTTTTAAAAGAACATAGTGCAGGCCAAATAAAACACATCCATCTACGGGGCAGCTACAGTCTGCAGCTGCTCTTTTACGATTTAGGCTTACACCTCACACCTTCTAAACCAGCCTGTGGGAGGGGCTACCTTTGAATTTTGCCGTCGTGGTCACGTTTTCGAGTAGTAAAGGAAGAACTACGCTAGCGGTTATATAAGAAAATTCACAGGAGAAATTGAGGAAAACCTAAAACCTGGCCTTTAAAAAACAATTAACCTAAACATATTAATCTCAACTAAGTTTTTGTTTTACAAGGGAGACATAGGAGAAAATTAAAGAAAAATTAACTGATCCAACATGAGAACTGATGAAAAGAACTCACAATGAAGAGACTCTCCAAAAGGAAGGAATAAAGGAAGGGAAGTATATCTATGTATGTATTTAGCACACTAATTAAAAAATAATCAGGCAAATCAAACACCTCAGGAATTTTAATTTCTATTAATTTTATTGCTTTTTAAATTTATCTTTTCAAATACTACTTTTAACTCACTGTTCCAAAGCCCTACAAAAAGTTATATTTTGTTTCATTAAAAAGCAAAAGAAAGTCACAAATCATCATTTCTCTGCACTTAGGTGGGCCTATTGATCAGTTTTAAAAATAAGCTGGTTTTTGCATCTACCTTTAAAACATATAGTTATATCGCTTCAAAATCTTTGTGAAAGAAAGCAGTCCTAAAAACCATTTAAAATTTGGCTACCACTTATGATGGTAGTGTTATAATAATCAGTCACCCTATTCAGCCAAATTTTTCATGATTTGATGAAATCATAGTAGAAGCAAATATGCTGTTGCAATTGCCAAACCTAGTTATATACTGACCATATTCCAATATGATTTTAGGAATGTCACTTCCAAAATAGGAGAAATTTGTCTAGTTTTTGGTCTAACCCAGCTGTTTACAACTGGTTTAGTTATCTACTGCTCTGCAACAAATCACACCAAACTTAGCAGCCTAAAAAAAGAAACATTTATTATCCCACAGTTTCTTACAGGTCAGGAATCTGGGAACAGCTTAGCTGGGTGGTTAGATCTGTGACCTCTCACTAGGCTGCAGTCAAGATGGGGCTGTAGGCTTGACTGGGACTCGATAGAGTATCTGCTCCCAGCAATACTCTCCAGAGTTCCTTCTCATTTGGGGGGCCTTTCCACAGGCTGTTCAAGATGAGGCCTGCACCAAAGTGAATGATCCAAAAAAGAGAAACCAAGACAAAAGCTGCAGTCTTTTATACTCTAATCTCAGAAGTGACATACCATCATTTCTGCTGTATTTCATTGGTACAGTGTAAGAGAAAACTACATAAGGATGTGAATAAGAGAAAGCAAGCAACACTGGAGGGCCATCCTGAAGGCTGGCTACCATAATCCTTTAATTCTTCACCAACACACCCAAGAGAGGCAACATCCTCCCATAGATAACCCTCATTATAGCTATAATTCTGAGCTAAGAGATTGATATCTCCAATTTCAGGTGGGAGGGAGAAAGGGGTGGAAAAGGAATTTACATATTATTATGAAAAAAATCTAATACATAATTTTAATCTGTCTTCTCCCCACCACCCTCACCCTTGCAAATATCATTTTTTTCCTATTCCCATCATTTCCATACCACATTTCTCCACCCAGTCTTCAGAGCCACTGCTCTAACCCTTACACATGGATGGGTTGAGTGTTTGAGAAATTAAGGGTTAACATACATACATACATACACACACATATGCTTTGAAGGTTAAGTAATTCTGGCTCTTTTAAAAAGTCAAGTGAGTCAAATGAGCCACTGATCTGAAATTAATGGGACCTTTGTAAGAAATTACAATCAGCTGGAATGGAAGGCACACTGTTACAGGGTTCAAGTATAAAAGAGCTTCAAAATATGTTAAGAAGTGGAGATGAGAGAAACAGAAGGTAGGACAAGATAAAGACTTGGGTATGGCCTTGGCAGATAATAGGTAGCATAAGATTTAAAGCAATTTTTAAAACCCCAATTTTATCAATTTTCAATTTTTGACTTGTAATTACTTAATAGCTGAGACTAAGCTGAATAGAATAAGGTAAAAGTAGAGAGAGTTTGGAGTGCTCTTATCGTTAAAAAAATGAATTATTCAGTATCAGAGCTTTATAAAATATACTTTTTGGACCTAGAAATTTTTACATTTGTTTTCCACCTGCTTGACATAATATTGCAATCATAGTTGTATTCTCACCCTACCTATAATTTTGTATTCTGCTTAACAAAAACTTAAATGGAAAATTCCTATTTTATTGTTCAAACCTCACTGGCATTCACAGTTTGCACCAGCCCAGTTTCAGAGAAGTCCCTGCCTTCAAGGAACTCAGGCTAATGGAGGAGGCTCAATAGTAAGGGGCTACTGGTGTCCTGGTGGGATTCTCTGCAAGAACACTCAAAAGAAAGAGGAAACAGAAAAGGGAGACAGAAATGAGATATTGAATGGTTAGAAAGTTTATATGGTATTTTTACAAAAGTGGTCCCTGGTCACCAGTTGTTAGTGTGACTCCTGAATAGTTCCTTGAAGCTACCTGTGGGCTTCCACTGTTCACTTTTATTTCTGAAGATGAAGCCAGCCCAACATTTTTAATAACTGCATAATATTCCACTGAATAAATATGCCATAAATATGCTTAGTGATTCTCCTCCTCTAGGACATTTCTTTAGTTTGGTTTGGGATTGCCTTTATGAAGTACAATATAGTGAACCTCTTTGTGCATTAACACCGTGCATTAGTTATCCATTGTTAATGTGACAAATGACCAAAATTCAACAGCTTAAAACAACATCATTTATTATCTCACATTTCCTGTGGGTCAAAAATCCAGGAGCAGCCTTGCTGGATGGTTGTGGCTCAGAGTTTCTGATGAAGTTGCTGTCACAGTCAGCTGGGGTTACAGTAATTTGAAGGCACAATTTGGGGAGGCCAAGTTCACTCATGCAGCTGTTGGGAAGCTGAATTTCTTACTGGTTGTTGGAGACCTTCGGTTCTTGAACATGGACCTTTTCATAGGCTGCCTGAGTGTCCTCATGTCTTAGTAGCTGGCTTCCCCACAAAGCAAGTGAAGAGATGTGGAGAGGAGAGGGAGAGAGCAAAAGAGTGAGACAGATAAAGAGGGAGATCCCAAGACAGAAGTCTCGTTAATTTATATCTGGTCATCTAATCTCAAAAATGACACATCATTACTTCTGCTGTATTCTAGTGGTTACACAGACCAATCCTGGTCAACCTGGGAGAGGACTGTATAAGGATGTGAATAACAAGGACCCAGGATCTTTGAGGAGCATCTTGGAGGCTGGCTAGCATGGGATATACATACATATCTCCACAAGTTATATAAATACACCTATGTATGTATGTGCATATATATGTGTAGTTACTTAAGAGAGTCCCAGAAGTGAAATTACTGAGGGGAAGAATATTGACATTTTTTTAGGTCTTTGATATTTTTAGATTAAACTAACATGAGACTGCTGTTAAGTCAAAACCAAATATAGGTAATTTCGTATAGGTGAACTTAATGTGCATTGCAATATTGTTCCCAAAGGGCACATATCAGTATATGTCCCTATGGACAATGTTTGAAGCTGGAAGTTTGGCCATTTACCTTATACAGTTCATTTTAGCCTTTATGTCCAGTAAGCAATTGCTTAAACTTGAATCATCATTTACTTCTCTCCAAATGCTATTTTCAGTTCCACATTCCTTGACTTACTACATACTATAGTGAGTTAAAACTATGATAGAATTACACTGATTAATAAACATGAATACTAAGTGTGACCTTTTTAGACCACAGCATTACTACCATATTGCCTTTTGACAAATAACTATAAAGCATAGGCACATTGTTTTCATACCAAGTCTTAGAAATCCCATGTGTATTGTGTACTTACAGCACATCTCGATTAATCTGCTACATTTTCATTGGAATACTCAATCTCTATTTAGATTTCAAAAAGTTTACAGTTTAAAAAGGAAGTTCACATACCAAGTTGTTCCAATCATGCCTAAAAGAGTTCCAATAACAGGTCATCAATTTTTAAATTTATATTAATTAAAAATAAGTAAAATTAAAAACTTAGTTCCTTAGGTACTCTAGTCACAGTTCAAGTAATATGTGACTACTGGTTCCCATATTGATAAAACTGTGGTGTAAAATCAAAGGAGAGATAGAGAATGACACAAATGGTTAAACAGCTACAGTTAATACCTGTTCAAGGCCAGAGATCCTATCTGGAGAAAAATGCTTTGATGTGATTAACTTATACTACATTTTTATAGCAAGTTGCTTCATTCATCGAAAACCACAGATAAGGACGAAGTAAGCCCCCAAGATTAACTGTGGAAACTCAATAGATAACGTAGTAATTATACAGCAACTATTTTCTTGTAGATGTAAATTTAAAAAACTTGACAAGGTAAGATAATGGACACGACTAATGTCAAAGTATAATTCTTATGCCAACAAAGTCCTAAGCTTTTAACAGCTAAAGTCTCTTGTAGATGTTTGTGAAATGCTTAATTGTAGTACTTTCAAATTTCAGTCAAGTACACTATGCCCAATGTACTTCTAGAAATTCCAATGTAAATAAATGTAAAATGTACACAAAAATGTGTTTTCCCTCAATATTTAAAAGATATTAGGAGGATTTATACACTGGTAACTAGAAAATAAACAAAGTTTGAGAAACAATTTTGTTCAAATTTTAAAAATACATTACAATGCACTGTTCAGATTTGGTTTATGAAACCACTAGGATACAAATACTTCTCCCTTTATTCACTCAACACACACATTTAATGACATTTCTTGAATAGGTGTTTGCACTAAACAGGAAACAAAGCCTCAGACTGAAAGAATGTTAGGGGTCATCAGGTAGAGGAAGCACTGTGTGGGGTAGTGGGCTAAATGTTTCAAATACTGAAATCACAATAAATAAAAATACAGGAGGAGTTACAACATATTTTTTACTAGCACACAAACTAACTCCAAAAATGACTAACAAATTAGATAACTACTGAGTAAAGTTATAATTAAAATGTTTTTTGTTTTTTTATTAAAAAATATTTTATTTATTTATTTTTAGAGAGGGAAGAGAGGGAGATAGAGAGAGAGAAACATCAATGTGCAGTTGCTGGAGGTCATGGCCTGCAACCCAGGCATGTACCCTGACTGGGAATCGAACCTGTGACACTTTGGTTCCCAGCCCACGCTCAATCCACTGAGCTATGCCAGCCAGGGCAATTAAAATGTTATTTTGTTTAACACATTTGGCTTCTTTGCCCAAAGAACATAAAAGAGACATTTATGTTCACTTTCTCTTTTTCACTAAGTCCTAAGTAAAAGAAGAGTATTTGTGGAAATAAATATTAAAATAAAAATAGGTATAATATATATAATCCCATAAACATCATTTGCCTCTATGCTTGTGTGTTTCACAACCCTTCCAAGATTAAAAAAAAGCTATATCAATAAAAATAATAAGATGGTACAAAAATCAACATTATGTATAGGCACCCATAAAGAAAGTTGTCTATAGAGTTTCTGAAATAATTTTTAATTGCCAGGCTCTTGTCCCCTTCTCCAATACATCCTTACTTACTCTAAGACATGGACTACAAAGTTAATTCAGATATCTCTTAGTAACATGTGGATTTTTAAAAAGTTAATTACTGCTTCCTACCCCTGTGCCACACAATTTAGGATATTGGTATTTATATATAGGTGCCATAAATGGTATGAGAAGAATATTTGCAGAACTTCTGAATTTTTAAATTGTTATCTCCTTTAATCATTCATCATTCTATACAAGATAAAATGAATCGGGTGGGCCAGCTCCATCTGGATTCCTTCCTTACATTACTTATTTAGTAAATAGGATACACTCTGCTACACATTTCTATAGTGCCCAAACCAGCCGTTTCCAGGAAGTGCTGCTCATCTTTGGCAACTGTGATCTCATCTCCGAACTGCTACTGAACTGGAATGGAAATTTCTCACTTGATTTCTGTCCAAAGGGCATAAATCAGGTCTACAAGAGAAAAAATAGTTACACATGTGGAAACCAGCCATCAGGGATTTAAACCAAGGTATCTGACAAGATGTTCAAATACAAGAAAGAAGTTAAAACGAAGAATGATGAGCTCTCATACACTTTCGTTTCTCACACTATAAAAATGAAAAAATTTCTGAAAGGTTTTGAGTTCCACCAGTTCCACCATTAATTGCTTTCTGAATAAATCCTTTAACCTCTCTACTTCAGTTTCTTCATCTATAATATAGAACAATTATATCAATAACTAAAATGTTTTATAACACCTAATCAAATGTATTCCTGTTTGCCAGGCTTGAGAACAGCCAAAATTTATAAGAGACCAAGTTGACAAAAGACAGGATTATTAGCTAAAGCTCCCAAAATAAACACTTAAAACTTATTTTTGAGGCCAAATGTGAAAGATCGTTTATACAAATACACTTATATGGTTCCTCCTTCCTCACACTTTCAGTCAGGCTATTGCCCTCACCTCACTAAGTACTCTAATTGCCACCACACTCTTAACACAAGTTCATTGGAAGCACTCCTCCGTAAAGCTGTTGTGCTCCAGAATAACAAGGCAGGCGGACAGAAGCTGCCAGGTGGGAAGAGAGAAGGAGGACCTTGAGCAGGGTAAAGCAACTTTCTGGGGCTCTCCCAGAGGAAGCACTATGGCTTCACAGAGCCATGGTTCCTTCTGCTTTACCTCTTACACTTCCATCCCCTTTGCCTCACTACTTGTATCTCCAAAAGCAAGACTAACCTTTAGAAATAGTAAGAGATTTGACATTGATTAAAATGATTCTATAGAGGGAAAGAGCATAGAAACAAGGAAAAAGAGAGACAACCAACATGAAAAGAATTCTACCTCAGCCTTTATTAAGAAGCAGGACAAAATATAAAGAAATAATTTATCTTCAAAGTAAGAGGTACATATTATCAAGTGTGTTTAATAACTGGTGGTTCAATCATAGAAATTTAATGATACAATTTGCACAGAATTTTTTTTTAAACCTGTCATTTCTGGTTGTTAGCCCCCATTTCCCTTTGATTATCAGTAAAATGCTTTAAAATCTATACATAAGTGTAGACTTTATAAATTGTATTTTTCAAATAAGGAAAAGTCAGATGATGCCCATTCATTCTCTCCTCTACTAACTGTATGCTTTATTTTTTAAAAGATTTTTATTTATTTAATTTTAGAGAGAGGGGAAGAGAGGGAAAAAGAGGGAGAGAAACATCAGTGTGTGGTTGCTTCTTGTGTGCCCTGTACTGGGGACCTGGCCTGAAATCCAGGCATGTGCCCTGACTAGGAATCACACTGGCAACCCTTTGGTTCGTGGGCTGTGCTCAATCCACTGAGCTGGGGCTGCTTACTTTATTTTTATTTCCCATACACAAAATCTTTTCCTTCTATTGCCTTTAAAGATACACTTTCTTTTGCATCCCTATTTGAAGTTTATATTTCTTAAACTTCTTAAACATTTCCTCACTAAGAAGAAAACACTGAATGAATATCCTCCCATTAATCTCAATATATTCCATTTTTGTCAAGAAAGAAACCAGGTTATTTGGAGGTAAATCTTCTTTTTCCACTGATATTCAGGATGTGAATGATGACTTGTTTTATTTCTTACTAATAACATTTCCCCTTCTTTCAGAGAAACCTATACAGTAATCTCTTCTGGGAGTTTCTGGGTCCCAGGGCTTTAAGTACCATGAAATACTGAAATTACAGAGGAAATTCCATGTGGAAACCAGATTATAGCAAAAAATTGGAATGGAATCCCTAAGACAGATTCTATTTAAAAACCATTATCATTTAGCCTCAAACTGAACAAAAAAAAGAGGAATGGAAAGGATATCAATGGATACCTGCCAGAAAATGTACCTGTACAGTTGTCCCTCAAAGGTCTTTTGCACCACCCTTTGAAATACTCATATCATTGGTTGGCCAAAAAGTTCATTTGTTTTTCTCCATAAATGGCTTTAGTAGCACTTAGTTGTCTTTAACTTCATTGAAAACAATTTTGTTAGATTATATTGTGACAGCTATTATATCAGCATGCATTTAAAAAAACATCAAAACTGGTGAATTTTTGTGTTGCCACTTAATAGTGGAGATGGAAGAAAATAAGCAACATTTTTGGCATATTATGCTTTACTATTTCAAAAAAGGTAAAACACAACTGAAATTCAAAAGAGGATTTGTGTAGTGTATGAAGAAGGTTCTATGACTGATCAAACATGTCAAAAGTGGTTTGCAAAGTTTCATGCTGGAGATTTCTCACTGGATGATGCACTACAGTGAAGTAAACCAGTTGAAATTGATAGTGATCAAATTGAGACATTAATCAATAACAATCAATGTTATACCATGTGGGAGATAGCCAACACATTCAAAATATCCAAATCAATAAAGTTACTGGTAAAATTGAAAAACATGTCTTTTATTTTACAGAAAAAAACATGTAGACCTTTTAGGCAACCAAATATAATCTGTTTGCCATAAAATTCTCTGACATTAAAAAAAATAGTTAAATTCTTTTCATGTAGTTTCTCCATGATAACCAGCTTCTGATTTAAAACACTACCTTAGTTTTTTCAATCAACACTTATTAAGCAATATTCCTAAGGTGAACCTAGGACTCACCTAGGTTTGGTTAGAAAACCAAGATCCAGATATTAAGGAAATAATTTTAATATACTAATTCTGAATCATTCTAAGTATGACAATAGTTTACTTTCTCAATACTTTTATATCATTTTATTCATTTTCTGCCTCTAATAGTGTCACCATTTTAGAACCAAATGAAACATAACCATTACAGAACTTCTTACTGTTTCTGTTTGAATTTCTTCTTCAATGCTCTTTCAAGAAGTGTTTAGTGAAACTGTATGGCAAACTGGTTAACATGGGCTTTGGATTCAGACAGATTTAGGCTCAAATCCTAGGTCCACCTTTATTATAACTTCGGGTATCCTCTCTAAGTTCCACTTTCTTCCTCTGTTTAACAGAGAGAGTAATATCTACCGTAAGGGTAACATAATCAAAATGAGATAATGTTTCTGAAGCACACTGTACAGAGCCAGGCATATAATAATTACTCAGTAAATGGTAGCTATTATTTTATACATACATATACATCAAAAATCTGGAAGGGAGGATCCAAGATGGTGGAGAAATAAGTGGAAGCTACATCAACCTCCTCCCAGGACCAATTTGCAATTACAACTGAATTATAGAGAAAGCATCTTGAATAACCAACTGAACACTAGCTGGAGAGAAGCCTTATAACCATGCATAGAGAAAAACCAGTTCACCACAACATGACTGGTAGGGAGTGTGGAGACATGAGAGGGCTGGCTGGCCAGGGGGTTCCCCCTAAAGAATGTGGGGTCTAACCCCCAAGCAGGACATCCCAGTTTACAGCAACAGAGCCAGAAAGGAACCCAGATAACATCCAACTGTGAAAAGCAGCAGGGCTTCTGTCTGGGAGGGAGAGAAGGTTAGAGATGCAAAGAGCCTCTTAAAGGGCCAATGCACAAAATTTTGTTTGCAGCCAGTTACCCTGGGCTCCAGCAGTGGGAGGGCAAAGTGGACTATAGACACTTGAGGTGAGTCTAGGGCTGGTGGCCCTGGGGAGAGAACTCAAGGAACAGCTACCAGGATCCCTGTGCTGAGTCATTCTCCATACTGCAGAAGCCAGCTTTCTCAGTCAGACCACTCCTCTGCAAATAGCATCAGCCTGAGGGGAAGCAATAGCTCCACCCACAGAAATTACTCTGCCCCACCCTTTGGTGCTTAAGCCCAGCTGCTGATTACAGCTTCATTGGATTAGCAACCGATCATGTTTACCAACCGATTAGTTTAGCAACTAAGAAAATACAAAGAAGCAGCCAAAATGGGAAGATAAAGAAACAGGCCACAAATGAAAAAAACAAACAAACAAACAAACAAGAGAATTCTCCAGAAAAACTAGAAGTATTGGAAGCAAGCAATTTATCAGATATAGAGTTTAGAATAATTATTATAAAGATACTCAACAGCATGAAAAAAGACACAGAAACCATAAAAAGGACCAGTCAGAAATAAAGAATGCAATATCTGAAATAAATAATACACTGGAAGAAATAATCAATAGGTTATATAAAACAGAGGATCACATTAGTATTTTGGAAGACAAGGTAGAAACAAACACCCAGACAGAGCAAAAAAAAATTTTTAAAGGAAGAGACCTTAAGAAACATTTTGGACAACATGAACTATAACAACATCCACATCATGGGAATACCAGAAGAAGAGAGCAAGAAAGGGATCAAGAACCTATTTGAAGAAATGATGAGCAAAAACTTCCCTAATCTGATGAAGGAAAAAGTCTCACAAGCCCAGGAGGCTCAGAGAGTCTTAAACAAGTTGGACCCAAAGAGGCCAACAGCAAGACACATCATAATTAAAATGGCAAGGCTTAAAAACAAAGAGAGAGTCCTAAAAGCTGCAAGAGAAAAGCAGGTAATAACCTACAAGGGAGCACCTATTAGACTGGCCTCTGATTACTCAACAGAAACATTTCAGGCCAGAAGGGAGTGGCTTGAAATATTCAAAGTAAAGAAAAGCAAGGACCTATATTATAACCAAGGCTACTTTACCCTGCAAGGCTATCATTCAAAATTGAAGGATAAATAAGGAGCTTCCCAGACAAGAAAAAGCTAAAGGAGTTTGTTAACACCAAACCAGTGCTGCAACTAATGTTAAAGGGCTTGCTTTAAGAAGAAAAAGAGAGAGAAGGAAGGAAGGAAGGAAGGAAGGAAGGAAGGAAGGAAGGAAGGAAACAGAGGAAAACAGTCTAACAATAAAATGGGACTACATATGTATCTATCCATAATCACCTTAAACATAAATGGCTTAAATGCTCTAACCAAAAGACACAGGGTAGCTGAATGGACAAGAAAACAAGACCCACATATATGCTGCCTCCAAAAGACCCATTTCAGATCAAAAGATAAACACACACAAAAAGTAAAGGGATGGAAAAAGATATTTCATGCAAATAGAGAAGAAAAAAACTTATATCTGACAAAGGAGACTTTAAAACCAAAGCTATAGTAAGAGGCAAAGAAGGACACTACATAATGATAAAGGGAACAATGCAACAAGAGAATATAACCCTAGTAAACATTTATGCACCAAACAGAGGAGTACCTAAATATGTGAAGCAAATCTTAATAGACATAAAGGGAGAGATCAACAGAAATACAGTCATGATTGGGGATTTTAACACACCATTGACTTCATTGGGTAGATCTTCAAGGCAGATAATCAACAAGGAGACAGTGGCCTTAAATGACACATTAGATCAAATGGATTTAATTGATATCTTCAGAGCATTTCACCCCAGAGCAGCAGACTATAATACTTTTCAAGTGCACATGGAACGTTTTCTAGGACAGACCACATGTTAGGACACAAAACAAGTTTCAATAAATTTATGAAGGTTGAAATCATATCAACCACCTTCTCTGATCACAATGCTATGAAACTAAAATCAATCAAAAGAACACTGAAAAACATGCAAAGACATGGATGCTAAATAACATGTTATTAAACAACAAGGGGGTCAAAAATTATATCAAGGGAGAAATCAAAAGATACCTTGAAACAAATCAAAATTGAGGACACAACAACCCAAAATCTATGGGACACTGGGAAAGCAATTATAGAGGAAAGTTCATAGCATTACAGGTCTAGCTCAAAAAACAAGTAAAACCTCAAATAAATAATCTAACTTTACAAGTAAAGGAACTTGAAAAAGAACAACAAATGAAGCAGAGAGTGAGTAGAAGGAAAGAAATAATAAAGATCAAAGCAGAAATAAATGAAATAGAGTCTAAAAAAATACAAAAGGTCATTGAAACCAGGAGCTGGTTCCTTGAAAAGATAAACAAGACTGACAAACCTTTAACCAGACTCATCAAGAGAAAAAAGAGAAAAGACCCAAATACATAAAATCGGAAGTGAAAGAAGAGAAGTAACACCTGACAACAAAGAAATACAAAGGACTGTAAGAAAATATTATGAACAATTATATGCCAACAAACCGGACAACCTGGGTGAAATTAATAAATTTCTAGAAACATACAATCTTAAAAAAATAAATCAGATAGAATCAGAGAATCTGAATAAACAGATTACACCTAATGAAATTGAAGTAGTAATAAATAAACTCCCAACAAACAAAAGCCCTGGGCCAGATGGCTTCACAGGTGAATTTTACCAAACATTCTGAAAGGAAATAACAGCTCTCCTTCTCGAACTATTTTATAAAATCCAAGAGGAGGGAAGGCCCCCAAACTCATTTTACGAGGCCAGCATTATCTTAATTCCAAAACCAGATAAAGAGAGTTATAGGCCAATATCCCTGACAAACATAGATGCTAAATCCTCAATGAAATATTAGCAATCCGAGTAGAGCAATGCATCAAAAATACCATACACCATGATCAAACAGGATTTATTCCAGGAATGCAAGGATGGTAGAATATTTGCAAATCAATAAATACAATTCACCACATAAACAAAATGAAGGATAAAAACCACACGATCATATCAATAAATGTAGAAAAAGCTTTTGATGAAATCCAGAACCCATTTATGATAAAAACTCTTAGCAAAATGGGAATAGAAGGAACATACCTAGACATAATAAACACCTTATATGACAAACCCACTGCCAGCATCATATTCAATGGGCAAAAATTACAAACGTTCCCCTTAAGATGGGAACAAGGCAAGGATGTCCACTTTCATCTCTTTATTCAACATAGTACTGGAAGTCCTAGATGTAGCAATCAGACAAGAAGAAAAGTAAAAACCATTCAAATTGTAAAGGAGGAAGTGAAACTGTCCTTATTTGCAGGTGACTTGATACTGTGCATAGAGAACCCCAAAGATTCTACACCAAGAAACTACTAGAGCTGATAAATGAATTCAGAAGGGTAGCAGGATACAAAATTAAAATCCAGAAATCAGTTGCATTTTTATGTGCCAATAACAAACTAACAAAAAGGGAAATTAAGAAAACAATCCCATTCACAATTGCTTCAAAAAGAATAAAATACCTAGGAATAAACCTAATGAAGGATGTAAAAGACCTGTACTCAAAAAATTACAAGACACTAACAAGGGAAATTGAAGAAGATACAAATAAGTGAAAGTATATATCGTGTTCATGGATAGGAAGAATTAACATCACTTAAATGTCCATACTACCCAAAGCAATCTATAGGCCCAATGCAATTCCTATCAAGATTCCAATAACATATTTCATAGAACTAGAACAAATATCTCATAAATTTATATTGAACCACAAAAGGCCCCGTGTAGCAACAGCGATCCTGAGAAAGAAGAACAAAGTTGGAGGAATCATGCTACCTAATGTCAAACTATACTACAAGGCCACAGTAATCACAACAGCCTAGCACTGGCATAAAAACTGTCACATAGATCAATGGAACAGAATAGAGAGCCCAGAATAAACCCACACCTTTATAGGCAATTAATATTCAACAGGGAAGCAAGCACATGCAATGGGCTAAAGATAGTTTCTTCAATAAATGATGTTGGGAAAACTGGACAGATACATGCAGAGAAATGAAACTAGACCACCTTCTTACACCACACACAAGAGTAAATTCAAAATGAATCAAAGACTTAAATGTTAGACCCAAAACCATAAAAATCCTAGAAGAAAACATAGGCAGTGAAATCTCTGATATTGCTCATATCAATTTTTTATAGGTATATCGCCTCAGGCAAAGAGAATAAAAGAAAAAGTAAACAAATGGGGCTACATTAAACTAAAAAGTTCTTGCACAGCAAAGAAAATCATCAACAAAATAAAAAGACAATCCACAGAATTGGAGAACATATTTGCCAACACATCTGATAAGGGGTTAATAGCCAAAATTTATAAAGTACTTACAAAACTCAACACCAAAAAAACAAACAACCCAATTAAAAAATGGGCAAAAGGACCTGAATAGACACTTATGCAAAGAGGACATATAGATGGCTAATAGGCATATGAAAAGGTGCTCGGTGTCGCTAATCATCAGAGAAATGCAAATTAAAAGAACAATGAGATACCATCTCATACCTGTCAGAATGGCTATCATCAATAAACCAACAAACAGGAAGTGCTGGCGAGGATGTGGAGAAAAGGGAACCTTTTGGACTGTTGGTGGGAATGCAGACTTGTGCAGCTACCTGTGGAAAGCAGTATGGAGATACCTCAAAAAATTAAAAATGGATCTGCCTTTTGACCCAGCAATTCCACTTCTATGAATAAATACTAAGGAACCAAAAAGACTAATTCAAAAGAACATAAGCACCCCTATGTTCATTGCAGCATTATTTACAATCACCAAGATATAGAAGCAGCCCAAGTGTCCATCGATAGATGAGTGGATAAAACAACTATGTGACATTTACACAATGGAATTCTACTCAGCCATAAAAAAGAAGAAAATTTTACCCTTTGCAACAGAAGGGATGGACTTGGAAAACATTATGCTAAGTTGGAGAAAGACAAATACCATATGATTTCACTCATATGTGGAATCTAATGAACAAACTGAACTAACAAGGAAAACAGAGGCAGACTCATAGATGGAGAACAGATGACAGCTGGAGGGAAGGGAAGTTGGGGAGTGGAGAGGTTTATTAAAAAGGAAAAAGGACCCATGGACACATAGGCAGCAGTGTCATGATTGCTGGAGTGAGAGGGATATATGGGGACTAAATGATAATGGAAAAAATACAATAAAGATTTTTAGAAAAAGCTAGACTTCAAATAATGCAAACATGTATCTTTTTATAATTTATGTTTACATAAAACTTATTTTTATATTATTATAATGGTAATATATAATTTTGTTCTTTTTTACATTATAATCACTTTTTGTTGAATGAGAGTCCATTAAGTAAACTACCATAATTTAACCTGTAAATTCCTGCCAAATATTTTGGGGGTTTTGCTATTACAAATAATGTTACAATAACATTTTCATATATGCAGTTTTTCATTCTGTGGAATTATTTCCTTAAGAGAAATTCCCAAAGCAGGCTTCTTAGAGTAACCATAAACTCTTTTGTGACTTACATTAGTTTCACCAAACAACTTTTCACAAGTTCATACAATTTGTAGTGTCTCCACCAATGGGTATAAACATTATCATGTCCTCTCTAAACATCACTATTAACACTAATACCTTCCATTTTTTTAATATTTACCATGTGTCAAGCACTGTTTTAAGTGTTTCACATGTATTATCTCATCATTCTCACAACAAATCTCTAAGGTATCTACTTTGACCATCTACAATAAATCTCTGAAGTAGTTATCCTCTTTTGCAGATGAGGAAGTAAAGGTTCAGAAAGTTTAAAAGCCATACTCAATGTCACATAGCAAATAAATGGTAAAACTTGTACCAAAACTCATCCTAACACCACAAAGCTCTTATCCACTTGGCTCTATTTCTGCTCTTTTTTCCCCCAAGTAATAAAAGGGGGTGACGATGTTTACAATGATGTTTTCATATGCAGTTCTTGATTTCTAGCAAAGTAGGTCGTTTTTACATATGTTAAACTGCATAGCCTTGTTGGGTTATTTGTTCATATTATTTAGCAACTTCTATAAAGTTGTGGGGGCAGTTTTGTTCCTTATATATTTTTTATTGATCAGGTGTGTTAGCATAACCTTCATACAAAAGGTCCTGGCATTGAGCTGTCAGTTTATAGGCAAAGGTGGTCTTTCTTTTTCGCCTCCTTCCTGCCCAATAAGAGCTGAATACAAACATGTCCTGGAAAGTTATGTCCATATGTGTTTAACACCACTTCCTCATATGACATGGCTCCTGACTAATTTGGAATACCCTATATTATAAGTAGGAGTGAAGATTCAATGTATCCTGAGGGGTGGTAAACTAGAATAATTTTTAACTGAACCAATTTGCCAAGGCCTTTAAGAATTAATGTCATCTGCCCAATTCCTGCCCCCCCACTTCTCTTTCCATCTACAAATTTCTCTCCTGCTAACTAAGATAAAGACTGGAATGTATAGACATTTTTATGAATTTATAACCCAAACAACTTGGGCATCATTTAAAGCTTATCTCTCATAATATATAGAAACATCATAAAAAACTCACCTAGGCTTTACTAAACAAAGCCAGGTTTACCTAATAAATATAAACTTTAATAATCTTAGTTTAAAATATGATTCATTACCTGCCTTATGTCTTGCTATACATCCAAGGGCCCAGGCTGAAGCTTCTTTGACTCCAGGGTCAAAATCTTCCAGGCATATCACCAGCATATCCAGTGCTCCACAATCAACCATTGCCTGAGCTAGTTGAAGAGAATGTTTACCAACTACTTGTAATACAAAGGCAGCTGCTTTCCTGTAGAAATGCTACAAGGATAAAATAGATAAAAGAGACAAAACTCAAAGTGAGTTGAACACTTATATAACAAAAAGTTAAAATAGACCAAAACTACTATAAAGATAACATTAATATAATAAAGCTCAACAGCTGTTATATACAAAAAAGAAATCCTACAACATTTTGATTTTTTTCCATTTTTAGCAAGTTTAATATATAAACAAACATAGAACTCAAAAAATGCAAACATAGTTCTTGATTTTAAACTAAACTGAAATATTAAAATACATTTTTATAAAAACTTTACCCACAAAATCCAATTTAGTAGATGCATTAAGGAATCACTTTTATTTCTCTGACACTTTATCTCTAATTTGATTATAGTAAACAAACATATTTTGCATTATTTGTATCAAAATAAAATGTTTTAGTTGACAATGGTTATTAATATGGATATTATTAACACATTTACATTTAAGTGTTTAAAATACTCATGTATTTTTATTGAAAATCCCATCTTTACCATTTCCTGAAGCAGGCATAAGGTATCTGAATGCAGTTATAACATTCAACCAGACAAAATACTAAGTCTATTTTGACAGACTAATTTGCTACTTGGGTAGAAATCAATAGCACTAGTCCTGTTATAGTGTTATTTTATTTGCTATAATGGAAATAATCATGCATAGTTTAATACATAAAGAACTGTTTAAAGGTAGTTTTACCTCTATCAGTTGTTTACTGTTTGAATTTTAGAATATACACTTTTTATTATGATTGAATGAAAAAATTGATTTTCTTTCTTTCTTTTTTAAAATTTAGTTGTTGTTCAAGCATAATTGTCTCCATTTTCCACCCACCACTCCCCCCGCCCCAACCCCAACCATCCCCACTTCCCACCCTTGATCCTACCCCTCTTTGACTTTCTCCATGTGCCCTTTATACTTGTTCCTGAAAACCCATCCTGCTTTCCCCCCCATTACCCCCTCAATTTACCTCCCCTCTGGTTACTATCAGTTTGTTCTTAACTTCAATGCCTCTGGTTATATTTTGCTTGCTTGTTTGTTTTGCTGATAAGGTTCCACTTATAGGTGACATCATATGGTATTTGTCTCTCACGACCTGGCTTATTTCGCTTAACATAATTCTCTCCAGATCCATCCATGCTGTCACAAAGGGTAGGAGCTCCTTCTTTCTGCTGCATAGTATTCCATTGTGTAAATGGACCATAGGTTTTTCATCCATTCATTCACTAATGGGCACTTAGGTTGCTTCCAATATTTTATTATTATTGGTGTGTATTAATCAATACTTTCTATTATGATGAAGAAAAATCTAAGATTTTATGTGCCCATAAATGAGCCTTTTCTACCACATATTTTAGAAATTGCCATGGAATGAATAATTCATTCAAGACATATCAGTTATGATTCAACATAATTCCTATCAAAATACCAATGGCATATTTCACAGAACTAGAATAAATAATCCAAAAATTTGTATGAAAACACAAAAGACTCCAAATAGCAACAGAAATCTTGAAAAAGAACACAGTAGGGGGTATCACATTACCTGATATCAAACTATATTACAAGGGTATAGTAATCAAAACAACATGGTACTGGCATAAAAACACACATGTATCAATGAAACAGAATAGAGAGCTCAGAAATAATTTCCTGCCTATATGTTTGATTAATCTATGACAAAGGAAGCAGGAACATACAATTGGACAAAGAAAGTCTATTCAATAAATAATGGTGGGAAAATTGGACAGATACATACAAAAAAAGAAACAAGACCACCTTATGACACTATATCAAAAATAAATTCAAAATAGATTACAGACTTAAATGTAAGACCTACAACCATAAAGCTCCTTAAAGAAAACATAGGCAGTAAAATATATGACATTTCTCTGAGCAATATTTTTTCTGACATATCTTCTTGGGCAAGGAAAATAAACAAATGGGACTACATCAAACTAAAAAGTGTCTGCACAGCAAGGGAAACCATCAACAAATCAAGACAACTTCCTGAGTGGAAAAAATATTTGCCAACCATACATCTGATAAGGAGTTAGTATCCAAAATTTATAAAGAACTCAGGCAACACAACCCCAGAAAAACAAACAATCCAATTAAAAAGTGGGCAGAAGACCTGAATAGATATTTTTCCAAAGAAGACATACTGATGGCCAATAGAAATATGAAAAGTTGCTCAACATCACTAATCATCAGAGAAATGTAAATCAAAACCACAAAGAGATAACACATCACACCTATCAGAATGCTATCATCAATAAATCAACAAACAACAGGTGCTGTTGAGGATGTAGAGAAAATGGTACCCCCATGCACTGCTGCTGGGAATGTTGATTAGTGTGGAGGTTCCTCAAAAAAGTAAAAATAAAATTGCCTTATGACCCAGTGATTCTACTTTTGGGAATATATCCAAAGAAAACCAAAACACTAATTTGAAAGAATATATGTATCTCTATGCTCATTGCAGAATTCCTTACAATAGCAAAGATATGGAAGGAACACAAGTGCCAATCAATAGAGAGGTGGGTAAAAAAGCTGTGGTACATAGACACAATGGAATACTATTCAACCATGAAAAAGAATAGAATATTACCTTTTGTAATAGCATGAATGGACCTAGAGGGTATTAAGCTAAGGGAAATAAGACAGACAAAGACAAATATATGATTTCACTTATATGGGGAATCTAAAGAACAAAATAAAAAAATAAAAATAGACTCACAGACCCAAAGAATAGAGTGTCAGTTAACAGAGGGGAGGAGGTTGGGGGGATGGGTGAAAAAAGTGAAGGGATTAAGAAGTACAAATTGGTAGTTACAGAATAATCATGGGGATATAAATTACAGCATAGGGAATATAGTCAATTATATCATAATAACTATGTACGGCCAGGTGGGTACTTGAAATATCAGGAGGAGCACAGTGTAAAGTATCTGATCTTTTTTTCCTTTTTTTTTCCTTTTTAAAGAGGGAGAAAAACATCAGTGTGTGGTTGCCTTTCATGCACCCTCTACTGGGGACCTGGCCTGCAACCCAGGCATGTGCCCTGACCGGGAATCGAACCAATGACCCTTTAGTTCTCAGGCCTGCACACAATCCACTGAGCCACACCAGCCAGGGCAAGTACCTGATCTTTTAGGCACTATGCTGTACATCTGAAACTAATACATAATAATATTGAATGCAAACTATAATTGAATGAATATATGTGGAGAGAGAGAGAGTAGACAAGGTGTTGAAACACAATTATCTTTGACCTCAAGAAACTTATAGACACACTGTGAGAGATAAACAAATGCAACACATTATGATGTATGCAACTAAACGAGAAGTAGAGTATGCTCTACAAACATACAGCAGAACATCTAACCCAGGCTTTAAAGAACACAGAAAAGGCAACTCAGGCAAAGTAACATCTAAGTTTATATGTGATGGATTCTGAGCAGATTGCCTGCTAACAAATTGGAGTAGAGAGATAAAGACATTAGAGAATATTCCAACCGAAAGGAACTATGTAGTTCAGAACCAAAACCAGTGTGATATATTGACAATACTGAGAATGCAGTATGACTAAAGTGCAAGAGGGGAGAGAGAATGTTCAAGAAAGAAGGCTAAGAAATTGACAGAAACAAAAATCCTGAAGGGTACAATAAAGTATTTTTAAGTATTTTTTACAATGTATTTTTGTAAAAATAAATGTAAAAAAATACATTTTTACAATGTATTTTTTGAGAGAGGGGAAAAGGGAGAGAAAGAGAAAGAAACATCAATGTGTGGTTGCCTCTCACACACCCACTATTGGGGATCTGGCCCACAACCCAGGCATATGCCCCAACTGGGAATCAAACCAGCAACTGTTTGGTTTGCAGGCTGGCACTCAATCCACTGAGCCACACCAGCCAGGGCAAGTATTTTGAATTGCATCTGACCACTAATGTCAGTGCTGTGACAGAATCAAATTTGTACTTTGTAGAGGATCACTCTGATTACACATGTGGGGAAAGGTGAAAATAGACAAGACTGAAGACAGGAAGACCACTGAGGAAACTGTTGTAGGAATTGACACCAGGTGAAAAGCAATGGCAAAACTCAAAAGAGAAAAGTTAAAAGTCTAAGCAGATATTTAGGAGACAAACTGATTAGTGTGAAGAAGATGGAATGTGATACTTTCAGGTTTCTGGCTTGGACAAGGGATGCAGATTGTGGCAGATTGTTGAAGAATCCGAGATAAATTCAGATCAGCCTGAAATGTCAAGTGGAAGGGTGACGTGGCAAGAGATAAAGCTAGACAGTTTGGTTGGGGCGAGATCAAATTTAGCAATAGGTCAAATTAAGATCTGTGGTGTTATTCTAGTGAAACGGGAAGCCATGGAAAGCTTTATTGTTTACACTACTTACTCTCAGGGAAACAAATGAAAATGATAACGGAATAATTCCCAGGTCCATAAAGTAAGGCTGAGCAGGCTGTGTACTGCACAAATCCAGGGGATGCCACTCATATAGATTATGATATAAATGGTACTCTCAAAGTTGCGCAAAGCACAGCAGCCATTGTTGACATAGCATGTTATGTGATTGTCTAGTTTGTTTTATGTGAAAAAATGTCTTATCTCCATAGTAAAATAATAAACATCTCTAGAGCAGAGATTATGTTTTATACTTCTCTTCTGTTTCTCAAAGCACCTAGCACAGTTCTGAATATAAAGGTTCTGGCAGAAGTAAGGCTTGCTTGAGTGGTTGGTAGGATGCATGAATGTTTGACAATATGTGGACAGCAATTTGAACATTTCACCTAAAATGTCATATGGTGTGCTTGAGATTGATATTCTTCTGTTACATAATTACATGCTTAAGATTTTGTAATAAAAGATTTTGTGACTAAAAAGGGGCATTATTTGTGCCAGACACTGTACAATTAACTCTTCTTGAAAAACTTGTACTCTTGTCTCTAGAAGCCACAACTCACATTGATTTTACTACTCTAAGCACTATATTTTCTCCTATCAAATAGTTTAACCAATTACACTCATCAACTTTAATAGATTTAATTTTATTTCTATAATAAGATATTACATTTATATGGTTATACTTTTACTGAAGCAAGTTTCATGAGACTGATAAATTTTAGGACTTGTTTTCATTTTCATTCACTAGTCATATCTTATTTGAAAATATTTAAGTGTTCCTCCCTTGCTTTTTTTTAAAAGTAAGAATTTTCAGGACCTGATTTGGTTTCTCCCAGCCTCTGTGATTATGTACTTCAGGCCACTGTTCCTGCATTTGATTAAGAAATTATAAATTTGCCCTGGCTGACATGGCTCAGTTGATTGATCACCAGCCTATGAACTAAAGGGTCACCAGTTCAATTCCTGGTCAGGGCACATACCTGGGTTTCAGGCCAGTCCCTGGTAGGGCATGCATGCAAAGCAACCACACATTGATGTTTCCCTCCCTTTCTCCCTCCCATCCTCTCTGTCTAAAAATAAATAAATAAAACATTTTTTTAAAAAGAAATAGTAAATTTTGATATCATATGTCTAGTTGTTTTGTTTTCTGTGAAACGCTTTTTCACTGTCATAACTATCCAGTCAATTATGCTTTTATGTTTAAAAATAATTTTATTGATTATGCTGTTACAGTTTTCTCAATTTTTCCCTCTTTCCCCTTCTCCACCCAGCACCTGCCCTCCCCTCAGCAATCCCTTCCCCTTAGTTCATATCCATATGTCATGCATATAAGTTCTTTGGCTTTTCCATTTCCTATACTATTCTTAATATGCCCCTGACTATTTTTTTACCTACCAATTATGCTTCTTAATCTCTGTACCTTTCCCTCATTCTTCCCCTTATCCCTGACCTCTGATAACCCTCCAAATGATCTCCATATCTATGATTTTGTTCCTGTTCTACTTGTTTGCTTAGTTTTCTGTTTTTGTTTTTTTAGATTCACTTGTTGATAATTGTGAGTTTGTCATTTTAGTGTTCATAGTTTTGATCTTCTTCTTTTTCTTATATTAATCCCTTTAACACTTCATATAATAAGGGCTTAGTGATGAGGAACTCCTTTAACTTTACCTTGCCTGGGAAGCACTTTTTCTGCCCTTCAATCTACATGGTAGCTTTGCTGGGTAGGCTAATATTGGTTATATGTCCTTGCTTTTGATCACTTGGAATACTTCTTGCCAGTCCCTTCTAGCTTGCAAAGTTTGTTTTGAGAAATCAGCTAACAGTCTTATGGGAACTCCTTTGTAATTTCCTATTTGCTTTTCAATTGCTGCTTTTAAGATACTCTTTTTATCTTTAACCTTTGGTATTTGAAATATGATGTTTCTTGGTGTAGTATTCTTTGGGTACAACTTATTTGGGATTCTCTGTGCTTCCTGGACTCTTAGTTTATTTCCATCACCAAATTAGGGAAGTTTTCTTCCATTATTTTTTCAAATAAGTTTTCAATTTGTTACTCTTCCTCTTCTCCTTCTAGCATCATTATGATTCAGGTGTTGGCCCTTTTTGGAGATGTCCCAGAGTCATCTTATACTCTCCTCTTTTTTTGAATTCTTATTTCTTTTCTGTTCTGGTTGACTGTTTCTTTCTTTCTTATGTTCCAAATTGCTGATTTGATTCTAGGCTTCATCCCCTCCACTGTTGGTTCCTTTTACTTCTTTATTTAACTTAGTGTAACCTTTATTTCATCCCTTATGCTTTTGCTGTACTCAATGAGTTCTCTGAGCATCCTTATCACCAGTGTTTTGAATTCTGCATCTGATAGGTTGGCTATCTCCATTTTGCTTAGTACTTTTTCGAGAGTTTTATCCTGTTCTTTCATTTGGGCCATATTTCTTTGTTTCCTCAATTTGGCAGCCTCCCTGTGTTTGTTTCTGTGTATTAGGTAGAGCCCTAGACATCTGTTAGAGTGGGGCAAACCGTTTCACCATTTTGTGGATCTTTATGTGGGGGAGGAGCTAGAGAGGGAAAATGCCACTGCCTGGCTGCTGGAGGCTTGCTTAGCACTTTTCCTGCTTCCAATCATGCACCTACTTCCCAAATGTGACTGGTGCCCCTCTAGCTGCTGTCCTGGTGTTGGTTCTCAGAGTGGGTGGGTTTGCATAAGTTCTAGGACTATGTGGGCCCTTTAAACAGACTCTTCTGTGAGACCAACAGTTTCTTCCACCACCCAAATCCCCACTGGTTTTTATAACTATAAGTTATAAGGCTTTAATTTTCTGGCACTGGAACCCTGGGCTGCACAGTCAGGCCTGGGGCTGGGATTGCTCACTCCCCAGTATTTCTTCCCAATTTTTATCCACCACATGTAAATATGGGGCCACCCATTTCTCCAGCCACCACCCCGCCTTGCCACCATCACACCACTTCCTCTCCACCCCAGCTCCCCATCTCTGCCCCTCCTATCCATCTAGATGAATATGGTTTCTTCAAATCCTTGGTTGTAGGACTTCCATACAGTGCGATTTTCAGCAGTTCTGGGTGTTTTTTGTTTTGAAGTTAGTTGTGATCCTTCTTATGGTTGAGCAAGGAGGTGAAGCATGTCTACCTATGCCTACATTTTGACTGATAGTCTCTCAATTATGTGTTTAGGTGTTATATCCCTTACAACACACAAAGAGTCTTATAATTTATTTAAAGGGTCAGAATGAATCACGAAATGTATTTATAGTTATTTTACATTATGATAAAAAATCATCTGTTTTCTCCTTTAAAAATTATTCTCTTTATAGTTAATACTATAGTTAGTATCTTCTGAATTTTGTTTGGTGATTCACTATTAACTCAATTGCCTACAAGTGAAGGGCTACCACACCTGATATCTCACTTTTGGGTGGGGAGATGTGAGAGAAATATGGGCCTGAGACCACTGACTCACTGAGAAAGCTAGCAACTCTTCTAAGAGGGCAAGGGGGCAGAGTATATATTTATTTACTAATTTAATGATATATAGCATGTACCATTTACCAATTAAAACTAGCCTATTGCCCAGTTCAGAATGCATAACAAAGGGTATAACCTGCTGGATTCACATTATTATACACCAACATTACTGTCACTGTCACTATTACTTTATTAAATTGAAATTCCATTCATTTTTCCAGTATGTCTGACTCTCCACTATGTCACAGCCATCACTGTCTATATATGTGAGATTTGAATTGAATGAGCATGTAGAGGATACAAGTTATAGTAAGTTCAATTTATGTATTCTTTAGATAAAATGATTGGAACTTACATGTTTACAATTACATAAAGAAATATAAAAACCATCTTTAACTATAATTTTCAAATGAATGTCAGTTCCACATATCTAAACCTTTATTCCCAGCTAAGGTATCCTTCCGAGGCTCCAGAGCCCTATATATCCAAATAGCTTAACATAGTCACTGCCATATAGCTATCCCAGACACACTACCACCTCAACACTGTTAGAGTGAAATCACCATTTCCCCTGCCTTTTGTACCCTCTTTCTCCATTAATGGATGACACTAATGTGTCTATGCAACCAGAAGCCTGGGACTCATCTTAAACTCATCTCTCCTAACCTGCCCCTTCTACTAAGTAATAAGTCTTGCATATCTCATATCCAGTGTGACTGGTACAGTAAAAATAGATACCTGGTCTTCCTGATCTTTTTTTAATCCCTTCTAATTTGTTCTCTATACTACTGGGAAAATCATCTTTCTAAAACACAAAATGGATTCCAATGTTCCTCTAATTAAAACTCTTCAATGACTTTCTATCAATTTCAGGATAAATCCAAACTTCAGAAAGGGTTCTTTATAATTAGGTCTGTTTTCCTCTCTAGACACTGACTTTTCTCTCCTTTGTTTTATTACCCCCAAGAAGCTCCAGCCATACCTAAATATTGTCTTTTCTATCAAGTATATACCACATTTTTTTCTTATCTCTGTGTCTTTCCACATAATTTCCCTCTTCCTGAATGCAGTTTTTCATTCCCTCCTTCATCTGACTAACTCCTAGGAATGCCTCCTAGAAATCTCCTATAAACAGCACCCTTCACTCCCAAAGCCTGAGTTAAGTACCTTCCATATGTGCTCCATATGTCTATCTTTAGACACTTATCAAACAGTATTTTATTTATTTATATATCTCTCCATTAGCAAATAAGCCCCTTAAGGGCTTTCTATTTTTGTATGATCAGCATCTAAGCATTCATCTGGCACTTGGACACTCAATAAATGTTTATTGAATGATGAATGAACAAATGGTGAAAATGAATATACAAGACAGTTTTGAAAGGACTGTCTGCTCCAAGAGCTTTCATGAGTGATATTCGAAGAGGAAAATTTTGGAAGGTAGTTAGTTCAAAAATATATCTTCAGATAGAATTTTTATTTTATTCATACCCTACCTATTCTAAATTCTTCATAGACAGTTTACTCTAAAATACATGCATACAAAGATAATTATTAAGAGCCATGTAGTGAAGACATGGATTGACAATTTTATTAGAAACATAGGTTAGGGATAGTTGCTTCAGTTGAAGTTTGAACAAAGCACTGAGTTTTATGTTAGCAAAAGTAAAAAGGGAATATTTCATGAAATAAAATAAAGTAGGAGCATTTCTTTTCAGGAAATTCCACAGCAGGGGTTAGTTTGACATATAATAGTTAAGACAGTTAAATAAAAGAGCATATGTATCTTTGTATTAAAAACATTTAATAACAAAATGGACAATATCTTCAATGGCAGATTTAAAGAAGCTATGGGAAATTGTATATTTTAAAAATAAGCCCTTGATTTAAAAATTAAATAGAGGGCATATTGTTAGACTAATTCTACAAAGACATTTCCATGGAAAACTAATATAATCCAGTAAATTACATAATTTAATAGTGACTCTGACTTGACACAGAGACAGAATATATGGAAAAGTAGAAATCATTTCCTTAGGAGACACATGCACACATACACACAAACACAAATGTTATTGATTTAACCTAGACTTTAAATAGAACTTAAATAATAACAAACTTTTTAAATGAGCTACCCTAATGATAGAAAGCATGGGGGCAAATAGCAAAACCAAATCATTATTCACTTTGAAAATTAGGGAAGTCTGACTTGTGTTCTCATGGGCCAGCCCATGCACTGCAAGGCCAGGCCAAATTTTTTCTCAAGGTGTGGCCATGGATTTCTCCTAGGGTTAGTACATCTACTTCAATAGAAATCCCAAAGTTTTTCCCCCAAAAAAACATGGAAGAAAAATCCTTCATATAAAGTATGGTTAAATGAGAAACAAATGGAAGTGTTAATGAGAAGGTCCTCGAGAGCTCTGAGGCCAGTTTAACCCTAATACAACTCCTTCTCCCTCAAACCTCCAGGTATTTATTAGAGTTAGTCCTCTGCATCTGACCTCCACTCAGGTTCCCATAATGGTCCTCAAGGAAACCTCAAAAGGCAATTATACACACAATTACTAGATAGCCTTGGTACCCAAAGGCCTAGACAGACAAGTCGTTTTTACAGTTAACACTGAGGTTTATTAGGAATTCCTAGAACCATTTAGAAATAGTCTATTAATTCCTACAAGCAGAAAGAGCACAAGGTCAGGCAGCAATTAAGAAACAGGTCTTAGTCCCACTTTGGCCACTAACCCACTTTGTGATAAGGGTAATTATTCAACCTTGTTGGGCATAAGTATCCACACAGCAGCAGATCACTACTCTACCTACCTCAGCTGTTATAAAAACCTGATTATTAAGAGATGTGAAAACACAAAAATAATTACCTTTTCATTCTATTTAAACATGTTAAATATCTACTCTATGCCAAGCATTATGCTAGGCATGGAATTCACCATGGAGAAAACAGAAACTAAATCATTGCAATTAAAATAAGTGTTATGAAAAAGAAATATTAGAAGCAAGAAAAGCATAAATCAGGAGGCTTAACTTACTATGAAGGCCCAAGGAAGTTTTCCCTGAGGAATCAACATCTAAACAGAGCCATAAAGAATGAGTATAAATTAATTAGGCAAAGAAGTATAGGAAAAGGTTCTAGTCATAGGAGCAAAGGCCATAAAGAAACATTAAAATGTAAAGTGGAATTTAAAATTTTTAAAATAACTTTTCAAAAACATTTAACATGTAACACTTAAATTCAACCCACACCACTTGCCATTTCTAAGCCCCATTCTCATAGGATGATTGATAGCTTGAGTTTTGTTTTGGTTTTTTTTTCTAATCATCCAGTTTTTCCTAAGAAAACAATGAGCCACAGCCCTTACTATATTATTTTCTATTTATGTGCCAATGCTTATATAACAAAATAAATAAATGTTCATGTAGGAACAGTGGTTTGGAACACAATAAAATTCTGAATAATCTTGTTTTTAAGACATATTGTTAGATGCTACATTTTTAGAATTTTTATATTTCCCTAGAATATTTTCCACTTTAACATATGTGAAAAAAACCTCTATCCCTATCTTTAAAAAAAAGGTCAGTGCTTTGATTTATCTTATATTTACAACTCCTTTTATATTGACAAAACGCAGCAAGTTTAAATAGCATAATTCATTAGGTCTTTTGAAGTTGGTCCACTAATTATCTTTATCCTATTGAACAGTAGTTTTTGTAAGAGAATCAGGATACATTTACCTACCACACGTGTTTTAAATACATCATAAATGCTTACCACAGGCTTTTCATTCTCATAGCAAATTGAAGTGCTATGAGTGGATTAGTCTGAAGATTTTAACCCTGCCCCAGACACATGTAATTTAAAACCATTTTATGTCAACATGTATTACTTATTTTCTTGAGTTCTGAACCCATTATGGACTCAACTTGCAAATCAGCTTCATACAGATGCATATTTAAAGTGTTATGCAAACTACTTTATTTCTACTCTTCTGAATATGTACATACCTACTGATTTGCCATGTTCACTGTTTTACTATAGGTTACATGTAATATATTACAAGGTATTATTTTAAACTTTACCCCCACTTTACTTATAAAAATATCTGCTTCAGAGAAGTTTATTTTATTTAGCTAAGCAGTTTAAAAATAATTTACTTGGAACTTTTATTAGCTTATTTCAAAAGACCTTTTAAACAACCTAAGAGTGGCCTGGTATTCTAATATGCCATAAAACATGATTCTTATATTTTATAACTAAACAGCCACCTTAACTTGCTCAAATTCTACAATTGGTAGAAGTAGCAATGTATATTTCTACTACTACAGGCATTATTCAAAGAGGAAAAGTATCAAAATTCATTTTTAAATAGTTGCAACATGTAATGGTTAAAATGTACAGGGTTTGATGGTACATAGAGACTTTTCACACCCAATAAACTTTCTAATGTTTTCATGTATGCTCTTTTTACTTAGAAGAAATAAAATCTCAATGAGAAAAAAGAACCCTAGGTTATAGACACATTGTACAGTCTTTCTAGAACCAAGTTTGATTAGAAATTAAACTTAGTTTTGTCCAAATACTCTGAAGAATATATCTGGTAATGCTTTGCTTGCTTTAGTAATTACTTTGGACATATTTAATGAGACAAATTCTCTCATTAACTGATTAGCACATCAAAAACACAATCAAAAAGAGCAGAGATTTAAAATGAAATAAAATTCCACTGATGATTTTCACCTTTAAAGTCCTTTCACAGTGAATGAATTCAAGAATTCTTAACAAGTGACCTACTGGTTTATCATGATGCTTATATGGAAATGGTTTTCACATTATCTTAGATATGATATATATTTATTTAAATAGTTTATTAGAAAAAGTGAATAAAAGCCTTCCCATGTATGCAGAAATTAGGTCAAAGTCAGGAATAAAACCCACTGGTATCTTAGGCTACCAAAATAAAGTCATATGTCTGAGAAAACAAAGCTCTCTGAGAACATATGCATACATCCAGTGACTTCTTCAAAAGCATTTTTAAATCCAGATTTTTTAAAGAATAAACCACTTGAATATTTAAGTTAATAAACTATTAAGAAATGTTTTCATAACAAAGCTTACAGGTTATTTTTAATTAAAAATAAATATACTAGAATATTCATGATCTGTCTCTATTTAAAATAACTGAACAGGTACTTAAATTAAATCTAGCTAACATGAAATATGTTAAAATAAATTTCTCAGGAAAGGAAAAATCTTATTAGTGTTCCATCAAGTGTAGATAGCTTTAAAATATTAAGTTAATATACTTTTGTATTCCATTCTTTCATAAACCAGACCATAAGTGGAAATAGTTAGCTATTTAAAATTTCATATCTAAGTCACTTATATTTTGGTGATCACTTAGCCTAAAAGTTTGGATTGATTAAATTCTGTAATATATTCTACATGTACATTTATGGGAAAACTTGTCACTATTAAACATGGTAGTCTGTGTCTTAAGTGTTATCTATACTTCCATATTTCATTATCAAATTTTTAATGTCAATCATTTTACCCTTTAACTTTTTTGTTTAGCTGTATATTGCTCAAAAAGTAAATATGTGTAAATTGCAAATTTTCATTTACAAAGGCCATTGAGTAGGACTGAGAAAGGGAAAAAATAATCTAAAAAATAAGTGCATTTTAAAAATGTAATATAATCTAATCATCTTTAATTAGTCAATATATATGAAAATTCGTGCATCCAGCACTGTTCTGAGTACTTTGAGGAGTATGTATGCATGCATAAAAGCACACACATACATGCAGAAGTAAGTTATCCACATGAAACAACTGTAGAAAAGATTACCAACTTTGAAATGACAAAATGTTTTATTTTAAATGGAAAACAAATTAGTGGTTGCCCAGGGCTAGGGACAAGAGGGAGGTGGGTGTGATCATAAAAGGCCACTATAAGGGGCATCCTTGTGGTGATGAAAGAGTTTGGTGTCTTAACTATGGAGGTGATGGATGCACACAGGATAAAACTAGAGAGCACACACACACATGCAGTTAAAGCTGGGGAAACCTGAATGAAATCAATGAAATCAGTGAACATCCTGGTTGTGATATCATACTACAGTTTTGAAGTATACAGGATCATCTATTATTTCTTACAATTACATGTGAATTTACAACTATCCCTAAATAAAAAGTTTTTAAGTGATTATAAAATACACTTGTTCTTCTAAATACATCTGCTGACTCCAAATAAAAACATACAAGAAAAAAAAACACCCAAATCCCCCCCAGTGATCAAAAATTTAAAAATATATATCATCTAGGTACATTAGTAATCCCTCTGAGGGCTGGGGAACAGAGTAAATATTATGCCTAAATATTCTTGCCCTGCCAATATGGTCTTAATTTTCTTTTAATTCCATGTTAATTTAAATGAGTTTTAAAGATCATAGCCTATAAATTGAAGGTTTCTCATGGTAGTGCTAAAATGTTATCTTACTTTGAGTTCAGATCGTGAGTGGAATCATGCTTAATGAGAGATTGAAAGAAAGAGGAGGAGGAGGGAGGAGGAGGAGGAAACGAGAGAAAAAGAGAGCCGTCCCTATCTTACCTCTTTGTTAACAGATAAGAAGCACATCACACACACACACACACACACACACGCACGCACAACTCTCCTCTGTAGTCTGCGTGAGTCCGGGCTGAGAGGTGAAAAGAGAACACCATAAGGATTTCTCAGATTTAGGTCTTTACCGACTTTGAATCTCCTGGAAAATATTCAACCACATCATTGCTTTTTCACTAATGCAAAACGAGAAATAATGTGTCAACCACTCTGGAATTCCTTTGGTGTAAAGAAGTGGAAGGTGATCAAAGGGAGGGTGACATGCACCGGCACCCGGATAAAACGGGTCTGATTAGGGTAGATTCCCATTCACGTAAAATGACTTCCAGGCAATTCCTCTGGCTCTGACTTCCAACTTGACACTTGCCTGGTTGCGATAAAGATGGAAATAGGGACGTTGGGCCTCTCTCACACCCGTCTGTAAGCTTCGCCCTCTCGGCCTCACCCCAAAGCCCCGCTAGAGAGTGGGAGCTTGTGCCGCCCTCGCGGAGAATTGTTGGGACGCAGGGGCGCCGCCGTCCAGGCTGCCCCTTTCCTCTCCCCAGCCTCAGCCCGCGGGGCGGGGGGCGGGAAAGGAGGCCCGGGGCGGGGGCGGGTTGGGGAGGACCGCGGTCCCGGGGCGGCGACTGGCCGGGCAGAGGGTGGCGGCGAGGCGGGCCCGAGGCCTCGGGGGCACTGCGGGCTCGAGGCGCCGGGCGAGGCAGGGGCCCCCGGCGGCACAGCCCCGCGAGTCCGCGGGCCCCCGAGGGGCTCGCCCGCGCTCTGCAGGGTCTCGGTGTTTTGAGGTCCGGCCGCCGGCTCTGCCGCCGTCGCGCGAACTGCGTCCGGGCTTTGCGGTACCGCTGGAACCCCGCGGCCGGAGATGCCGGGCCGCCCCGCCGTCCCCGCTCCCGCCGCCGGCCTTCGGGGCGCCCGCCCCGCCCCGCAGCACCTGCTTCTGACCCGGGGCGCCCGCCGCCCCGCCCGCGGGGCCCGTCAGTCCGCGAGGGGACCGGGCGACTGAGACGGCGACTCGGGCTCGGACGCGAGCCGGTCCCGTCTGAGGACCCGCGTCTCGCGGCCAACCCACCGGAACCGGAACGCGGCCGTCGGGCTGCGACTGACAGTCCGGGGTGACGTCACGGTCGCAGGGCCGGGTTCGCCGGGATCGCGGGCCCCGGGGACTCCCCTGGGGGCGCCCCCCCTCCCCCGACGTGCGGCGCGCGCCCAGCCGCTGCGGGAGTCGGGCGCCGCCGGGGGCGCAGGTGCCTCCCAAAGCGCCCCGGACCTGCGCGCGGCCCGACTGCGCGCGACTCCTCCGCACAGGAACCCCTCACGCGGGGAAAACCCGGCGCAAGTGCGGGGAGTTGAGGAGACTGGTCAACCAGTCGTCTTGCCTTCGACAGTCAAGAGAAATCTCAGTGTGACATGGTATAATCTGATAAATACATTCTTGTCAAAGCAACCTTAAAGCCAAACACTTTCCCCTTTAGTCCAGCTTTCACATACCTGGCATTTCAGTTTTCAGAATTCCCGCTAGGTCAAGACATGATGTTGATACACTGAATTATATTGTATTGAAAGCATTTAATAAGCACTCCTAGATATTTGAAGAGAAAAGCAGACGGGGAAACAAGGGGATAAATGTCCTGTCTTCAGTGACTTTCTCCTATTACTTCTAGCTTTGTTTTCCTCACTTTGGTGTGATTTTTAAAAACATTTTCACTTTTGAAAAATGTAGGCTTATTTTGTTGCTGAATGACATTTCCAAAAAACACCTGGAGGGGAGAGAATCTTTACCTGGAAAGTCTTAATTCAAATGATGTTAACTAGACTTTCCTAGCTTATGTAACTTGAACTCTTTACTGGATCTCCTTTAACAAAAATCATATCCTTAGTCTATTACTGCTTTCTAGCTTCTCTAAAAAACTGCAGACCATATGTTTCAATCACAGGTGTCAATTTGAAATGTTTCCCCAGCAGAAACTACAATTTCACCAGGTGCCAAGTGAGTAGATAGTCACAGCTGCTGCTGAGTAGTGCCAAGACAGGAAACCTCTTAATATGTCTTCTTCAATAGAAGGGAGCATGCAAACATGGCTGGTTCTTATATTTGGGGTGAGTCCTATAAAATAATCTTGGAGATCTCATTCCGACTTGAGCTCTCTGATGAAGTCCTGATATTCTGTGGAGCCCCAATAGCTGGGGAATGGGCCAGCAATCAGAGAGAGCAGCATGTTCAGTAAGGCAGGTGCCTGCCTGTTCAGAAGCCAGTGATACCCACAATCCCTTTACTTAACTCTAAGGCAAAAGTTTCACGATGATCTCCACATTTCCATAAGGAAACAGACCTTTAAAATTAAGGTTGTTGTGTGTGTTTATTTTGAGATGTGGGGAGAAACAGATGAAGCAAATAATTAAAATTGCAAAAAAAACCCTTCATTGTAATTTTGTTTTCAGTTCCTTGTTGCATTATGAAAAAAAAATCCCCTTAAAACTAAAAGGTTCCATAATTGGTTTCAGTCCTTAAACAATTAAACTCCCAAGCTGGTACAGCTTCCATTTTTAGTAAATGTTTTGCTATGTATTTTCTACCTTAAAAGTATTGAGATTAGAGCTCAGTGGTGAAAAGGGTCTAAACCTATAAACCTAAGTCTATTTAAGGAATGCTACAAAGTTTGAAAACTTAAGTTCAAGTGGTATCAAAATTATTTTTAACTATAGATGCCTGAGAGTCTGCCATTAACAATGTCTATGAATTAAATTGCATTGTTCCTGATAAAACACAATACAGGATTCCTCCTTTATATCTGAAATTGAACATATTAAAGAAACTAGATCCTTCATCCTTAATTCTCACTTTCTTTTTAGAAGTCTTTAAAATTAAATGGATAAATATAACAAAATTATAATATAAATATAGTTAGGAATTCAAATAAAATATGGCTATTTTTATTGTTACTAACAGACTATCGTTACTAACAAGAAAGCCAAGCTATATCTTCTGACCCACTTTCCAACTTCCTAACTTTAAAATACCATTCTGTTCTTACAAAGTTAATTGAATGTCCCCATGATCACATACACACTTCTAACAGCTAAGCAGTGAGGGGAAAAAATATTCAAAGGGATATTTCAGGGTTTTTTTCAAAGTGCTATTTAAAATAACTTAAAGTTCCTAAAGTACCAGCTGGCTTTAAATACAGATATACAATGTACTTGACACATTAAATACTACATTTGATTGGGAATGAAACATATTATCTAAAAAAACTTGCAAACATGTTTCCATGAAAGATTTGTTTGGAAGATTTTGGCTCTTTTGTAAAAAGCTAACCTTATGTAACTTCAAAATCGTCTTTGTATTCCTCTCTTTACATAAATGAAACTCCAAAAGACAGTATAAAGTCAGTTGAAAAATTCTGCTCTGTTTCTCTTTAAAAACTTGCTTTGGAAATTCAGAAAATCCCATTATCATGGGAATATATTCTACACATGTCTAAAAGAAATTTTGTTAATTTTAACATGTGTTTTTTTCTTCAGCTCCTAGCTGAATTTTAAAAATTAAAGTTTTATATATGATACTTAGATATTAACATCCACATTTTTAAACTGCTTTTGAGGTGAATCAAGTGTATATACATATGTGCTGGAAGCTTTGCTAATAACAGAATGTCCCTGTCTTCTAAGACATGAAGTCTAGTGGGGGACAGACATGTAAACAAAGTATTAATTCATTCAACAAGCACATACTGCATCCTGCCTTGTTTTAAAGGCTGTAATTGCTCCAAGCACTGTAAGTGCTTTGGGAGCAAACATGAAGGACTTAGGGTAACCTAGGTGAAGAGGTAAGGCTATTTAAAACATCACTTAAATAATAAAAGGCTTCTTGTTACTAAGAAAAATTAGCTGTTTTATCTAGGTATAAAATCTCCTTCTCTCCTCCCCCAAAACAATTAAAACATAGTGTTAGTATTTAAATAGGCACTCATTTGGCAATTGCATGTAATTGAAGTTATGAGAACATAATAATCATTTTGCCAACACTAAGTTTAAAATTAATGAAATAACTCCATATTTACATACTTTAATTAAAAATAAAGGCATTACGTATCCTATAACCAAGTTACTGGATTAAAAATATCTATAAGTAAACAAACATATAGCTTAAATGTTGCATTCTTTGGGGGAAAAAACGCCATGAGTTTACGTTTGAGTCTGAGCACACCAATTTTGCCATCAAGTTTGTCAGCAGAGAAGAGAAGACTCTCAGACTTTTTGGTCCAGGAGGGGAAGATTAACATTTCCACGCTTGTGTCTTCCCATTCTTTGCTTTTCAAGACTTTTTAAGTCAAATATTTACATTTTAACCGCTAAAGTTTTTACGTTTTAGGGGTTTTTTGAGTGTTAAGGTCAATAAAACGTTAAGATGACAGTGATTTCGCTGGCCCCAAAGTCCTAAAGATCTTTTCCACTAATTCAGTGGATACAGAGCTTTCCCACACTCCCAAAGTAAACCGACATCAGGGGGATTACACACAAAAATAATTTCATCTCCAAAGACACCATAGAGCACAACGTAATTGATACTAAAAATTGACTGATGCTTCTAATGTAGAAGTCTGAAATATGGCATAACATTTTCTAAGACAATGTGCATGCATAAAAATAAAATATTGCTAATTGGGGTGTGTGTGTGTGTATGAATATCATCTTTCTAAAGACTTACTTGGGTGTTCTTCAAAAATTGTACCAAAACCCCATATCACCAGGTAGAAATCTCTAAGCACCCTGCCAAACAAGTCAGCCTCTAAACGCCCCCCAAACCCACCACCCCATTAAAATCTTGGTGTTGTGGGACTTCTGAGAAGATAATTGTCACTTTTTTTATTAGTACAGGACACAGGAGACTAAGATGGGAGGTGCCATAGAGTAAAGCGACCCTTGGAGCCCCCCAAGCCCGCATCGGAACTGTGGTCTGGCCGTTGCAGATTCCGCCAGCCCCGAACCCAGGGTTCTCAACCAGCACCGCAGAGCCAGGCACCGAGGGTCCCTGCGCGGCGTTCGAAGGCGCTGGCGCGGGCAGACACCTGCGCTCAGTGCTGGCAGGGCTGCTGGAGTTGGAAGGCGAGGGGGAGAGAGATGCAGACCTCCCTGACGCCCACGGCTTTTCCTTTACCCCGAAGTTTCTAGAACCCCCAACGAGCACCTCTGAGCTCCCCGCACACTTTCTAACCAGGCCGAGTGCGGGTAGTCTGTTGGGGCTACATCAGGCTGCCGCTGGGGTTAGAGCCCCTGCGGCCCCGCGCGAGTCGCCGGGCCAGGCCGAAAGGGGGCCGCGGGCGAGGCCAGGCGGCCGCGCGGGCGGGAGGAAAGGGCGGCGCGCGGCCCCGGGCGCGAGTGCGGAAGAGCGGCGCAGGCTCGGCCGCTGGGCCTCCGTCCCGCGGGGCCTCCCGGGGCGCCGCGAGCGCAGGCGTGGAGCGGGGCCGGCGTCCCTCCCTTCGGCTCCCTCGCAGCCCCGCGGGCCGTGGGCCTGGAGCCCCGGAGGGAAAGCGCGGCCGGTCCCACCGAGCCGGCTTCTGCGGGGGGGCGGAGCGGGGAGGTGAGATGAAGAGGCCTCTGTTCTTTCGCTTTGCTTCCGCGGCCGAGCCTCCAGCAGGAACCGCACCCCGCGCGAGCTTCCGCGGAGACCTCCGGGCCCCCGGGCCCCGGCCCGAGCCTGCCCGCGGCGCGGCTGACCGGTGGGCGGGCAGTGGGGCGGTCGGCCCGCAGGGGCGAACTGGACGCGGCGGAGACCGGAACCCAGAGCCAAGACCCCGAAGCATTGGCGCAGCCAGAAGAACTCGCCACGGCCGGACGGGTCGGCCTTGCTTCCCGCTGACTTTCTGCCCCGAGGACTTATAAAGAGAGTCCTACTGGGGGGCGGGGAGCAGGGGAGGAAAGTCTGTGGGGTTTCCACTCTTCGCCCGGAGTGGGTTTGGGAACCCTGCACTACCTTACATCAGCCAGCTAGCTCCCTAGACCTCGCTGCGCAAGCGGAATCCCAATGGCTGGGTGAAGAGCCAAAAGCTTTCTTAAAAAGAAAAAAAAAAAAGCTGCACCTCACTGCGCATGTGCGAGCCTCAATTTTTTTAATTTTTGACGTCATTTCTCTTTATCAAGACCCAAGCCAAATTTTTTGCTCAGGCATTACTCTGACGCCTAGGAAATATAGCAAAAGTACAGAAAAAACGGTTTTCAGTGTTTTTGCTTTCGCAAAAATAGCATAGGCTATTTATTCATTCTGTATATCCCCACAGGGATTATCAGAGCGTAGAGAGAGCTACCTTAACGTAGACTAATTGGAAGACGTCATGGCACAGCATCTCATTTTTTAAGAGGAGATATTTGCACTACAATTCTCAACTCCCATCATTTTTTCTTTGATTCAGAGAAAACATCTGAATGCTGCTAAAGCTGGGTTACTTTATTTCCTAATCCAACATTACCCCATATTTATTTTTTTAAGTGAATAAAGTTTCTTATATGAAAAGCATAAGAAAAGATTAATGGCCACCTATAAGAAAATACTAACACCCTTCTCATTAGTAAGGTAGAAAGTGAGTTATAAAGAAATGCTCTTTATTCTAGGAGTGTTTTTTCTCTTCCTGGTGAAAAAATACGTAATTGCTCATCACTTTAATTATAAGTCAAGGGTAAAGATCTTGGAGGTTTACAGATAAATGTTGAACTATACAAATAATGCCAGTATGTTTGTGGTCAAATCCCAAAGAAAAACAAACTTACAATCTCTTTGCTTAACTGAGTATACCAAGTGGTGATAGTAAAGAAATAGACTTCTTGTAGCACAGTTGGATAGAAAAAAACATTTTTTTAAAAAAATGTGATACTTAGTGCTTTAAATAAATGGCGAATGTTTATGAGTGCTATGAATAACTGGTATCAATTAACTTTCTGGGAAAGGATGTTCCCAGAACCCATTGCAGACCATTATAATTGACTTATGTTGCACTAGAGTGTCTCTCTAAGTTTAGAGAGCCTGCATGAATTGTGTATGTTAAAGTTCTTGAAAATACACCCCCTTAAGTGTATTTTAAAGGTTGCTCTTATTCCATTGTAAACTTACTTTATTGTAGTGCATTTCCTTAAAAGTGTTCCCCAAAGTGACAAAAAATTAACAGGTGAGTAATTTGAGCAGAATGATCATTTGATGTAAGTGAATAAGGTCCAAATAAATCTCATAATCTCTTTTTCTTCAGAAAATGATGGGATAGCTTGAAGAGAACCCAAGTGAAAATATTTTAAGAAAATTGTCATGAGGCATATGTAGAAACAGCTGGTAAACACATTTTCTCAAGCTTATTCTGAGTTTTTCAGTTATACTAGAAAACAAACTGTAATGAATCATGTTCAAAGCAAAAACACTATCCTGAGTTAATTACTGATAGCATTAATTTTCTGATTCATGAACAGCTAGATGCTTTCTAAACATAATCTTTCCAGTACAATTTATACTTATGTATTTTGGAAGTGTGTTTACTGAACTTTGGAGTTTTGTTCAGGATGTTGGAAAGGAGTAAAAAATTATGCAGTAAAATTCTATAGAAATATAACCAATTCCAATAAAAGGTCCTCTGTGCGGAAGTACATTATGGATATGACGTGGTTGTCAAACCTAATTGTTTGCCTTTGAGTACTCATAGAAGAAATTCTACAGCCTTGGGATATAGACTCAAAAGCAGCAGCATTTCTGGTTTCAGTTTAAATAAAACAATGAAATCCATCATTATTCACGTCAATAGCGATAATTCACATGAATATGAATGTACTTTGATCTTATCCTTCAGTTCATTGAAAGACACAGTTGTAATGAAAAAGGGAGATAATCTCTTTAACTTGGTCCAAAGCAAGTTGTTGGAGCTTTTCATTCTTGAAAGACCATAGAAAGAAACTTTTCACTAAAGCCTTGCTTTCCTATTTTTAAGGTGATGGTGGGGCTATTTGGGCAAGCTACAGGTCATTATGTTGCCTCCAGGAACCAAGTAGTGCTAACTTTCTTCTTTGAAGTAAACTGTCTTATTTAGTGAACTTGACATTTTGTGTAGATTAAAGGTGAAACCCTTTTATAACATCATACCTAAGAGTCATTTTAGGAGTCATGTTGATTTGAGTTTGCCATCTGATATGATTAAGACATATTAACTACTTTTAGTAGGTTTTAAAGCTTATTTAAATTAAATAGGATATTTAAAAAAGCATTGTCTTAGCAAATTAGCAATATCCAATACTAGCCCCTTAAATGTTCCTGTTGAACTCTAAAGATAGTTAATGCCATGTCTGTGCTCTATGAAAGTATGAAAGTCATTTTAATATCTCATTTTTATGGCTATTTAACCAGTCTTCAGGTAGTTTTGGTGGGGAAAAAGCCAAGTTACAACTTCTTATTTACAATTTATTGTTCTTAGAATTCTGGAAACATCTGTCAGATATTTTTAGTGGAATATACCATATCTGAAACATAATTAGATTAAAATATGATGAATGAAGATATCTGATTAATGTCACTAGCCTGAAAAATGTTTAGGTTTTCAGTGAGTTCATTAAAGATATCCAAGCTTTATAATAGTTATTAGTAAGGTTTTGTTTTTCTAATAAGGGTTGTTGAACTTCTGGAATCCTCTGGAAATTCAACAGACATTTGTTGAGTTGTGTTAAAAACAAGATAAATAAAACAGATGCTTGTCCTCAAGAAGCTTCCTACTTATAAATTTCAGCACACCTGTGATTTACATGAAATTTCAACCCACGAAGAACACTGAACTAAGTAACTATTTAAAATCAGGACAGTTATTAAGAGTGAAGAAGTTTAGCAGTGCACCTATTTCCTGAGTTATCCTACTGGCTAAATAAAAAACTTTCCTGGATACTTTGGAGATTTTTCTTCAATAAAAACCTGTTTAAAACACTAACAGGGGGTCCTGTTTAAAAAATGAATCAGTGTCTCAGAACCACAGAAAATAGAAAAGGCAGAAACATTCGTGTGGGTTAGTCAGTCATTTTCTTTATGCATCAAACCACTCAGTCCACACTGCCAAGGGGTGATGTGGTTCATCAAATGAAATGAACCATCCACTTATGTATAAACAAGGATAAGTATATGGATATAAGGTTTAAACTAACACGAGTGCTTATGTTGTGGATTTCGTGCAAAATATTCGTGGCAGACAAAGATGGAAGACAGTAGCATTTGTCTGTGGCTCTAACCCAGAGAAAAGCCACCATTACCAAAAGCAGACACAATCTTAAGCTTTTCTTTGTGATGACGTTACTAGAAAGGGAGTGGGCATCTGGTCTTGACTTCTTTTTTTACCACCATCCTTATTAATGATGTCAGGAAAGCTTTCTAATGGACTGACAAAGAATTTCGGTTCAAGGTGTAGACAGGGCACCTGGGGCTGGGACTAAGCAAAGCGCCCCTCTCTCGGGGGCTCAGGTGCCTGTTCAGCGCGGCAGGCGCTGCTGAGTGCGCTCTGAGCTCCCCTATTGTCTGCCTTGGGGGCAGGGCCAAGCCCCGGGAGCCGGCTTTTGAGCGGAGCTGAGGATCCTGAAAAAATGAGGACCCGGGGCGGGGACCAGAGATGTCAACGAGGGCCACCCCCAGAGTTGCAAATGCTCTCTACCCCGAGGTGTGCCGGGAGGCCCCGATACCAGCGGCAGCGGCCCCGGCTGCAACTCGCCGTCGTGTGGTTGCTACTGGCAACCGAGCCTCTGCGGAGAGCGCAGCCACGCAGCCCCTGGAAGGAAGGTGGCGGCAAGGGAAAGCGGCTGCGGCGCCGCGGTCTCGGCGAATCCGCCGCCAGTAGGACTCGCCCTCCCGCCCGCGCTCTGCAGCCCCTTGGGGCCTTGACCACAGCTGTGCCGCACGAAGGGCCAAAGGACTCCGGGGTTGGAGGTGTCGCTGCCTCTGGAGCGTCAAATTACTGGCGCCCTCCGCGAATGCAACATGGCAGCTGGGGCTCCCACACCCGGTTCCTTCAGTCTGCCGGGAAGCCAGGGACTGTGGACGCCGCAAAGCACCCGCCTGCTTCTTTCCAGGCCCGGAGTCTGCCCTGCTCGCGCCCCGAGTGGGAGCCAGGCGGAGCGCAGGGCAGCCTCGTGTGCGAACCCGCCTCACCTTCACCCCTCGGCCCTTTGTTCTCCACTTGGTGGGCTCCTCGCCCTCGGGGGCTTTTAATGTAAACCTTCGAAGAGGACGGCCCGGGGCGGGACTCCAGGCCTCCTGGCCCTGCACAGAGCTCTCTAGCTTCCCGGGTCTCTGGTGGGCTCCGGGCAGAGTTGGAAGTGCGAGTGCGGCGTCCCCACCCGCCACTCCCCGAGGAGCCGCCTCTCGTCGGGCGGCTCCCGGCCCGCTAGGCCCGGCTGGTTCGCCCGCCTCCCAGCCCAGAGGTTCGCGGCGGGGGCCTGGGCGGGGACGCGGGCCCGCGAGATGACGAGGCCCGTCAGGACCCCAAGGAAATGAGATTCCTTTCACCGCGGAGAGGAAAGCTGCGGGCTCGGTATAGCCTCAGTCATGGAAAAACGGGGAGGAAAACACCCCCTTAGGTCTGTGCTGGCCTTCATCGCGCTTCACACTGGCCCTCGGGTGGTGGCAGCGGTGGTCGCCCCAAGGAAACTTCCCCCACCCTGGGGTCCAGGGGCTCGAGGAACCGGAGCCTTCCACGAGTGGGGAAGGGGCTCACTCCTAGGGGGTAAAGGGAGAACCTAGGGGGAGATTTACATGTTTAAAAACCGTGGTTGGAAAAAAAATCATGCCACATGGACAAGCCAGTTGTGACGTTCAACACAACGTGCTACTGAAATACCGAAATCCGCCACCAAATGGCGGCTTCCGCAGTCGGCCGCACTGAGAGAGCGCTCGCCCGCGTCGCCCCTCTCAGGCCGCTTCCACGCCTCTGCCGTTGCCCCGACCCTCTCTCCCCGAAGTCGCTCCTCGCTCTCCCGGTTTCTGGGTGCACGCGGGACTCCCGGGTCAGAAGGACGTTTATACCCTGGGGGTCCGGCGGGCGCGGGCTCTGCAGGGAGCTGGCTGTGTCCCCGAGGCTTTCGGAGGCGACACTTCACTCCCGAGCGCCCGTTCCTCTGCCGAGGGCGCCGGGGGTGCGAGAGCACCGGCCCTTCCCAGGTTTGTCCTGCCCGGGACCCACACAGGCGTCGCTGTTGGTTCTCAAGGTGTGGTTCTTCGCCAAGATCTCCGGACTCCTGCGGCGCAGCCACCCCCTCTCCTCGATTCTGTCGCCTGGTCAAGTTTTCTTCCCAAAGGACTAGAGCCTGTTCTCCCCACCCAAGAAGCTCAACTGGACAGTTCTATCTCATCCTCGGCCTTTCCAGGCACATGCCTGCGAAACGCAGCCTTGGGGAACTTTCAAGGTGGCAGTGTTAATTTAGTTTACAATGCATCCAACAAAATCCCCAACGCCAAGGACACCTCGCTATTGAAGGAGAAAGGACATAGGACTTGAGGCAGGAGGTCTGAGCTAAGCGGTTATCTCGAACGACCAAGCAAAACCGCGGTTCTGCGGGCTTTGCACTCGAGGCGCTGCCCCCCGGACGTGGGTCCGTTTCCCGCCGGCGCTGTGCCTCCTGACCCGGCGGACCCGCCGTTGCCTCGCTTTCGGCAGGAAGGGGCCCACCTTGTGAGACCATGAGCACCGTGCTGTCGCCGCCGATCACCACGGGGTCAGACGTTGTAGAAACGACTTCGTTTCCCTGCCAGCCAAGCCGCTAAGGGCCTGACAATCTAGCTTTCAAAATTGGCGGGATGCGAATCCGCCCGGCCGAGCGCGGCGCGAGGCGAGCGGCGCACGCGCAAGATGGCCTCCCGGTGCCCCAGGCGGCCCGGGCTCGCGCCGGCCGGCCGGGCCCCGGCAGCGCGGTTGGTGGCGGAGGCCTGAGCCGCGGCTCCTCGCACGCCTCCGAGAGCTGCTGGTTAAAAAATGAGTGGGAGACGGGCGCTTTCCTCCGAAGGTGTCCGTTTGGTAAAGGTTCCCTGACCGGGAGGGGCAGCGCTGCCGAGAAAGGGAGGTCATTTTCTGCAGGCGGGCGTCTTGGGTGCTTTCCACTGAGCGCCAGAATATAAAAAGGCTTTTTAGGGGGTGATGGAGAGCCATCGATCTTTCCACCCTAAACGCCGTCGCGCCGGCTTTATCTTCTAAGTCGTGCAGCACTGTGCGCCGGTCTTAGGCTTTGGGCTTTGTTCCAGTGTCTTCCATCCTTGAGGGTGTGGAGACCGGGACAGACCTCTCTTATCCAGTCATCTCTTTATCTATTTCTGTGACGTTCCCTTTCTCATCCCAGTTTTCAACCCGTTTCCCCGAGTACCCTGGTCCTCAACTATCCACGCCTCCTCTCAAATTGGGTTCTAGCTACTTAGGAGGACAGCAGGCTGGAGAGCGCAGAATCGGCTCCGAACTTGAAATCGGGTTCTCTGTGAGGTTGGGATTTTGTGGAGACCCCCACGTCCAACAATCAGAGCAAGAAGTAATATTTGTATTGAAATATAAGTGATTGTTACACCACCACCTACTATTTGGGGAGTTCCTTCTGATAGTGTCTGGAAGGGATACATAAAATATCTTAAAGACAAGATTTAACATAATGGAAGGAATATAACTGGTTCACTGGAAGTTTTGGAACGCTTTTTTTTTTTTTTGATGGGTTAAATGACACTTCGCAATGAGTTTTTCACATGCACTTGAACTTCTTCAGAAAACCCACAAGTATCTTAGAGTGCTGTCTTTCCAGAGATAAATGACTTTTGATGCCGTCGATTTGAAGACAAAAGTTGATAGTGAAGTCTTTATGAGACCTCTAGAAAATGCACACTAAGAAAAAGAAACTGGTGCAAATAAAGGAAATCCGTTTCAAGAACCAAAAGAAGAAAAACGTTAAAAAAAATTAACTGCGGAAACAGGAAACACTCGACTGTGTAAACATTTTCGCAGACTTTCATAATCAAAACTGGGCGATCTTAAGATTTGCAAGATCTACAGGCTCACAGTCTTCGAGGGACTATTTCCCCAAGTCTGATTTACTGGGAGGCTCTGATAGGTAAAGGATCCAGCTATCTGAAATCTGTAGTCCCAATTTAGTTCAAGGCTTTATTTTAGAGGAGTCAGAATTTATTTTTAAAGTGACCTGAACAAGAATCACCTGTTGTAGTGTTCATTTTATACTCGAAGTAACATCCTCAAGTGAAATGACGTTATCTAACTAACCCAGAGCCTTAAGTTGGAGCTGCATTGTGTTCTTTGCACCATTAGATGTCTTTAAAGGTATATGTTTTTAAAAAAGGTCATTTACATGTAATTTCATCAAGATCTTTGGGATAAAATTCGAGTTAGATTTAATGGGGGAAAGCAATAACATAAGCCAGAATTTCCAGTCATTCCAGGGCAATGAGAAACTATACATTTATCAAAACTTTATAGACATATATACAAAAGAAAAATTAATGCTTCCCTTACCCCAGGATTCCACAAGAGTCTAGGTTCCCTGTGAACATTGTTTCTAAAAGTAGAATCCCATCCCTTTGAAGATTACTGTAAGCTAGTCTTCAAAAACCAAACATGTTCATTTCTTATTGGCAATGCAAGTAGTATGTCCTATTAAATGCATGTTAAGATTTCATAACAAAAACCTTGGTAGGCCTGCCTGTATGAGTGTACCAAAAGATTTCACAAATGAATATATCCGGGAAAATAGTTAAGAGGAAAGGGTGAAGAAAAGCCCCTACCAGATTACTCTGCCGGCTGCATTATTCCTCCAGAGATCTTAACATTTACACATACAGACATGGAAACTAAGCAATGTGGTTGGTGGGTTAAGGCAACTTTTTCCCCCCAACTCAGTGCAATTAACGGCCGGCAATTTTAAAAGCAGAATGTACTTGTAAAGTGGTATGCATGTGTAGAGCAAGATAGATCACTATTTACACAACAGCAAACAGCCTCATTCTCCTTCTGCGTTTAAGCTAAAATCTGTGGAATCAATTTAGGCATTTTCTGTGGAAAATATTGTTAGTACTAACTTTGTAGTATAGAATTCTAGAATACTTTTCGGAGGCAAAGCCAAACTTAAAGCCGACTTTTCATATACTCTGCTTTCACTGCTAAGCGTTAACAAAAGTTAGCAACTTTGATATAGGTTTTTGTAAGGTTGAAATTTTTTAAACTGGTAGTTCAGCAAGTTTTAAATCTTTATTGTCAGAACTGTGATGGCTGACTATGGGAGAATGCAAAACAATGTAATCTTCTGTTTCAATAAAAACCAAAGAAGTTTTAGCTGAAATAGCCTGAAGCAACTCCCAAATAGTAGGGGGGGGGGTCCGTTTTCTAATAAAATAAATGTACATGTTTTCAAGTATGACGAGTGTTAAGCCATAAAGGCAACAGCTAATGTTTTAATAAATAACTTCCCAAGTAAGTCCATTGTTAAAGTTCCATCTTGATCTTACAACTTGGTTTTGTGTGAGTCAAATGACAGTCCACTAGCATTTGAAGTTTTTAGCCTTTGGAAAAGTTTTTTCATTTTTTTATACACATGATCATCCAAAGTAAAATTACCACTTGAAACTTCCACTAACTTTTCTTTGTCTTAGATAACATCACAAAAAACTTGAGGCCTAGAAAAATGAAATTGGCACCAAAATTGGCAAACATGGGTAACTTTTACTTCAAAGATTATAAAGTAAATAAACAGATACATCTTTCAATTGGGCTTTCAAGCAATTATACAACAAATCATGTACTTCTTAGCAACATCACTATTTAAGACAGCAATGGATTCTCTTTAGCTTTTAACCTGTTGTTATCCACAATAGGGTTTCCAAAATTTCTGCACATTGTGCTTTTCATAACAAATTTTTATTAGTCTTAGCTATTTTCTAAATGAATATCCATCCTTTCATTGGATTTTTCCCAATTACAAATGAAAATTTAATTATACATCTATAATTAGAAACAACACAGTGGGACTGTACAAATTTAGGTCAAAATAAAAATATATGTATTTTGTGGTTTCATAAAACTTCATTTACTGTATTTTTAAAGAAAGCAGAAGTAACAGCAATATATGTAATGATTTAATGACTATAAGCAAGACAAAGCAATAGAATTGTGCTTCTTTTGCAGACTGGGGACAATGAAATTGTTTAGCTACAATTTTCCCATACAAACATGAAACAAGATTCATATAGAATAAACACCCTCAACAAATAACTGATGGTTGATGAACACACACCAAGTTCGACCAAAGCAAAACACAAACTAAAGAGTGTTGGGGTTATTCATATTTTAAATTCAACATGCTCACTCTATTTAAAAATTAATACCTGTAGAAGCTCATAATAAATTGCTTCTTTTCCAGACATTAGAGAAAGGGCATATGCCATTGTTTAAAACTGTAAAAGCAAATGTTAAATTTGAAGTTACTACTACTATATCACATATTAAAATAATTTAGATAAAATGCCTTCTTCCAGCAATTGGCTGGTTTATTTTAAAATTTGTTTTAAGATTATAGTGATCAGTATGTATTTTAAAAACACATTAATTTCACTATAAGCAATGGGAAATGAAGACACTATTTCCAAATTCCTTAGTTAAAAGTTTTTCTTTACTGCAACAATTCTAAAAGTAAACATGTACTACTAGAGAAAGCCAATATAATGATTTGCCAATTGCTTCCAAAGGAACAGACTTTAGAATTAGATATCCACATTAAAAATATTATATGCCGAGAAGGCTCAAACATAGGGTATCTGCAAAGGTCGAACCAGTTTGGAGAATTTTAACAACCATTTTTGAATGCATGAAACACAATATTTTCTTTATAGTATTTATAAATATATCATACAATACTGTTTTCCTGTTATGTCATATACCAATATGGCATTGTACAATAAGCATAATGCCATCTGATTCTTACAAAAGCGAATCATTTAAACAAGTCAGTAAAATAAACGGAAGTACCCGCTTTTAGGCATACAGATTGTAAAACTGAAGTTTACTTTCCTTTGATCAGTTTTGTGTAGCAACAGAGAAGTAAAAATCAAACAGGAATCAAAATGGCTAAATATGCAAGAAATCGTTATTCACAGTGACATGGCTACATAGAATGCATTATTCTATGCATATTCTTCTGTTTGTTGAATTTCCAGATAAAAAGCACTTGTTTTCTACAGGTTCACAAAACAGCTTAATAACAAGAACAATCAAGGAGAATGTAATGTAGGCATTAGTTGAAATTAACAAACTATGGCCAAATCTTTATATCCACTGCAGAATAATTTCAAATCCAAAAAACAGTGAGACAGAAGCCATTTCATATCTTTCCTAACACACAGAAAAAAAATCTTGCCTGCCTTCTCAGAAACCAATTCTTTATAGGAACAGTCTTTCTTTTCAATTAACGTCCACATCAGTATCACATCTAGTCCATCTTTTATAGCCAAATTTAACGTCACTACAAAAGAAAGCAAATTAGATGATAGTCACATGTATTAGCATCTATAAAGCTGTAATGGCATGAAGACATCTATATAAATCAGGGGTTTAAAATTTTTTCCTTAAGGTCTCAGGTATCAACCAGATGAAGTTGCTGACGACCCATTTACTGATGATTTTCGAGGTCTATTGGCAAAGGAAGATTGGTGGTTACCGCTGGGGCTGTTGCTGGTTCCATTCATAGTACTGGAAATGTGAGGAAACTGAGGATGAGGAGACTGAACTGGAGTACTGGGGCTAGGCAAACAAGAAGAGGTGGAGGGAATACCTCCTGCTGGGCTGTTAGCCTTGTCACTCCCAGAGTCACTTTCCAGTTCTCCAGCATTTGTCAGTCCATCTCTCTGGTGACTGATCTTCATTCTTTTACAAGTAGGTCGAACTCTGTATTTCAAAGGAAGGGGACCATTCTACAAAGTTAAAAGGGGGAAAAAAATCAGTCTTAACTCTTTAAATACAGTTTACCACAATAATCTGTATTAGATATCCTACTTACCCTTCTCCAGGTATAAATGTAGGCAATATCCATTAGTGTATAGTAATCCTTTAAAGGTTCCTCTTCATACATGACATCAATCTATTGAAAAATGGTATTTCAATTAAGTATGACAAAGAACAAAGGTAAGTCTAGATTTTTCTTTTGTCATCTAAATATAATAAAAAATGCTTTAAAAACCATTTTCTCCAAACATTTGTACAAAGAATCCCTCTTGTAATCTCAAACGAGGGAAAATATTTCCTGAAATTATTTAGGGATTTGTTTTCATAGCACAAAACAGAAGTTATTTTAAAAGATACTTCCATGTTAAATACTAAATAACATTAAATTTAAAAAAAATTCTATTGTTCAAAATCTAAAAAGAAAAAAGTCACTGAATTAAAAAAAAGAGAAAGAGATGTATATAAAATGTATGAAAGATTAAAAAGTACATACCTGGAAAGTATTAGGTATATCCATTTTACTTCTGAGAAACTTTCTTAGGTGCATCACAGTCATTGCTGCTGGGCATCGTAAATACCTTTTATCATTCACCTAAGTACATTTAGAAAAATATTTTTTATTCTCAATTTTCAGATTAAAAAAAGTTTTAGGTTGCCTGAATATAATAAAAGGTGTCCCCCAAGCTGGGATATGACTAAATTTTCAACTATGTTTTGAGATTACTATTTTTATAAATATTAAATGAAAGTATACTTGATATAATAAGGAAACTTTATATAAAGCATTAAACATTAAGATATTTTGTAACAATAGTAATCATATAGGAAATAAATTCTATTTATTAACTACCAGATAATTTTTAAACATCAAACATGGCAAATTGCTTTTATTTGACAGCATCATCTGACCCTAGAATATTCTAAAGGACAACATACAGTTGTAAAATTTAGAATCTAAACAATGTTTTTTTTATGCTTTGAGGACATGGAACCTTACTTACCTCCTCCTTAGATTTCTCCTTGTCTTTGTTTACTTTCCTATCCAATCTAGGAAACAGATCATTTATTAGTAAAACAATGTATCTAGTAAACACATAAATATAAAACATATTTCCTAAAGAATTCACCTGTTTTGATCAAAGAATTCAATGGATAAGCTTATTATCTCATCATCGGTTATAATTCTCTTATCTTCATCTGCAACTTCTCCTCTGTCTTCATTAGAGCCATTGGCAGCTGTAAAGACATTTTGAAATTCAATATTAAAAAATTAAGTATTTAATTAAATAGTATATATATATATATATATATATATATATATATGAGAATAGAAGTGATACTAGATTAAATTCAAATTTAAGAATTACTGAGTGAGTTCTCCCTCCAAATAAATGTCTTCCCAGGTCCCAAGAGTTTACCATCAGCTGAAGGATGAGCTGCATAAAAATCCCTTCTTCTCTTCATTTCATCTAAAGGGGGAAGGGGACAAGAAGACTTAAACATTTGGTAAAATGGGTAAAACTGATAAAATACTTTTTAAAATTCATTTTTAAGCAAGTTACCTACTTTTGAAAAGCCCTGGAACTAATTTGTATACAATATCTTGAAGAGTTTTATCTGACCTGAAAAAGAATAAATTACAAAAGTAAACTATCAATATGACAAAAGCTAAAAATGCTCATAAGTTATTAATCTATTCTTTGTTTTCCTGGTGTTATTGTATTTTACTTGATTGTGCTACTGTCTATAACTACACCAATACGATAATTCTAGGAATGAAAGTTCTTTATGTAGTAGCACTCAAAAATCAGGAGAATAATGTTTTATATTCACCAATAAATTCTTCACATTTCTCTAAGTCAAGAAACGTGTGCCCTTTCATTTACTAAGTTAGTTATGAAGGAACAAAGGGATGAGAATAGAAGCACTTTAAACACATTCACTTTTTTGCCTTTCATAAAGTCAATAAAACAATGCAAAATGGAGAACTGATTCAGTTTTTAGGAATCTTAAAATCACTTGAATAGCACTGAGCTTTGTTTAAAATTAGTCACTGTTAACACAGCAAGAAATTAAGGGCTACCCTCCAAAAAGCCTACATATTAGATGGGACTCAAGAATATATTTTCTGTGAAGAAATAAACAGGGTAACCTTCACTAAATTATGCAATTCCAACAATACTTACAACCAGGATTTTAAATATTTTCCTACCTTATATTCAGTAGTGGTCTGGTTTTGTGAACTTGGACATCACAGATAGGACAATACTTGCTGGTCTCCAGGTAACGCACAATACACGTTTTACAGACTAAGAAATACAGACACATTTTGTAAGCTTAGAAATTATATGGTAACCATTAAAATTAGTGTCAGAAATGGAGAACTAATACTAGCAAAATGCCAAAATTTACCAATGCCAAAAGATATTTTCAATTAACTAAACTAATATCCTGATACTTATACATCGCATACTTATATATTTTATTAAGTATGTGTTAATAAAAAGTCACTAAATGGAAGAGAAAAATCAATTCCATCACTTTTTAGCAACATTCTCAAGGACTGCGGAATTTAGTTAATTTCCCTATTTTAGGATGAAATGCGAAATACCTATGACACAAAAAAGGTCTAAAACTTTGTACTTACAGGAATGTAGACATTCTATTATGGTTGTGGCATCAATGAAGTACCCTCCACAAAGTACACACATGAGGTGGGGATTTAGCTCCGTGATCTTGATTCTGGTTGTTCGATGCATTTCTGTTTGATAAAAAATCCTACAAGACATAGAAATGGCCATAATTCACAGAAAGAGAATCGACATTATCTCCAACTTTTAGTAACAGTACACTTTGAAATGCTGAGCTGTTCATGAAACTCGTAACACTGTACAGCTAAACTGTCCAAATGTTTTCTACAAAAGAAATTTATAATCAGACTCCAGTCAAGTCTACTAAACTGGTGAAAAATGTTCCAACTAAAGTTAACTTGTGGTCCCTCCGGTCATTCCAGCAGGGCAAAGAAAAGGTCTGGGGTGGGGGCAGGGAGCCGAGAGTATTCGGGTCTCTTTCTTCCATTTGTCCTCCAACCTAGCAGCCCCACGGCTGCTGCAGTCGCTACACTGTCCCCACAGATATTTACCAACCGCTAGGGCTTGTTCAGTCTCTGAATTTATTGTAAAACTTCTTTAAGTATCTCCAATCGAAAACCCAGGAGCATGCCCTGGCTTTCCAGGGGTTCCTGTTGTTTTAGGCGCTTCCAGCAACCAGAACCTGGCACGTTTTTTTACGCAACACAAAGGGAAAACAAATTCTGCTCTATCTGCATCCCTGGCATTTCCGGAGCTGGGTGCTGGGGCCTCAGGAGAAGCACCTCCAAGTCGGCCTCGGGCTGGGGCCTGAGCGCGCGGACACTCGGGTGCCGGGATGCGAGGGGCGGATCCGGCTCTGTGGCTCCGTGGCTCCGTCTCGCTCCAGATTCGGCACTGGCCTCTGTCGGGGTTTCCATAGCAACTTACACTTACACTTGGCATCCGGCCACAGCTACAACTCTGTGCGGACCCAGGCCGAGCTGGAGCTTCGGCGGGGCGTGCGGGGCGGTCGGGGCGGCGGCGCGGGCGAGGGGGAGGGGCTGGCGCGGCGCGGGGGCGGGGCCGGCGCGGGGGCGGGGTGGGGTGCGGGCGCAGCAGCGCTGGGGGGGTGGGGCGGCCCCACGAGGCCCGTGACACTAGGGAACAGTACCCCCGCCCGCTGCAACCCAGCAGAGCAGCTGGGGGGACCCCGGAGTGGGCGAGTGGTAAAGGAAAATGCAAACCGCACTCCCGGCCATTTCGGACACTCTTGGGGGCCTCTTTCCACGTCGACTCCGCGCTTCTTTCAGATCTTGCTTGACTCTTTCGGTCTCTCCTGTTAGCAATCACTAGGTCAAAAATTTCACGAAGGGATTTTTTGAGAATTGCCAACGGTGCACTTAGCCCCAAACTCTCAGGGCTCAAATTGCAAAGATGTTTATTGAACTGAACCTCTTTAAAACTTTTTTCTTTAATATGAAGTTCTGCTGTACATTAGATGAGTGATAAAGTTTTAGAAAGGCTGAAAACTAAAATCTGTTTTACAAGAAGATAAGAAGGAGGCAAAGCCCTGTATTTTATTTGAGCTATGCTGGATGCAAGAAAAACTACTTTAATAGGTACAATAGTAACAATATGTAAAGAACCATGTGACCAACCCATTCCCAAGGCTAAATCAACACCTTGTCAACCCAGAGCAACCATAGGAAAGAAAAACAAATGTCATTTTTTTTTCAGCCTAAACTCCACTGAGACCCCCACACGATGAAATGACATTCCCAACAGATAGTATATGTTATAAAAGGTCACTGTCAGTAATTATACACCAGTGTACAATCCAGGAAGTCAATTACTTCATGTAGTAGTCTTTAGAAATAATATTTTTTACTCCCACTTCATTCATTTCAGAACATAAAATAAGACTAAGCTTCTAGACCTGTCTGAAGTACATTCTCAAAGGTTCCTTGAATAGAAATCTGGGAGCTTGTGAAACTTGAAGAAGTATCTGAGGTTTTAATTCTTAGGAAATTTTACTGTAGAAGAGGGAAATAGCAATCAACATACTTCAATGGCTGAAACTAAATGCTCAGGAGTACTAAAAAATGATAAAATACAAAACAAAATCTCTTTTATGAAAGTGGCTACAGTGACAACCAGCGACTTCAACCAGAAAGCTTCATGACTGACTCCTCAGTTATCGTTGGGTTACCTGTTTAGAAGAATTTTCCAACATATTGTTGATACCAATCTAAGTGGGGTTGAAGAGGAGTTGTGGATAGAGCAGTGTCCGTCCGTAAAGAGGAGCAATATTTAAATCCACTGTATTAGATGATTAAAGACAAACATTCTTGGTTGTTAAAGAAGACTCTCATTGGGACACTGCGGGAACTTTCCTAGAAAGTAAGGTGATATACTTCCATCTGCCTGTGAAAGCATACCACACTAATGTCACTGATCATGAAGTTGAAGTTAGGGGCTTCAGTAAAAAGAGCTGCCTTTCCTTCTCTACTTTTCAGAAAACCAACACCAAATACAAATATTAACACACAGAACAATCAAGCCTCAGTGGAGAGTAATCTACTGATTGGCTTTAAACATTTAGGTCACATGTGCTTGAGCAAAACCCTTTCAAATTTATCCCAAATCTTAATTCACAGAACTCCTCGACCTCAATTCAGAAGAATTTGACTACAACCTTATTATGATTTATAATGCTAAATAGTATCACTTTGTTACTAAATAAAAACCAGCTCTTTGTCTTTTATTCCATTTGAAAGTACTGGCAGCTTAGTGAAAAATGAAAACATTTGACATGTTGATAAGGTTTAAGAAACACTTGTACCTTAGAAATGAAAACCTTCTAGGTTCTAACACAGAAACTGCCAGCAAAGATGCACCAAACATACAATGGTAAAAACACTCAATAGTTAAAACTTGCCATTATAGCATATTTAATTGGGGCTGTCAATTTGGTTGGAGGCCTGACACCGGTAACGTCAAAATGAAGGAAAACAGAAGCAAGTTCTTATGTTAACAATCAGCTTAACTATTGCAATCTAAGAAATGCAAATGAACTTCATAACCTCAGTTGAGGCTCACAGCTCAATACAAGTATGGGTGAAGTAGGGGTTAACTTGGCTCCTAGGGAGAATTTTGCCTGTCAGGGCACTTAATGCACATCCAAGAACTTGGTAGAATCTTAATTGATTTATCAATAACAATGAAATGCTCAACTATCTTACAGAAGTGTGTGTGTGCATACACACATGCACATACAGTGACTTTTGCATGGCTTTAAAGATACTGTTACTAGATGTGTAACTTGCATAAGTAGGCTATTTCAAACACTTGCACTCCGGGGCAGAAGTATAGGAATGTACTCAAGTATGACAAATTTACAAATTTGCTCATAAAATCAACCTCTAAAGGATTTTGCTTAGTTTACTTAAAACTCAAATGTTAACAGTCTCATAAATTAGTACATACTGTCAACAATTTGCATCTCTAAGTTCCAAGTATTTAATATAGCTTATCATGTATTTCCAGAACTTGGGGGTTAAGGAATAAGTTGAACTATTCATAACATTCCAGGAACCATCAACCCACAGTCGGATTTGAAAAACTATGCCCAGAATTTTGCCTACGTTAAGGGAAGGGGTTAATACATCCTTCTCTTTCAAATACTTTACGGTGACTACTAAGCCCACTAAATCCTTTTGCTGCAATTGGAAATGATCAAAGTCTTTCTACTTGTTTACTTCCAATTATTAACTGTAAATCTCTGTAGAAAAGATCATGCTATATAGCTGTCAAACCCAAAAGACTGCATAAACACATTCAAGCACTTTTTTGTGCTTCTTTTCCAAAGCATCTCTTTGCCATTATGACCTATGATGGCATTTAGCAAAATCTATAAAAGGCAGTAGACTTTAGGTCACGGTTCTAGGTGCATCCCATAGTAGAGGTTGGGAAAAGTTGTAGTTTCCGAAGGGGGAAAAGAGAAAGAGGAAAAAGAAGCTTGAAAGAAAGGAAACCTTCCTGCAAGACTAACGTCCAGTCACCATCATCGCTCCAAAAAAAAAAAAAAAAAGCTCCAAATTTGAAATGGCCACTTCCCAGCGAGCACTTCCCAAGTGATGTTTAAAGAACTTATTCAAGACTAATAACAAATAACACCTTGAAAACTTTACCATTTTAAACACAAATGCAGAAGACCTTGGAAACAACTGGGAACCGCCATCTTACAAGCCATCCAATTTCACACAAGTGTCCCTCGAACTTAAGTTAATAACATTTTTATTTTGGCTCTCCCCAGTCTAACATCCACCTTGGCGGGACCGCTGCCCCCCACGTAACCCGTCCCTATAAAATGGGGGCGTTCTCTGGCTGTTTAAACCCCTCAAAAGCCCTTTCTTCGGGAGAGGAGGGAAGCCACTTGACCCAAGCAGCTCCCGATTTCAGGAACCCGTCCCCGTTTCATCAAAATATACCTCTCAACAAAGGGCGCCGTGGCCGCGAGAGCCGCAGAGGCTGCAAATAGAAGTGTTCTTCTCGGGGGCCATGTGCATCGCGAGGGTGTAAAGGGGCGCTAAGGGGAGAAAGGAACTAAAACGTGGGGCCGCGCGCAGCGCGTCCGGGGCTGAGCGGGAGGCGGCTGGAGCGGCGCCGAGCCCGGCTGGCGGCGGCGGCGCGGCGCGGGCTGCGGGTCGGTCCCGGCGCCGCGGGAGTCGGCGGGAGGCGCGGGCGCGTGCTCGCGGGCGCGGGAGGCGCGCGGGGCCGGAGGGCGGCGGCGGCGGGCTTCGGCGCGGGGCTCGGCGCCCACGCTGTCAGCGCCCTCCCGGCCGGCGGGGCGAGGCGCGAGGCGGGGGGGTCGCTCCCGGGCCACCCGCGGCCGGCTCCAGCCCCGCGCGGCCCCAGCCGGCCCCCGGCCCAGGCCTGGAGGCGCCTCGCCTCTTACGTACCCGGAAAAAGCAGCCGGCGAGAGGCGATCGAAGCGGGCGGAAAAGACAATGAAAGTTAAAAGTCGTTCAGCAGAAAATGAATGTGAGCCAAGCGGCCATCTTGAAGCAAGCTGCAGACGCCGCTGTCAATGGGCAACGAGCGCAGCCGAGAGGAGCCGCGGCGGCCGCGCTCCGCTCATGCTGCCTCTCGAGCCCGGCCTCCTCCTCCTCCTCTGCCTCGGCCTCCTCCTCCTCCGCCTTGGCCTCCTCCTCCTCGGCCTCCAACGCCTCCTCCTTGGCCTCCTCCTCCTCCTCCTCCTCTTCGGCCGCGGCCGCCTCCTCCCGCTCCGCACTCGGGGGAGGGAGCGCGCGGAGGGGGCGCGATCAGTATTATTCTGCGGGGCTGGGAGGTGTTTCTAATCCGGATCGGGGCTCCCTCGCCAACATCCCCATTGTCTCGCCCGGATCTCTGCCTTTAATACTACGATTATTATTTCATATTGCTATTGGAAGAGGAGGGCGGGTGAGGGGCGCTGTGTATGTGCGTGCGGAGAGGCGGGGGGAGGGGAGGGAGGATGAGGAGGGGGGAGGGGAGGGTGGAAAAAAAAAAATGCACCGCTGAAGGCAGAGTGGAAACTGACACCGGCTCCAAAATGGCTCAGAGTCCGCCCGCCCCCTCCCCTGCCCCCCCCACCGGGTCACGTGCTCCCCTCATTCCTTAAGGGCGGCCTGGGAATTAGTGTCGGTGTAGTCGGGCCGGTGGCTGCCCCCTCCCCTCCGAGCTGCGCGACCCGACCCCCTCCCCCTCGCTCAGTGCCGCTGCGGAGACGTTTCTCCACGACGCCACACGCGCTACCCGGTTCTCGACGCCGGCATCGCTCCGGCGCAGCTCGCAGCTCAGCCCACCCCACCCCCTCCGTTATTTCTTTTTTTCTGCCGTACGTCTCCGCCCGCGGCACCCAAGTCCCCGGGCTCCAACTGAGGAGAGCGCTGGTCACCGCCCCCCTGGCGGCCCCGCTGCCCGCAAGGGCTGCGGCCCAGACTCCGGCACCGCGGCGCGGAACCCGCGCCCGAGTTGGGCTTAAGGAAACAACAGCGCCCGCCCCTGTCTTCCCGCGGTCGCACCAGCTCCCGCCAGCGGCCGAGGAGGGGCGCGCACGGGCAGCTGTTCTTTCCGGCCAGGGACTCCGCGCGGGTGGTGGCCCAGCGGGCAGCGGGAGCCCCGCGGGGGAGGGTCCGGCTGCGGGCTAGCCCTCCAGCGCAGGTAACGGGACGGGCCAGCTCCCCTCCGCAGAGCGACCGCGCCTGCTCTCCAAGTCTTGAAGTTGTAGTCTTCAACAAACCCCGGAGATCGCATCCTTTCCCACTGAGTTTAATTTTAATCCAGAGAAAAGGCGGTCGTTAAAAGTTAACGCTAATAGCTCTGTCTTCATAGTAATAATTGACACACAAAACTCACATCCAAACAAACGCTCAATAGCTTTGGTGGGAACTTATTTATTCAGAATGTAAATACTGCCTTTTGTAAGACTTGAAAAAATGATCAAAATTTATCAATGTACAATTAATAAAGATTCAAATAGGCAGAATTTCCTTAACTCTTAAACAAGTGTAAAAAATGCGTCAAAGTTCATGAACGGCATAAATCCAAAAAGAACTTTCTTTTAAAAAGGAGTATATCCAGTTCGCACAAACGATGGTTCTGAGGTTCTGCCGACGGCAAGGAGCTCCTGGTCTTCTAGACCCGGGCGGATCGCTAAGTTCCCCAGGTTACAATTGAGTTGCTCTTTCCAGGCTTTTCGAAGCATCTTTCAGTTTCCCCACTAAGTCCTAAAAGACGATTATATTGCTAAGTTTTTAAGATAAAACACGGGAAAGAGGTACCCAAGTTTGAGAAAGATTCAAGAAAAAAGTCGGGAGACACTTGATAAGAAAGTTTAAAATTCACGAGGATATTAACCTTTGACAGACCATCAAAAGAAGCTTTTCCTCTAAAATAGTTAATCTTCAAATAGGCTCCTTGCCCTCGGATTTGAAATATGATTTATAACCGAATCCTAACAGGAAAGACATATCTAAATTAAATTTCCCATGTTATTTTAACAAAGATTATGGTGTATTCCACATTTTCTGAAAATTCGAAGTTTGATTAATGGTTACATTAAAAACTCTGGGGATGTCTTTTGGAAAGTTAAATTTCATCAAAATTTCAAGCAATGATCTTCATTTTTAAGTGGTAAGAAACAAATTCGCTGTCATGTCCACTAATCGATGTGATTTTTAATTTCCCCAGTCTTACATTGGCAATATAAAGTTTTAGAATTTTATGAATACTTTCCCATTTATTAAAAGTTATTTAAAACCACAGTTTTAAAATCCTGTTTTGAGAGTTTAATTCAATTTCTGAAAACAAAGAAGACATTTTAAAAGCCATGCTTGAACTTTGCTTTGTCCTATAGGATCAAACTGATCACAAACAGAAGGAATTCTCACTCAACACTATGCTTCAGAAGTTTATTTTAATTGGAGGGAACAGTAAACATATATCAATTCTCTATTAGTAACATTTTAATTTCAAAAGTGAAGCCTACATTAAAATTGTATTGCTTTTGAAGTCCCCTTCCCATTAAATCCTTAACCAACCTTCATTATCTACTGATACATGAGTTAGATTATTCTTCTTTTGAACTTTCTAAAAGCATTAATTCTCAGTTAAACTTCTATAAAAAGGTAGGCATATTCACAGGTCCTAATACTGTACCTGTAATTGTTCCATGTTGCAACTAAAACTAATTTCTGGGTGGGATCGGGGATCAGTGTTCTAGAGAAGAAAAAAAATGCTGTTTACTTAAATCAAGGAAATTAAACTCCATTATACATTTAATTTTTAGACAGGCTAATCCAAGAGCTAATGTATAATTACCTCTACATTTAAGGTCACCAAATATGCAGGTCTGTGTATCTTATGAAGTTGACTGGTCTAAAACAACACAACACATTTCAGTCTTTAACTATATTTTTTAAAGTTTCCTAAGTAACCCTAGCGAACAGTTAAACTTTACCTTTATCTGATACTCCAAACGCCAAGAAACATCAGTTATATGAGGGAGAGATCTGCCAATACTGAAAGACACAAGCATAATTTTGTACATAATATCTACAGACTTTCAGTATTTTTACTAAATATGGTGTCTACCTTCCAACCCCTCCCCCCACACATAATTTTAATCCATTCTGAACTTGAAATATTGTTAAACTTCAGTTTCAAGTTCTGCACAGTAAAAGAACGTTTTTAAAATTATCTCAATAAACTTATCTTTAAAAACATTAGCTTAACTTCAATTGTTTAACTTGCCCTTTGGCCCCTTTTCATTTGGTGAAGATCCCTGTTTTGTTTCATACCAGCACTCTCCATTCATACCTGCAAGTGAAAAGTAGCTCAACTTGACACCTTATAAAGGTACGTACCTTCCCAGTAGGATTTCTAGGGAATCTTTATTATTCTGGAGGACAAAAAAAAGAAAAAAGAAAGAAAACACAAATTTGCAAACAGAGTAGAAAAAAATAGTAATTCTTAATTTAAAAAAATTGATGTAAATAACCTGATATTCCGTGCAAAACAGTTCTGTTCGCTCTCTATCAAATTTACTGTCTTCTAGATAAGTGCTGAAGGAAAAAAAGCCAAAGTTTAGTTCCCATTTTAAATACTAAAATTGGAATCATAAAGTTATTTGCTAATAAGTGGAATTTAAGTAAATGTTATACCTTAGAGTTGATTTGTCAGCTCTTTGCTTTGCTGCTTCCAGTATGTAAGTTGCAACTGCTGCATGGCAGTGTTTTAAAACCAGTGGGTCAATATGTTTCAAGTCTGGGTGATCTAAAATAAATTGCCAGTGATGCCTGTAATAAATTTTTATTGTCTTTTTTCTAAAAGGGATATTTTAATTTGGGTAAAACCCCCCCTTTGACAAGAGAACAAAAATGATTCCACTATAAGGACTGTCAATTGTAAGTAAATGAGATGAGCAACGTCAGTGGCAAAACAATAGAGAGCACACAGCAATAATTTTACTGTTCCTGGTCTTTTTTGCTTTTAAAAAAACATTATGGTCCTAAAGAAAATAAAACCATATAGTGTTCATTCTAACACTGGATGGAGTAAATTCAGAAGAAAATAAGAACATAAATATTTTACATGGTAAAAATTTAAGAATGAATAAACATTCCCTCTAAAGATTAATTATAGAGTAAATTGCTCCATGGACATTAATACATCAAAGGAAGCGAGGGCACAAGTTCAGAATATTAAATATAATTTTCAAAATATTTTCAGGTTTTGACAGCCATCCTTTTTTTTTGACCGATCACCCAGGTGGTGGTTACTGTTTTCGTTTGAAGAACTTCCACTTTCATACTTTTTGTACAAGTGTTTAGTTTATGAAACCACAGGAAAAAAACACAAAAATTTGAATTGCTGGGATATTTATATTTAAGAAAATTATCTAAAAGCGATCTGTCTTAAAATATGTTTTCAACCCATACATACACCCACTCGGCAATCACTGACCACACCACTTAAAAGAGACTCGCCTCCTGGTAACTGGTGCGGAACAAAACATTATGCACCATATCTTAACGTTCTAGGTGTAAAACATACCTAACTATAATGTTGGAGTGATCGTAGCAACTTGAGGTATTACTCTAAATTGTAAAATATCAACACTGTTTGCCCTAGTAATTACTCTGGAAACAGACCCTTTAAAACCTTTGCCAGCCTAGCACTAAGAGCTTGAATTGCCAAAGAGCTCGCCTAATGAAATCCAAGTGTCAAATAGCCTTTTTCCCATACCAGGCTGAAAACCTTAGATGTTTAGGCCACAAACAAGACTTAAACTCGGGCTTTAGAAAGGAACAAAGAGCCTGGGAGGAGGTAATCAGGCCAGGAGCGTGTAGCCGGCTGTGTGCAGGTGCCAACAGGAGACAGAACAATGTTCAGGGTCTGCTTTGGGTTCTGGCAGAGCCACAACCCCACACTCTGCAGTCCGGAGCGAAGGGCAAAGCCCGGTGACTTCCTCTTCCCGGGGTTTTTACCCCTCTCGCTCGGTCTCGCAGCTTTCTGAGCGCCCCTCCACCCAGGCCGATCCAGCTCAGAGCCGAGCGGCTTACCTAACACGGCCTCGTCCGCCTGGGCGTCCAGTAGGCTCTGGAAAGCCGCCCGGAGGAGAAGCGTGAAGGCGTTGGAGTCAAAAGAGCCGGGATCAGCCAGCATCTGGAAGCCTTTCTGCACATACTCCGAGAGCTCCATTGTGAGCGCGCTGTGACCTTCGACACGCGCACCACGTGATACGTGCCGCGCGCTCAGCTGATGCGGCCGCGCGCGCACGCGGCTCCGGGCGGCAGCGCTGGCTGTGGGCCTCCGGGCTCAGACTCTCCCCCGCTCGCCGCTTTTCCCTCGGCTCAAGTCGCCCTGCCCTCGCCCCTAGCCGCCACCTCCGGCAACCCGCGCCCTGTTGTCGGCTGCCACTTCCTTCTGCGCCGGCCGACAAATCTGCCAATCCTGAGCTAGAAGGGCAGCCCCGCGTGCCTGTGGACACGTCCAGTGCTTTCCCTTCCCCTTCGTGCTCACCTGGTACCGTCACCCGCTCCAGCAGGACTCCGCGGCCGCCTTCACTGACAGACCCCCTTTGGAGGTGGTGAAAGGTGTCAGAATCCCTCCCACCCCCACTTCTTTGAAAATACGCCTTCCGCGCTCAGCGCGACAACCTGCGGAAAGCTTCAATTTGAGGCAACTGATTTCTAGTTTGGGGCGTTTCTTTTATTCATCTGCTTAACACCCCCGCACCCCCTTTTATGAGAGTGTTGACATCTAATTATGTAATTCTTGTTCTTCCTTTTTCATTGTCATTTCTGGAATATGGTAATTGATTCTTGCGTAGGGTGTGCGTGTGTGTACACATACATAATACGTATAGCTCGCGTGTGTACGTAATATACTAAAACGATTAAGGGGCTAATAAATTATTCACGAAGATGTTTGACAAAATTATTAAAATTTGCATATGCCGCTGCAAATAAGTACCTTTCAAAAGCAAACAAACACAAATTTTGTGCTACTGTACTCAGTACATCTCTGGGTCCATTTTTAATTACTCAAAGAATCTTCATATATTTATATCAAAGAGTAATCTTAGTAAAATATAGTTAGGAACGGCAAGAATTTTAATTAGAACTAACTTACTATTTTGGGTACCCGTAACTTTAAAGATTCAAATATTGTATAAAGTTTAACTTCTCCTTTATATTTCTACGAAGTTGGAGAGTAAGAGTGATTCTTTAAAAAAAAAAAAACGCGAAGTAGATTACGCATTTTTGATCAATAGAATTTAAAAGGAAAAGTAAAAATGCCGGTCTTTTACGGGTGGAGGGGAGGGGTAAAGAACTAGAAAGGTGTTTTAGTCTTCAGCAGAGGTTATTTGAAATAGACTCAACGTGAAAGACTTTTCTAGGCATAATTTAGCTACTTTTTTGGAAAAGAAAGTTTCTAATGAATAAAGCCACTATTTCACTTTGCACCAATACATGGAAAGCACCTCATATACAATAGGATGCAAGTGGAATAATTTAGCATCAGTAACAGACTACTAAATTCTTTGAAGGCTTTGAAAGGCATGTGAACTACCTCTTCAGTTCAATGAGCACGTAGGAAGGAGCAGTGAAGGATTTAAGAGTCTCCCCAGCCTCTTTATAAAACAAACACCTATTAATCATGTTCATCTTTTCTTTCCATCTCTTGTTTTCTCTCTAAACTCCTTGTTTCTCCTCAGTAGTAAAATCTCAGTCGACAAATTTCCAGATACCTGATTTACATAGGGGTATGTTTTACAGGGCAGAGTTGTGTAAATATTAAACAATATTAACACCCAGGTTCATTATGTTCATTACACATATATTTTATGACCTTGCATAACATTGATTGTTAATACTGTAATAAAATTTGAGTTGATAATTGTAATCATATTCAATTTGGTGTTGAAAAAGAAAACATTAATGCTTGAGTGTACATTTTTTTAAAAAATTTTTTTAAGAGGGAAGGAAATACAATTAAATGGTTGTGAGTTTGTGGGCATAAAAGTTAGAAAATTCACAAGGATTATGTCTCTAATAGCTGTTATGTTACTCTCTTGTACAGATGTAATTACTTTCCCTTGTAGGGCATTTGTCTTCTTCTGCCTCAATTTATTTATGCGTTAGGCCCAAGTGATGGGTACATTTCCGGATCACACAAAAATTTTAACCATAATGTTTCCTGATGCTAGAAAAACTGAATTCTTCTACTGTAGGTACATTTATTTCAACTCCCTTTGAAGGAGGCACAGGATTAGGTATTTGTTTCAATGCAGACAGAACAATGTGTGTATTTGACAGTTCAGCCATTGAAATACATTGAAGTATGATACTCAGAATGGCATGATTATCCAGATGTAGACTCTCTTGGTTTCAGCAACAAAATGAGTATATTTTATGTTGTTAGAAAAACTAAGTACTAACACATTCTAAATGTGTGAAGAAAAAAATATTCAAAATTTGTGCTTTATTCACTGAAAACTGCATTGGAGCTTTCACTAGAATGTTTAAAATTCTGTAGGCTTAAAGTCAATAGATTAAATTTGGCCTCAAAGAGCCTTTAAAAATAACAATCATGCACAGCTGAAAATAACAAAAAGGATATTTAAACATTCTTACATTAATAATGAATTTTTCCTTTTATACTGCAAATATCAAGATAAACAATGCTGATAAATGTTTTTCTTTTTGAAAATCTAGAGTTATTCAAAGAATTAGGAAGTATCATTTAAAACAATATTTTAAAATACGTTGTATCCTTTGAACTGTTTTTTTTTTCTTGTTTTGTTGAAACCAATTTAATATTGGCTTTTGCACTGGGAATACAATTAAAGTGGTCTAGGGCATTTATAGGATTCATGTGGTCAGTTTTTCCCCAAAGGCCTCATTGGTATTTTTGTTAGTTTTATGAAGTAAAATGTTTCTTTTATTATTTTAGATAGTATAAGTACTTTTGCTTTTGTGCAAAGAAAGCTGAAGAAAAGTATTCCTTTAGATTGAAGAGTTTGTTGAATATCCATGGGGAGAGGAAAAAAGCCAATGTGCTTAAGCACACATGAGACATCCAGAAGTTTTACCTGGTCTATAAACTATTTGTTCTAGTGGGGTTCTTTTTTATTCCTGTCCATGGGATACCTGCTCACTTTCTAGGTAGAAGAAAGTTAAAAATGCTTAAAAATTACCTATACACAAGAAACCATTTTTCTCTGCCCCCCTTGTACTGATTCTTTGATAGTTAGTGATCTTCAAGCCTTGAGGTAAATATTAATAAAAATAAAATTTACTATTTTAAAGTTATTTTAACCACAAATGAACAATTGGAGAGAATACTTAACTGAGTTATACATGACATTTGAATGTATAGGTAAAAATTATTTCAGTGAAGTTTATAAGATCTATGTACATTCTTTTATTTTATTAAATATCTTGGTAAGGCAAAGAGTAGGACTTGGAATCTGAATGGTCAAGTATTTGCACATTCATGATCACAGAGTTCAGTGGTTTCAAATTGAGTCTTCTGTCACCTATGTTGTCAAACAGACGGCATCGAGTATTCAGAGGGGATGACAAAGCTTTTAAGGATGTAATCTAATTCCTGATAATTTCTAAATGATGATTGCTATAATAATTAATATAACCAAATAGAGCCTTTTTCCCTTTCACATAATATAGCCTATCTTGTATATATGGACTTTTAGATTAAACTCAATTCATTTAAATGAAATTGTGCCTTAATATGTGAGGAAAGTGAAATGCTAGTTACATTCAAGAAACTAGAACCAAGGAATGAAAATCAATGATACAATGTTATCTAAAACACTTAGCAAAGTCATACTTATGGTTTTGCCCAAGTGTTTTGGATTTTTCTTCTAAAACTTTTATTCAAAATATTTTGGCTACATAGTACAATTGCTATTTCAGTAATATTTCCACAAGCTTGTACCATTTTAAAATCACATTTTTTAAGATAGTTGTATCAGGAAAATAAATATCAAGTATAAAACTTCAAAATGTGATAAAACAGTAAACAATTAAATATCTTAAATCTAAGTTTTAACAGGATAAATTATCACACTAATAAAAAATTGAGTTTCTTCAGAAAATGTCTCAAAGCATTTCCTGAAGTTAGCAAACTTTAATTTTGTTAAACTTTGCAACAGAAAATTCTATAGTCAAGATATTGTCAAAAAAGGAGAATACTTTGAATTTGTGAAGTGAAATTTGAGTTATCATCAAGTGTTATGCCATAATTCTACTAGCTTTGGGTCAGAATAAGATGACTATGATTAAAGGCCTGTACATAAAAATCAAATTATAATTTTTAATATAAAATCTTTGTATCTAATCAGTCTGAAGTTTTAGAAAGATTTTGTGCATATTAGAACAGTCATGCCGGCCCTTTAGGGCTTCTTTTAGGAAGTTTGATCCCTTATTTTGAAGCAAAGCAATTAATATTACATAGCAATATCTGAGTCATACAGACTAAAATTGTGAAGTCTTCAGCTAATAAAAAATGAGGAATTGATTTTTTAAGGAAATGAGAATAAACAAATGCAGTTTCACAAGGCATGAAGACACATTTTAATTTAAAGGCCAGGAATTAAAAAGGAAAGCAATAATACTCCATATTACATTTAATGAGAAAAGAACAGGTTAAATTATGTCTTAGAATTTCTCTAAGTAGGCAAATAAAAACTAATAATTTATCTTTAAATTCAGTAAGTGATTTAAATGATTACAATTTACTTATCTTTTCATGGATTATAAAAAAACAAGTTTACTCCTCAAATCACATAATTCACACGCACTTTGCCAGTGATATGAACATTAGGAACGGACCAATCATCCAATAAATTCTGTCAAATAGACAATTTAGGTAATAAGCACTATTTCTACCTCAACAGCAGGTTGACTTTTTTCTCTTCTTAAATTATAAAGATTGCCACTTCAGCTGGAATGACCCATGGTTTAGCTACAAGAGAATGAAAATGAAGCATGGGGGCAAAGTTGAAACAAGTTTACTTTGATGAATACATCCAATGAATTCTGTCATATATCTACAGACTGCCCTTTAAATTGTTAGTATATTTGTTCAAAAAAGAGATTAAATATTTTTTCAAAGAAAGAAAGAGTGAAAGAAAAAAGAAGGAAGGAAAACAAGAAAGAAGTAGGAATGAATGAAGGAGAGGAAAGAAGGAAGAGAGGGAGGGAGGGAGGATAGTTTAGTTTTTCCCTTTGTGAGAAGAAACATCACAGAAAACTTATTGACTATTTATTTTCTCCCACACGATCCAATATAGCCAGATTCTCATAGCTACACTGAATTCAACTGACCCTCAAAATAATGCTCGGAGTAGACTGGAAGTTTCATCTGTCATGTCCAGAACCTAATCAGTTTTAAAATATCCTGTATTTCGATATTTAGATTATGACAACAGAATATCTAACAGATTTTTTAAAAATTCTGATCTTGGAATCTCTAACACAATTTTCTCATACCTCAGAAACTGAGGCTTTGCCACATCAGTGAATTTCAACAAAAAATAGAAAAAAATGGCCTACTTTATAAACTATCATCTAAAGCCAATGATTTTTAAAAGTTTATATTTTGAGAGCATGCTTTTTACATATTAAAAATTGAAATTTAATTAATATACAAATATTCATATTTATCTGCTTAAAGGAGTATAATTTTTAAATAAAATGGAAATTAAAATATGCAAGGAATATTTTATAAACTAAAATTCAGTCAACAGTAATCTACACTTGCTTATCAAATGAAAGATTTGACCATCACTTGTGAAATGAATCATTTCAGAATGGAAATTGTGTACATAGGAATACATAATCTGAATTAAATACAATACAAACACTAAAAATGCTATGAGATTTTATTTCATTTAAAGTAAACAGTTAAACAAAAATTAATATTTTAAAAGTGCTTACCTGGCAAAGAAAGGCCTAGGTAAAGTGTTTTAATATTTTGGGATATGTATGATATTTTAAATAATACTAGGCAGGGATTCAACATTTTAATTGTGGTTATTTTTAATCTCTTATTTTTTAAGAGAATATATATTTTATCTCCCTTATCAAAATAAAACATGGACTTGAAAGAATTGTATGTGAAATTCAGTCTAAAAATACTTCTTTAAAACACTTAGTAGAGGTCCCGGCCAGGCGGCTCAGTTAGTTGGAGCATCACCTGTACACCCAAAAGGTTGTGGGTTCCATCCAGATCAGGGCACATGTGGGAGGCAACTGATCGATGTCTCTCTCTCCCTTCCTCTCTCTCTAAAATCAAAAACATATCCTTGGGTGAGGATTTTTTAAAAACTCTTAGAATAATTGGATTCAACTCTTTCACTCATATTTTTTGCACAGATAGAACTATTCAGAAAACACCATAGTTTATACAAAATGAATTTTCCACCATAATAAATGCTCAGAAAGTAATTTTATATATTGTTGTGAAAACAGGTACCTATGAAACATGGAAACTTTCCATTCCCCCCACCCCCCATAGACAAAGTTTTTTTCTCCCTGAGCTTTGATTGTTTTATTAAAGTTAAACATACAGTTCTCTTTCAGGTATTATTTTCAAAATTGCACTCCTTTGTGTAAGCATTTTTAAGTATATTTTATTGATTATGCTATTACAGTTGTCCTATTTTTCCCCCTTGTATCCCCTCCATCCTGCACTCCCCGCTCCCGCTAGCATTCCCTGCCTGCACCCCTCCCAAGCTTAGTTCATGTCCATGGGTTGTACATTCAAGCTCTTTGGCTTCTCCATTTCCTATACTATTCTTCACCTCCCCCTGTCTATTTTGTACCTATCAATTATGCTTCTTATTCCCTGTACCTTTTCCCCCACTCTCCCCACTCCCTCTCCCCACTGATAACCCACCATGTGATCTCTATTTCTGTGATTCCGTTCCTGTTCTAGATGTTTGCTTAGTTTTTTTTTATGTTCAGTTGTTGATAGTTGTGAGATGTTATTTTACTGTTTATAGTTTTTGATTTTCTTCTTTTTCTCAAATAAGTCCCTTTAACATTTCATGTAATAAGGGTTTGGTGACGAACTCCTTTAACTTGACCTTATCTAGGAAGCACTTTATCTACCCTTCCATTCTAAATGAAAGCTTTGCTGGATAGAGTAATCTTGGATGTAGGCCGTTGCCTTTCCTGGCTTTGGATACTTCTTTCCAGCCCCTTCTTGCCTGCAAGATTTCTTTAGAGAAATCAGCTGATGGTCTTATGGGAACTCCTTTGTAAGTAACTATCTCCTTTTCTCTTGCTGATTTTAAGATTCTCTCCTTACCTTTAATCTTGGGTAATTTTATTATAACATGTCTTGGTGTGTACTTCCTTGGGTCCAGTTTCTTTGGGACCCTCTGAGCTCCCTGGACTTCCTGGAAGTCTATTTCCTTTGCCAGATTGGGGAAGTTCTCCATTATTTTTTACAATAAGTTTTCTTTTTTTCCTTTTTTTTTAAAGATTTTATTTATTTTTTTAAGAGAGGGAAGGGAGGGAGAAAGAGAGAGAGAAAGAGAGAGAGAGAGAGATCAATGTGTGGTTGCTGGGAGCCGTGGCCTGCAACCCAGGCATGTGCCCTGACTGGGAATCGAACCTGTGATACTTTGGTTGGCAGCCCGCACTCAATCCACTGAGCTATGCCAGCCAGGGCTCCAATAAGTTTTCACTTTCTTTCTCTTTCTCTTCTCTGGCACCCCTGTGATTCAGATATTGGAACATTTAAATTTGTCCTGGAGATTCCTAAGCTTCTCCACATTTTAAAAATTTTTGTTTCTTCATTCTGTTCTGGTTGACTATTTATTTCTTCCTTCTGTTCCAAATCATGGATTTGAGTCCCAGTTTCCTTCCCTTCACTCTTGCTTCCCTGTATATTTTTCTTTACTTCACTTCGTGTAGCCTTCACATCTTTCTCTACCTTGCAACTATACCCAGCCATTTCTGTGAATATCCTGATTACTGGTATTTTGAACTCTGCATCAGATAGGTTGGCTATCTCCTCATCACTTAGTTCTTTCTCTGACATTTTGATGTGTTCTTTCATTCGGGCATTATTTCTTTGTCTGAGCACACCTGTGACATTGTGAGGGGTGGAGCCTTAGGTATTCACCAAGGCAGGACAGCTCACTTGGCTTCATTGTGGTGTATACTGTATGTGGGGGAAGGATCAGAGAGGGAACAATGCTGCTTGCTCAGCTCTCACCCCACTGTCAGTCACTTCCCTCACTACCCACAAGAAAATTAGGCACTTCTTGTGCTGATTCCCAGGTGGGTGGGCTTGTGTATGTTCTAGGACCCTGTGGGTTTCTCTAAAGGACTCTCCCGTGAGGCTGGGTGTTTCTCTTGCCTCTGCAACACCCACAGGTTTTTACAATAAGAGGTTTTGAGGCTTTAGTTTCCTCATACTGGAACCCTGGGTTTTGTGGTCTGTCTTGCTCCCCAGTCATTCCTCCTGGCTTACCCCACATGAATGTGGGACTGCTGGGTCTGCAGGTCACCACCTCACCTCATGTCCTTTTCACTCTGGCTGCCTGTCTCTGCCCTCTTACCAGTCTGGATGAATGTTTCTTCTTTAATTCTTTGGTCAGACTTCCATACAGCTCAATTTTCTGACAGTTCTGGTAGATTTTTTGTTCTTAAATTGGTTGTTGTCCTTCTTTTGGTCTTTTGAAGAAGCAAAGCATATCTACCTATGCCTCCATCTTGGTCAGAAGTCTCTGTATTTTAAGGAAAGGGATTGGGGAACAAGTTTTTAAAGATGTTTTTAATGTCATAAAATACCAAGAAAGTAAAGATGGTTTCTAGCTTACAACAGTTTGACTTAAAGATTTTTCAACTTTATGATAGGACAAAAGTTATATGCATTCAGTAGAGACCTTTTCAATTTTGAGCTTTGATCTTTTCCCAGGGTAGCAATATATCATATGATTCTCTCTCATGATGCTGGACATTATAAAATACGCTTTGTGTTAGGTGATTTTGCCCAACTGTAGGCTACTGTAGGTGTTTTTACTATGTTTAAGGCAGGCTAGGCTAAGCTATGATGTTCAGTAGGCTAGGTGTATTAAATGCATTTCTGACTTGCAGTATTCTCAATTTAACATGGGTTACCTGGACACAACACCATCATAAGTCAAGGAGCATCTGCAGTGAATGACCAGTAACAGTGGAAAGGGAGAAATGTACTAAAATAGTCAATTTAGTCCATGTAATTAGACACTTCGACTTGTGTTAAATAGCATCTGGGCAATTACTTAATTTTCTTTTGCTCTAAGTGGAAATAGGCCTGGATTATTTGGAGCAAGATTATTCTAAATCAAAATTAATCAGATATTGGCAATTTTTAAAAAGGATTTTATTTATTATTTTTTTTTAGAGAGGGAAGGGAGGGAGAAAGAGAGAGAGAGAGAAACTTCAATGTGCATTTGCTGGGGGCCGTGGCCTGCAACCCAGGCATGTGCTCTGACTGGGAATGGAACTTGCGACACTTTGGTTCACAGCCCTTGCTCAATCCACTGAGCTACACCAGCCAGGGCTAGATATTGGCAATTTTTATTGGACTTTCGCTGCTCTAAAATTATAGAGCAAAAAATAAGAACTTTGATAACGTATAAATGGAAATACATCAGCAAATTAGGCCAGGAAAACTGAATTTTCATTTGCCTTTCTTAAAATTTGAAGCTGACAGAAAATTTTAAATGAAGGCCAGCTATTATATATAGATGAGTAGTTGACAGAGGAATAAGAAAACTTCTGTTTTTGTTAAAATAGTAATTAAAAAATTTGAGAATGAAAATGAGTCATTTTATAAAACCAATGGTACCAGTGAAGAGACAATTGTATTTTATAAATTTCTCCAGACAATATACATTCTTTTTTAAAGGAACTCTTTCAACAGTATATAGTGGAAATATTGATTTTATGTTTGTCAATTACAATAGAAGAAAAACAATATTCTCTACATATGTTATAGATTTGAAGGTTGCCTTCAATTTTTTTTGTAACAAGTTGGACATAAATAAAAATCTTAAATCTAAGTGTTTGAGAGCTATTTTAACCAAAAATTATTTTTGGGAAACTAAAGCATTTCAAACTAATACTTTTAAATGAATTTTAGTTTGTTTTTATTCTGTTTGTAGAAGTTACTATGAAAAATATCTGTCTGTAGACACTATGATATTCCATGATGACTAATGTTCAAATTGAGTCATAATGAAACCCTGTTATATTAAAATCAAGAGTGACTGTAGGAAAGTAGTCATTTTGCAAGCAAACATCCTGTCAGGTAATTGGCAGGGGGAGGGGTGGATGGGGGATGGGAGGTAATCATGTCAATAAGGTAACACACAATTCTTTAGCTAAGCATTAAGTAACTGTCCATTGACATAAATGGCTTGAAGACAATCTATTTGTGTTTGCTTTAAGCTTTTCCCCTTTGGTTATATTTGAACATATCATGATCTCTAAGATGGTTTAAAAAAAACTTTACATTGAAATTCCATTAGAATCTCAGGCACAGTTTTATATTATGCAGAAAATTTAAAAGACTGTTCCAGTTAAATATAACAATAGTGGATAATGCTACTTTTTATATTTGGAATAATATTACACCATTTTTTTTAAAGATTTTATTTACTTATTTTTTAGAGAGGGAAGGGAGGGAGACAGAGAGAGAGAGAGAGAGAGAGAGAGAGGGAGAGAGAGAGAGAGAGAAACATCAATGTGCAGTTGCTGGGGGTTATGGCCTGCAACCCAGGCATGTGCCCTGGCTGGGAATCGAACCTGGGACACTTTGGTTCCCAGCCAGCGCTCAATCCACTGAGCTACGCCAGCCAGGGCATATTACACCATTTTTAATGAAAATAATTGTTACTCATTTTTAAGACAATCTGAATAATTATTTTGGAAACATAAGAATTTAAATGACAATTTTAATGATTCGACTTTATCCTTAGTTTCAAATGGAATATCAGTCTTTTGAATAACATATTCAATTAGGATAACAAGATTTAGTGACAAGAAATATAAAAATATTTTGGGGGTATTTGTCCAGATATGTATTCTATTCTTTTTAATAGGGAGATTTTTATAACTTTGCTTTAAAAGTTTATTTTTATTTTAATAACTGTGAGAATCACTATAAATCATATAAATATGTTAGAATGCTTTCTTAAATATACTGAAGTTCATGGGATTTAAACTTTTATGGTTATTACTTTTTTACTTTGCTATGTTTATGAAGAGTCCTTTAATTAGATAAGTACCTGGTACATATTAGTCAAGAATGTTAATTGAATGAAGACAGTAGAGAATAGAGACAGAACAAGTGGAGCTTACAGCTTTATCCCACTGACTGCTACTTCTATGATCTTGGACTTCTTTTCTCTGTCTATTTTCCTCAAATGTACAGTGGACATAATAATGACAACTCATTTTACATGGCTCTTGAAAAAGCTCTCAGAGCCAAATTGTGCATGTGCTCCATACATACATTATGACCAAATAACATAATTCTGTAATTATAGTTTTGCTTTTACTGTCATAGGTTTTTTTTATTCAAATATATAGCTGTTGTGCACATGATATAAGCATTTGAGGATCTCAAGCACATAAACCCCTACTCATAAAATGAAATAAAAACTTTGAACTGCCTAGTACATCTTTACTTTCAGGGACTCTAAAGTGATTCTGACTGAGCTCTTTTATTTTTTATTTTTTAATTATATTTTATTGATTATGCTATTAGAGATATACCAATTTTCTCCCCTTTGTCACTCCCACCCAGCATCCCCCCCACTCAGGCAATCCCCACACCTTTGTTCATATCCATGGGTCATGCATAAGTTCTTTGGGTACTCCATTTCCTATACTGTATTTTACATCATCATGGCAATTCTGTAACTACCTATTTGTACTTCTTAATCCCCTCACCTCTTCATCCATTCCCCCATACTCCCCTTACATCTGGCAACCATCAAGATGCTCTCTGCATCTATGATTCTGTCTCTGTTCTTGTTTGCTTAGTTTGTTTTTTAGATTCAATTGTTGATAGATATGTATTTGTTGCCATTTAATTATTCATAGTTTTGATCTTTTTCTTAAATAAGTCCCTTTAACATTTCATATAATAATGGTTTGGTGATGATGAACTCCTTTAGTTCTTCTTGTCTGGGAAATTCTTTATCTGCCCTTCGATTCTAAATGATAACTTTGCTGGGCAGAGCAATTTTGGCTGTAGGTTCCTGCTTTTCATGATTTTGAATATTTTTTGCCAATTCCTTCTATCCTGCAGTTTCTTTTGAGAAATCGACTGACAGCCTTATGGGAAGTCCTCTGTAGGTAACTGTTTTTCTCTTGCTGCTTTTAAGATTCTCTCTTTATATTTAACTTCTGGCATTTTAAATTATGTCTTAGAGAGGGCATCTTTGTATCCATCTTGTTTGGGGCTCCCTGTGCTTCCTGGACTTGCATGTCTATTTCTTTCACCAAATCAGGGAAATTTTCTTTCATTTTTTTTCCAAAAGATTTCCAATTTCTTGCTCTTTCTCTCCTCCTCCTGGCACCCCCTATGATGTGAATGTTGGTTAGCTTGAAGTTGTGCCAGAAGCTTCTTATGCTATCCTCATTTGGGGGATCTTTTTTTTCATTGTTGTAGCTCTGCTTGCTTGTTTTTTGTTTCCTTATGTTCCATATCATTGATTTGATTCCTGGCTTCATCCAATCTACTGTTGATTCCCTGTACATTGTTCATTTACATTAGTATATCCTTCATTTCTGAGTCTTTTTTATGCTATAGAAGTACTCACTGAGTTGCTTGAGCATTGATATTAACCAGTGTCTTGAAATCTGTATCTGATAGAGTGCTCATCTTCATTTTTAGTTCTGTTTCTGGAATTTTAATCTGTTCTTTTATCTGGGCTGTGTTTCTTTGTCTCCTCATTTTGGCAGCCTCCCAGTGTTTGTTTCTGTGTATTAGGTAGAGCTGCTATGACTCCCTGTCTTGGGAGCATGGCCTGTAGGCTCCAGTGGCACTGCCTTCCCTACCACACAAGCTGCATACTCCATGTGCACCCTCCATGTGAGCTGAGTACACCCTCCTCTTGTAGTTGAGCCTTGTTTGCTGTTAGCAGGACTATAGGAGGGATTTACCCAGGCTAGTCAGTTGCAAGGACTGGCTGTGACCACTGACAACCAATGTCCGCTCTTCATGAGGGATCAGCTGTGATGGGGCAGGATGGTGGTGCTCTGATGTGGTCTGTAACTGTCTACTGGGTGTGCAGGCTCTGGGGATTCCTGGGTGGTATAGATCAGGTTCAGCCACCACCTGTGTTCCACCTGGGGGCACCCAGAATTAGCTTCAAAGCAATCTTCAGATGGCCGCTACTTGTGCTGGGCTTGGACATTCCCAGGCAGAGCTAAACTGTGATCCAAAGCTGGCTGGTGCTAGTGCCAGACCTGGAGCTACTTAGAGAGAGGTACAGAGCTGGGGTCAGCCTGTAAGTTGGGTGGGTCAGAGCCTCAGGTAATCAATCTCCAGGGCAGGGCACACAGTGTAAGCCAGGTTGATGGAATCTCAGATGTGGCTCCTGTCTGCTGGTTCTGTGGCTCTGTGGGAGGGGTCTCAAAAAAGGCACAATGGTCTCAGCCTTCTTTTCTGTTTGGGAAGAGCTGTGCCCCAGCTCTGGCCCTGATGCCAGACACTTTAGTTCCTCCCTGTATGCCATTGGTGCCTTTCAAGCTGCTACCCCAAGCTGCTGGAGTTCAGAGGGAGTGCATCTGAGTAAGTTAGGCATGGGACATTTAAGAGGAACTTACAGGAGTCCGGTGGGGTTTTTTTTTTTTTCACCTACTCCAATCGCACTAGATTTTACACCCAGAAGTTGTGGGGGCTTCTCTTCCTGGCACTGGTGCCCTGGGATTGGGGGCTTGGTGTGGGGCTGGGAACTCTCACTCCCAAGGTATCTTTCCCAAATTGTCATCCACCACATGTGGGTATGAGACCCACCTGTTCTGGGTCTCCATGTCTCCTACCAGTCTGGATTGATGTGCTTTTTTTAATTCCATAGTTGCCAGATTGCCATTCGACTTGTGTTTCCATTAGTATATCCTTCATTTCTGTCTGCCTCTTTTTTATGCTGTTGAAGAGTGCTCATTTCCATTTTGTAGCTCTGCTTGGTGGGTTTTTGTTTCCTTATGTTCTTTTATGACCATTCTGAGTGATTTGTACAGTAGTTTAGTTGTAATTTTAATGTGTTTGTGCAAGGAGGTGAACCATGTTTACCTACCCCTCCATCTTGACCAGAAGTCCTATAGCTTTTGTTTTAAAGTCTATTTTGTCTGACAAAATTATTGCTACTTCAGCTTTTTAAAATTTTTACTTACATGAAATATCTTATTCCATCCATTTACTTTGCTCTGTGTGTGCTTTTCTTCCTGAGGTGGGTTTCTTGTAGACAGCATATACATGGGTTTTGTTTTCTTATCCATTCAGCTACATTATATCTTTTGATTAGAGTGTTTGAGCAATTTACAGCTAAAGTGATTGTTGGTAGGTATGTATTTATTACCATTTTATTCTTTATAATTATGTTCCTCTGCTTTTGTTATTTTTGTTGTTGTTGTTGTTCTTCTTCTTCTAGAAGATCTTTTAACATTCCTTATAATGCTGGTTTGGTGATAATAAGCTCTTTTAGTTTTTCTTGTCTGGTAAGCTCTTTATTTCTTCTTCAATTTTAAATGACAGCCTTGCTTAGTAAATTAGTCTCGGTTGTAGGTCCTTGTTTTTTATCACTTTAAATATTTCATGAGATTCCCTTATGGCCTGAAATGTTTTTGTTGAGAAATTAGCTGACAGACTTATGGGTACCCTTATAGGTAACTTTCTTTCTCTTGCTGCGCTTAAGATTCTGTCTTTCTATTATGATGTGTCTTGGTGTGGACCTCTTTGGGTTCATCTTATTTGGGACTCTCTGGTCTTTCTGAATTTGTGTATCTTCTTCCTTCACTGGATAGGGACATTTTCAGTCATTATTATTTTCAAATATGTTCTCAATTTCTTGCTTTCTCTCTTCTCTCTGGTACCCTATGATGTAAATGTTGCTATGCTTCATGTTGTCCCAAGGTCCTTTAGACTATCCTTATTTTTTAAAATTTTGTTACTGTTCAGATTGGGTGTTTTCTGTTACCTTGTCTTCCAAATCGCTGATTCAATCCTCTGCTTCATTCAGCCTTCTGTTTATTCTTTCTAGTGTCATGAACATCCCTATAACCATTTTTTAAACTCTATAACTGGTAAATTGTTTGCCTGCATTTCAGTTAGCTGTTTTTCTTGAGATTTCTCCTATTTCACTTGTCTCCCGATTTTGGCTACCTATTTGTGTTTGTTTCTGTGCATTAGGTTGATCTGCTATGCATCCCAGTCTTGGTAGATTGGCCTTATGCAGTAGGTGTCCTGTGAGACCCAGGGTGTAGTCTCTTTGATCACCTGAGCTGCGTGCTCCAAGAATGTCCCTTATGTGGGATATGTGAGCCCTCCCGATGTAATTAAGTCTTAATTGTTACTGGCTTGTTCATGTGTGTTGTCAACCCTCATGCTGACTGACAGCATATGAATCACTGTCAGGTACTGACCACACAAAGCAAAATTGTATAATGCTTTGATGTTGTCTGAATCTGGCCACTGGTGTATCTGTTCTGGGGCCTCTTGGGAGGGACTCTGACACAGGTCAATGACAGATGTTGCCTGTGAATGGCCTTGGGCAACCTGTTTGGAGCTACTAAGCAATCTGCAGCATGTAGCTTCCTTGGCTGGGTTTGGGTGTGTGGGGGAAGGACCAAGCTGAGCACCAATGCCAGCCTCTACCAGCACCAAGCCTGAGAGAGGTCATCAAAAGGCCCAAGGCATACCAAGATCCACCTCCACCTACCTCTGCCTGATAGGCTGAGTCAATGAAAGAACTTCTGGTGGTAATGGAGTGGCATGAAGTAGGTTCTCATGAAGAGTTGCCAGGTAGGGGTGAGAGGTGTTCTCCAGATTGATTCAGGTTCACACTTAGTGCTAGTTCTGGATCTGAGGCCAGTCAGCAAAAGTCCCAGAGTATACCAAGTCTACCTGCCCCCTGCCAGGTCCCTGCAGAAATTTGTGGTGAGGCAGGATTTCAGGGAGTTGTCAGGGTGAGCCCAGCAGAGTTTATCTGGCCCAGACAGACCGAGATTTGGCTGTATGAAGGGAAGGCTCTGTACCGGTCAAGAATGTGAAGGTAAAATGGACCCCAGCCTAGAGCCATATAACTTAGTCTGTCCCAGATTCTTCCAGGAGCTGTAGCTCCACTGGTTGGGCTGCCAGAAGTCAGAAGAGTGGGGATAGTGGATCTCCCATGAGGTTGTGGTGCCAATTAGGCTTAGGGAAAGGTAGGAAAGTAGTCCTCACTCCAGAGCCACGTAACTCATTCTGTCTAGGGGACCTGTACTTAGCAGGGTGGGGCCTCTGATAGCCTGGATGATGGGGTGAGGGGTTTTCCTCTGAGGGGAACATGCAGTCAGTTTCATGGAAAAGAGGAGTGAATGGCTCCCATTCCAAAGCCACCCAACTCAGTCACTGATACCCCCTGATTCTGCTTGGATCTCTACTCCCCAGCCCAAGTAGCTGACTCCTCAGCAAGGAGTGAGGTAACAGGATGTCCAGAGGATAGGGCAACAGGATGTCCAGAGGGTGGAGCTATTGTATTCCCTCAAGCTGATGCCATAAGGAGGGGATTGCTCCACCCGAGAAAGATGGCATCTGTCGTGTGGGAGTGGAACTCAGCACAGGGATCTTGGTGGCTATCTCTTCAGCTCTCTCCCCAGATTCACAAACCCTAGTTCCTCATCACACAACTCTCATTCCATTCACCCTCCCTCTGCCAGAGCTCAGGATAAGTGGCTACAAAACAAGATTTTGTGTGTTGGCCCTTTAAGAGGATACCTATGTCTCTAGTAAACTCTCTCTCCCTGGCAGACAGAATACCAACTGATTTTTCACACCAGGCATGATGTGGGCACCTCTTCCCATCTCTGGTACTGTGGGCTAGGGAGCCTGGCATGGGGTGAGACCCCCATGCTCCTCAGGGAGAACCTTTGCAGCTGAACTATCCCTCCAGAATCTCAGCTGCTGCAAGGTCAGCTCTTTTTGCATCTCCATGTTTTATACCAATCTCAGTGTGGCTGCTTCTATAAATCCTCAGTTATAAGACTTCTATTCAGCTAGTCTTCAGTTGGTTATTCTGGTTGATTGTTCTATATTTTAGTTGTAATTCCAATGTGGTCCTGGGAGGAGGGAGTATACCTTCTATCTACTCTACTGCCATCTTTGATAATTCTGGATTTTCTATGACACATCGATATATGTGTCTATCTTTTTGCCAATACCACACAATCTTGATTACTATAGCTTTATGTAAGCCTTAAAAGAAGATACTGTGAGTCTTTTAACTTTTTTCTTTTTCAACATTGAGTTTTCCAATTCAAGAGCATGACATATCTCTACTTTTATTTGTGTCTTCTTTGATTTCTCTCATCAATGTTTTATAGTTAAGCATGCAGATTTTATGCATATTTTGTTATATTTATGAGATCTGTTCAGAAAGTACCCAGCCATGTAATATGCAATATAGAGACATTTATTGAAGAAGATATGAGAAACATTATACATAGGACAATAATGCTTCAGTCATCTTCAAAGTATGCATGTTGGAACCTCACATAGTTCTCCTAGTTGCCATCAGCTAATCCATCATATTTTCCTAAATCTCATCGACAGTCTGAAGTCTCTTTGCTTTCAAAGGTGATCTTAGTTTAGGGAAAAATTGGAAGTCACAGGGCACCAAATCTGGGCTGTAAGGGGGACCGAATCACCTGGATGATTTGATGTTTCACCAAAAAACTTGGCACAAGATGTGATACATGAGCAGGTACATTGTCATGATGAAGCTGCCAATCACCTGTTACCTATAGCTGTGTCCTTCTGCATCATCTGATAGTTTGTTGAATAGTTAGGCAATGTTCAAGCTTAACTCAAAATTTGATGCAGATTCATTGCTCTACTCACTCAGTCATTTTGAATGCGGTGGCCACACAGTACACATACTCACTCAATAGCATCTACAACCTGCACTGACTAGTAGAGTGAAATTGTCATTGTTCACATATGCACATTCCTGTCCACTCTCTTTGGCTGCCAGGTTACATCAATGTTGTGCAAATCATTCTTGTTATATTAACAATGGCTGGACTTCTTCCAGACAGACCTTGTATACCTAAATATTTTATGCTTTAGGTGCTCTTTAAAATTTTCATTTTCAAATTATTCATTGCAAGAATATAAAAATATAATTGATTTTGTGTGTTGACCTTATATTCTATGACCTTGCTAAACCCACTTATTAATTTTAGTACCTTTTTATAGACTTTATTTGGGATTTTCCTCTGTAGACAATCATGTTTTCTGTAAATATAGATAGCTCTATTTCTTCTCACCCAATATGTGGATTTTTAATTTGTTTTCATACCTTATTGTACTGCCTAAGATTTCTAGTATGATACTGAATAGGAGTGGTGAAAGTAGACATCCTTACCTTATTTCATATCTTTTCTTAGGTTGAGAAACATAATACTGTCCCTTATATTCCTACTTTGTTGAGAGTTTTTTTAAACAATGTGAATAGATGATGAATTTTTTTTCAAAGGCAATTTCTGTACTATGGAGATAATCATACAACTCTTTAGTCTGTTGAATTACACTGGCTGATTTTTAAATTTTGAAACTAACTTGTACTCATGAGGTAAAGCCCAGTTGGTCTTGATGTATTATTTTTTAAATACATTGCTGTATATAATTTGCTAATATTTTGTTGAGGATTTTGTATATATGTTCATGAAGCATATTGGTCTGTAGCTTTCTTCTAATGTCTTTGTCTCCTTTTTGGTGTCAGGGTAATGCTGACCTCCTTCCTCTTTTACTTTCTAGAACAGTTTGTACAGAATTAACATTATTTTTAAAATAAGTGTTTTTTTGGAATTAAGGGAATCCACCTGGGCCTGTAGTTTTCTTTGTTTTAATGTTTTTAGCTATGATTTATTTTAAAATGGATATAGTACTATTCAAGTTACCTATTATTTCTGAGAGCTGTCACTTTTCATTTTCTTAACATTGTCTCTCAAAGAGCAAATGATTTGACAGTAGCTATAGTACTTAATACAATAGACAATTGCAAGCAGTTGTAAGTTCTTGAGAAGCACAGAATAGTGAAACATTAATGGTTTAGGGAGATGAGTGTAATTCAGAATTTATCAAAGAAGGAGACTGGAGTTAAGAAGATGATCTAGCCAATGATAGGGCAGTGGTGGTAACAGTGAAAACGAAGAAGAAAGTGAGCACTTGGAAATTACTTTAAATAAAGAATTAACAGAATTTAGTAATGTCCAGAAGTAGGTGAAATGGAGAAGTATACTCAAGAATTAAAGTCTATCTGAGGAAATGAGAAGAATGTCAATAATACAGATGCAGATATCTTGATGAAAAAGCTAGTCATTTTAGAGGTCAAGGTCATGCTTCATCTTGGGATATGTTGAGTGCAGAGTTGCTATGGGACTTGTCAGCAAAATAGCATTGAAAGATATGACAATAGGAGAGATTCTTGAATTAGTGAGGTCAGGGTGCCTCTGAAGGATTGGGGAATCAGAGAGGGTTACTACATAAAACACAGGATGCTCAGTTATATTAGAATTTCTAATGAATAATGAATGATTTTTTATAAGCTTGTCCCAAATATTGCGTTGGATATACTTATCTTAAAATTTTTTCATTGATTATCTTAAATTCAAATTTAACAGGGCATTTTATATTTCTGTTGCTGAATCTGGCATAGATGTTGGTCACAAGGGCCTTAAAGGAAGAGGGCATCAAAAGAGGATCACAACATTTTTGGAGGAATCTAAAAATCCCATGCAGTTAGGTTGAGGACAAGACTGATGATGACTTAAAGAAAACTCATATTATCCAAACCATATGCCAATTTTAGGGGCCATAAATGCAAATGTTAGCTGCAAATGAGTTTTGCTCTCAATAATACTAAAAATAATTTTAACCAAAGAAAATGATACACTAAACATAATATTAGTATATATTCAAAAAATTAAATGTAATTTCTTTAAAAATAGAAAGTCATACATGTGTAAAAGTCCTTTTAGTCTGGGGCCTGATTCACTATAGTAGCTCCCTGCTGCTGGAGGAAAAAAGAGCCCAGGGTCCTTTCAGGACTCTTCGTCTTTGGGGCATGATACAAATCAAGTGAGGGAAGGAGAAAAATCCCTTGGATCCATGCAGGATTAATTAATCCAAAAAAGAGGTAATAGAAAAATATTCAACATACAAGAGTCTTATGAAGAAAATGAAGGAAAACCACAGAACAAGCCAAAGGCTGGTGAAGGCCAGCCTTCAGAAGATGTCCCACAGGAGGCAGAAGGAAATCCTCAATTTTCTGAAGGAGGTGTAAGCCAGGAAGCAGAAGGAAACCTTAGTAACAGGATGACCCATCCTGTCCAAGGATTTAAAGAGGACAGTCCTGTTAGGTGTTTGGATGCTGAAGAAATGCTAAGAGCAGTAGATGAATTAGAAAGGCTTAGGGACAAAATAAGAAGAATAAGAAACAAGTTTGTGATGATGCATTGAAAGCAAAGTCGTTCACATGGACATCCTTATCCTGGGTGCTTTAGACCTTGAATTCTATTTTTTTAATCTAATGTACAATCTGGCTACTGCTTTTTCTCTGTTAGCATTTTCTGATGTATCTTTTACCTTTGTTTTACTTTTAATCATCTGATGGAATTTTGTTTTATTTCGTTTCCTTGTTACCAGCATCTGACAGGATTTTGTATTTTGACCCATTCTCCAGTTCTGTTTTTCAATTGGGAATTTTCACACAAATACATGAAAATATATATCTGTAAGAGTAAATGGAGGCAATCTGGCTTCCTCACCCAGGTATCTGGGTAACTAAGAGAAGCAGTTTTTGTTTCAGCTCAGAAAGTTGAAACACCCAGCCCACAGTCCCCATGGCTCCATGAGCAATAGGCTTTTCTAGGATCTTCCCCAACCTTCTGTAGGGCTCTCTCCCTGGTGTCAGATGTACCACTGACATCAGGCCACTCCGTTGGGGGTGGCCCATGAGGCCAGGGGGTTCACCACTGGGTGCCACGGCCCCCTCAAATCAGACCACCCATTGAGGTTCCCCTTGGGAGATTCCAGGGGCTTCTCCATTTTCGTACCATGTGAATCCTGATGCTTACACCAATTGTGTTGCAGCCTATCAAGGCCTGGCAGGTCCACTCTAGGTTCAGGGAGATGGAAGGAAATGCACAGAGCTGTGGGGATGCTTTCCATGCCTTTATTCACAGGTGGGCAAGCCACGCACACTGCAAGCTGCACATCCCTTTAGTGAGAAGCCCCTAGCTGCTGAAGTACTAGAGACAAACAAAGTCAGCAAAAAGCCAAAAAATTATTTAACATAGCATGATTCTGCACATACAAGCTCACTTCATGCTATGGGAACCGTTTATTGGACCCAGTCTCAAAGCTGTGAGAACACTGCTCAAGGTTAGGGGAAAACTGCTTCCCTTAGTTACCTAGACACCTGGGTGAGGAAGCCAGATTGCCTCCATTTAACCCACAGCACAGACGGCAAAAACAAGGCCCTCAGGCCAAATCCAGACCTCCACCTTGTTTTAGAACTTGTGTCTACCCTGCAGCAGCACCAAGCTCCTTGCCCTTAGTTAAGGAGTAATTATATTTATACAGTACTAAAATTACATTTGGGCCTTTGAAGGCAACCACAGGCTGATGTGGCCCCTGGTGAAATGAGTTTGACACCTCTGCCCTACAGTATCCCATAGTGTAAAGTAAAATATAACAAGTTACAAAACAACATAATTAGTATCAACTCACATTATGTAGGATAAAAACCCCAAATTGTGTGTGTGCACATGTGTGTATACATACAGGCATTGAAAACTTAACTGTGTTTATTTCTGTGTGATGTGAGTTTTCTTTTTGCTTATATGTACTTTTAATGAACATATGTCACAGACAGAATTAAAATTTTCTTAATACCTAAGACAATCAAGTAACTTGCTACAAGCTTAGAAGGGCAAGGGGGAGCACCTAAACTCTTGATGAAATAACTACTAACATGTAAACCCTTTAAATCACCTCTGGATCTCTTAGCCAGAGGAATAAAACTGGCAATTATTACAGGCAAATAAAACAGCAAATCATAATGCTAATCTTATCAAAAGAGGATAATGTGAAAAATAGAGAGAAGTACCATAAAAGTGGCATTCTAGGCTTTTAAGTAATTTGTTTTATGGGATAAATAATACTATAGACTACATGCCAGATAAGAAGAGGTATGCCTTAAGATATGTATCTTCATGACAATGCTTCCAGTAGGTATTATTATTCCCTTTTCACTAATGAGGAAACTGAAGCTAGGAGAGTTTTAGTCTCTTACCTGAGGTAACAAAGTGTGGTAGATTTACACTGTCAGTTTAGCTAAATTGGAATTATGTTTCCTAAGATCCCCTGATTTGTATGATTCTCATTTAAAGTTGTTGCAAGACAAATCTGCAAACTTTGGAATGTGTAAGTGAGGCAGCAGCCACGATACCCAAAGCACACTATTGCTGATCTGGCTCACCTTGTTGGCTTTGGGCAGCAAGCAGTTCCTTCAGGTTCTTCCAATCTTCTCTTTCAGGCACTCTCAATCCTTGGCCAGATTAGATGCAGTGAGAGACAATAAAAGCCAACACACTGTGTTAGTATTTCATGTCCAGCTTTTCTTACCAGCGGCCTTCCTTTCTGGTCTGGAGTGATATCAGGACCACCAGCTGAGGAATCAGCCTTCTGTAGAGCCCTTTATAGGCTCCCAGGTTAGCTACTTCATTTGATCCTCCAATTATCCTCTCCTTTACATAGCTTTCCTACCACATCTTCTCCCACAGTTGTGTAAGGTGTAATCTTTATAATGAATCTCTTATTCCACATCACTTCTCGTGGTTCTGCCTTCCTGATTGAATTATTAACTGATACATGCAGCAAGCAAATTACTGAGTTGCTTCTCAAGCCCAGATCTGTCTGACTCTTAAGCTCATCTCAGCCATCATCTCAACTGGAAAAAAATTAACATTTTTGTTTGGATGACATTATCAAGTATGGCTTATTGTTATAGATGTTATGATTGCTTAGTGTTTATCTAGCTGAAATAAGTAGGTTTCATAGTAATTTAATCCTCTCATGTTTCCCTATACATTCTATTTTGAATTATAGTCACTGTGTTTACATGATCTCTAGTACTGTATGATAAAGGTCTTTGAGGACCAAACAAAACTTTCTTATTTTCCCAAAGTTTCAGCTACAATATTGTGCAAATTGTTCGTACTCAATAAATGTTTCTGACTTTTAATATGAGTAGCTTAGTTCCTCAAAAATATGTAAAATAGTACTACACCAGAATATAAACTTACATTTGGGGACATTAGGTATATGTCATAATATGTGGAAGAGATGTTAAGTTGGGATGTATAGAAAGATGAACAATTTAAAATAGGAATTTGACTACTATCTAAAACATTGGGATGTTCTTAATACAGGCTGAAGCTATGCTTCAGAATGAAAGACAGAATCCTGCCCATCTTGAAACTGTGGATTTATTGTAGAGATTTTTGCTACATGCTACTAAAAAAATACCTGTTCCACTATAAATAAAGTAGTGCATCCATCAGTTTTCTTAGTCATTAGAAACATATATTGACTGATTTATTCAGAAAATATCTCTGGGAGATTCAGAGAATGCAGCTTTTGGTAAGTGAAACCAGCTCTCTGGAAAAAAAAGTTTTCTTAATTTCTGTAATGATTATAGACATGACATACCTCTAAGTTTAATCTGTATTATTAACATTTCATGATCAATTTAACTTTAGACAATCAAAAAATAATAAATAAAGCCCCGATTTGCAGTGTTTGCCAATTTCTGTTGTATAAATACTCCCACCACAGCTGATATCAAGTTCTCAATGTGATATCTGATCATAGAATTGGGAAAAGATGTACCATACAGATGCAATATATGTAAATAACCTTAAATTCATAGATAACAGTAAAATAACTAGGAAATGATGAGTTTTAAATATTTATTCTTTGTTTTATATATAAGTTATTTAATAAGTTTATATAATTTAATAGTTAGAATCAAATTTAATGACTGACTTACAAAATTCCTAAAAATTTAGCAACTGAATTTTACAAGCTGGTATAGTTGGCTCTATCTAATATGCCAATGCTTTTAAGCCACCCAGCCAGAAAACACTACCCCAAATCACCCACAGCACTGCTCCATGGAAGATAGCACTGCACATGAATGAACAAATGGCATGCAACATAGCTGGACACAGACTTGTCACTAGCTGGGTGCAGGAGGGTACTGCTAGAACTACTGCCCCTTGTCAGTTCCAGAAATGGCCACAGTTGGCATCTGTCACCAGAGCACATGACTCTTGTGTATTCTTGTCGCTAGCTTATAAGACCTTGATTGGTAGATGCATCTCACTGACAGCTCTCGCTTAGGTGCAGGGAATTTTAAAAACAAGTATTTCATGTTTTCAGCTTAGAAGCTAACAGGCTTGAGGGTTTCTCCAAAAATTGAAAAAGAGTTCAGCTATTGGATGGCAAGAAGATAGCAAGAGTCTATCCAGTTCTACATATCACTCCTTAAACTGCCTCATATTAGCATACAATCTTCTTTCATTACTTAAACTTTCAAAAACAGAAGAAAAAAGAAAAGGAAGAAAAGGAGGAGGGCAAGAGAGAAGAAGAGTGTTGGAAAGAAAGCAATGATTCTAACATGATGAGTAACCTCCAGTCCCAAAGGAGAATGTGTTCCCCTCCCTCCGCATGTGGTCAACCCAAAGTCTCATTAGTAACTGCATCCAGTTCCAAGTCAGGACCACAGGATGATGTGCCTCTTCTAGTCTTATCACCATCCCTCTCAATATTCTGTTACCTGTAGACTAAGTTATAAGGTTAATTATTAGATTAATTTAGAGCCTATTTTATATATAGAGAAAATAGAACATTAAAAATTTATAGCTATATACTTGAGTTAGGAAAGAAGAAAATAGCCCTCGCTTATATTATGAATCACCAGGCCAAAGTAGGTATTAGGTAGTATGATTTTCCTTCTCTACTATGTTCCCTTTGCCTTTAACTAATTGGGATTCTTAAGCCAAAAAGATGACTCAAACCAACATTCCTGAAAAATCTGAGCCCATAATGACCCTGCATATGTAGGATTTTTATCATTTCATCATTGCTAGGATGGTAGTAGGAAGTGACCTGATGTATCCTCAAGAATCAGTGCATACTCTTCCCTTACCCTTTATGTATTGGCAACCTTATTTTTCCTTACCAGTCAGGAGTGTTCACCCCAGAATACAATGTCATGCTTTCTTGAACTGTTCTTCACTGGCATGAGAAGCCTGAATTGGCCATGTAACATTCTCAGCTTATAATTCAAGGGAACCAATGGTTTGCCTCTAGTTGGAAGCATTTCACCCTTGGGTACTAAGACCTCTGTGCTAGATCCCAGTATCATTGGGTAGGAAGCAAACATTGTGCAGGATCATTAAGGATAATAGTAAAAGGTCCCATTCTTACTTCCATATTTTGGTCCCCAAATCCATCTATTGTAGCCGTGGGAGAATTGGTTGCTGGTTTGTTGCATCCCCTAAGAGAGTACACTATTGTATCAAAGACATGTATTTTTGTCTTAAACAGACTATTCCACCATTATATAAAGCCAACTTCTTCTGGGTGATGTATACATGATAAGTGAATCCCATGAATATCTGCTCACTGTCTTGCTTCTTCTATAAAGGAAATTTGATTTTTTATAATATACTGTCTTTTAAAGACATTTATCAGCTTCATTGATGGACACGACCACTGGCCTACAGTGACCTCAGAACGCTGCAGATGGTTCGTCGAAACATGAGAAAACGTACACAGAGACAACCAGGTCCTGTAGGGAAATAGGGACAAAAACAGCCACTCTCTCTAGTGGGGAGCGCCTCGGCCATCCTCCCTAAGGGAGAGTGCCTCATTCTCCCACCTGAGCAGGCTTTTATTGGGTTTGTTTACACAGGAATTCAGATAAAGCTCATTAATCATTGCCAGGAAGTAAGGATCAAACAATAGATAATAAAGAACTCTGAGGGCCTATTTTGAGTCAGGGTCAGATAGCTAAAGAGCTGTAAAACCTTGAGGTACAAACTTACTTCTTCCTTGGACCCTAGTTAATTGAGAGCATTCTAAACAAAGCAGGTTTCACAGGATTTTACATATTCTTTCTTAGGCCTGATCACCGGGGAACTCGTCCTTCCCAGCATAGGGCTGCATCACCCTCTGTCATTGTTTCAGGCTTAGGTGGAGCAAGGGAAGTAAGGCAGCCAAGAGATTAGGATATTTATTGCAGACAATGAGGACTCAGGCTTTGTTAAAGCCAAGGGGCAAGGGTCCATCACCCCCTTTTACTGTAGCCCCCAAAGTCCTTCCTTGGGGGCCTCCCACATGAACGTGCCTGTCTTAGGTTGTTCCCCCTTGGGGAATCTTACCCGTCATTGGCTAACCAACCAAGCACTGGGGGCCAGGCTGGGTGAAGTAAAAGGAGCAGAAGTGGTGCTCCTGCCAGGGAGATAAGCTTTAGTCTCCTTGCTGGCTTATGGTCCAAGGTCATTCCCTTAGCCTTAGCCTTGGCAGGGGTTACAGCTTCTGATACCAGGCAGGACGGTTCCCAAAAACTGACTATACAAGTGACTTAAAAAGAGATGTGAAAGAAATCATTATTCTTGCCTGATAGGTTTATCATGATAACCCTATCTCTGTGATCCTTGAGGGATGGGGTTTTGCTTTTTGGTGACTTCCTAGTATAGAGAGGTACACAGGGGATGCTCCAAGGGCCCAGAATGTGACCCCTCCTGCCTTAATAGCTTTTGCTTTTGCTATGATAAGGAGTCATTGTGGAGATACTTCTAGATTTTGAGTTGATCTATTCCTTTATGATCTTTGCAACAGAGGAACTCAACACAATATGGGCTCAGGGTACTACTGGGCCTATGTGAGAAAAACTCAGATCATAACTTTATTCCTCATTTTTATTTATTCATTAAATACTTATTAAGTATTAAATATATGCAAGACATTGTTCTGGCTGCTGTAAAACAGCAAGGAACAAAACACACATGCTTCCCTCATGGAACTTATTATTCTAAAAAGGAAATAAATTAACTAACTAAATAATATAGCACATTAGAAGACAACACATTCTATGTAGCAAAAAGTAAGTCAAGGAATGGGGACAGGGAATTCTACATGGGGAAGTGTTTGCATTTTTATATAGAGTGCTCAAGGAAGGCCTTATTTGAGCTAAGATGAAAAGAAACAAGGGAGTGATCTCTTTCTGTCCAAAAATCACAATTTCACTCAGGAATTAAAAATTCCCAATCATCAAGGTATTTGCCTTTACAGTGTACAGTTACCCTAATCAATGACTTGCAGGTGCCTTTGGCAAAGTCCAGAAGAGTCACAGTACATATGTATGTTATTGTTACAGGTTCTTCCTTTAAGGGACCCAGCCTCCTTTTCAATGCAGAGACTCTGGGGCACTGAACTGACTCAGGTTCTGCAATTGGGTAAATAAGTCTGAATCTCCACCATCAAGTCTCATAGCATGTCTATATTCACCATATTTAGATATTTTTCATTATTTAGATCAAGTAGGTGTTTAATGGGCCAACTATCTATTTTGGTTTTAGGAAATGAATACTCAAATATCTGCTAACAAATATCACTGGAGGGATTTTTCCACTTTGCCACCACACACACCTGCCTTGGTGATACAACCTGGGAACTTGGAATTCCCATTGTGAGTTCAGTGGGGAATAAAATCAGAAGTCCACTTTACCCAGCACATCCTCAGACTACACAGAATAGCCAGTATAATGTGCATTTGTTCTTCAGTGTTGACACTCACTTCAACAAGGAATATTATAGACTACAGTCAGAAGTTGGAAGAACAGCCTCTGCATGGCCAATCCACTTCAACATTTTTATCTCCATACTATTTGGGTTTCTCAATATCATATGAAGGGATTTTGATGTCTCAATTTTTTTTAACCAGGTTTCAGTCAACCAATTGAGCAAACCATTAGAAACATTCCCAGTTTCCTGAGTCAGCACACCTAATAAATTCAACCTGACCTAAAATTCTGTGCCATTGTCTTTGGCCTAAAACCCTCAGAATCCATTTCCAAAATTTACCAGTATAAGTTACTATAATTCTACAATTCTTGTGATGTATTGATGATACTTCTTTCCTTGGATTTTGTTATAGCTCACCTCTAGCAAGGCATGTTAGGATGTATATAATATATGTAACTATATACTATATATATATACATACAAATATATGTATTCTATATAGTACATATACAGTTATATATGTATATAGTAATATGTTATATAGTGATATAAACATATATAGTTATAGATACATGTATAACCACATACATACACACAAAAATATATATGACATAGGTAGATAGACAGGCAGACACAATGAGGGATGGAGGAGGTAGAGTATGGAGAAAATATTTTTCATCAGGCTAGGTCTTTCCAAAGTCTTCAAAAGGCAAGAATAGTCTGATCAGCTTCAGTTGTCAAGGGAAGTTCAATGGGGGTTGGAAGTTTGGTATACTCATATTCTGAGTAATTATAATCCTCTCATTGGAGTATATCCATATTCCAATCTTCAGGATCCTAGACTTTCTCATTCAGTGTCTTAACTTGAACATGAAGAATCTGGTAAGGCTGGTATTTGAACTAATATTGCAATCAGATAACCCACAAGGTTTAAATTGATGTTTGATTTTCAGTAATCTCAGCATTTATTTTGGGACCTATCAACCCTGCTTCATGATTGATAAGAGATCCTTTAAGAATAATCATAGCTCTGGCCAGGTGGTTCAGTTGGTTAGAGCATCATCTTGATATGCCAAGGTTGCAGGTTTGATCTCTGGTCAGGGCATATACAAGAATCAACCAATGAATGTGTAACTAAGTGGAACAATGAATTGATGTTTCTCTCTCCCTCTATCTTCTTTCCTCTCTCTCTCTCTCCCCCCCTCAAATCAATAAATAAAACAAAATTTTAAAAAGAATTATAGGAAGTCCCTAGTTTGAGCCTGTGACATAATCTGAGAGTTTAGAACTTTGAGTGGGGACATTCTCTTCCGTTAAGCTGTCCGGTATCATTGGAAGCACTGACACCATCCTGTAGTCTTTGCATTCTTCATGCCTTCATACTGTTTCTTAGGAATAGCCCTTGAGTGTCTCAATGCCTTGTATCACTTCATGGCAGGTGACCATAGTTAACTGTGCTATTTAGATACATATATAGACCAAAGTCCCATCCTTCAGAATGAGTTGTATTTTCACTCCCTTCAGTCCCAAGTGGACCAGATAACCAATCCTAGCTCCCCTATTACCACCACCACCATCACCATCCTCTGTGGAGCACTACAGAAACAACAAGTTCATATATGTCTATCTTTGTTTAAGACTCCATTCATATTATCGCTTTTCTGTTATAACATTGAACATGCAAATGTTGCAATAAATTAAATCATAAGAATAATAGTTTTATATTGTTTCTACTTTTTATGGATACTGGTTAAGAGCACTTGCTTTGGAATTTGGAAGACTTGAGTTCCAACAAGAGATCCAAAATATACTTGTTATATGATCTTGAGCAAATTACTCAATATCTTTAAGCTTCAATTTTCTCACCTGTAGAAATGGGAATAATATTTACCTCAATGTTGAGTGATGTTATGAGAATGAAATAAAATAATCTGTAAAGTACTCAGTCACACATATTAAAAACTCAATAAACTCTGAGCCTCTATTTCTTAAGTGAAACCTCAGGAAGATTTGGAATGTACCCAGTTTTATCACGAAGACATTTACAAATGATCATAAGATGCCTCAGCAGTTGTCTAACCTTACCCATTATAAAACTGACACAATTAAAAAGGAACACACAAACTGCATCAATTCTGTGGAGATTCTTGGTGTGGAATTCAGAGACTAGCTCTTTCAGTGTAGGTACTGTGTCTTATATACCATTATATCCCTACACAAACCCAATACCTCACAGACTGAAGGGCCTAAATCAGCCACTGAACAAATTTTATTGAATTAAACAATGTTTCTTCTGGTCTTTTCCCTAATTTCTAGATGTATCCTTTATTTTTTCAGCTTCCAAAACCTTTTTGCCACAACACTCTCCCAATCAAAATCTCAGTAGGCCTTTTCTTTTTCCTTTGTGGAAATTAACAGGTTGATTTTAGAATTAATACAGAAATGCAAAGGGTGAAGAATATTCAAGACAATCTTGAAAAACAAAGTTGGAGGACTTTCACTATCAGATACTAGGACTTATATTAAAAATATAATAATTAGGACAATGTAATATTTATGCATAGATAGATAAACTGCCATATAGATTAGAATAAAGAATCCAGAAGAAGATCCATACATATATGGTCACCTAAGTTATAAAAAAGGTGAGTGATACTGCAGGCCATTAGAGAAAAAAATTGGTCCTGGGTCAATTAGATATCTATATGGAAAAAATATATGAGGGGGGCCCTAAAACCCCAAACAGAATTTATTTATAAAAAATTGTGTACTTATCCTTACATGTTTAAACTTTAGACACCTTCAAAGTACTCTCCATTTGATGCAATACACATATCAAGATGTTTTTTCCGCTGCTCAAAACAATTTTTGAACTTGTTGATTTGATGCCTTTTAGTGCTTCTGCTGTTTTTTATTTCACCTCTTCCACATCAACAAAATGTTTCCCTTTGAGGACATTTTCATCTGGGGAAACACACAAAAAAAGTCACTTGGGGTGAGATCAGGTGAATAGGGAGGGTGGGACACAGGAGTTGTGCCATTTTCAGTTAAAAACTGCTGAGCACTCAGTGCGATGTGAGCAGGTGCACTCATAAATCACCCATCATGAAATGGGCAAACACACTGAAAGTCTTCAGAAAAATTTCACCGAAGCTGAATGTAGCCTCTCACAACAATGTCAGCTGGTACAGATGGGTTCCTAGAACACTTACCTAGCAAGGAAATCCTGTACTACAAGGGGCCTGCCCTCCAGAAGAGAATTCTGTTTTATGGGGGGGATGCCTCGTATCTTAACCCTTATCTCACATCTTACACAAAAACAAGTTCAGGTTGAAGATTGCATTTAAAAGATAAAATTACTATGGAGCTTTAAGAAGAAAACACAGGAGAAATATTTGTAACATTAGAGGAGGCAAAAATGGCTTATTAAAATTAAGAATTCTGTTAATCAAAAGACACTCTTAAGAGAATGAAAAGGAAAACTATGAATGGGAAAAATATAACAATACCTATAACAACAAAAAACAAAAACTCATCTAGAGCACATAAAAACTTCTATAAGTCAAGAAAAGGACAGGCTACCAAGGAAAACAGACAAAAGACTTGAACAGAGTTTCACAAAAGATAATGTAAAAATGGTTAGCAAACTTATAAAACAATGTTCAACTTCTTTATAAAATAGAAAAGTGCAAGTTAAAACCATAATGGTTCTACCAAACATTTAAAGGAGAATTAATACAATTATTTTCAAACTTTTCTTAAAAACAGAAGAGAGGGAAACACTAACTCATACTATAATGCCAGTATTACTCTGATACTAAAGGTAAAATTACCAAAAAGAAATCTACAGATAAATATTTCTTTTAAATTTTTTTAATTTGGTGATATTAGGGAGAGAGTGGGAGAAAGAGAAAAAAATTGATTTGTTGTTCTACTTATTTATGCATTCATTGGTTGATTCTTTTTTCCAGACTTTTAATTTTTAAAATTTTTTAGTATTTTCATTGATTATGCTATTACAGTTTTCCCAGTTTTCTCCCTCTATCCCTCCCCATCCCCACAGTTCTCCAGCATTCCCCCCCCCTTAGTCCACATCCATGGGTTGTACATATCAGTTCTTTGAGTCCTCTGTTCCCCATACCATTTTTTATATCTCCCCATCTATTTTATGCCTACTAATCATGCTTCTTCTTCCCTGTACCTTTTCTCCCCTATTCTTCCCTTCCTCCTCCCCACTGAAATCCCTCCATGTGATGTCCATTTCTGTGATTCTGTTCTTGTTCTGGTTATTTGCTTAGATGTGTTTCCATTGTTTTTCTTTTAGGTTCATTTGTTGATAGTTGTGAGTTTGTTGTCATTTTACTGTTCATATTCTTGATCTTCTTTTTCTTAGATAAGTCTCTTTAATGTTTCATATAATAAGGGCTTGGTGATGATGAACTCCTTTAACTTGACTTTATCTGGGAAGCACATTATCTGCCCTTCCATTCTAAATGGAAGCTTTGCTGGATAGAGTAATCTTGGATGTAGGTCCTTGCCTTTCATGACTTCAAACACTTCTTTTCAGCCTCTTCATGCCTGCAAAGTTTCTTTTAAGAAATCAGCTGATAGCCTTATGGGAACTCCTCTGTAAGTAACTATCTCCTTTTCTCTTGCAGCTTTTAAGATTCTCTCCTTGCCTTTAATCTTAGGTAACTTAATGATGCTGTGCCTTGGTATGTTCCTCTTTGGGTCCAACTTCCTTGGGACTTTCTGGGCTTCCTGGACTTCTTGGAAGTCCATTTCCTTCACCAGATTGGGGAAGTTTTCCTTCATTATTTGTTCAAATAAGTTTTCAATTTCTTGCTGTTGTTCTTTTCCTTCTGTCACCCCTATAATTCAAATATTGGAATGTTTCAGGTTGTCCAGAGGTTTGTAAGAGTTTCTCCACTTTTTCAAATTTTTGTTTCTTTATTTTGATCTGGGTGGATGTTTATTTTTTCCTTTAGTTCCAAATTGTTGCTTTGAGTCCTGGTTTCCTTCCCATCATTGTTGGTTCCCTGAACATTCTGCTTTATTTCACTTTGAGTATCCTTCATTTGTTTTTTCATTTTTCAAACAAGATCAATCAGATCTGTGAGCATTTGATTACCAGGGCTTTAAATTTTCCATCAGATAGGTTGGTGATCTCCTCATTGCTTAGCTCTTTTTCTGAGGCTTTGCTCTGTTCTTTCATTTGGGTCATATTTCTTTGTCTTGGTGCAGCTGCATGGGAGGGGCCTTAGGTATTCTCTGGAGCAGGGAAACCCTCTTTGCTGCACTCCATGCTGCCTGTGGGGGAGTGGCCAGAGAGGGAACAGTGTGGCTTGCCTGCTCATTCTAGTGCAGTTTTCTTTTCTTTTCTTTTCTTTTCTTTTCTTTTCTTTTCTTTTCTTTTCTTTTCTTTTTTCTCGTTTTTTAAAGATTTATTTATTTTTAGAGAGAGGGGAAGATAGAGAGAAAGTCAGGGAGAGAAACATCAATGTGTGGTTGCCTGTCACATGCCCCCACTGGGGACCTGGCCCATAACCCAGGCATGTGCCCTGACTGGGAATTGAACTGGCAACCCCCTGGTTCGAAGCCCATGCTCAATCCACTGAGCTACACCAGCCAGGGCTCTAGTGCACCTTTCAATGGACTCTCAGACTCTCTTGTGAGATTAGGAGCTTCTCCTACCAGGGCAACCCCAGCCATAGCCCAAGTCAGCTCTGAGACCCCTTAAGTCAGCCCCTCCCACGCAGTCCCCCTCCCCAGCTGGGCAGCCAGCCCTGCCTCCAATGTCCATGCATCACAGTGGTTTTTCTGTGTCAGCCAGTCTGGTCAGCTGCCTTACCCATCTGATTGTTCTGGTTGATTTTTTCTTTAATTCTTTGATTGTTGGAGTTCCATGCAGTTTGATTTTCCTGGTGCTTTTGGTTGTTTATTGATTTCAGATTTGTTGTTGTCCTCCTTTTAGTTGTATGAAGAAGTGAAGGGTCTCTACCTATGCCTCCATCTTGGCTGGAATTCTTGAAATCTGACTGATTCTTATATGTGCCCCAACTGGGGACTGAACCCACAACCCTTTCATATCGGGCCAATGCTCTAACCAACAGAACTACCCAGCCAGGGCCAATATCTCTTATAAATATAGGTTCAAAAATCTTCAACAAGATATTAACAAAATAAATCCAACAGTATATTAAAAGGATTTTACACTAAGACAATGTGGGAAATATCTCAGGAATGCAAGGATGGTCCAACATTAGAAAATCAATCAATGTAATATACCACATTGATAAGATGAAGGTAAAATATTACATGATCACCTGAATTAATACAGAAAAGACATTTGACAAAATCTAAAACCCTTTCATGATTAAAAAAGCACTCTGACAACTAAGAGTACAAAGCAACTTCCTCAACATGATAAAGGGTATTTATGAAGAACCCACTGCCAACATCATACTCAATGGAATTAGATTAAAAATTTTCCCCTTAAGATCAGCAATGAGACAAGGAAGCCTATTTTAACCACTACTATTCAACAATGTGTTGGGAGTTCTACCCAGAGCAATTAGGTAAGGAAAAAAATAATAAAAGCCATTCAAATTAGAAAGAAAGAAGTAAAACTATCTCTATTCAGAATTCCATGATCCTGTATATAGAAAATCTCAAAGACTCTATCAAAATGAAAAAAATCTACTAGAACTAATAAACAGATTACAGCAAAGTATAAGTCAACACATACATACACATACTTGTTTCAATACACCAGCAATAAATAACACAACAATGACATTAATAAAACAATTTCATTCTCAATAGCATTCGAAAGAATAAAGTGCCTAGCATAAATTTAATGAAGGAAGTAAAAGACTTGTACACTAAAAACTACAAAACATTGCTTAAAGAAATTAAAGCAAATCTAAATAATTGGAATGATGCCCTGTGTTCATTGAATGGAAGACCTAATAGTATTAATATGGCAATACTACTGAAAGAAGTCTTTACTTTCAGGGCAATCTCTATCAACATTTTAATGACAATTTTTGCAGGAACAAAAAAGCCAATCCTCAAATTCATATGGAATTACAAGGAGCCCTTAGGAGCCAAAAAAGTTTTTTTAACAAGAACAAAACCAAAGTTGAAAGACTCATACTTCCAATTTTAAAAGTTACTACAAAGCTATAGTAACCAAAAGACTGTGGTAGTGACATAAGGCTAGACATATAGAACAGTGTAATAGAATTTAAATTCTAGAAATAAACCTATACACCTATGGTCAACTGAAATTTAATATGTGTGCTAAGACCATTTAATAGGAAAAGGACACTTTCTTCAACAAATAGTGCTGGCATAACCAGATACACAGGGCCAAAAAAATGAAGTTGGACCCCTACTTCACAACATATATAAAAATTAATTCAAAAATAAATCACTAATCAGTGGAATAGAATAGAGAGCCCAGAAATAAACTCACACCTGTATGGTCAGTTAACATATGACAAAGGAAGCAAAAACATACAATAAGATAAAGACAGCTTATTCAATACATGGTGGTGAGAATATTGGACAGACAACATACAAAAAAATGAAACTAGACCACATTCTTGCATCATATCAAGAATAAATTCAAAACAGATTAAAAACTTAAAAGTGAGAACTAAAACAATGAAACTACTAGAAGAAAATATAGGCAGAAAAATATCTGACATGTCTCTTAGTAATATTTTTTTCTGATATATCTCCTAAAACAAGGGAAACAAAAGAAAAAGTAAATAAATGGGACTATATTTAAAAAGTTTTCTCACAGCAAAGGAAACCTCAACAAAATGAAAAGCAACCCACTGAATGGAGGAAAATAATTGTCAATGATACATCTGATAAGGGGTTAATATACAAAATTTATAAAGAACTCATACAACTCAACACCATAAAAACAAACAATCCAATTAAAAAATGGGTAAAGGACCTGAATAGATAATTTTCTAAAGAGGGCACACAGATGGCCAAAAGACAAATGAAAAGATGCTCAATGTCGTTAATCATCAGAGAAATGCAAATTAAAGCCATAAAGAGATACCACCTCATAACCAATCAGAATGGCTATCATCAATAAACCAACAAACGGCAAGTGTTGGCAAGGATCGGGGGAAAAGGGAACCCTTGTGCACTGGTGAAAATTCAGACTGGTGCAGCCACTTTGAAAAACAGTATGGAGTTACCTCAAAAAATTAAAAATGGAACTGTCTTATGACACAGTGATTTTACTAGTGGGTATACTGTATTTTTGGACTGTAAGATGCAGTATTTTTTCCCCAAATTTGGGAGGACAGGAGGGTGCATTTATAGTCCAAATGTAGCTTTACATTTACATTGGTGAAATATTATGTTATTTATGTTACTAAATATTTTACCACATTTTTTGCTTCAAACATTTTTTCCTATTTTTCCCCCTCTAAAACCTAGGTGCATCTTATGGTCCAAAAATATAGTATATCCAAAGAACCACAAAACACTAATTTGAAAGAATATATGCACCCTTATGTTCACTGCAGTGTTACTTACAATAGCCAAGGTATGGAAGCAACCCAAGTGCCCATCAATAGACAGGTGGATAAAAAAGCTGTGGTACATATATACAATGGAATATTACTCAGTCATAATGAAGAACAAAATCTTACCCTTTCTTACCCAGCAAGGATAGACCTAGAGGGTATTATGCTAAGTGTAATAAGTCATTCAGAGAAAGACAAATACCATATAGTTTTATTTATATGGGAAACCTAAGGAAAATATAAATAAACAAACAAAAGATAAACAGACTCATAGATATGGAGAACAGAGTGGTGGTTGCCATTGGGAAGAGATGCTGGAAGACTAGGTGAAAAAGGCAAAGGGATTAAGAAGTACCAATCAGCAATTACAAAATAGTCATTAGGATGTAGAGTACAGCATAGGAAATATAGTCAATAACAGTAATAACTATGTATGGTGCCAGCTGCATACTGGAAATATCGGGGTACACTTTGTAGAGTATATGATTTTCTAAGCACTATGCTGTATACCTGAAACTAATATAAAATAATATTAAATGTAAAATGTAATTAAAAAAAACATTTTAATGGATCAATAGTTTAAATATAAAAACTAAAATCATAAAACTCTTAGATGATAACACAATGGTAAATCTACATGACTTTAGGTTTGGCAATGAATTTTTAGATATGACATGGAAAGCACAAGAAACAAAAGGAAAAAATAGATAAATTGGACTTTATAAAAATTAAAAACTTCTGCTAATATTCAAAAACATTATCAAGAAAGTGAAAACATATAGAAAGGAGAAAATATTTACAAGTTATATATCTGATAAAGGTCTAATATCTAGAATATATTAAAAACTCTTACAACTCAACAACAAAAAGAAAAATAATCCAACTAATTATAAACAAAGGACTTGAACAGACATTTCCCCAAAGAAGATGTGCAAATGGCCAAGAAACACATGAAAAAATGTTCACCATTATTAATCATTAGGGAAATAGAAATCAAAATCACAATGAGGTGCCACTTCATACCCACTAGGACGGCTATAGCTACAATAACAATTCTTTTAACAATCCAGAAAATGACGTTATTTTCTGCCAAAGATTTGGAGAAATTGGAGCTCTGTACATTGCTGGTGAGAATCTAAAATGGTTAGGCCACTGAGAAAACAGTTTGTCAGTTCCCTAATAAGTTAAGCAGAATTACAATATGACCCAGGAATTCCACTCCTAAGTATTATATATGCCTACACAAAAGAATTGGAAAGAGGTACTCAGCCAAATACAGGTACACACATATTCATAGCAGGACTAGTAACCATAGCCAAAATGTGGAAACAACCCAAGTGTCCATCAATAGATGCATGGATAAAAAAATTATCATACATACATACAATTGAATATGATTCCTCAATAACAAGCGATGAAGTATTGACACAATATAAAGGAAACTTGAAAACATTATGCTAAGGCAGTGATTTTCAACCTTTTCATCTCATGGCTAGCACACATGAGTTTATTTTAATGAACTAACTATTAAAATTCCGCACACACCAAAACATATATTTTTTTGCCAGTCTGAAAAAAAAATAGATATAATTTTGATTTATTCACAGTGAACAGCCATTGTTGTGTTGGCTGTTGTCATTTTTTATTTGACAGCCTAAGGGAAAGAGGTTAATGCCCCTGACTAAATAGTAAAGTACTACATGTTTTTAAAATTCTTGTGGCACACAAGTTGAAAATCAGTGTGCTAAGTGAAAAAAAACTAGAGGCAAAACCACATACTGGATGATTTCATTTATATAAAATATCTAGAATAGGTAAATTCATAGAGACAGAATGCAGATTGATAATTGCCCTGGACAGGTAGGGAGGAGTCAGAGAATCAGGAGTGAATGCTTAATGGGTGCAGACAACAAAATGTTTTGCGGCTAGATAGAGATGGTGGTTGCACAACACTGTGAATGTACAAAATGTTACTGAATTGTTCACTTTTATTTTTAAAAAGATTTTATTTACTATTTTTTAGAGAGAAGGGGAAGTGAGGGAGAAAGAGAAGAGAGAAACATAGATCAGTTGCCCCAGTTGGCGACCTGGCCCACGACCCAGGCATGTGCCCTGATCAGGAATGGAACTGGTGACCTCTAGGTTCACAGTCTAGCACTCAGATCACTGAGTCACACCAGCCAGGACAGAACGGTTCATTTTTAAAAGGTTGATTGTATGTTACATAAATTTCACTTAAAATGTTTTTTTAAACTCTTACACATTGCAATATCCACTAGAAGAGCAAAACTGAAGTAAAACAAACACTAAGTTTTGCACAGATGTGGAACAATAGGAACTCTCATAAACTGGTGGTAGATGTGTAAATTGGTTACAATTACTTAAGAAAACAGGTGGTATCTACTAAAGTTGAACCGTATCATAACCTATGACACAGCAAGTCTTCCCTTTAGTATATACACCCTCTGGAATGCTTACATATGTTTGTTAAAAGACATGTACTCAAATATTCACAGGAATACTATTTGCTATAGCCCAAATCTGGAAACTAGCCAAATGCTTGTCAACAATAGAATAGGTAAATGGATTACTACACAGCCATGAGAACAACGTTCTAAAACTACATGCAACAATATGGATGAAATTCGTGAACATAACGTTTAGTGAAAGAAGCCAGATAAAAGAATGTATGCTGTATGATTCCATTTATATAAAGTTCAAAAGCCACTTATGCCTAATCTATGCTGATGAAGTCTTGACAGTGGTTGCTATTGAAGAGGTAGTGACAAGAGGGAGTATTAGTGCCTCTTGGAGTGCTGATGATGTTCTTTTGCTTGATCTGTTGCTATTTTCATGGACATATTCAGAGTATGAAAGTTCATGAATTATACAGTTGTGATATGTGTCCTTTTCTATTTATATGATTCCTCATTAAAAACTTTAAAAGTATTTCTATAAGGAAGTTTTGGTTGATAGAGGAAACCTGTTTCTTTTGGGGGAGGGATTTTTTGTTGTTGTTCAAGTACAACTGTCTCCATTTTTACCCTTCCATGGCCCCCTCTACACCCTTTTGATCAAGCAACACCACTACTGGGATTATACCCTAAGGATCCTGAAACACCAATCAAAAAGAACCTATGCACCCCGATGTTCATAGGAGCACAATTTACAATAGCCACGTGTTGGAAGAAACCTAAATGTCCACCAGTAAGTGAGTGGATAAAAAACTATGGTACATTTACACAGAGGAATACTACACAGCAGAAAGAAAGAAGGAGCTCCTGCCCTTTGCAACTGCATTGATGGAGATGGAGAGTATTATGCTAAGTGAAGTAAGTCAGTGGAAACCTGTTTCTAAGGGCCTTTGAAAGAGTGGGGATGAATCAAGACTTCCTTACCTCCAAAAAGTTTAGGAATCTGGGGCAACTTATATGGTGTAGTGGGAATCATTGTAGCCTGTCTTCTTTTGAAGTTGTAATGGCCATGAGGAAATTTGCACTCAGTATTTTAATTCCTATTTTGTTTTTTTTTAAGATTTTATTTACTTATGTATTTTAGAGAGGGAAAGGGAAGGAGAAAGAGAGGAAGAGGAACATGGATTGTTGCCTCTCACAGGTCCCCAACCAGGGAACTGGCCTGCAACCCAACCATGTGCCCTGACCAGGAATCAAACTGGTGACCTTTTGGTTTGTGGGACAATGCCCAACTCACTGAACCACACTAGTTAGGGCTCAATTCCTATTTTGAAAAGACAGCATCATTTCATTTGTTTGCATTACCAATAGGGAATTTTCTAGAGCTGGAGAGGACCTTAGAGATAACCTAGAAAAATTCTCTAATTTTATTAATTAGGAAAAAAGCACAGATAATTTCAATAATATAAACCACATATTCCCTTCTCTGTTCAGGTGAGCAATCTTTAGAGATTCTGAATCTCCCCTTCTCCCATTTATGATTCAAACCATATAGTATTAAAAATTGAAGTTTTGAAATTATGTTTAGAAAACTTAAAATACCAATAAAGTGTCCTCTTAGTTATTTTTCCTGCATTAAAAACAAAGTAAGTGGACTTCAGGTATTTTTGAGATTTAATGAATGATTAAATTAGGAAACTCAATGTTATTGATCTGTTAGGATAAATTTCCTAAAGAGTTATGCATGACATTGAAATAATATGGTTGAATGCACTTAAGAAGTTTAATAGCATATAAGAAACTGATCAGCTATTTCTCTTAAAAGTTTCAACTCTATATTTCCTTAAGAGAAGCTTGAATAATCATCAACTCCTGAAGAAGTTAAAATATTTTCTGCCTATAAAATGCCACCAAACCATTTACTGCAAATATCTAAGTTATTTTTATATTTCTACAAAAACAAAAATAAATGTCAGATTTTGTCAAAATCTGTCAATTCTCTTGAATTCTAGTCTAGTTATATTAAGCAAGGCATGAAGTAACATAACTATAAGCTTAAGACAGTCATTTTGATCTTCTCAGCTGGAATTCCTGTTCTCAACACCTATCCTTGATGCACATACATAGCTCCTTGGCTTTCATCCCTGTGCCCATCTATTGGCGTGGCTTGCTGTCCACTCACTACTTTGGACTCTCACCCTAGTGTGCAGGTGCCAGAGAATAACAATTTAGATGAGTAGCCTGTGACATGTAAAACACATTCTCTGCCTAATGTCTAGACATGATGTCCACCAAACTTGGATGATGTGTGCCTTCCTTTACTGGATCAGATTTTTTATTGTATGTTCTTGACAGGTAAAATGTGTACAACAATAGTGGAGGTTGAGAAGAGATTGAGGGAGGTGAGTTTCCTGGTTTCTAATGTTTTAAACCTGCAGGTGAATTTCACTGGGGATGCTTCCTTGGTGAGCCATAACAACCATCACATGAGTGTAACCAAGGGTATAGCTGATAGAGAAAATATTTCTACCCCTTTGGGGAGATAAACCACAGCATACAACTGACCCACAAAAGATTGTGCTTGCTGTTTTGAATTGCCCTAAGGGCCAAATGGCTAAATTTCTTTTGTTTTCTTTTTTTCCAAAAAAGTTTTTGTTTGTGATAGCTCTTCATATCAGGCTTAGAAAAACAAGAGATTTTTATGAGTGTTTCTGGCTTTAGAGAAACTACTCCTTAATATAGTTGAAATTAAAAGATAAAAGTCTATCATATAGTATTTGCCAAATTTTCTTCTGAGGCCATTGTTTATAGCTCAGTAAAAAACTTGATTATGATTGGCTTCTGGTCAAGACGTTGGTGTAGGTAAATGCAGTATTCAGAACCTCCCACAACCACATCAAAATTACAACTAAGCTACAGAATAACCATCATTCAAAACCACCTGAAATCTAGCTGAACAGAAGTCTTATAACTAAGGATATAAAGAAGCCACATTGCCGTGACCAGTGCGGCTCAGGTGATTGGGCATTGTTCCCAAAGTGAAAGGTTGTTAGTTGATTCCCAGCCAGGACACATGCCTAGGTTGTGGGTTTGGTCCCTATTTTGGGTGAGAGGCAACTAGTTGATGTTTCGCTCTCACATAGATGTTTCTCTTCCTTTCTTTCTCCCTCTCTTCTCCTCCCTCTAAAAATAAAATTAAAAATTTTCAAAAAAGAAAAGAAGCCACATTGAGGTAGATAGGAGGGGTAAAGACATAAAATGGGCTGGTATCACACCCGCGTGTGGTGGTTAAAAATCTGGAAGGATATCTAGGCTGTAGAGATTCCCCTGAGGAGCTAGGGATCCCAGTACCACACCAGGCTCCCCAACTCATGGTTCTAGTGCTGGGAAGAAAAGTCCCTAAAACTTCTGGCTGTACAAACCAGCAGGGATTATGGCTGAGTGAGACAGAGAGCTCTGGAGTTCCAGGCATTACTCTTAAAGGGCCCATGCATGGACTTATTCATACTCACTCCCTGTGAGCTCCAGCTAGGGCAGCAGCTCAAAAAGCACCAGGGATATAGAAGGAGAAACTGAATTGTCAGGCTTCTGGAGAGGCAGCTTTCTCCCAGACACAAATGCTGGCAGAGGCCATTGTTCTGTTGCTGAGGCTTCCCTCACACAGAGCCAGTTAGGCAGGCTTCATATCTGAGTCTCCATCAACCTGGCTAACACTTCACTCAGCCCTGGTGATTCCCTGGGACCCCACCCCAATCAACTTTTGGACCCACCCAAGCCATTTCCAGTGGCTTTTCCATACCAACTTCCTATCTTGGCTCATGCTGCAGACTTACCTAAAATCTCTCAAAGGTTCACAGATCTCAAACAAGCAGCATCTGGCCTCAGCATGCCCCATACTTCTTGCTTAGTGGCCCTAGGCCCAGCACTAGCTGCAAGTGTCTTTGGTTTGTAGCTTTGCCTCTTCCAGGTACTTCCATGTCCAGCAGAAGTAGTAGCCATCTATCTTCAGATTTCTTTGTAGCTCATGCTGGGTGGCACCAGGCAGGCCACAGGTAACAGCTGACCTGCACCTCCTGGGAGCCCCCAGAGCCAGTGCATATAATGGACATCTTCAGACCACATCAAAATACCACTACCCAACCACCTCCACAAATGACACACTTCAGAGGAAGACTCAGTGGGCACCAGGGCCCCACTGAAACTAGTCCTGCTGTGTGGGGTCAGCTCTTGCATAGTGGGTCCTCTGCTATGGGCACTGCCAGTCCTTGTAGTTGATCAGCCTAAGGGTAAATCTCTTCTACTGACAGGAGCCAAGACTCAGCTACAACAGTGTACACAGTGCACACAAGGGACACAAGGGACACATCTGAAGCGCCAAGCTCTGGTGACCAGGAAGGCTGTGCCACTGGCTTTACAGGACACTTACTATATACAACCACTCTACCAAGACTAGGAGACATAGAAGCTCTACCTAATGCATAGAAATAAACACAGGAACATAGCCAAAATTATGATACAAAGAAACATGTCTCAAATAAAACAATAGAACAAAACTCCAGAAAAAGAACTAAACAAAATGGAGACAACTAATCTAATAGGTGTAGAGTTCAAAACACTGGTTGTAAAGATACTCAGTGATCTCAGTGAGAATTTCAACAAAAAGATAGGAAACATATAAATAGAAATAGAAAACATAAAAAAAAATCAGAATGAATGATACACTAACTGAAATAAAGAGCACATTACAGGGATTCAATAGTTGCATACATGAAGCAGAGGATCAAACCAGCAATTTGAAAGATAAGGAAGCAGAAAACACCCAATCAGAACAGCAAAAATAAAAAAGAATTTAAAAAATGAGGATAGTGTAAGGAGCCTCTAAGATAAGTACAAGTATATCAACATACACTTCATGGGGGTGTGCAAAGGAAAAGAGAGAGAGCAAGAAATCAAAAACTTATTTAAAAAAAGAATGACAGAAAACATCCCTAAGCTGGTGAAGGAAATAGACATGTAAATCCAGGAAGTGCAGAGTCCCAAGCAAGATGAACCCAAAGAGGCCCACATCAAGACACATGAAATGCCAAAGGTTAAAGACAAAGAGAGAATCTTATAAGCAGCAAGAGAAAAGCAGTTACTTATCCATGGGGAGCTCCCATAAGACTGTCACTTGATTTCTCAACTGAGATTTTATAGACCAGAAAAGATTAACAAGAAATATTCAAAGTGATGAAAAGCAAGGACTTACAACCAATTACTCCACCAAGCAAAGCTATCATTTAGAATCTAAACACCAGGCCCTGGCTGGTGTGGCTCAGTGGATTGAGTGCTGGCCTGTGAACTACAGGGTTTCTGGTTTGATTCCCATTCTAGGGCACATGCCTGGGTTATGGGCCAGGTCCCTAGAACGGGGTACGTTAGACACAACCACACATTGATGTTTCTCTTCCTTTCTTCCTCCTTCCTTTCCCCTCTTTAAAAGTAAATAAATAAGATCTTTTTTAAAAGACCACATAAAGATCTTCCCAGACAAGAAAAAGCTAAAGGAATCCATCATAAGGAACCAATATTACAAAAAATGTTAAAGGGCCTTCTTTAAGAAGAAGAAAAAAACTAAATAGAAAATAAAAAATATGAATAATAAAATGGCAATAAATATGTGTTCATTTCAGCATTATGCAAAATAGCCAATATATGAAAGTAATCTAAGTGTCTATCAATAGATGAATGAATAAAGAAGTGGTATGTATATACAATGGAGTATGACTCAGCTATAAAAAAGAATAAAATTATGCCATCTACAAAAACATGGATCAACCTAGACATTATTGTGCAAGTGAAATAAGTCATAGAGAGAAAAAGAAATGTCATATGATTTCAATTAAATGTGGAATCTAAGAAACAAGGCAAACGAATAAGAAGAACATAGACTCATAACTACAAAGAACATTTTGACTACTGCCAGATGCGAGGAGAGTTGGGGGGGAATGCATAAAAAATGTAAAGGAATTAAGAAGTACAAATTTGTAGTTACAAGATAGTCATGGTAATGTAAAGTACGGAATGAGGAACATGGCCAATAATATTGTAATAACTCTGTATGGTGTCAGATGGGTACTAGAGTTATCATGGTGATCACTTCATAAGTTACATAAATGTTTTGTTAGTGGGTTGTACACCTGAAACTAATATAATATTGTATATCAACTATAACTGAAAAATAAAAAGTTATTAAAAAGAACGTATTTTAAGACGAACTGCCCTATGACCCAGTGATTCCACTTATGGCTATTTACAATAGCCAAGGTATGGGAGCAACCCAAGTGCCCATCAGTAGGTGGATAAAAAAGTTGTGGTACATATATATAACAATATTACTCTACCCATAAGAAAAACAAAATATTACTATTTGTGACAATGTGGATGGATCTAGAGGGTATTATACTAAGTAAAATAAGTCAATCAGAGAAAGGCAAATACCATATGACTTTACTTATATGTGAAATCTAAAGAGCAAAATATATACAAACAAACAAAACAGAAACAGACTCATGGATACAGAGAACAAATTCATGATTGTCAGAGGGGAAGAGGATTGGGGGATTGGTGAAAAATGTGAAGGGACTGAGAAGTACAGATTGATAGTTACAAAATAGTCATGGGGATGTAAAGTACAGCATAGGAAATACAGTCAATAATATTGTATTAACTTATATGGTGCCAGATGGCTATTGGAAATATTAGGGAGAACACATTGTAGAGTATATGATATTCTAACCACTATGCTTATATCTGAAACTAATACAAAATAATATTAAGTTAAAGTATAATTGAAAAAAATAAAAAATTATTATTTCAAACATAAGTTCTTGAATATAAATATACCATACTATTTTCTCTATTTTATTATATGTAGAAAATGTTGGGAGTATGAGATGGAAAGTTAAAGCATCAAATTTTAAGCCCCTATGTAAGACAATTTAAAGTCAAATATCTCTGAATGTTTAAATATGGAAGAAGAGGAGTAAGCATCACACATACAGAAGGAAGCAGATCTTACAAGGTCTGAAGATTTATTCTTCGGTTCAAAGGAAAATGACCCAAGTCATGAAACCAAAGCATCAGTCTTACAGAAGTTTTAGAAAATGGACTGGGTGTCTTTTCATGGGAAAGCCAAAGAGTATTTAAGAATATCAGTATAAAATCATGGGCCCATTACAGTAGCTTTCATACCTTAAAATAGTACTGAGCCAATCAATATGAGAGTTAGTAAGATTTTGGAGTAAGATTGACTGCTAAATGATGTGGATTATCTTTGGTCTGGTAAGTCAGAGTAAAAGAATAAATATGTATTTTACCTTAAGCAATTAGTAAACATGTATTAAATACCTATTATAAATACCTAGCATGTACTAAACACTATAAGGGATATAAAATCTACTCATTTTATCAATAGAAGGCTGTGGTAAAAACAACCTTGAATTCAGTATCAAAAGAATCAGTTTACTGGTCCTGAATACACATATTGCCAGCTATGAAACCTGAAACAAACCAGTTATTCTCTTCGAATCTTACTTGTCTTATCTGTAAAATGAGTGACCTGTTTTTTTTAATGTGGTCAGTGTTATGAACTACTTAACTATGTAAAAGTTTTTGAAAATCATATAAGGCTATAAAAATAAGAAGTACTATTTATCCCTAGAAAAACCATCATCTTATGTTTCTGAAAAATTCCTTACCCTGCTATTTGAAAAACAGTTGTTAACTACTAAGTTAAACATTGTGTACAAATAGAGGAAGGCCTTGAATGCTGGATTAGACATTTAGATTTTATCATGGAGGTGGTAGTAATTATTCACAAATTTTCAGTTCAGGAGTTACCTGTTATAACTTGCTTATCTGATTACATCAATGTAACCATTCACATTTTTGAAACTTAGATTGTTTTTGCTTATTCGGAGTATTCTCATTTCATTATGTGTTTCACAGGACTATCAGCCTCATAATCATTATCTAATAGGTACTGTGTGCCAAGCATTTTTCTATGCTTTAAATATATTTACTCATTGAATCCTCATGACAACCTCATGCATAATTACTATTAAATTGTTATTCTTATTTTTTGAAGATACTAGGCACAGAGATGTTAAATGCTTTTCCCTAGGTTATACAGCTGATAAGACAAGCAGCTGGGATTTGAACACAGGCAATTTAACTTCTGACTGTGCTCTACAAAAAATATTCAATACGTATTTATTGAATACCCATGAAGTAACACTGTTAGATGCTGAAGTCACAAAGAGGGAAAAGGCATTGTGGCTCCTCTTAAGAAGTCTATTCTTCATGAAAGGATTTTTATTAATTATGCTTTTTTCCCTAGTTAGTCAGAAACACTTATTATTTATTATTCATTCAACTTCCATCTATTGAGCACTTGTTATGTGCTAGGCATTATTCTAGGTGAACCAAACCAACAAATTCTGTCATCAAAGAAGTTACATTATAATGACGGGAATCAGACAATAAACAAATAAGTAAAATATACAGCATAAGGGAATAAGTGCTATAGAGTAAAATAAAGAGATGAGAGAAAGAGAGTATGGAGGGGGGAAGGTGGGAATTATAATTTTACACAGGTTAGCCAGGTAAAGACTCATTGTGAAGATGACTTTGAAAGATGACTTTGAATATGACCTGAAAATATCTCTGAGGATATCTGGAGAAAGATTATTCTTGGTAGAGGACCAACAATTGTGAAAATCTTGAGAAGAGAGTATGCTTGAGTGTTAGACAAATAGCAAGTATCCATTGTGGCTGGAACAGAGGTGGAGGACAGTAGGGAACAGAACACGAAGAGCACTTGCAGTTGTAAGGACTTTGACTTTGACTCTGAGATGAGAGTACATCAGCAACTTTTGAACAAAGGAGGAAGCTTTGAAAGGATCATCCTGACTGCTATATTCAAAATAGACCTTAGATATAGGGAGTTTGGTGGAAAAGGTTGCAGCAGGAAAACCAGTTAGGAAACTACTGCCAAGGATTTAGGCGGGAAATGATGGTAACATTATCTGTGATGGAAGTAGTGACAAATGACAGAAGTCTGGATAGATAATAAATGTGGACCAGCAGGATTTCCTTACAGAATAGAAGTAGGGGAGGAGGCACAAGAGAAAAGAGAGAAGTCATGAATGACACCAAGTTTATTGATCTGAGCAATTTGGAAAGATGGAGTTACTATTTTTAAGATGGGGAAGACAGTGGAATTAACAGTTTTTATTTAGGGGGAAAAGTCAGAACCTCTGTTTTGGGATTAAGTTTGAAATGCTTTTTAGCTATCAATATGATACTGTATTGGCAGAGCATATATAAGACTGCAGTTCACAGGGGAAGTCTCAGCTGGAGATATAAAGTTGGACATTGTCTGTACCAAGGTAGTTCTTTTATTTTTACTTTTATTTTATTAAATTTATTGGGGTGCCATTGGTTAATAGGGTCATATAGGTTTCAAGTGTACATTCCTATGATATGTGATCTGTATATTGCACTTTGTGTCTGCTATGCAAAGTCAAATCGTCCTTCAATAGAGGATTGGATAAAAAAGATATGATACATATATATGATGGGATACTACTCAGCCATATTTCCTAAAGGCTTTTTGATTACTTTAGATCAACCCGGGAGGGGGGTGGAATCCACAGACTGAGCCTTGGAATACATCATTATTTATTTGAAGGAGGTTAGAAGGGGGCAACTAAGAAGATTGGGAAGAGCTTCTAAAGGAAAAATAGTGGATAATCACTGACATTGTTTGGAAGAGGCACAAGAAGATCTTGTTTTCTTTTAAGTAAGAGTCATCAGTCCCCCAAACAATATTATATTTGTTTACCAAAAACTTGACAGCAGTGTATAAAGTGGCATTATTTCTTCTTACAAACAAGTAGCCTATTGAATAATGTGTTTGAGTACTATTAAATACTAGGAAATTCATTGCAGAACTAATTGATTTTAGGGAAGTTTTTGTAGCCCACTCTAGAAGATCAAGTGTTTTGTTTTTTAATAATAAAACAATTCTAGCTTAAAAGTATGAAAATTAAATTCCCAGCTCGATTAATTAGATATTAATGTTTTAAGTAAATATACTTAAGGTGAGATTGCTCTATGGTCAGTTTTAGTGAGGAACCAAGTGATCTTTGGGGACATGGAATGTCTTTAATGCAAGAATAATGTGAATCAAGGGAAATATATGTGAATTACACTAGAAGAATTGTCTGTTCTGAGATGAAGTTTTTCAACTAATTGAGTTCATTACTTGTCACATAAAGGAGATTAAGTATGTCAACACTGTAGCTAGTTAATAGAGGGTTTAGAGCAAAAATATGGCCAACACTTCAGGTTGAATTTTAATTTCCAGTAAATAAGATATACAGACAGCAAAGGAAATGAGGAAATGAGGGTTTTAGCATTCAGGACTGAATATGAAAAGAAGATTGGCAGACAAAAGGGCAAATCCAAGAACTGAAAATGCTAGGCTAAGCTCACAGGATACATTCCTCACTTCCTCAGGTTTACCCACTGCTTGATGAACTTCTCTTATCTTCCCATCTTGGTAATCTCAGCACTCATTCATCATACTATCCCACTTGAACAACTCCTTTATTGTATTTCTTTAGCCAAAACATTCCTGGTAAGGAATTATTCCAAATCACTTGGGTCAGCAGGACACACACATGCCTTTTGTACATCAGCCAGATGTCACCTTCCTGATACAGTCTCCATACAAGCCAGATGTGCCGGACACTGCTGCTGGCCCTAAAATCCAATATCTCCCCATTTTCTATGGTAACTCCTGAATTTTAGCAGACACAAGACCACCCAGAATAAACATTACCTTTCTGAGGCTCCCATGATGTTGAGATTTACAAAAGTTGTGGCCTCTTCCATGAAGTCCACATTGATTCATGTACTTTAAAGGTGACTTGACCATTCTGTAAACATTCATGGGATTTTATCTGTACTTCTGTTAAGGTCTGACATACAGTTCTTAACACTTCTATTGTCTTGTAATCTTCTTGGACACATGAATTTATTTTTTGTTTTGTTTTTTATTTGATTGCTTCCTAATTTATATTTTATAAGTAGAAGGCACTCAGTCAATATATTTATTAAATTGTGGAAGCAGTTTCTTACTCTATTCCCACCTGTTGTTTTTTGTTTGTTTTTGTTTTTGTTTTGTTTTGGGCTTTAAACTTTTTTTTTATTTTAGAGAGTGAGAAGAATGGGAGGAGAGACATAAAGGGAGAAACATTGACTTGCTACCCCACTTGTTCATGCATTCATTATAACCATGCCTAGTGGACAACACTCCAACCAACTGAGTTAGTTGGCCAGGGCCCACCTATTTTTGATCTTATTCTCCAAATGTTTATTTTTTCCTAACTTTTATCCTTCCTTGTGGAATGAAAACAATATAACTAAACTTGAACATATGGAGCCTAAGAGGTTCTACTTTCTTTCTGCCATCTTTTAACATCATCTTTGCCGAGAAAGACATTCATAATTACTTAATTAACTATAAGTCATTGGTGAAAAGCTTCCTAAAAATATACACTGGGTTCCTTGCTGAATCCCAGTCATCTCTTAATTGCCTGCTCAAAGTTCCCCTTCTTCAGTTTTACTTGAATACACCAGCATTTACTAATTGCTTTCTTTTCTCAACTTCTACTGAATCTATAATGTACAGTTTTTCTTTTAATTCAATTCCATTTAAAATTATCTTTGTTGTTTAAATATTATAACCCCAACTAAATTATAAGATCTTTGAATGCAGAAATATATATATTTATATTTAATTATGGTTAGTAGTAATTATATAATCACCAAATAGCAACCTAGCTCAGGGCTGAGAACATAGTAGATATTCAATAAGCACTTATCGATTGGTGGATGGATTGGATACATAATTATTTTCTATAACTTTGAGTGGAATGTAAACTATTTCTTATTTTTAAAATATATTTATATAATGTGTCCAGCTATACATCTAATTTTATTTTTTGTATCACTTTGAAATGAACTGAATACCTTTCTATTTATATCTTTCCATTTTAAGATGGTTCTGGGATAATGCTCTCTCTGCAATGAAAATTAGAAGATATATTGATAATTCTCTTTTGAAAATTCAGTTAACATACAAAATTAACTTGGAGTTAGAAATTGGAGAGAGTTTAAGGAACTTTTAGTTGTATACTCTTTAGAGAAGCTTAACAATCCACTTCTGTCTGAAATGGAGCATTTTTCAAATTTCTGATTTAATGTAGGTGTATTATATTGAATAATAATGCACCTTCAAATTTTTGGAAAAATAAAACCAAGTAAATGAAATTGATTGTGAGAAAGGCTATGTGAACTAGTGAGAAGACTACATTACAATGTACACAAGCACATCTGTCAGGGCTGTCCTGATAAACATGCAGGGCTGCATGGTCAGCAGTCCTTTATAGACCAGGGCAATGATGCAATAATACTGATGAATAAGTACTGCAGAATAAAATAATTCTACAGTC